>NC_080788.1:115939592-116539592 GCF_028018385.1 Neofelis nebulosa
ACCCCCACCTCCACCCCAGTGCAGTTCTCCCTTCCCTCAGCCATTCAGTAAAAAGGCTATCGGTCTGGTAGATATAATAATAGATAATAATAGAGCGGTATATGGGAAAGGGGGGCGGGTCCTAATACATGGGACGAAAATTGCCCAAACTGAGTTGAGAAGCTCTGAGACACAAAGTACTGTCCATGAGTTCCAGGTACATTCGCAAGATGCAAGAAGCATTATTCGAAAATAGCAACATCCGTTATTTAATTGGGTGCAGTGAGCTCCTCTTCAAGGTCTTGAGCGTAGAGCTCTGAGGCTGTACAGCTGTTAACCAGCAGCTACGTTCCAGGCCAGAAGTAGCTGCACTTCAGCAGGCGGGGAGCCTCCCTCCGTGCGTTGACCCCAGTGAGGAGACTGAGTGTTAAGTGCTTTGGAATTCTACCAGATACAGTAAAATCCCCCTGTCAGTGTATTGTACTTTTCCTAGAACCTATCCCCTGTCGTTAAAATAAACCATGGTGAGCTACTAAAATAGGCAGGTGTCCTTTTCGCCCTTCCAATTTAGCAGGAATTTCATCCTCTGTATCAGAGATAGCGCATGGGCAGTTGAGCGCACGCAGCCATGAAAGGTGGACCGACACCCCATCAAGCAAAATCACCTACTTCTATTTTTTGCAATAAGTAATTATACCAATAACAAACATGCGAGTAAGTTAAAGGTCAACGTTTTAACAAATGTTGCTGAACTTAGAAATTCACCAGATCTCAGAAATCATGGTTCTAATGGAATACGATTTTCCTAAACAGGACAATGTGTAGTGCTTTCTGTTTTAAAAAGTTTTGTTCTCCGGATGCTTCATAGTGTTGATGCATTATAGTAGCCCCATAAAGATCAGTAACAGTATGTATACCAGCTTGATTAATGATTTTTTAGCACCCAATATCTTTTCTTCATAGCAATATCATAACGTAATTAAACACGTATTTGTGTGATTTTAGCAGAGCATCCCCAACTCTGCTGTAAGCTGAGAGCAGGAACCATGTCTGTCTGCTTACCCGTGTGTGTCCAGAGCCAGCACGTGCTGGCACTTAGGGGCCACTTGAATATTTGTTGAATATTTGAATGAACTTAGGGAGTGAGGAAGAATCTGGAGGGGAAGGTAATGACTTCAGTTTTGGAAGGATTGAGTTTAAGATATCTATGCTTCATTGCAGTGGAGATGATTTCAAGGCCAGTTTCCCATCTCACTGTTCCTTTGCCTGGCATACTCAATCCACAGTTTCAAAAGCAGGAGTCATCTGGCACCTTCCAGATTAATGAGACATCACTTATACCTACCTTATTTGCTTGGGATGGAGAAGATGGACACAGTAATGATGTGGTTGAAGTGGCCTTTACTGTGGCGGTATATGACACACTCTCCTCTCCCCTCTTAGGCATATATCTCCTCTCCACAACTTTAAATGTGACTTGCTTTTCCCCAATCCCTGGAATAACTGTCCCATTTACCATAGCCTAAAAATAGACCAGAATCTGATCACAAGCCAGCCCAATTCTAGGACTTTGCTAGAAACTTCCTTAACTGTTCAGTGACCAACCAGGACAGAAATGTAGGACCACTCGGTCTGTTTATTTCCTACTGCGAGTCTGGGCAGCCTTTTGTAAGGAGAATGCATAAAATCTCTCTCCCTCTTTTCCCATAATTGGGGTTGCCAGATAAAATGCAGGATGCCCAGTTCAATATGAATTCAGATAAACAATGAATATTTTCTTAGCCTATGTTTTTCCTATGCAATTTTTAGGATACACTTATACTAAATTATTCATTGTTTATCTGAAATTCAAATAGAATTGGAGCATCCTGTATCTTTTGTTAAATGTGGCAGTTCTAAGGGCGCCTGGGTGGCGCAGTCGGTTAAGCGTCCGACTTCAGCCAGGTCACGATCTCGCGGTCCATGAGTTCGAGCCCCGCGTCAGGCTCTGGGCCGATGGCTCGGAGCCTGGAGCCTGTTTCCGATTCTGTGTCTCCCTCTCTCTCTCTGCCCCTCCCCCGTTCATGCTCTGTCTCTCTCTGTCCCAAAAATAAAAAAAAAAAAAAACACACACACACAAAGAAAATAAATGTGGCAGTTCTACCTATAATACAGCCCAGCTTCAAAAGATCAAGCCCCACGATATCTATTTGCTTTTATTAAGAATTTAACATAGTCTCTTGTGTCATTTATTGCAAACTAATAATATTGTACGTAACTATATAACATTTAATCAACTTCAGTGACCATAGGAGCTTGGCCTTTCTGATATAGGCATTCATTGTGAAAAGTCCAGTGTACTTAGCTCAAAAATAGCAAATGAAATTGGACTTTTGAATAATCTAACCACTGCATAGAATACGCAGTGAAAAAGGAAGAAGAGTGAAAAATTCTTATTTTTCTTACCTAGGCTCAGAACCGCCGGTATATTGACACTGTTTTGAATTTCATTCTAGAAAAATGCTGTTTTGAAAATTCATTCTGAAAAAATCTAGATACGGGAATTACTTAACATGGGAACCCTTATTCTTTGCTCCATCCACCATGGGTTGAATATTGATCAAACATAGAGTTCCCAGAAATTCATTTGTTCTTTGATTTCTATTTTGTTTGGTCCTGATTACCACTGAAGAAGGAGTAAAGAATCTTTAAAAACTGACTAGATGCTAAGGAAATGCTCAAACATTAGAAATTGTTTAGGGGTAATCTGGATGGCTCAATGAGTGGAGCATACAACTCTTGATCTTGGGGTTAAGTTCAAGCCCCACATTGGGTGTAGAGATTATGTAAAAAAATTTAAAAAAAGAAATTGTTAAAAAAAACAACTAAGAAAATACTAAGACCCTTCTCACACATTTACTAAATTTTAGCATATTAAGAGCTACATATGGAATCTACCATCCTCAAAAATGTTTCACTTAAAACATTTTTAATTCTAGGGGCATCAGGGTGGCTCAGTTGGTTAAGCGTCCAACTCTTGATTTTGGCTCAGGTCATGATCTCATGGTTCCTGAGATCAAGCCCAGGGCCGGGCTCTGCACTGAGAGTGGAGCCTGCTTGGTATTCTCTCTCACTCTCTCTTGCTCTCTCTCTCTCTCCTTCAGCTCCCCCCCCCCCCCAGCCATTCACACGCATGTACATGCATGCTCTCTCTAAATAAGTAACCATTTAGGGGCGCCTGGATGGCGCAGTCGGTTAAGCGTCCGACTTCAGCCAGGTCACGATCTCGCGGTCTGTGAGTTCGAGCCCCGCGTCGGGCTCTGGGCTGATGGCTCGGAGCCTGGAGCCTGTTTCCGATTCTGTGTCTCCCTCTCTCTCTGCCCCTCCCCCGTTCATGCTCTGTCTCTCTCTGTCCCAGAAATAAATTTAAAAAAACGTTGAAAAAAAAAAAAAATTTAAAAAAAAAATAAGTAACCATTTAAAAAACATTCTCAACTCTAAAGTAAGATAACTGCTACTCATAGATAAGAGATATTAACTCAGACAAAGATCAACGTCTTAACTATACATATAATTTGACTTTCAAATTTTAAAGGATGTTATTTATTGGTCATTTCAAATAGACAGCAGTCAATTTTCATTTTGGAAAAAAAAATCTATGTAAATACAAATTCCTCCAACAAGATGTATAGAATCAGAGGATATTGTTTTATAGTTTTTGTTCTTACATTTAAGTCTATGATCCATTTTAAGTTCATTTTTGTTCATACAGTGTGAGGTCAGGGTCTACGTTTGTTCTTTGGCATGCGAACATCCAGTTGTCCTACCACCATTTTTCTAAAAAGACTGTTCTTGCCTCATCAAATTGCTAGTGTACAGAAATGCAAGGGATGCCTGGGTGGCTCAGTCGGTTAAGCGTCTGACTTCGGTTCAGGTCATGATCTCATGGTTTGTGAGCCTGAGCCCCAGGTGGGGCTCTGTGCTGACAGCTCAGAGACTAGAGCCTGTTTTGAATTCTGTGTCTCCTTCTCTCTTTGCCCCTCCCCCACATGTGTGCTGTCTCTCTCTCTCTCTCTCTCAAAAATAAATAAAAATGTAAAAATATATTAGAAATGCAATAGGTTTTTATATATTGACCTTGTATCATTCAAACCTGCTTAACCAATTTATTAGCTCTAAAGTTTTGTGTATGTTTCTCAAATTTTTTATATACAAGATCATCTTATAGACTCCTAGAAATCCAGATGCCTTTTATTTCTTTTTCTTACCCAACTGACTTGGCCAGAACCTCTATACAATGTTGAATAGAAGTAGTAATAACGGACATCTTGTCTTACTCCTGATATTAGGGCGAAAGATTTCATCTTTTAGTCACCCCCAAATAATACTATGTTAGCTGTAGGTATCACGTGATTCCCTTATGAGGTTGCAGGAGTTCCTTTTTATTCCAAATTGTAGAATGTTTTTTTGTCATGAAAGGGTGTTAGATTTTGTCAAATGCTTTTTCTTTGTTCATTGAGATGATCATATGGTTTTGTCCTTTGCTACATTATGTTGATTGATTTTGTTAAACCAATCTTCCATTCCCTATTTGGTCATCATATTTAATCCTTTATATTCATTGCTGGATTCACCTTGCTAGTATTTTTTTTTTTTTTAAAGATAAAGGGTGTGTGTGCTAGCAAGCTGGGGGAAGGGCAGAGGGAGTAGGAGAGAGAGAATCTTTTTTTTTTAATGTTTTTAATGTTTTTATTTATTTTTGAGAGAGAGAGAGAGTGCAGGAGCAGGGGAGGGGCAGAGAGAGAGGGAGACATAGAATCTGAAGTAGGCTCCAGGCTCTGAGCTGTCAGCACAGAGCCTGACGTGGGGCTTGAACTCACAAGCCATGAGATCATGACCTGAGCCGGAGTCAGCTGAGCCACCCAGGCACCCCAAGAGAATATTAAGCTGGTTCCAGGCCCAGCTCAGAGCCCTTAGTGGCCACAGTGATAGCAGCGGGCTTGATCTCACAACTGTGACATCATGACCTGAGCCAAAATCAAAAGTCGGACACTTAACCTACAAAGCCACCCAGGTGGCCCTGGTCTTTGGTTTTCTTAGGATATCTTTGTCTGGTTTGGGATCAGGGCCTCATAAAAGGAGCCAGGAAGTCAATTCTCTGTGGGAAGAGTCTGTGAAGGATTAGCATTAACCTTTTTGAAACATTTGGTAGTGGTGCACCTGGCCAGCTTAGACAGTAGAGCATGGGACTCTTGCTCTCAGGGTCATGAGTTTAAGCCCACGTTGGGGGGTAGAGTTTACTTAAAAAAAAAAAAAAAGAAGATAAAGCTTTTTTACTAGGGACATCACCTCACCTAGGCTTTTCTTTGTGGGAAGGTTTTGATTACTGCTTTAATGTCTTCACGTGTTACAGTTTTATTCAGATGTTCTGTTTCTTTTTGATTCAGTTTTGGTAGTTTGTGTGCTTCAAGGAATTCACCTAGGTTATTCAAGTTGTTGGCATTTTGATAATACTCCCTTATAATTTTTTTCTTTCTGTTGGTAGTAATATCAGCTCTTTCATTCTTAATTCTAGTAATTTGGATTTTCCATCTCTTTTTTTTTTTCTTGCTCTAGATAAAGACTTGTCAATTTTGTTGATATTTTCAAAGAACCAACATTTGGTTTTGTTTATTGTTTTTCTTCTCTTTTTCATATATTTTTTCTGTGGTCTTTATAATTTACTTCCTTCTGCTTGCTTTGGGTTTAGTCTTTTTCTAATTTTTTAAGTTGGAAGCCTGTTACATATTTGAGATCTTTTTGATATAGATGTTTACAGCTTTTCATTTCTCTTTTTTTTTTTAATATTTATTTTTGAGGGACAGAGAGACAGACAGGGTGCGAGCAGGGGAGGGGCAGAGAGAGAGGGAGACACAGAATCCAAAGCAGGCTCCATGCTCTGAGCTGTCAGCACAGAGTCTGATGCAGAGATCATGACCTGAGCCGAAGTCGGATGCTCAACCGACTGAGCCACCCAGGCACCCCTATTTCTTTCATTTCTCTTTAAGCACTATTTAAACTGCATCCTGTACATTTTTGTATGTTGTCTATTTTCATTCATCTTAAGGTGTTTGCTAATTTCCCTTATAATTTCTTCCATGACACACTGGTTATTTGAGAGTGTTTATTTTCCACATATTTGCAAATTTCCCAAATTTCCTTCTGTTCATTGATTTCTAATTCTTTTTTTAAAGGGGAGATTTTTCACAGGTCTTGAAATGAATTCCCAGGCTGCGTAGTAATTGAATTCAGTAAAGTTAGAATATTACTTGTTATTAGAATTTTCAAATCATATTCCAACTTACTTTCCAGATGTTTGGTTCAAGTTTGCCGTGCATAATTCTTTATGGTGAATGAAGTCTAGTTTGAAATAAACTTTATGGAGTGAAAGTGCACAGAAATTCTCAATGGCCAGGATTATTCAGTGACATTTTCTGTGATATTCTATACTAACCATCTGCGTTTTGTATATTTGAAGTTTCCTTGACAAAATCATCATGAGCCAGCTGCTTTTACTTTTATTTTTAATTATTTTTAATTTTAGGCTTCCATATGAATAGCCCCTAGTGAGTGGTATGAGAAACTGTTAAAAATAGTTATTGTGTATTGCAATAGGTATGTGGTCATATAGCCAAGATTTCTTTTCCAGAGATGGTCCCATGGATTTATAATGTTTACTGAGCATTTTTAGTGTTCAAATACCATTTGGAAAATAAAATTGGGCAATTCCCCTTCCCCAAAGTAAAGTATGCCCAAGGAGAAAAAAGGAGATTCTCTGGTACAGAAGTCAAATTTAAATTGCCTTTATGGATTCAGTGGTAATCAAAGACAGGCTGCTGGAAAATGAACTGACCACAGCGTGTGTTTATGAAATGTTTCCCCCTTCCTTCTGAATAAACTACATGAACATAATTAACGTTCTTAACTACAGATCCCATTTAAGTTGGAGCTGGTGATGAGTTTGCTGGGAGATAATTATTATTCAAATCACAAAATGATAAAACTTATGGGATCTCAGAAATCACCTGGTCAAATCCCTTCACCATCCAAAGTTTGTCTGGGTCACCATTGAATCTGCAGCATGAAGAAGAGTTCCTGGCTCACTAGTAGTTGGATGAAGGAATCTTCCTGAAATGCTCCTGCTCAAGACTCTCCCTTTTCTCTTTCATGCCAGGTCCAGACTCCTTTATCTGCCTGTGAAGTCCCTCTGTGATATGTCTCAGCCAAATCTGTAACTAGATTTCCTGTTACTGTTCATCACATACCAACTACTTCCCTATATACCTCCACGTACTCTCGACAATCCTTTGCGTATCTTGAGGTCCACTTCATCCATCCAAATTCTATACATCTATGAATCCCTTCTCTGATAAATCTAACCCATATTAGTTTGGGGTTTTTTTTTCCCTCCTAAGATTCTGGTCATGCTTACATTAGCATCACACTTTACCCTTTAAATGTTTAACATCTCTATGTCCCTATGTAGTTTTTAAAAGTACCTAACGCACATTTCTTTTAGCCTTCTAACAATCCTGTGCAGTTGGACATGAATTAATTATTCATTCATTCGAGAAATGTTCATTGAACATTCACTGTGTGCCACTGCCCTGGGTAGGCATAAAGGATATAATAGCAAAAAAGAAGAACCAATGTTCAAAGTACTTACAGGACAGAAACAGAGTCTAATTGGATAATCAGGCAGTAAATGTAAGATTACAACAATAACAATTGCTAACATCTACTGGACATTTATTATGTGGCTGGCACTGTTCTCAGTCTTTTACAGACTCATTTAATTTTCTCAACCACCCTGTGAAGAAAGTACTATTGTTCCATTTTGCATGTAAGGAAAATAACAGTTGTGGTACATGAAAGTATGTGATGCCTCAGTTTCCACGTGCATTCAATGGAGTTGTTATGATAAATAAATTCTTCTTGGTAGAGCCCTTAGATCAGTGTCCAATTTGTATTAAACATGACTGAGTATTAGCTATGATGATGATGGCAGTGAGAGATTAAAAGAGGGAATCCTATCAGAGACATTAAAGAGAATCCTATCAGAGACATTAAAGAGAGCTGTAATCTAAAGGACAGGTAGGTGTGAATGAGACCAAGTGGATGGTTGGGGGAGGGAGGTGCTCCAAGCAAAGGTTACAGCACATGCAAAGGCTGTGTGTGTGGAGAAACCTAGAAGGCCCATGTGACTGAAGGTGGGATGGGGACATGGTATCAGGTGAGGGTGAAGTTAGATAGCTGCTAGATTCTGCAAGGACCTGGCCCTATTAAAGACTTCAGTCTTTAAAAGTCACTGAAGGCTCTTTAACAGGGGGCTTATATGATCAAACATGCATTTTGTAAGATTACTTTGACTGCTGTAAGAAGAAAGGATTGGGAGTGGATTGAAGTAGATGATTAAGAAGTTTTACAGTAATACAGGGGAGAAAATATGGTAGTTTAGACAAGACTACTAAAAGTGGAGTTGGAGAGAAGCAGACGGATTTAATATAAAAAGAATCTGGTGATGGATTCAAGAGAGTGGGGGATGAGAGGCAAGACATTAGGGAAATGCCTAGGTATTTAGAACCCCTGGAAAAAGCTGTTTTGAGGGGGAAACCATGAGTTCTGTTACATACATATTGAATTTGAGGTACCTCTGAGACTTCCAATAAAAATTGATAGTAGCCTGAGCTCAAATGCACGATCAAGGCTGGAGTTGTTGACGTGGAGGTGGTGGTAAAGTCTTAGGCATGGACAAGAATATTCAGGAGTGATACCAAGTGGGAAGAAGAGAGAAGGCTTAGTATTGAGACGTTTGGGTTTAATGCCTGGGTAGAGGAGGATATTTGCAAGGAGGATATACTAGCCAGAAGTATAAAAAAAAAAAAAGTGGAGGAGTATTGTTATGGAACCTGGGACAAAACAGCATTTCAAGGAGAGAATGATCGGTTGTGTCAATTGTTGGTGAAAAGTCAACAAGATGACTGAAAAATGTTGGATTTGTTGACACCAATGCTTCACTGGTGAGACACACAGGATCTCAATCAGAGCTCCTTCAGGGGTATGATAATGTGGGACCCAAATGGCTGAACAGTGAGTGGAAGGAAGGAAGATGGAGGCAGTTAGATGAGTAACTAGAAAGGAAATTAGGATCCAGGAAGGTTTTGTTGTTGTTGTTGTTGTTGTTGTTGTTGTTGTTGTTGTTGTTGTCGTCGTTGTTGTTTTAAGTGTTTATTTATTTTTGAGAGAGACAGAGTGCAAGTTGGGGAGAGGCAGAGAGAGAGGGAGAGACAGAATCTCAAGCAGACTCCAGGCTCTGAGCTGTCAGCACAGAGCTCAATGCAGGGCTTCTACCCAGAAGCAGTGAGATCATGACCTGAGCTGAAGTCCGACGCCCAACCAACTGAGCCACCCAGGTGCCCCCTTTGTTTTTTAATGAAAAAAAGAAAAAAAAAAAAGGTTGAGAATGTTTAAAAAAAAATTTTTTTTTTTAACATTTATTTATTTTTGAGACAGAGGGAGACAGAGCATGAATGGGGGAGGGTCAGAGAGAGGGAGACACAGAATCTGAAACAGGCTCCAGGCTCTGAGCTGTCAGCACAGAGCCCGACGCGGGGCTCGAACTCACGGACCGTAAGATCGTGACCTGAGCCGAAGTCGGCCGCTTAACCGACTGAGCCACCCAGGTGCCCCGAGAATGTTTAAAAAACATTGAGAAGGACCCTGTTCAGAGGGAAAAATTGAAAAAGATACACAGATGAAACCAGACTGTGCAGTCTACAGGGAGTTCTGAGGAAGCAGAGCAGAAGAGATACAAAGCACAGGAAAAGAATTTGGCCCTAGTTAGAAGGAAGGACTGCTCCTTCACTGATGTAGGGGAGAGAGAAGACAGGATGGGTACAGGTGAAGGTAGGTTTATAAGATTATAGGAAGAAGATGGGTAGTGCCCATGTGATAGTTTCTACTTTTTTCTGTCAAGGAAGATGGTCATCTACTGAGAATATAGGGCAAGAAGGGGGGAACCAAAGTTTGATGAGAGAGGAAATGATTGAATTAACAGAAAACAGGAGAGCAAGATGACCCAACCTGAATGATGTTTAGGGCTCATTTGGACATTCTCTGGAACCAATAAGCAGTATACAAACTGCCCATAACCAGGGCCATAAAGAAAACAGTTCATTTAGGTTTGGGATTTTCCAGGTAGATGAAGTGAAAAAAGAAAAAAAAAAAAGAGGAACAATGGAGTTTAGGGTTGTTTAGGTTGACAAAACAGTGAAATTATAGATCATGGAATCTAACCTAGATCAGGTGGGAGAATAAGAGGGACGTCTGAGTGGCTCAATCAATTGAGCATCCGACTCTTGATTTCTGTTCAGGTCATGATCTCACGGTTCATGGGTTCCAGCCCAGCCCCCACAGGTCTCTCTCTCTCTCTCTCTCTCTCTCTCTCTCTCTCAAATAAATAAACTTTAAAAGTGAAGGAGGGAGGGGCACCTGGGTGGCTCAGTCGGTTAAGCGTCTGACTTCGGCTCAGGTCATGATCTTGAGGTTTGTGAGTTCAAGCCCCATGTCAGGCTCTGTGCTGACAACTCAGAGCCTGGAGCCTGCTTCGGATTCTGTGTCTCCCTCTCTCTCTGCCCCTCCCCTGTTCACACTCTGTCTCTCAATAATAAATAAACGTTAAAAAAATTTTTTTAATAAAAAAAAGTGAAGGAGGGAGAACAAGAAAGGAATTGAAAGAAAGCTGATGAGGGTCAATGAATGAAGGTGCCAATGAGGTTGAAAAAAGCTGTAGGAGTAGTTAACACACAATTTGGAAGGAGAAGAGATTGTAAAGAAGATGTTTGAATTAGTGATTCTGAAACTGACACAGTTATGATGACAGGGTCCAAAGGGTGATGGAAGGAGTAGGTGACTCCTATGAAGTCAAGGAAAAGGATATTGAGATCAAAGAAATGAGTGGCCAGGACCCTAGTGGACAGATCATCTTGTTGATTGTTGAAGTCACCCAGGATAATGGCAGGGCTTATGGTAGAGGGAAATAATTGGCCAAAGTCTTTGCTTGACTGAAGGGGGAGTTACATGAATACAGCAGATAAGGAGAAGAGAAAAAGAATTAAGCAGGTGAGTGGCATGGGCCTCAGAGAAGCTGGCTGTTCTTTTTCTTTTTAAGCAAAGTGTAAGAATAATAGCCAGCATATAGCAATAAGAAGCAAAACAACAACAATCCCACCTCTGTTAAAGGAAAACTTTTAAAAACTGTAAAAAAATTAAAATCATGGGATACCTGGCTGGCTCAGTCAGTTGAGTATCTGATTCTGGATTTCAGCTCAGGTCATGACCCAGAGTCATGGGATCAAGCCCCAAGTTGGGTTCTGCCCTGAGGATAGAGCCTTCTTGGGATTCTCTCTTTCTCCCTCTGCCCCTCTCCTCTGCTCAAGTGTGTTCTCTCTCTCTCTCTCTCTCTCTCTCTCTCTCTCCCTCTCAAAAGAAAAGAAATCTTTAAAAAAAAATTAAAATCATGACTTATACAGATATAAAATGAAATGTGTTAACGGTTTTAACCACTATTAACAAGTTAACCAGTGAGATGTCCAAAGGTGAATCCACATTTATAGGTCAGGAAAATTGAAATGAACTTGAAAAGAAAGCAAAATTGACTTCTACCCATATTGGAGGAGGCTAGTCCATTGAATTTCCACTGGACAGAATTTATTTCATGTCTATAGACAAGAATTATTATGCATTACTATTAGTTCTCTACAGTTTACAGAGTTGTAATATACCTCAAAAGCAACAAAAAGCTAGGGGCACCTGGATGGCTCAGTCAGTTAAGTGTCTGACTTCAGCTCAGGTCATGATCTTGCGGTTCGTGGGTTCGACCCCCAAGTTGGACTCTATGCTGACAGCTCAGACCCTGGAGTCTGCTTTAGATTCTGTTGTCTCCCTCTCTCTCTGCCCCTCCCAAATTTGTGTTGTCTCTCTCTCTCTCTCTCTCTCAGAAATAAACATATTTTAAAAATTTTAAGCAATAAAAGGCTAGAATCAGATAACCTGAAGAATGCATAGTTTTCCATTGGAAACACCGGTTATAGTTTTTGCTTATATCAAATTCTGTCTATAAACAGCACCATTTGGGTGGGGCAACAGGAATATCTGACTGACTGAGAGTCAGTCGGATTTTAATAAAGATAAATGGAAGAGAAAGCTTGACAACACAGGGACTTTTGCAGGTTATGGATAATGAGTCTGGAGAGCATAGTGGAAGGGTTTGGAAGGTAGGATGAGGTTGGGAAAGAGGCAAGGATGTAGAGTAACATAGACATAATAAGACTTGCCACCTGTGGTTCCCAATGCAAGAGTGGGTTTGCCCTCTTCCCTTAGGGTTGTTGCATAAAACACAGGAACCCAGTTAAATTTGGATTTCCAATAAATAGAGAATAGGATAAAAAAATAAGTACCTCCTTTTGTTTTGGTTTTTGCTTTTGTTTTCTTTTGTTTTGTTTTGCTAAATCTGACAACCCTACCCTAAGGGGACTCTTGTCACTGTCTGGGGGAGTTTTAGATTGTCACAACCGATTGTGCGGGGAGTACTATTGGTATTTGGTATTTAGTAGGTTGAAGCCAGGGATGCTGTTAAATAACTTACAATGTACAGGAAAGTCCCCACAAAAAGAATTTTCCAGCCCAAATTGTCAGTAGTGCTCAGCTTGAAAAACCTGGTACGTGAATAAATGATCTCCAAATTTTTTATTATCACAAACTCTCAACATGTTATAACATGAACCCACATTATCAATACATTGTATGAGTGTAATAATGCCCTAATTTGTCGTGGACATTTTTAAATCATAAAAAATGTTTTAAAATTAAAAAATTAAAGGATAAGATGAAGATGAAAGAAACATAATATTTTAAAAAATATAAAACTTTATTACCTTTTTGCTTCCACAACCTTGTTTTTATAGTAAACACAATTTTATTTTATTTTATTTATTTATTTTTTTAATTTTTTTTTTCAACGTTTTTTATTTATTTTTGGGACAGAGAGAGACAGAGCATGAACGGGGGAGGGGCAGAGAGAGAGGGAGACACAGAATCGGAAACAGGCTCCAGGCTCTGAGCCGTCAGCCCAGAGCCTGACGCGGGGCTCGAACTCACGGACCGCGAGATCGTGACCTGGCTGAAGTCGGACGCTTAACCGACTGCGCCACCCAGGCGCCCCAACACAAATTGATTTTAATTCATTTTTGAAATGATGGCTTAATATACTACAATAATATTTTCAAAGTTTGTACCTATTATCTATTACTTGATTTTAATGGAAATGAAACTCACAAAGATATAAAGGATCCAAATGGAAAAATATTTAGCTGGACTTACTCAAACATGGGAAAAATATTTAGCTGGACTTAAACATGAAAGTAAAAAAAAAATTTTAATGTTTATTTATTTTGAGAGAGGGAGAGGGTGAGTAGGGGAGAGGCAGGGAGAGACAGAGAGAGAGAGAGAATCCCAAGCAGGCTCTGCACAATCAACACAGAGCCTGATGCGGGGCTGGAACCCACGAACCTTGAAATCGTGACCTGAACCAAAACCTAGAGTCAGACACCTAACCAACTGAGCCACCCAAGTACCTGAAACATGAAACTAATTTTTAAGTCCCATTCAATTTTATTCAAGTCCAGCTAGTTAGTTTTTATTTTCCAGGATATCAATCAGCTGCATTTGCAAATTGATCAGAAGATGTTATATTTTTACTAAATATATTTAAAATCCACTGGATCTCTATTTTATTTGGAAGATTCTTAAACACAGTAGAAAAGTATTTCCAGGGGCGCCTGGGTGGCGCAGTTGGTTAAGCCTCCGACTTCAGCCAGGTCACGATCTCGCGGTCCGTGAGTTCGAGCCCCGCGTCAGGCTCTGGGCTGATGGCTCGGAGCCTGGAGCCTGTTTCCGATTCTGTGTCTCCCTCTCTCTCTGCCCCTCCCCCGTTCATGCTCTGTCTCTCTCTGTCCCAAAAATAAATAAAAACGTTGAAAAAAAAAATAAAAAAAAAGAAAAGTATTTCCAAAGATTTATGTGTGCAAATATGAGCATTTTTATAAGTGACATACTTCCAACAAGACGCCTGGGTGGCTCAGTCCATAGAACATGTGACTCTTGATCTTGGGGTCCTGAGTTTACACCCTATATTGGGCATAGAGCTTACTTAAAAAAAATAATAATTTTTGTCTATATTTTTTGGCAAAAAAACCCCACCAAAACGCTTCTTAATATCACTTTTCAAAATATTTATAGTAGCTTTCAAAAAGCAATTGTTTTCTCATTCATTACACTATGGACTTTAGCTTGAAGGAACAGTTTCAAAACATGGGGGTTTTTTTGTATTTATAAAATAGCATACTACTCACAGCCACCTTGTTGAAAAAGTCAGCAAAATTTGAATGTCTTGTTTGTTTGTTTGGTTGGTTGGTTGGTTTTTTTCAGCTAGAGAAAGAGAGCAGGAGCAGGGGACGGGGACAGATGGAGAGAGGGAATCCCAAGCAGGCTCCGTGCTCAGCACAGAGACTCACTCGGAGCTCAGTCCCACAACCCTGGGATCACAACCTGAGCCAAAATCAAGAGTCAGATGCTCAACCAACTGAGCCACCCAGGCGGCCCAGAATGTTTCTTTTTGTAAAAGAAAAGTCAGTTATTTATAGGTTCTGACAACTATTTTAATACTTTGACCAGAAATGCCTAGCAAATCTCTGAGTGAAGCCAAATACCTTTGTCATCAGTCCCCATTCCATCATAGACCACTGTATTATAAAGATTCTGCTATTTAAGTCTTGTTTCTACAAAAATGAACACACTGATGTCATCTCATAAGCACAAAAAATGTAAGATGGGCGAGCACCACTATCAGTCCATCTGCACTGTGGAACTCCTATCTCTCCCTCAAGATTCCAAAATGACTCACAACCAGCTGGCATCCAGACCAAATAAGGATACCAGTGTCCATCTGTATATTGAATAGTAGCAAACCTGAATTTCTTAAAATTTTTTTTTAGATTTAAAATGTGAATAGAAATCTAACATTTTCTTTTAACATTCTGATGGACCATCATGTACACCCTGGATGTGCCCATCCTACTCCACTCTGGGGACAATTACTTTAGAGGATGGGGTAGCTTGGGACCATTTCCACATTATTGCTGAGGAACATGAGGCCTAGACAGGCTGCAGTAAACTGAAGTCAAGAGAAGCCTGGGTTAGAGTTTACTAAAATGGCTCCATCATTCATCAGCTATGCAGTCCTGTGCGTAATACATAATCACAGGCCTTCTGTTTTTACATTTATAAAATAGAATAATATTGTAAAGTGGAGATAATACCTCATGGGGGTTGATGTGAGGATTAAATAAAATAATTTTGTTAATATAACCATAATACCTTTCTTAAACCCTCACAAATTAATCACATTCCCCAAACCCTTGCCCTTAGCCTTGACCTCTATCCTCCATTTATGAGGATCATGGAGGCTGTCAGTTGAGAACTCCTTTAATTTTAAGGCTCCTTATCACAAAACTCCTCTTATCCAAGCACAGTGCTTTCACTGTGCTCTGCAACCATCCATGTTATCTCCTCATGGACCTTGTTCCATCAATTATCTGCTTTTTCCTATGTATTAATCTATTCCAATGCTACTGGCCTTTTCCCCTAAGTTGGAAGCCATGTCCAAGTGTCTCCCAACACTGAAAAAATGGAAAAAAAATTTTTTTAACTTAGGTAATAAGCTAAAATCCACATTTATGCTCTTCCTTTATTTCTGAAAGGACACTATAAATAATAGCTTATTTAGTATTTATAGATCTACTTCACTATTTTAAACTACATAACAATGTTCCATAGTCAACAAATATTTCTTGAGTGTCTACACTGTTCTATGCACTAAAGATATAGCAGTTAACAAGCTGGAGTGGGAAACAGAAAGTCAGTGAGGTAAACAAGTAAAATATATAATATTTTAGATGGTGCTAAGTACTTTGAGTTTAAATTTTTTTTTTGTTGTTTATTTTCGAGACAGAGAAACAGAGCGCAAGTGGGGGAATGGCAGAGAGAGACACACACACAGAATCTGAAGCAGGCTCCAGGCTCCAGGCTCCAAGGTGTCACCACAGAGCCTGACTTAGGGCTCAAACTCACGAACTGTGAGATCATGACCTGAGCCGAAGTTGGACACTGAACCAACTGAGCCACTCAGGCATCCCAAGTACTTTGAGTTTTAAATAGAGTGGTCAGAGAAAGCATATCTGGGAAAAGTGACATTGAATAAAGATTAAAAGAAGGTGAAAGAGAAGCCTTTATAGATATGTAGGAGAAGAACATTCAAAGAAGAGGAAAAAGCATCTACAAATGTCCTGAGTCAGGAGAATGCTTGCCATTCAGTTATAGTTAACAGTATCCATATATAAGTGATGTTAAGTACTACTCACATTCAGTCAAGGTCCTATCTGAATATACTAAACCAAAAGACTAAATTGTAAAGTTAACAGCAACCAGCAATCCTTATATAAAACAAGAGGAATCAGGAGAGAGATTCTTTTTATGTACACACAGAAAAAGTTACAAGAAAATAGGCATTGCTGTTATTGTGCTCATTTATGTAAGTGGTCACAGGTCCTAGTTGACATTTGTAACTGTTGTCTTCCACTATCCATTGATTATTTCCTTTGCCCTCCACTAGAACCTTTGGATTTTTATCTGGTGGGGTGAACCAAACTTTCATTTCTGAATCTCTCTCAGGGTCCTACTCTTTTCTGACTGCTTTAATTTCCCATCAGTCTTTCCTATTAGATGTGGAAGTGCTCAGAAAATCCCCTGGAGGGGCACCTGGGTGGCTCAGTCGGTTAAGCGGCCGACTTCGGCTCAGGTCATGATCTCGTGGTCCGTGAGTTCGAGCCCCGCGTCGGGCTCTGTGCTGACAGCTCAGAGCCTGGAGCCTGTTTCAGATTCTGTGTCTCCCTCTCTCTGACCCTCCCCCGTTCATGCTCTGTCTCTCTCTGTGTCAAAAAAATAAATAAACGTTAAAAAAAATTAAAAAAAAAAATCCCCTGGATTTCAGAGAAACTCTTGGGAAACTGTCCCTATTATGTAGCAGAGACCCAGTTCCCCCTTGGTATTTAGGATCAGTCATCTCACTCAGTGAGTAATCCATTTTTGGCTGTTGGTCCCATGGCATGAAGAGCCCAAAATGGCTAAATGACACCTCAACTTCCCATTCAATGGAACTATTATTGTGTTTGTGGTAGAAGCATTTCCCTGTTGGAACTAAGGCTTCCAAACCAACAGAACTCAAAGTTGAAGAAAAGGGAAGTAAAAATTCTGGAAGTAGATTATTAGGTGTAAGAATGGGAAAAGCCACTTCTATTTCCCACCTTTGATTTGTGGATCTGTTCATTCTGGCTATAGAAGAGACAGCATTATACACTGAAGGATGTTAATTTTGGAAGATAATCCCAATCTTTCAAGATGTCCTCTCCGCACTGGCATTGGCGTTGAAACCAAGCCATCACTAGGTTGTTCGAACATTACATCAGACTAGCTGCTTCTGGATAATGGGGTATGTGGGAAAGATCAATGAATTCCATAGACAAGAGCCCATTACCATGCTTCTTTTTTGGTGAAATGTGTTTCCTGATTAGAAGCAATGCCGTATAAAACACCATTATAGTAAATACGGCATTCTGTTTAAATCCATGGATGATGGTGGTGCTGGCCGAAGTACCGTATGAGCAGGGAAGACACAATCCATACCCATAATATACATCTATTTCAGTAAGGACAGATTGCTGTTACCTCTGTGATATAAGGAGTCCAGTGTAATCAATTTGCTACTAATTGGCTGACTGCTGCCCCGGGGAATGTCATACTGAGGGTCTAGCCTAAGTCTTTATTGCAAGTATGTGAGACTTCCTGGGGGCTTAGCTAGGTCAGACTTATTGAGGGGAAGCTGATGTTGTTGAATCCATGCATAGTCTTTATCCCTGTAACATGGCCAGGTTGTACTTGAGCTCCTTGAACAAACACTGCTGTGTCTGAAAAAAGGTAGAGTGACATCTATACTATGTGTCCTCTTGTCCATCTGATTGAGAGCCTCCCCTGCAATAGATGACCTTTTGTGAGCATTTTTATTGAACTCAAATATCGTTACAGCTTGCCCATTGGAAAGGTCCATTCACATACCTCTTCCCCACACCTTCTTTCTAATTATCTTCAAAGGCCTCTATTCTCTCCAAGTCTCCTAAGCATGCAGTGAAATCATTAGCAACTACCAGTTAATTAATCAGTATATATCTGTTCTTCTGGCCAGTTCACCATCCAGATAGAGTGGACAACCAAATGTATTTTTTGGAGATCTACCCACTGAGAGGATTTTGCTTCACCACTATCTTTCGAGGATTTTCCAGTTGAGGGTTGTAATGCTACAGCAGTATCTCCTATTGGGTGCAGAAGTATCTGAAAACCAGGCATGACGCAGGTAACTTACATTGGTTGATTTTCAAATGTTAAATCAACTTTCAGTTCCTCAAATAGTTTTTATCTTTTCTTGATCATTCTGACTGGAGGCTTGTGGGTTTTATTAATTCAAAAAAGCAAGCTTTTGTTTGCATTGTTTATTGCTATTTTTGTCTGTTTTCTGTTTTGTTGATTTCTGCTTTTATCTTGATTATTTCCTTCTATTTCCATTGGGCTTAATTTGCTCTTATTTTCTAATTCCTTAAGGTGAAAATGTAGATTGTTGATTTTAGATCTTCTTTTAATATATAAACATTTAAAGCTATAAATTTCCCTGGAAGCACTGCTTTATCTGTATCCCACAAATATCAAAATGTTTTCATTAACATCCATTTAAAAATATCATCTTAAAAAAATTTTTTTTTATTTTTTTAATGCTAATTCATTTTTGAGAGAGAGAAAAAGACAGAGTATGCATGGGAGAGGGGCAGAGAGAGAGGGAGACAGAGAATCTGAAGCAGGCTCCAGGCTCTGAGCTGTCAGCACAGAGCCCCACATAGGGCTCAAATTCACCAACTGTGAGATCATGACCTGAGTCTAAGTCAGACGCTTAACCGACTAAGCCACCCAGGTGCCCCTAAAAATATCTTCTAATTTCTCTTGATTTTTTGACTTGTGGATTATTTAGAAGTATGTATACTGATTTCCAAATATTTTTAGTTTTCTTAGAATCTTGTTATTTATAACTAATCCCAGTGTCAGAGAAACTGTCTTTTAAATTGTCAATGTTTAAAAATTTATCAGTACTTGTTCTTTGGCTTCACATATAGTCTATCCTGGTGAATATGTCATTTGCCCTTGAAAAGAATGTGTATAGTTGTTGGGCATTGGGTTCTATTAATGTCAATTAGGACAAAGTAGTTAATTGTGTTGTTCAGTTCTTATATGTCTTTGATGGTTTTCTACCTGGTTGGATTGTCAGGTTAAAGACTATAAAAGAAAATTCACCTCATGTCATTACTTGTAAGTGTTGACTCCCTGTCAGAATCTACCTGCTTTTGTTCACTCTCCAGTGCCTTCAGGGAGGTGTTTTTATGGTGTGTTTTGTCCAGAGTTTATGTCTGGTCCAGCACAGGGTCTTACTAGAAATACCATAAGTGGGTAATTCCAATAACATTTTATTAAGCTATCCATTTAACTTAGGACACCAGGATCAATCACCCACTGCCAAAGATTCTTACATATCAAAACTTTCTGAACACCATTTCATTTCTGCTACTCCTTATGATAATTGTGCCTACATTGTTTTTTTATTTTTACCTGTTAAATAAGCTTTTTATTTTAGAATATTTTAGATTTATAAAAAACTTGTGAAGAAGAATAAAGAGTTCCCATATATCCCCCACCCAACTTCCCCTATTATTAACATCTTATCTTAGTATGGTACCTTTGTATAATTAATGAACCTATATCATTACATTGTTATTAATTAAAGTCCATACTTCATTTAGATTACTTTAACTTTTACCTGATAATCCTTTTTGTGTTCTAGGATCTTATCAGGGATACCACTTTACATTTAGGTGACATGTCTCCTTAGGTTCCTCATGGCTGGGACTTTTCCTTGTCTTTGATGACCTTGACAGTTTTGAAGAGTACTAATCAAGTATTTTGTAGAATGTCACTCAATAGGGATTTGTCTGATGTTTATCTCATGATTAGACTGGGGTTGCCTGGCTGGCTTAGCTGGTAGGACATCTGACTCTTGATCTCAAGGTCATGAGTTCAAGACCCACAGTTAGGTGTAGAGATTCTTAAAAAAGAGAGAGAGAGAGATGAGGGACAGAAGCAAAAAAGCCTGGGGCTATGTGTTTTGGGAGGAAGGCCACAGAGTGCCATTTTCATCAAATTATATCAAGGATATTGCTATGGACTGGATTGTGTCCTTCCTTAGCTCCACAAATTCATATGTTGAGCCCTAGGCCCCAATTTGACCCTATTTGGAGATAGGGCCTTTAGGCTGTAATTAAGATTAAATGAAGTAGTAAGGGTGGGGCCTTGACCCAATAGGATTAGTGTCCTTATACAAGAGACACCAGAGATCTCCCTCTGTCCATCACCTGAGGACATAGTGAGAAATGGGCCATCTACAAGCTAGGAAAAGAGTTTTCAACAGAAACAGAATTAGCCATCACCTTGGTCTGGGATTTCTCAGCCTCTAGAACTATGAGAAATAAATTTCTGTTCTTGAAGCCACCCAGTCTATGGCATTTTGTTATGGCAGTCCTAGTTTTTTTAGGCAGTCCATACATATGACTTATAGTCTTGATAATGTGGCTGAGGTAGTTTTGTCAGATTTCTTCAGTGTAAAGTCACTTTTTGGGCACCAACCCAGATGTCATCATTCCAGTTTCAGTGTCATCCCCTTCCCCATCATTGCCTTATCTTTCACTAGAGAGTTCTGGCATGGCTATGAAATCAACTTATGTTGTAATTCTGAAATCTGCACAATTAAATTCTATGATTTTCAGCAATATTAGATTGTAAGTATAAAAAATAAGGGATTCTTTAGGACTGCCAAAGAAGCTTTCTCTGTCTCTTGAACTGAATGTTTAATGACTTGACCTTTTCCATTTCTTATATGAGTTCTTTGTGGGAAGCAAATGAAGCCACTCCCAACATAGAGTTGTTACTGTCTACATTACCATCAAACAGTCATACGTGACTTCAAAGCGTTTGCTTTAGGGGGCACTCCAACACAAATGACTAAAGGTGATAAGTTGATCATTTATGATGCCACTACATCCCATTTCCCGCTGACAACTTGCTCAACATTGCATTTGAATTTAAGGATATAAACAAATCAACCCCAAATCCTATAGCTGAAAGTCAGCCTCCTAGAACTATTCTTGGGACCATTTTCTGTATTAGTCAGTGTTCAACAAACTACAGCAGTTACCTTAATTAAGAAAATTCATATAAACAGTTATTGGAGATAGCATAGGCATTGGAGAATTGAAAAGAGAAAGTGGGACTAAGAAGTAGTAACTGCAAGAAGTAGATGGGGAAATAAAGAGTCAAGATTGGGATCGTTGGGATTAAAACACTTGAAGGAGGGGCCCTCGGGAGCTGGAACCCAGACCTTAAAAACACGCTACCTGACTTATACTGGTAGCTCAGTAGCTTAGCGGTGGGCCTCTTCGTGACTCAGACCTCTGAGGGGGTTGCTGCCTAGCTGGTACTGGTCCCTCTGAGGAATGTGATAAGGCTAGTTCTGGGAGTATGGAAAGGAGTCCAGGACTGCTGCTGGCATGTGACTGGATAGAAACAAAAAGCGAACAGGAAGGAGCAGCAGTCCCTTCTTCCTTCTTCCTGCCTCTCATCTCCCACTATTGACTATTGGCAGGAGCTAACAGAGAGCCAGTCTGGTGAAGGAAAAGTGTGAAACGCAAAGACCCAGCCTCAGCACCACAAAACTACGCATAAACGGCTTGAAGCTGAGGAACAGCTTCTTTATTATCAGTACAGTTAGACAATCATTGCTCGAATTATATACAAGAAGATGAAGGGGAGGCAGGAGTCTAGGACATTTCACCGATTTCTAGTGTTCGTAACTGAATGAATAGTGGAGAAAGGTAGAATAAATGTGGAGTTGAGAGTTAGAAAGGAGCTAGTTTGCGGCATGTGAAAAGATCTGCTGGGGTTGATAAATTTAGTTTGAGAAGCCTGGAGTCTAATATAGTACAATTCAAAGTGTAGTCTTTGGACTAGCTGGTCTGTAATGTAAACAAAAAAAATTGCAGTGAAGTATGTATAACTTAAAATCTATCACTTTAATCATTTTACAACTGTGGTAAAAAAAAAATATATATATATATACACATATACATATATAATTTAAAATTTACCATTTTAACCATTTTTTAATGTACAATTCCATGGCATTAAGTATATTTACATTGTTTTGTAACTATTACCACCATCCATCTCCAGATTTTTTCCATCATCCCAAACTGAAACTCCGTGCCCAATAAACAGTAACTTCCCATTCCTCTCTCCCCCCAGCTCCTGGTCACCACTATTCCACTCTAGTCTCTATGAATTTGACTCTTCTAGCAACCTCATGTAAGTGGTATCATGCATTATTTGTCCTTTTGTGCCTGGCTTATTTCACTCAGCATAAATACCTTCAAGGTTCACTCCTGTTGTAGCACGTATTATAATTTAATTCCTTTTTAAAGCTGGAAAACATTTCACTTTCTGCAATTTTGGGGGTTTTTTAAATGCATTTTTATTTATTTTTAAAGTAGACTCTACTCCCAATGTGGAGCTGGAACTCATGACTCTGAGATCAAGAGTCACATGCTCTATGACTGAGCCAGCTAGGTACTCCGCAATTGGCTTTTATCAGTCCTCAATAAGATAAAAGTTTGTTCCAGAATGTGAAGTATCTATGTCAGCAAGCACAGTTTTGTAGGAAGAATTTTTCAGTGAAGGAAACAGTATGGTGATTTACATTTTGGAGCAAGGTCCCTTTTTCATTGCTTTGAGTAGCACTGGGAGTAGGTATTTAGAGACAGCTTTTGACTGGAGATTCAGAAATCATTATTGTGTAAAAGAAAAAAAAATTCAAACTAGAACCAGAATGCATTTTTTTCATGTTGTAATTTACATCTGCCTTCGAGGGAGAAATGAGAATTTCTGATAAAATGCCTACACAAAATCCTAAAAAAACTAAAGGGATTAAAACTTCCAAGAAGCCAGTTATGCACCCAGTCACCTTTCAGTTCAGAGTGTAGTGAATTTCACCAAATATTCTTTTTTTTCTTGTAACTAATCTAAAGTGATTTTTTCTATTTTTCTTTTTCTTTCTTTCCTTCCTTCTCTCTTTCTCTCTCTTCCTCATTTCTTTCTTTCTCTCTTTCTTTCTTTCTTTCTTTCTTTCTTTCTTTCTTTCTTTCTTTCTTTCTTTCTTTCTTTTTCTTTCTCTCTTTTGAAAGATTTTATTTTTAAGTAATCTCTACACCCAGTGTGGGGCTTGAACTCACAACCCAGAGATCAAGAGTTGCATGCTCCATGGACTGGAAACAGCCAACCATCCCTAAAATGATTTTTCTAACCAATCTCTTTTCCTCCCAAATATCCCTACCAAAAATAAATCTTTGAATTGGACTTCTCTTTTTTTTTAATGTTTATTTATTTTTTGACAGAGACAGAGTGTGAGCAAGGGAGGGGCAGAGAGAGAGGGAGACTCAGAATCTGAAACAGGCTCCAGGTTCTGAGCTGTCAGTACAGAGCCCAACGCGGAGCTCGAACTCACAAACCGTGCGATCATGACCTGAGCTGAAGTTGGACGCTTAACTGACTGAGCTACCCAGGCATCCCTGAACTGGATTCTTTTTTTCTTTCTTTCTTTTTCTTTCTTTCTTTCTTTCTTTCTTTCTTTCTTTCTTTCTTTCTTTCTTTCTTTCTTTCTTTCTTTCTTTCTTTTCTATATTTATTTATATTTTTATTATTTTTTTAAATTTACATCCAAGTTAGTTAGCATATAGTCCAATAATGATTTCAGAAGTAGAATCCAGTGACTCATCCCCTACATATAACACCCAGTGCTTATCCCAACAAGTGTCCTCCTCAATGCCCCTTGCCCATTTAGCCCATCCCCCACCCACAACCCTCCAGCAACCCTCAGTTTGTTCTCTTATGTTTTGTCCCCTCCCTGTTTTTATATTATTTTTGCTTTTCTTCCCTTTTGTTCATCTGTTTTGTATCTTAAATTCCACATATGAGTGAAGTCATTCTGTGACTAATTTCCATAATACACTCTAGTTCCATCCATGTTGTTGCAAATGGCAAGATTTCATTCTTTCTAAATGCCGAATAATATTCCATTGTATATATATACCACATCTTCTTTATCCATTCATCCACCAATGGACATTTGGGCTCTTTTCATACTTTGGCTATTGTCGATAGCATTTCTATAAACATTGGGGTGTGTGTGCACCTTCGAAACAGCATACCTGTATCCTTTGGATAAATACCTAGTAGTGCAATATCTGGGTCATAGGGTAGTTCTATTTTTAATTTTTTGAGGAACCTCCGTATGGTTTTCCAGAGTGGCTGCATCAGTTTGCATTCCCACTGAATTGGACTTCTTAAAGGATAATAGTAAATAAAAAAAAAAGAAAAGAAAAGAAAATTATGAATCAGGTGCAGATATGAAATAAATACATGTCAAAGATTTGACTTAACTCATTATTTAATGAAGGATCTGGAAAAGATGTTACAATCAGTTCAAAGGAAAACCCAAAGACCAAATATCTAAGCCTATCAAAAACGTTGACATACATTTTCTCAATATACACAAAGCTGGCTTATTAAGAGGTGTGGGGGAGTGGGGTTGTCAATAGAAGCTTCACCTAACAGCATTTATTTGCACATCTAAAGACAATAATTATTTGCATTATTATCAGCTTTCTACAAATTAACATATCTCTCTTCAGCAGTGTAAAACAGCTCAAAAACTATAGAAGGCAGAAACCCCATAGAATCTGGTAAGTGGGAAGGGTATGCTTAGAACAATGCAGTTTTCTATTTCCTGATAATCTTTTCGCCCATTTAGAAGTATCCTACTATTGGCCTTCTTCGTTGTTGTAAGATACTAAAGAAAGTTTAATGTATGCTCATAACAAAATTATCTGAAAATTTTTCGTATACACTTGGCTTCTAACGTTGGTTGCTGATGTGGGAAAGTGAGGCAGCAATCTTGAAAGTATGAAAGTAAGTAATTTTCACTGAATCCTCATGTTTTTAGTATGACACCCCATTCTTTTTGTTGTTAATTTTTTTTTAAGTTTATCTTTTTATTTTGAGGAAAAGAGCAAGCAGGGTAGGGGCAGAGAGAGAGAGAGAGGGAGACAGAGAATCCCAAGAAGGTTCCACACTGTCAGTGCAGAGCCTGATGTGGGGCTCGATCTCATGAACCAGGAGGTCATGACCTGAGCCCAAATCAAGAGTCGGATGCTCAACTGACTGTGCCACCCAGGTTCCCTAGTTCCCAGGTTCCCTAGTATGGCACCCTTATTCTTAACTAGACAAGGTATCTTCTACTTTATTGTCTCCAGGGAATCAATCCTAAACCTTCTGCAGGGTTGGCAGCTAGGAAGGAAATCAGGTGGTCCAACTGCTTCTGAAATAGACTTTTAACCAGTTATTCTGCTTTTTGTCCCAACTTTACCCCTGCTTCTTGAGGTACCTGGTGCTTCCAATTCTTGAGGCTTTTGGTGGTTTTGTAGGGCAAACCAGGCTTGCTTTTGGCCTGTCCTTTGATAGATGAAGAAGAGTCTGCTAAGTCAGTTCCCACTATCCGTCTGCTTTCCAGCTTCCAAAATGTTAGTGATTTTATCTCCTGTTCTCTAAGAGACTGACTATACAAACAGAAAATAGCCAGGTCTCATATGACAGTAGAACTCTGACCCATGACTTCTACAGCAACCACCAGCCTGGGAAGCCAAACCACAGCTTCTGAGTCAAACAGCCCAGAATGGTTAGAGCTTGTTGATGGGTCTGCTTCTTTATATTTTGCTCCTACTTCCAACACAGGACCAACTAGAGAAAGCCAAACCAATCACATAAGAAGCCTGGCTTCTAGTCAGCCCATCTCCAGTTTCCCTATTACAATGGCCACCAACCATATCTGAAGCTGCCCCTGTTTTCATTATAAAAGCTTCCCACTTGTCTGCCTGCCTTTGAGTCTTTGCCAATTGCGAGTGATGGTGGCTGACTCTCTGCTAGGTTTACTCTCATTTTGGTCGTCTGCTTTTTCTATATCTTTTTTACCTTGAAGTTTTGTTTTTTCCCCGTTTTTACTTATTTTTTTTATTTTTTTTAAATTTTTAATATTTATTTATTTTTTTTTAATTTTTATTTATTTATTTATTTATTTAACGTTTTTAATTTATTTTTGAGACAGAGAGAGACAGAGCATGAACGGGGGAGGAGCAGAGAGAGGGAGACACAGAATCGGAAGCAGGCTCCAGGCTCTGAGCCATCAGCCCAGAGCTGGACGCGGGGCTCGAACTCACGGACCGCGAGATCGTGACCTGAGCTGAAGTCGGCTGCTTAACCGACTGAGCCACCCAGGCGCCCCAGTATTTATTTATTTTTGAGGGAAAGAGAGAGCACGAGCTGGGGAGGGGCAGAGAGAGAGAGGGAGACACAGAATCCGAAGCAGGCCCCAGGCTCTGAGCTGTCAGCACAGAGCCTGATGCGGGGCTTGAACCCATGAACCATGAGATCATGACTTGAGCTGAAGTTGGACACTTAACCGACTGAGCCACCTGGGCGCCCCTTGTTTTCAAAGAGAGATTTCAGTAGGAAGTAGAGTTACATGTGGCTCACTCCATCATCTTAAACTGGCATTCTCTTTGTGTGTGTGTGTGTGTGTGTGTGTGTGTTTCTGACTTAGATGTCAGGAATCCACTTTTACCCTCCAGCTTCAGAAGGCCCACACATAACATTTGCTTTTCTTCTTGCAAACATGGATACAAAATTCAACACCCATTCAAAGTTCTCCAAAGAATCTACTGGAACTAAAACATTAGAGGATGATACACAATTGACTTTCCTGAGCCTTACCTATGAGAGATAGAGGATGAGGTTACATTATGTGTACACATCCCACACCAAAGAACTTAAACTCAACTCCCCAAATGCTTTAAACGTTTCTTTCTCCCTCAAAGTCTCTCCTCTGAGATGTCTTTCTCTTTCTCCCAGGAAGCTGGGAGCCTTGCTGACTCCTCCCGTTATCTCTGATTGCTCCCTGAATTTTCTAATTCCTCACCCTTTTACCCTAGGAAGCAGTTCAGCGCAACCTCCATGAGCACCACTCACTACAAAACAAAAGGAATGCTGATTCACCAGCCTTTGAACCCCTATTGTTAGGTGAACTTGTCCCATGGCAGTGAGAGTCTCACCCTCATTTCATTTTATTTCATTTAAAAAATATATTTATTTATTTTGAGAGAGAGAGAGAGCCTGAGCACAAGGAGGGGTGCAGACAGAGAGAGGGAGAAAAGAGAATCCCAAGCAGGCTCTGTGGTGACAGCTTGGGGTGCTATCTCACAAATTGTGAGATCATCACCTGAGCCAAAATCAAGAGTTGGACACTTAGGGATGCCTTGGTGGCTCAGTCAGTTAAGCATCTGACTTCAGCTCAGGTCACGATCTCATGGTTCGATCTCATGGTTCGTGAGTTCGAGCCCTGCTTCGGGCTCTGTGCTGACAGGCTCAGAGCCTGGAGCCTGCTTCAGATTCTGTGTCTCCCTCTCTCTCTGCCCCTCTCCCACTTGCGCTCTGTCTCTCTCTCAAAAATAAATGAGCATTAAAATAATAGTAATAAAAAAAGAGTTGGATGCTTAACTGATACACCAGGTGCTCCAGTCTTACCCTTATTTTAAAGGGCCTTCATGAATTTCTTCTTTTCCAAGAGGTAGTTTCAGTCTAGCTCTTTAGGAGAGAGAAAAAAGTTCCATATATCTCTAAACCACCAAAAAAAGGATACCTTTTCTCATTTGATAACAAATCGTCTTTTTGTCTTTCCAACTAGCTTGTAAGCTTCTTGAGTGCATAGCTACATATTTTTATAATCTGTATGGTACCTAATAATATTACAAAAGTTTATAGAAGGGATCAGTGGACAGAAAGGTTAGATAGAATTTTGATGGAAGGAAATAGGATTTTCAGAAAGAGCCTCTTTAGTGGTTCCTCTAAGCTTTGACCTTTATCTCCAACACACTAAACAAATCCAATAAAGGTGTTTTGTTTTCACCTTTATTGTGTATCTTCAAGGCTGGGCCCTGTATTCAACAGGGTTTTTGTTTGTTTGTTTTTAAGATGTTATTTTTAAATAATCTCTACATCCAATGTGGGGCTCAAACTCACAACCCCAAGATCAAGAGCTGCATGTTCTACCGACTGAGCCAGCCAGTTTTAGTCAACTTGTGTGGTATGCATTCAGTATTAATACCTTTCATTTCATGTATCAGTTAGGGATTGGGTTTCATTGCTGGTAACAAAGACTTCACTGTAGTGGCTTAAAAAATTAGTTTATTTTTGGGGGCACCTGGGTGGTTCAGTGGGTTAAATGTCTGACTTGGGCTCAGGTCATGATCTCACAGTTGATGAGTTCCAGCCCTGTGTCCAGCTCTGTGCTGACAGCTCGGAGCCTGGAGCCTGCTTTGGATTCTGTGTCTCCCTCTCTCTCTCTGCCCCTCCCTCACTCACACTCTCTTTCTCTCTCTCTCTCTCTCTCTCTCTCTTAAGAAATAAACATTAAAATTTCTTTTGTAAAAATTAGTTTATTTTCTAATGTAAAAGAAGTCTAGAGGTAGGTAGTTCAGGGTTAATATGGAAACCACAGAAGGCATCAAGGATCCAGGTTTCTTCTCTCTCTCCACTCCACCCTCCTAGGCACCTGGCTTCCATCTTCAAAGTGCCACTGTGGTGGCAGAGAGCTGTTGGAGCCCCAGCTATCAAGTCCTAGTCTTAGCAAGAAATAAGTGGAAGGCTAACAACAAAAAGGCCTGTGACAGTTGTCTGTCCCCTTTTTAAGAACTACTGAAAGTCTAGGGGCACCTGGGTGGCTCAGTCGATTGACTGTCTGATCTCAGCTCAGGTCATGATCTTGTGGCTCGTGGGTTTGAGCACCACACCACATAGGTTGTCAGCGGGGAGCCTGCTACAAGTCCTCTGTCCCCCTTTCTCTCCACCTACCCTGCTCACGCTCTCTCTCAAAAATAAATAAACACTAAAAAAAAAAAAAAAAAAAAAAAAAAAAGAACTACTGAGAGTCTAGTGCAAAAACTTTTGTTTAGACCTTACTGGCCAGAGCTTAATCACATGGCCATATCCATTACCAATGAAGACAGAAAAGAAATTTTGGGGAAATGCAATTTAAATGCATTTTTAAATGCAATTTAAAAAAAAATTTTAAAGACACATTTATTCAACATCATGATGAGACTATTACATTTAGCAATCAATAGCATGGGCACAAAAAAACAATCTACGTTAAAACCGTTTGTTGGAATGCTTTACACTTTCCATAGAACAGAAACTAAAATAACCTGTTATACAATTAGTCACAAATACAGTCTTGAGTTTTTTGCCCATACACATGAGTATTGTCTAAAACATGTCTTCTTTGTAGCAGTTAGGCCCTGCCACCACTATGCTTGGCTGGGTTCACAAATCTGTTATAACCTGTAGCTTCCCTGTCACTTCTCTGGCTCTCCTCTCCTGCTAAGCTTTGTTTCCTGGCCGTAATTAAAACCTTCTGCCACTGCCATAGCCACTGCTGCTGGAACCACCGTAGCCACCTTGGTTTCATGGTTTGACAAAGTACTGGCCTCCACCACCATAGGGGCCAGGGCTTCTGCCTCCAAAATTTCCTTCTTTCATGGGTCCAAAATTTGAAGATTGATTGTTGTAATTGCCAAAATCATTATAGCTTTCACCACCTCCGAAGTTGCTTCCATCGTTACCAAATCTGTTATAGCCATCCCCACTGCCACCATATCCACTACCCCTTTGATTGCCACCAAAGCTACCTCACCCACTGAAGCTTCCTCCATGACCAAAGTTATTCCCACCAAAACCACCTCCATGACCACCACCAACGTTTCCAGAGCCACTTTGACCTCTTTGGCTGGATGAAGCACTAGCCATCTCTTTCTTAGACAGAGTTCTCCTTACTTCACAATTGTGACCATTCACAGTATGGTATTTTTGAATGACAATCTTGTCTATAGAGTCATGGTCATCAAATGTTATAAAAGCAAACCTCTCTTTTTGCCACTGCCTCGGTTAGTCATGATTTCAGTCACTCCAATTTTCCCATACTGTTCAAAATAATCTCTTGGATGATGTTCTTAAATTTTTTTTTTAACATTTACTTATTTTTGAGAGACAGAGAGAGACAGAGCATGAGTTGGGGAGGGACAGAGAGAGGGAGACACAGAATCTGAAGCAGGCTTCAGGCTCTGAGCTGTGAGTACAGAGCCCGACACAAGGCTCGAACTCACAAACTGCGAGATCATGCCCTGAGCTGCAGTCGGACGCCCAACCAACTGAGCCACCCAGGTGCCCTCTTGGATGATGTTCTTCAGTGTCTTCTTCAATGCCACCAACGAAAATCTTTTTCACAGTTAAGTGGGCACCAGGTCTTTGAGAATCTTCTCTGGAGACAGCCCTCTTTGGTTCCACAACTCTTCCATCTACCTTGTGTGGCCTTGCACTCATGGCTGCATCCACCTCTTCCACAGTGGCATACATGACGAACCCAAACACCTCTGGAGTGCTTGGTGTTTGGATCTCTCATAACCACACAGTCCGTAAGCGTTCCCCATTGCTCAAAATGGCTCCTCAGACTCTAACCGGTTGTTTCAAAGCTCAAACCTCCGATGAAAAGCTTCGGTAGCTGTTCAGGCTCTTTGGGAGACTCTGACTTAAGACATGATAGTGGTGGGAGGGGAGACTTTAATGATGCTTCCTCAGCAGTGTCCACGGGCAGAAAGCTTAAATGTATTTTTTAAATGCCCCCTGACTTTTGCTACTAGGCAGAGGGGAGAATGGAGATATTGGGTAGGCCACTGGCATTTCCTGCCATCGTTCCTCTTGAATTTTCTGTCTATGACATCCCAGGGTTTGGAATTAAGTTGTCCTCAAAATCAATGAATAAATGAATAAAGCATTTTTAGAAATGCAGCTCATGGCACAATATTCTAAAATGAATTGACTTTATTTCTAGGACAGTTTTAGGTTTACAGAAAATTTGAACAGAAACTAGAGTGTTCCCATACACTACTCCCCCCACCCCAATACACACAGACACATACAGTTCCCCCTACTATTAAATTTTGCACTGGTGTGGTACATTTGTTTCAACTGACTAACCAATATTGATAAATTATTACCAACTAAAGAATATAGTTTATTTTAGTGTTTTCCCTTTGTGTTGCACAATTCTATATGGGTTTTGATACATGCATAATGTCATGTATCCCCCATTACAGTATCATACAGAATAGTTTCACTGCACTAAAAAATCCTCTGTGCTCCACCTATGTACCCCTCCTTTCCTCCCCAGGAACGCCTAGCAACCACTGATCTTTTTACTGTTGCCACAGTTTTTTGCCTTTTTTATAATGTCATATAGTTGGAAACATACAGTATGTACCCTTCTCAGACTGGCCTCATTCACTTAGCAATATGCACTTAAGATTCCTCTATGTCTTTTTGTGGCTTGATAGCTCACTTCTTTTTATTGCTGAATAACATCCCACTGTATGGATGTGCCACAGTTTGGTTATACATTCACCTGTCGAAGAACGTCTTGGTTGCCTTCAATTTATGACTAAAGCTGCTATAAACATTTGTGTGTAGGTTTCTGTGTGGACTTAAGTTTTCACTCATTTGAGCAAAAACCTAGGAGCATGATTTCTGGATCATATAGTAAAACTATATTTAGCTTTGTAAAAAACTGACAAAATATCTTTAGAAGTGGCTGCACCATTTTGCATTCCCACCAGTAATGAATGAAAGTTCCTGTTGCTCCATATCCTCATCACCATTTGGTGTTATCAGTGTTTGAATTTTAGCCATTCTAAAATGATTTAGCCATTCAATGAGATGATGTTATCTAATTGTTGTTGTTGAGAGAGACAGAGAGAGACAGAGAGGAAGAGGGGCAGAGGGAGAGGGAGAGAGAGGAAGAGGGGCAGAGGGAGAGAGAGAGAATATTAATCTCAACACAGAGCCTGATGTGGGACTTGATCCCATGACCTTGGGATGATGACCTGAGCGGAAATCATGAGTCTGATGCTCAACTGATTGATCTACCCAGGCACCCCTCTAATTGTTGTTTTAATTTACAATTTCCTAGTAACATATAATGTTGAACATCTTTTCATCTGCTTATTTGGATAGCCTATATCTTATTCAGTGAGGTATCTATTCAAATCTTTTGATCACTTAATTTTTTTATTTTTTATTTTTGAGAGAGAGAGAGCACGCACAAGGGTGAGTGAGGGGCAGAGAGAGAGGGAGAGAGAGAATCCTGAAGGGGTCGAGCTCACCTGATATGGGGCTCAAACTCACAAACTATGAGACCATGACCTGAGCTGAAGTGGGACACTTAACCAACTGAGCCATCCAGGAGCCCCACTTTTGGTTACTTTTTAATTGGGTTGTTGAGTTTCAAAATTTCCTTGTATATTCTGGATAATAGTCTTTTATTAGATAAGTGTTTGCAGATGTATCCTCTCAATCTGTGGCCTATCTTTTCATTCTCTTTTCTAATCATTTTTTTGGCATAAAGTTGTTCATCATATTTTGCAGTTTCTTAAATCTCTGCTTATTTTATATCCCCCCCTTAAATAAACATTATTTATTTGTTGCTACTTCTCTTTTATCTAGATCAATCTCACAGGAACTTGTTTTATTAGTCTTTTCAAATATCTAACTTTAGTTCTTTTGTTCATCTATCACATCTTTTTCTATTTTATTAATTTATTCTCTGATCTTTATCTTCTTCCTTCCTACTATTTTGGATTTATGTTTTTTGTTTCTTCTACTGTATTAGGATGATCACTTATATCTTTAATTTTTAGTTTTTCTTATTTTAGAGTGTAAAAGCATATAAGGTTATTAATTTGCCTGCATCCTATAAATTTTCATATATAGTATTTTTATTACCTCTCAAATCTATTATTATAACTTTATTTCCACTGGGATTTTTTCTTTGATCTTTCAGTTATTAAGATTTTTTAAAATCTTCAAATATATAGAGTTTTAAAAATAATTTTGTTATTGACTTCTAGCTTAATTGTACTAAGATCAGAGAATGAGATCTGTATGATAGCAATTTTATGCAATTTGTGGTAAATTGCTCAATGGCCTAAATAAAAGTTAATTTTCTTAAGTCTTCTTTGTAAGTTTTGTTTTGTTTGTTTATTTGCTTTTTTGTTGCTGCTTCATTGTCCTTTATTTTTTTTTTAATTACTTTATTTAAATTCAAGTTAGCTAACAATGTCCTATTAGTTTCAGGAGTAGAACCCAGTGATTTGTCACTTACACATGACACCCAGTGCTCATCCCAACAAGTGCCCTCCTTAATGGCATCACCCATTTAGCCCATCCCCTTCCTGATAAGTTTTAAAAGTATTTGTGTTCTCAAAATGCTGGATGCAGAGTTCTATACGTGTTCCTTAGAAACTGTTAATTAATGGTGTTGGAGATACTCCAGCAATGACTGGTGATTCTTGGATATATTTACCTATGTAGATGTTATTGACTGAATGTTTTGTGTCTTCTCAAAATCCATATGCTGAAAACTAACTTCCAGTATAATGATATCAGGAGGTGGGGACTTTGGGAGGTGATTAGGTCATGAGAGTGGAACCTCATGAATGAGATTAGCGACTTATAAAAGAGGCCCACAAGAGCTCCTTATCTCTTGGCCAAGTGAGGGCACAATGAAAAGACAGCAGTCTATAAACTAGGTGGCAGGCACTCACCAGACAAAAAAAATCTGTCAGCACCTTGATCATGGACTTCCCTGCCCCAAAACTATGAGAAATAAATTTGTTTTTTTTTTTCAATGTTTATTTATTTTTGAGAGACAAAGCATGAGCAGGGGAGGGGCAGAGAGAAAGGAAGACAGAGAATCCAAAGCAGGCTTCAGGCTCTGAGCTGTCAGCACAGAACCTGACACAGGGCTCAAACTCCTGAATGGTGAGATCATGACCTGAGCTGAAGTTGGACGCTTAACAGACTAAGCCACCCAGGCACCCCTAAATTCCTATTGTTTATAAGCCACCTAGTCAATGGCATTGTGTTACAATAGTCCACACAGACTAAGACAAAGAATGAGGTACTAAAAAGCTGACTGGGAATCCTTTATGCACAGATGGGGCTTGTTGGGTTGGAACTTCAATGTAGGACCCAGACAATTTATTATGGTGTAGGGGAGGAAAATTTTTTTCTCTACCCTTCTAGATTCTTCTAGCTGGTCTATTAATTAAATTGACATAAGACAGATTAACAGAAGAAAACAAATTGAGAGTCCTATAAGAATGAGACCCAAGGACAAGTCAGGCAATTGAGGCTTAAATGCCATCTTAAGTTAAAGAATAGAATAGAATAGAATAGAATAGAATAGAATAGAATAGAATAGAATAGAATAGGCCTAGGGATTCAAATGGGAGGAGGGGAACTCCCAGGACAATAAGAAGAGCAGGTATTTGGTAATTAGATATTTGCCCTGCTGTACATTAAAAGTTATTAAAAGTTATCTCTGGTAATAAGTCTCTTTCTGAGCCAGACCCCCATTCTAAATTCTTTATGTAGTTAAAAGACAGGTAAAACTTTTCCTTAAATCTGTTGGGTCTTAATTGCCTTTAGTTCAAAATAATCCACATGTCAAAATGGCATATGTTGGTGTCATGTATTCTGCTCCTCCTCAATGGGATCCCTCACATGTCAATATTCTGTCATTTCAATCAAATTTATGTCTTATAAAATTACACTGAGATTTGTTTGTCTGCTATTATCTCCATTCCTATTCTTATTTAAAAAAATTTTTTTTAATGTTTATTTATTTTTGAGAGAGACAGAGACAGAATGCTAGTGGTTGGAGCAGAGGGAGAGGGAGACACAGAATCTGAAGGAGGCTCCAGGCTCTGAGCTGTCACCACAGAGCCTGATGTGGGGCTCGAACTCATGAGCTACGAGATCATGACCTGAGCCAAAGTCGGATGCTTAACCAACTGAGCCACCCAGGCGCCCCTCTCCATTCCTATTCTTTTTCTTCTTTCGGTTTATAAACTTTTCACTCCTTTACTTTCATTTAAAAAAAAACAAAACCTTTTTATTGAAGTGTATATGCATCCAGGAAAGTGTCCACAAATATGTAACCTAAACACACACGTAAACCAGCACTCAGATTAAGAAACAGAATGTTATCAGCACTTCATGAGCCTCCTCATGCTCTCTTCCAGAGTCACTACTCTACGTTGACTTCTTTTTTTTTTTTTTTTTTTTATTATTTTTTTAATTTATTTTTGGGACAGAGAGAGACAGAGCATGAACGGGGAGGGTCAGAGAGAGAGGGAGACACAGAATCGGAAACAGGCTCCAGGCTCCGAGCCATCAGCCCAGAGCCTGACGCGGGGCTCGAACTCACGGACCGCGAGATCGTGACCTGGCTGAAGTCGGACGCTTAACCGACTGCGCCACCCAGGCGCCCCTCTACGTTGACTTCTAACAGCATGGATATCTGGGTAGTTTCCAGTGTAGGGCTGTTGCGAACATGAGTATGGGTTTTTTTGTATATGTCCGTTCAGTGAACATATGTACACATTTTTGTTGGGCTTATACCTAGGAGTGAAACTGTTGGGACAGAGGCTATGCATATATTCAGCTTTAGTTGATCCTGCCAAACAGTTTAACAAAGTGATGGTGCCCATTTATTTACCCTCAGAAGCATATGAGAGCTCTGGTTGCTCCACAACCTTGTCAATCCTTGGCATTTTGTGTCTTTTTCATTTTAGTCTTTCTGGTGGGTATGGTCTCTCATTGTGGTTTTAATTTGCATTTCCTTTTAACTTTTCTGTTTGTTATTTTAGATGTTTCTGGATGGAGCAGATTAAAATGCAGGGAGTTAATCCTCTACATCTGCCATAGATTTCCCCCTTATGGGTACTTACCTAAAGGAATTTAGAACTTCTTTTCCTTTACAGGAGGCAATATAATCTAGAGAATGAGGGCAACATGCTTTGTAAGAAGATATACCGAGGTTTGATTCACAGCTCTAATGCTTACTTGCTGCTACCTTGAGAAATTTATTTAACCTTTCTCCATTTTATGTAAAATGTCACTGATAATAGTACTGTTTCAGGAGGTTGTTGTGAGGATTAAATGAGATAAAATACATGAAACAATTTGCAAAGTTTCTAGCACAGTGCATGTACACAGTCAACAATGGCATCTATTATTGTACTTTACATTGTTTATGCACATCGCATTTCTCCTTCCGTTACACATTCTATGACAAAATAACAACACAGAGCACACGTTAGCTTCTTCACCTATAATAGTTGCTGATAAAGACCGGTTGGATGAATGATTTTAAATATAAACATAAGGTATTGTGGTTATTGTTATACAAGATGGCGTAATTATTGTAATGGCAATGGTATAAAATGCACTGCTACTCAGGAATACATTATTTAAACAAGTGTCTGTCTTATTCACCTTTATCATTTAACAGTTAAGAAAATTAGAGCAGTAGAGTAGCATTATTGGAGCTAATTAGTAATAACAATTAGATGTTCCATATTGCATTTGAGAGGGTTCCAGAGGCCACTCCTTTCAAAACCCAAATCAAAACAAACAAAAATACCACCCCAGAAACAAAAACACAAATACCCTTTTCTGAAGAGACGATAAGCCTTTCCAATTTTAACAGATCCTTTGTTCAGCACTGGAGAAACTGGGGCGGGCACAGCTGCCCTGGCAGCTACCGTACAATATGGCGTCGCCCATTTGCACGCACCGGCTGGGATTACATCCTCCTAGCCCGTCGCAGGACCGGAAGTGGCTTCGGTCCTAGTGGATCCGGGTGGGTGCGCGCAGGTGGCGGTGGAGGGTTCCAGCTCTTCAGCGTGAGGTGCCGCAGGTGTTCGGTTTGGGTCCCGGTCGCAGGTGAGTGAGAATCAGGGACCCGCGAGGCCTTTCACCCGCCTCTGCGAGGGAAGGAGGGGGTTTCCAGTGCCGATTGAGGGGAAGGGTTGTGGAGCCGGCGATGTCACTGTCTGCGGGGGCGACTTATTGCGCGGACCCCGCCGTCCCCAAGCGACTTGGCCCAGCCCTTCCTTCTTCCCCTACCCGGCGCGGCCTCCTCGCTCCCCTGCCCCGCGGCGGTTCAGCACCCAGTTGTGCGACGAGGGCTCTCGTCCCGGGCCGCGGCCACCCACGCGCCCTCTCGAACTCCCTTCGTCTCTCTTTAGGAGCACGTACCAAACCTTCATGGTTTCTAGACCCAGTCAGCTCAAAAGGAGGCACCGCCCACAGCACCTGGCAACTCCTTGGGCGCCGCTGCGTGTTCCACGCGGCCACAGTGACAGTTTCTCCCCGAGGTTCGTGGGGACCTGCCCCCGCCTCTGCTGTTACCACCCCTTTCCTCCCAGACCACACCCGCTGCTCTGGGCCTTGCTGGGAGCCACCTCTTTTCTCGCATCCCTGGGATCAAAACTAGAACCCTAGTGGTTAGTGCACAATTGATCCTTGCTCATTAAAAGAAAAGCAAACCCAGCCCTTTCTAAGCTTTTGATATACTGATTGGACGCAAACTCTCTTAGGTGCCCATGCCTTGAAAACAGTACATTACTTTTACCGTATTTTAAAAATTGTATTACATGGTTAGAAGGAACCTCCCGGGAAGATTTTGTTAATTATCAGAATTAGGAAGTGCGGGAGACAAGCAGTTTATTGGGGGAAGTAATGATTGGTTTTGGTCAAGTTCAGTTAGTTTTAAAAAATGTATTTATTCTTTTATATTTATTTTAGTTGCAGTCCATGCATACGGTCCTAAAAAAAAATATCATGTAAGAAATTTAAAATGGATATTTGATCTCTTTCCATCTCCATCTTCTTTAATTTCTTAGCCCTAAAGTAAGAACTGTTACCAGTTTGGGATGTGTGTGTGTTTTTCTCTTTCTTTACATTTATTGACAAGTGTTTGTTCATATAAGTTACATGCATGTAAGATTTCATGTTAAATTTTTACTGACATACTTTACAAATACAGCATATTGTACCTATTCAGCAACTTGATTTTTTATACTTAAAAATGGGCCTTGGAACTTTTTATTTGTCCATTTGTAGAGAGACCTACCTTATTCTACTTGCTGTGTAAATTCCATGGTATATTAAGATTTCACAGTATGAGAGTTTCCATAGATTGTTTACAGTTAGACGCAGTGAGGCAGAGAACATCCTTCCAAATGTGTCTGTGTGCCCATGTGAACATTTCAAACCTGCAGATTGAGTTGCTGGGTGGGAGGGTGTGGACATCTAAGGCTAAACTGCCCACCACCAGTGTATAATGATGTCTGTTTCCCTGGCTCTTTTAAACATGTGATGCTATCAATCTTTTTCATTTTTGCCCATCTAGTGGGTGAAAAATGATTCTAATTGGTGTTTTAATTCGTACTTACCTAGTTACCAGTGAGACTGGGAACCTTTTCATGATTGTTGGCTATTTGCATTTCCTCTTTTGAGAAATGTCTCATTTTTATTGTTTTTTTTTAAATATATGGTAGAGTTTTATGTATTCTGGATATCAATCTTTTGTCATTTGTATCTGTTTTAAGTATTTATTCCTAACTTAGTGCTTTTTTAATGTTGATTCTTGCCTTTTAACTATATGGCACCTTTGTCGAACCATAGACATTTGAACGTATCTGTCTTTCACTATGTGTATTTTGTATTTTGTGGCTCTCATTCCCTACCTGAGTGGTTCTCCAGTGGGAGATATTTTGCCTTCCAGGGACCATTTGGCAATGTGAGGAGACATTTTTTGGTTGTCTAACGGGGGTCATCTACTGAGCGGAAACTACAGATGCTGCTAAACATCTTACAATACACAGGAAAGCCCTCCATAACCTGGACTAAAATGTCATTGGTATTGAGGTTGAAGAGCCCTGTTTTACCCTAAGGCACAACAGGGTTTTCTCTCTCTCTTTCTCTCTCTCTCTCTTTTTTTTTTTTAATGTTTATTTTTGTGAGAGACAGAGTGCAAGCGGGGGAGAGGCAGAGAGAGAGGGAGACACAGAATCCGAAGCAGGTTCCAGACTCTGAGCTGTCAGCTCAGAACCCAATGCGGAGCTTCAACTCGTGAACCATGAGATCATGACCTAAGCTGAAGTCAGATGCTCAACTGACTGGGCCACCCAGGTGCCCCTAGGTTTTCCTCTTATGAGTATATTCTCTCCTATAAATTCTTGTATGTTTGAGTTTTTCTTTAATTCCTCACACACATCCAGTGTGTATGTGTGTGTGTGTGAATGGTGAGTGCATAATTATCATTTTCCCAACAGTATCACTCTGAATATTAAATCTATCCTTGACCCATTAATCTAAAATGTCACGTTTATCATTTACTACTTTCTCATACCCACAGTCTGTTTCTGGACTCCCTTCTGCTCTGTGGCCTGGTTTTCTGTTTTGCAGGACCAATTCCACAGTATCCTATGTTCAATACGTATTTTGATACCTAGTGGGATAAACACTCCCTTCTATTATTACTGTCATTTTATTGAAACTCATATACTTTTTCAGCTCACATACTCATTTAAAAAACATTTGTGGGGCTAATCTTAGAATTTCTTTTCCTGACTTTTAGAATTAGCTTGTCAAGTTTTTTTTTAAATGGCTTTATTGAGATGTAATTTATATAACTCATTGTTTAAAGTATACACTTCAGTGGGTTTTTTTTTTTTTGTGTGTGTGTGTGTATTCACAGTTGTGCAGCCATCACCACAATCTAATTTTGGAACATTTTCGTCACCCCAAAAAGAAACCTGTGCCAGTTAGCAGTCATTCCCCATTTCATTCCCCAGTACCCGAGCCCTAGGCAACCACTAATCTTTCTGCCTTTATAGATCTGAATATTTTGTATAAATGGAATCATACAACTTGTGGTATCTTGTGACAGGCTTCTTTCACTCAGCATAATGTTTTCAAGTCTCATCCATGTTGTGGAATGTATCAGTACTCATCATTTTTTTTTTTACCCCTGAATAGAATTCCATCCTATGGTGTGCTTGTTTCCTAGGGCTACAGTAACAAAGTAACACAAACTGGGTAGCTTAAACTAACACAAATGTATTCTCTCACAGTTCTGGAGGCTAGAAAGTCCAAAACCAAGGTGTAAGGAAGGCTACTCTGTCTCTGAGGCTCAGGGGGAGAATCCTTTCTTGCCTCTTCTTAGCTTCTGGTAGTTGCTGGCAATCCTTGGCATTCCTTGGCCTGCTTCTGTCTTCACATGGTCTTCTTCCCTGAGCGTCTGTCTTTACATGCTAAATCTCTCTGTGGGAGCCTGTTTCTGTGTCTCTTCTCCATTTAAGGACACCAGTCCTATTGGATTAAAGGCCCACACTACTCCAGTATGACCTCGTTTTAACTTGATTATGTATGCAAAGACCTAATTTTCAATAAAGTCATATTCACAGGTACCCCTGGGACGTCAACATATCTTTTTCAGGGGCACAATTCAACCCATAACATTATGGATATGGTATATTTTATTTATCCACATCAGCTGAAGGACATATACACTGTTACCACTTTTTGGCTATTATGAATAATGCCCTTAAGTATGTTTTCATTCTTCTTGGGTATATACCTAGCAGTGGAATTGCTGGATCATATGGCATCCCTATTTTTTTTTTAATATTGTTATTTATTTTTAAAAAAAAAATTTTTTTTTCAACGTTTTTTATTTTTTTATTTATTTTTGGGACAGAGAGAGACAGAGCATGAACGGGGGAGGGGCAGAGAGAGAGGGAGACACAGAATCGGAAACAGGCTCCAGGCTCCGAGCCATCAGCCCAGAGCCTGACGCGGGGCTCGAACTCACGGACCGCGAGATCGTGACCTGGCTGAAGTCGGACGCTTAACCGACTGCGCCACCCAGGCGCCCCTGTTATTTATTTTTGAAGGAGAGAGAGAGAGAGAGAGAGAGAGAGCGAGCATGCGCATGAGTGGGGGAGGAGCAGAGAGAGGGAAATACAGAATCCAAAGCAGGCTCCAGGCTCTGAGCTGTCAGCACAGAGCCTGACACGGGGCTCAAACCCATGAACCGTGAGATCATGACCTGAGCTGAAGTCGGATGCTTAATTGACTGAGCCACCCAGGTGCCCCAAGCATCCCTGCCTATGTTTAACCATTTGAGGAACTGCCAGACTGTTTTTCAAAGCAGCTGCACCATTTTATATTCCTACCAGCAACGTGCGAGCATTCTAATTTCTCCATATTATTGCTAGCACTTATTATCTGTCTTTCTGATTAGAGCCATTCTAGTGGGTGTGAAGTGGTATCTCATTGTGGTTTTGATTTGTATTTCCACAATAGCTTTTCAAGTGCTTATTGTCCATATGTATGTCTTCTTTGAAGAAATGTCTGTTCAGATCCTTGCCTGTTTTTCACCGATTTGTCTTTTTTTATTATTGAATTGTAAGAGTTCTTTATATATTTGAGATACATGCTTTTGCCAGATATATGCTTTGCAAATATTTTCTCCCATCCTAGGGTTGTCTTTTCATTCTCTTGATGGTCAATTCATTTTTTAAAGAGTTTTTATTTTTTTATTTTTTATTTTATTTATTTTTTCAACGTTTTTTATTTATTTTTGGGACAGAGAGAGACAGAGCATGAACGGGGGAGGGGCAGAGAGAGAGGGAGACACAGAATCGGAAACAGGCTCCAGGCTCCGAGCCATCAGCCCAGAGCCTGACGCGGGGCTCGAACTCACGGACCGCGAGATCGTGACCTGGCTGAAGTCGGACGCTTAACCGACTGCGCCACCCAGGCGCCCCTAAAGAGTTTTTAAAAACTAGGTTGACATTGCATTTATATGTTATTTTGAATATTTCTGTGAAACAATATTCTCCTTATGAAAAAAAGTAGTTATAGTACTTTTTGCAGAAAGTTGATGAAAGGATTACATGAGCAATGTATACTTGATTGTGTATAATATGTGGTACTTAGCACACGATACATGCTCTGCATATGATAGCTACTATAATATATCTCTGCTCCTCCAGTCTTCTATATCTTCAGTAAAGTTTTCTATTTTTCTTCATATCAATCTTGCACATTTCTTTTGAGTTTATGCCTAGGGTTGTGTGTGTGTGTGTGTGTGTGTGTGTGTATGGTTGTTTTGTGTGTTGTTTTTAAAAAGTGTATGTTGCTATTATGAGTGAATTTTTCTTTATATTCTTATAGTGGGTTTGGAAAGCTATTGATTTTATATTCATCAAACTTTCAAAATGATAAGTTGTAAAATTTATGACTTTTCTCCTTATGTAGGTGATACTAATGCAGCCATTCTGTTAGGATACATGGTTCCTTTTTTTTTTTTTTTTCTTTCTTTCTCTTTTTCTTTTTCTTTTTAATGTAAGCTCTACCTCTAGTATGAGGCTTGAGCTCATGGCCCCGAGATCAAGAGTCATATGCTCTTCACGTGACTGAGCCAGCCAGGTGCCACCCCCCACCCCCACCATGGCCCTTTTTCGTTCTGCCTTCTTCTGCACTGATTTGGATCTTCTCCCCTTCCCGGATCACTGTTGAGTCTCCCAGAGGTCTTCCTGTCTCTTGCCTTACTCTTTTCCAGTCTAGTACCGACACAGCCACCATGGTGTTCTTTGAAATATGAGTCTGATGCTGACACTCCCCTTATAAGTCTGTTACTGGCTCTCCATTACCCATGAGGTTTTATCTTGTAAGGTAATTTTAGGGCCCTCATGACTCAACCTGTATCTACTCATTCCAGCATCATCTGTCTCTGTTTCCTTATATGTACATTATGCTCTGGCACAGCACTGCCCAAATATAATATGAGCCCCATAAATAAAGTTTTCTAGTAGCCACATTCAAAATGTAAAAAGAAATAAAGCGAACTTAATTTAATAACATGTTTTATTTAACCTAGTACATCCAACTGTTATTTCAGCATACATATGAAAAAGCAATGTAAAAGTCATATAAATAGAAATTATAATAGAAGTTCTTAGGGGTGGGAGAGATGGAATGGGAAGTTATTATTTAATGTGTACAGAGTTTGTGTTTGGGACGATGAAGAAGTTCTAGAAATGAATAGTAGTGATGCTGCTCAACCCTGTGAAATGTAGTTTATGCCCCTGAGTCATACGGTTCAAAAATGGTTAAAATAGTAAATTTTGTGTTAAGTATATTTTACTAAAATAAAAAAGGTCCATCTTAAAAACTCGGTGTGAAAATTGTCAATAACATACTTTTACTTTTTTTGTACTGAGCCTTCACAATTCTGTATTTTACACTAACAGTACGTGTTAAATTTGCTTGAACCTTTTCACCTATACTGCGCTGCTCTGTGCCTTCCGTGCCCTTGCACACGCTGGGCCCCCTGCCCAGAGTGCCTGTCTGCTGTCTGTGTGTGCACCTGGGCAGTGTGTGCTCATTTTTAACACCAGCACCAATCTCAGATACCCTCTCTCCCAGCGAGTGTTTCTGTTGGTAATACCCGCACTCCTTCCTTTTGGCCATCCCTGTGCTGTGTGTGCTTCTGTTGTTGGTGCTCTCTCACTGCATGGCAACTTGCTCACCACGTGAATGTCTCCTTTTCTGAATCCTGCATTTCTGGAAGCAGACGGTGCCTTTTAACTCTTTTTACCTAGAGTCTGGCACAATGTGTGGCTTCCCGAAAGTGCTACATACACGTTTGCTGAACGAATCCTTTGGCCGGGAAAAAACCTGCACAAAACCTCTCCGTGTAAAAATGGTTTTACACGTTTTTTGAATGTTGTCAAGAGTTCCCTCCTGCTTGCTCCTTCCAATTTCCCTGTGAGGCCTTTCTTTTACGTGGGCCACACATGACAAAGAATAAGTCGGGAATCTTACCATATGCCTGGGAACTTCATATCTGAGGGGGTCCTTCTCAATGGAAGCAAATCAGTAATATTTTGTAAAGCTTTTTCTACTTTAATGTCACCTTATTTTAATGTCATGAAATACGGAGATAGTGTGAAATGCAAAAGAAAATGAAAAAAATGAGTAAAAACACGTGAGAAGATGTTATTTTCTTTGAAAACAAAAATTCACTTATCTATGCAAAATGATGTTTAAGTCAAGAGGGAATGCACAATCAGGATGCAGATTGGTCTCAGAGGATGAAACATTTGGAAATTTGGCTGAAACAAACGATGAAATTTGAAAGAAATGTAAAGTTTTGGATTTCAGTGCAAAATAGAAATCATAAATACATGAAGTGGGGAACTCGTTTTGGTATCCGTGAATTTTAATTTACCACAAGCTTTATGTGACCCGCCATTGGGTTTCTTGTACTCAAAAACAAATCATTTGGTACAGCATCCATAAAATATAGGGCCCAGACACTAGGAAGTAATAGTACCAGTGTCATTCACACCAATTGGACCCTATCTCAAGTACTGAGTACTGACCTGGGTGCCACATTTTAAGAGATCCATTGACAAACTTGGAGGTGTTCAGAGGTATCTGCCCACAACAATGACCTTCCCAGGTCACTGGAAGGCTGCTTAGATTAAGAAGAATGTTCTAAGGGGAGTCCTAAGAGCTGTCTTCACGTATTTCACAAGCTCTGAGGAGGGAGTAAACACTGTCGTCACTGAAGAGGCTGGACTGAACATCAAAGAGAGCAATTTCTAAGTAGGGAACTTTTGCAAAATACAAGGACTTTCAACAAAAACTCCCCTTAAGGTACTGAACTCTGTTCCTAGAAGTATTCAGGTAGAGACCAGGTCAAGATCTGTTAAGACTAGCACGGAAAGGATTCTTGACTTGTGCAAGAGCTTAATTTGCCTTCTAAATTTTAACTCTATAATTCGTTGATTTCCTTTAATAGGAGTTCTGTGGTATCTAGTAAGAACTGACATTTATTAAACCCTAATGTCCTAGCCAATCCTGTGTTGTAGAGACTATCTTTCCCATTTTGCCAGTGAGGAAACTGAGACTTAGAGAAGTTCAGCTGACACTTAGAGAGGAAGTTCGGGGAATTGCCCAAGTTCTATAGCTAGCAAGTGGCAGGGGCTGTGTTTGAACCCAAGGTATTTGACTCTAGGGCCCATCTCCTTACCCTCTACCTGAAGCTGCTCCCTGAATATGTTAACATATTTGTTTCATTCATTAAAATGTGATTTATTTCAGGAATATAATCATGTCTTAAGTGTTGAGTGGGATATTTACACGGCCTATCTCTGAAAATCATGAATTAAAAAAAGTATTTTTCTCATTATGAATAAATATACATACTTGCATAGAATTTGAAAAACCAAAGTTATTTATAAGCCTACTACCCTTCGGTAACTACTGTTATTAATTTGATGTTCAATTACTGTGTCCAGTTTTAAAAAAAATAAAAGCAGCACATTGTTTCAGTCAGGGGAAATGTTGAGGCACTGAAAGCTTTGGATACCAGAGCGTGTCCTTAGAGAGGTATCTTAGTCTGTTTGGGCTGCAAAACTAGAATACCACAGTCCGGGTGAATTATAAAAAACAAAAATTTATTTCTCACAGTTCTGGAGCCTGGAAGTCCAGGATCAGGATGCCGGCCTGGTCAGTCCTGGTAAGAGCCCTCCTCCCAATAGGCAGACTCTCCACCTCTCACACTGGCAGAGATCAGAGAGAAGCAAGCTTTCATAGGGTACTAACACCATCCACGGGGGCTTCAGCCTCATGACCTCACCGCATTCTCATCAGCTTCCAGAGGCTCCATCTCCTAGTACCGCCACACTGGGGGGGGGGGGGGGGGCGAGTTTCAACATAGGGATTTTAGAGGGGCGCAAACATTCCACTTATAACACAAGATTTGATTTTTCTCACTTCTAGCCCAGTATTGAACCATAATGCTTCTCTGTGGCACCAAGGCTCACTCAGTAAGGGGAAAAATACTTTTTTCACTGGAATAAACAGATTTTTGTAATATGATGATTGAAATAGAGACATTTATCATAAAATACAATACCTGGAATTGAGTTGTATTCATTCGATGAATATTTATTGTTATCATCTCTGTGGCAATTGTTGGATATACATATACATGTAGTATTATATATAGTATAATATACATACTATATATAGTAAATATATAGTATATACTATATAGTAAGTATATATATATATATATATATATATATATATATATATATATATGGGTGTGGGTGTGCATATATATGTAATATTGAAGAAGCCAGGTAAGGTCCCTGTTTTCATGGGGTTTACAGTCTGGTGGGAAAGATAGACAATGAATAAATCAACAATTATCAGGCAGGCCAACAGGAAAAAAAAAATTTGACAAATATGTACACCTGGGTAACCCAAGCCCCCATCAAGACATGGAATGTTATACAATTCTGGAAAGTTCTCTCTTGCCTGAAATGCTCTTCCCTAGAATTTTTCCTGACTGACTTTTTTTTTTTTTTTTTTTTTGATACTCAGTGTTCAGCTTAAATGTCTCTTCCCTGTAACTCACCCTACCCCCCAGAGGCAGCTAGTGTTCAGATCTTTTTCTACCATAGATTAATTTTAGTTGTTCTGGAACTTTGCATAAATAGAACCATACAGTAACTCTTTTGTATCTGGCTTCTTTCACTCAGCCTGATGTTGAGATTCATGCATGTATCAGTAATTCATTTCTTTTTGTTATTGCCAAGTAGTATTCCATTGTATGGGTGTACCAACTGGACTTTTTCTAGGGTTTGGCTATTATGAATGAAGCTGTTATGAACATACTTATACAAGTCTTTCTGTGGATAGATTTAATTTATGCAGCTTGGGACTCAGAGGACTGTACTAAATCTGATGACCTCCATCTCAACTCTTCATTACATGGATGTCGAGATTCTCAATCTGTCCCCCATGTCTCTGCTATGTTTTCTACATCTTTCTCTCTGTGCTACATTCTGGGTGAGTTCCTCAGATTTATCTTCAATTCACTAACTCTCTCTGTCTGATCTACTATTTAACCTGTCTATTGAGTATTGAACTTTTAAACAATTTTAGCAAGTATTTTTTTGTATGTAGAATTTCTACTTTATGTTGTTTCCTGATCATGTTTTAGATTTTATTTTCCTTAATTTCACTGAGTGTTATTTAAGTTCCTTTCAGATTTCAGATATGGATGTTTTTGTTTGATTCTTATGTGAAATATTTTTATTGGCTGTAGGGTATTTAAAAATTTTTGTTTTGTTTTGATTCATTTGTGAGTACTCTTCTAGGGACTGCTGTTGTTGGAAGTACTGCATGTTTCCTGGGTGGTAGAAACACACACACACACACACACACACACACACACACACATTCCAACCGAATTCACAATTTCTAACCATTTTCGCTTTAGTTTCTTTGGTTTTCAATTTTTTTAACGTTTGTTTATTCTTGAGAGACAGAGAGAGAGACACGGGGCGAGTGGAAGAGGGGCCGAGAGGGAGACACGGAATCCGAAGCAGGCTCCAGGCCCTGAGCTGTCAGCACAGAGCCTGACATGGGGCTTGAACTCACGAACCGTGAGATCATGACCTCAGCCAAAGTTGGACGCTTAACCGACTGAGCCACCTAGGCGCCCCTTAGTTTTAGTTTCTTTAAAACTAGTTTCTTTAAAACTTAGAGTTTCCTTTTGTGAGGATAATGTGAATTTGGGCCCTCTACTGCCTCACAGTGAAGGCCTGAGAGTCTGCCTCCTCATGAGGAGTTCTGTTCATACTCTCAGCCTTGGGCGGGTGCTTGCCTGGACCATGGTAGTTGAACCCTTTCAGTTTCCTGTTCATGGACAAGGCAGCACTTCCTGGGTCCCAGCTGTGCCCTGGGCCTGTGGCCTAGACTTCTGGCCATGGACTGGCAATAAAGCCCAGCACTGAGGCTGCTATGAATTCTGGTCTGTGCCCTCCCCCCACCCCCACATATCTCCCACCCACTGTGGGTTCCCTGTTTCCATTTCTGGCAGCTGATGATTTCTCTTTCTTTTGAGTTTAACTCTGTATTAAACATTTATATTTTTGATGTTTTCTCCAGCATTTTGTATTGTTTAAAGTCGGGAAGGGAAGAGTTTTTTTTTTTTAAAACGTCTTTTCAGATTATTTTAACTAGAAATTTGTGCAAATTCTTGAATCTCATTAAGCCTTCAGTAAAAGTACTGGAGAAAGTACATGAGTACTTAGCACTTAGTACTTCTGCAATAAAGTAAATATTTTAAAAATTACACAGCTATTTTCTTGTTTTCATTAGCAGTGTAATAATTGTGTGATTTCATTTTTTATCCCCCCCCCCCCCGGTTAATCCATGCCCTACGTGGTTATAGCCCAGGGTTGTTGTAACTATTAAATTATTTAAAAAATAATTGTTATTGGAGTGCCTGGGTGGTTCAGTCAGTTAGGCATCCAACTCTTGATCTTGGCATGATCTTGTGGTTCGTGTGTTCGAGCCCCATGTTGGGTTCTGCGCTGACAGCACAGAACCTGCTTGGGATTCTCTCCCTGTCCCTCTCTCTCTGCCCCTCCCCTGCCAAAACGAATAAATAAACTTAAAAAAATTATTGAAGCTTTGAAAAATGATAAAAATAGTACACCTTCAGTGGGAAACTCTCGGCCATAGAAAAGTGTAGGCCGTGTCTAGCAGGTCACTGTGTCTTTGGGCAATATAGATTGTAGGCCAGAATCCACAGGTGGGTGGCACGGAGCCCAGAGTGTTTTTGTTTGGCTGGCACAGTGAATTTGTTGCTGACACTTACAAATAGTGACATTTCACATAAAATTTAGATACCTGACTTCCCTTGCATAATGGCGTTATATGACTACACCGGGCCTGCTTCCCAAATGGGATCAATTACTTTGTGCCGAACAGTGTCTGCCTCATGATTGCTCTGTGTGACTGAGGCTAACAGCCACTTACCATTTATTGTTACACATTTACTGTTGTTATGTAAGTAGTACAGAAACAGCGCTGTATGTCCATTTCTCTGTCAAAAATAGGAAAACAAAAGGTAGATGGAGAAAACCGTGTGCCATAGGAGAAATGGAAGAGAGACTGTTATGTGGAGTTTCCCTGACTGAAATGATCTGCCATTCTTATTATTTATTTAATTGCGTGAAATAATTGAACATCACACTGATAACTGGTTACCTAAGGGTAGGAGGATTATAATTAATTTTAATTTTTCAAATTCCATACATGTATATATATGTTCAGACACCCTGTTAATGCCTGATTGAGGGAGCCCTGGGCAGCTGGTAGAATGCAGGGGCGTTTTCTTGGCTGAGAATGAAGACCGAGAAAGTACAAAAGTGAAAAAGTTAAATATCACTTTTTCCAAGTGGAAATTTGTAGCTTTTTCTTTCTTTCTTTCTTTCTTTCTTTCTTTCTTTCTTTCTTTCTTTCTTTCTTTCTTTCTTTCTTTCTTTCTTTTTTTGTTGTTGTTGTTTAGTTTGTGGACACATGGATTATAAGTGGAGCACTTTTTAGGGGAAAACATGTTTCCATATAGGTTTAAATTCTGTATATAAATATATTGTTGCCATTTGTTTTGCAGATTGTGGGATTACTGATATGCTTTCCTAAGCCGCAAAAAAGTTGAAGATGTCTAAATACTTAACAGCTTTGACAGTGACCACCCTTGTCGGTGTGGCTGTCGGGGGGTTTGTCCTGTGGAAGGGCATCCGGTGCCGGAGGAGCAAAGCGAGCCTTGACCCCTGGCAACGGCGGAGGCAGCAGCAAGCCCCAGGCAGGAGGGAGCAGCCCCCTCCAGCAGACGACCAGCTGCACTGCGGTGCCCCCAGAGCCTCATGGGAGGAGAAGATTCTCGAAGCAAAGGTGGTGACTGTGTCTCACGAGGCAGAGTGGGACCACATCGAGCCATTGCTTAGGAGTGAGTTAGAAGATCTTCCAGTACTTGGAATTGACTGTGAGTGGGTAAGTTAAAAAGCAAAAATAAACCATGTAAATCTTTTCTGCTTTTCTAACTAGGGACCTTGAATAGTCAAGTAGAGGATAAGACTAAAGGAGAATTAGCTTGTTCTCAACTAGCTCATAAATAGAATTTAGCAGACGGAGAAGCTGCTTCTCTCGTCAGGAGAGGAGAGTGCTTAAAATCATGGGTTCTGGAGTGAGACAGATCTGTCCAAGTCCCATTTTGACCGCTTATTCTGTGAACTCAGACAAGCTACTTACCTTCTCAGAGGCTCATGAACTTGTTTGTCGTAGGGCTGTAATGGTAGCTCCCTCCCAGGGCTTTTCAAAGGAGTCAAATAGATAAGCCCTATAAAGGGTTCAGCATGATTTTCACATATAGTAAGTACTCATTAAATATTAGCTACTATTAATATTTTAAATAGTATTTTCATAAGGATGCCATGGAGAAGTTAGTTAAGGAAATCTATTTAAATGGGAATTATTACACAAAGTAGCATTTAAAGAGATAACATTAAAATCTGAAATACTGTTTGCTCTCAGCCAGGTACTTTGCTGTTTGTTTGCAGCATCTCATTTAATTTCCACAGTAAATCCCGTGTGGGAAGGTTCTGTTGTTACCTTCACTTTACAGATAGGAGATGGGAGGTATAAAAAGGTAATCGCCGTTTGAGCCCAGGGCTTTCCTAACCATCTGGTTCGTTTTTCTAATAGGTCTTCTTTGGGGAGAGTCATTACATAGTTGTGATGAGGATCACAGGGTGCGTCTGTTCCTCTGTCATTCTGATTCACGGAGTGAACTTTAATCTCCTTGAAACAGAAGATATTACATAACTATAAATAAATCATAGTTATCATTCCTTGTTGATCTATGTCTTATCCGACATATGTCTTTTGGATATGTAGAATATGGCCTACGGCCAGGAAGTGTAATCAGAAGAGGCCCTAAGCAGAATAGCTGCCACCAAATCGGGTCCCAGATTTGGTAAGAGGTCAGCCAGATGCCAGGGATGACCACGAACGAGAACACTTGACAACGTCCAGAAGGGTGTAGTAGTCACCCAAGACCTTACGCCTGCTCAAGGGATTTCATCGTATCAGCAACAATAGTTGTTTCTGCCAGTGAGCATGGGTCATCAGGACAGCATTGGACACCTCTGGTCGATTCTGTGTACGAAATTCTATCATTTTAGAAATAGTCCAACAATAATAGAAGAAAACATCACTAAACAGTGAGCTGTAGTAGATTAGGAACATTCACTTTTGCCAAGCGCCTTGATTTTCTAACTAAATGAAGTATAACTGCAGCCGCAGGGTAGTCTGAAGTGAGTGGTTAGTAACAGCGGTTGATTTAATAATGTTTAATTACTGTAGCAGAGATGTGGATAAGTTAAAGTGGCAAATAACCCAAAACCCACTTCATTTTGGCTTTAGATAAGTATTGAATTCATGCTGGATGCCACATCTTCAGGTGTGATTGCATTTCCCTGTTTGCTGCCACAGAAAAGCTTTATGAAGAAAATTATTCTTCCTTGGTGTCGCCATTCTTCCATTTCCCTTTCTCTTTTTAAAAAAAATTTTGTTTTTTGGGGCGCCTGGGTGGCGCAGTCGGTTAAGCGTCCGACTTCAGCCAGGTCACGATCTCACGGTCCGTGAGTTCGAGCCCCGCGTCAGGCTCTGGGCTGATGGCTCAGAGCCTGGAGCCTGTTTCCGATTCTGTGTCTCCCTCTCTCTCTGTCCCTCCCCCGTTCATGCTCTGTCTCTCTCTGTCCCAAAAAATAAAATAAACGTTGAAAAAAAAAAAAATTTTGTTTTAAATGTTTACTTATTTTTGACAGAGAGGGAAACAGAGCATGAGTGGGGGAGGGGCAGAGAGAGAGGGAGACACAGAATCGGAAGCAGGCTCCAGGCTCTGAGCCATCAGCACAGAGCCAGATGCGGGGACTCAAACTCACCAACTGTGAGATCATGATGTGAGCCGAAGTCGGATGCTTAACCGACTGAGCCACTCAGGTGCCCCTCCCTTTCTCTTTTATTCACTTTTGTGTGCTTGTATAGTTGACATTTTTGTTCTTGTCTAATACAGTGAGTATTTGTTTGGATTTACCAAAATGTTTACCTTTTTCTTTGCTCATTTTTTCCTTAGGATCATTTTCTTTAAGGTCATTCTTAGAAGTTTATGTCTTCAAAGCTCATTAAACTAGTTGTCATTGTTCCTGTTTTGAAAGTGTCTTTAGGTTGCTCTTAAGCTTGAAAGAAAGGTATTTTACTGGATACAAAATTTTAGCATGGCAGTTTATCATCATTTTCAAGACAGTATTCCATTGTCTTCTGGCTTCTGTTGTTGCTGTTTAAAATGACTACCAGTCTAAGTGTTGATTCTCTGTAGGTAATCTAACTTTCTGTAGCTCCTTTTAAGATCTACACTTTGAGTTTGTGGTCCTGAAGATTCAGTATGATGAGGCTAAGTGTTCTTTCTGTATTACCAACATGGGATTCTGAGAGATAGGTAGAAATGAGGATTGATATCTTCTATCAATTTTTATTTTATTAGTAGTATTTTTTAAAGAAGTCATTGCATTTTCTTTCTTTTTTTTAAAGCTTATTTATTTATTTTTGAGAAAGAGAATATGTGTGTGAGTAGGGGAGGGGCAGAAGGAGAGGGAGAGAGGATCCCAAGCAGGCTCCATGCCATCAGTGTGTAGCCCGACACGAGGTTCGAACCCACGAACGGTGAGATTCACCTCTGAAATTGAGAGTCGGACACTCAACCGCCTGAGCCACCCAGGCACCCCTCTTTTATCAATTTTTGAATTCTCTTTGCAGATTGTCTTTACCCTGTTTGTTCTTCTCTCCACCTCCACCCCCCCCCTCTTTTCTTTCTCATCTTCTCCCTCCTCTTCCTTCTTTCTTGCTGTAATTTGATCAGCTCTATTCTCAACTTTTTATGTTATCCTACATATCTGGTAATCTCTTTTATATTTAACATATTGTAGTCTCTATGGATTCATTCTGCGCGGTTTCTTTAGGTCTCTTTTACAGTCCCCTTTTTCTTTATTTAGTTTTGTCTAATCTGTTTTACTTCCCCCTGAAGTCTTTTTTTTTTAACCTTTTTATTGTGAAATAAAACACATCAAGAAAAGTGCCTGAACCGAAAATAGCTAAATGATTTATCTAAAGAGAACAGCTGTGTAACTAGAAACTAGGTCAGGAAATAGAAGATTGCTAGTACCCCAGAAGCTCCGCTTATAATCATTGTCCCCCAACAGTTATCATTATCCTGATTTTATAGTATTTACGTTCTTGTTTTTCTTTGTACTTTTACTACTTATGCATGCATCCCTAAGCACTGTGATTTAGATTTGCCTGCTTTTTAAATTTAATATATGTGAAACTGTAGAGTATGTTTCTTTTGTGTCTGACTTCTTTTGCTCAACATTGTGAGATTTATCTATGGTGTGTGTGACTGTGACTCTTTGCCATATAGTAATCCCTTGTATAAATATATCATGATTCACTTCATCCATTCTAATATTGATGGGCATTTGAGTTTGTGGTTTGGAGCTCTTACAAATAATGCTGCAGTAAATTTATGGACACAATATTATTGGGCATATGTATCTAGGAGTGGAGTCCTACATCATAGAATTGTGTGTATGTTTAACTTACATGGATAATACCAAACTGTTTGCCAAGGAGGTTTTAACTAATATACCCTCCGGTCAGTATTGTATGAGTGTAGCCATTGTTTGGCTGTTTTCAGAAGTGGTTATACTGATTTAACCTCCCACCAAGCCTGTCTTTGTCTGTATCTTGTCAACAGTTGGTACTGTCAGATTTTTATTTTTAATTTTTGTTTATTTTTTGGTACTGCCATATTTTTATTTTTATTTATTTGGGACTGTCAGATTATTTACTTTTTTACTGAGCCATTTTTTAATGTCTCTTTATTTTTAGAGAGAGTGCATGCATGCACAAGTCAGGGAGGAGCAGGAGAGAGATGGAGAGAGAGAATGGCAAGCAGGCTCTGTGCTGTTAGCCCAGAGCCTGACATGGGGCTCCATCCCACAAACTGTAAGATCATGACCTGAGCCAAAATCAAGAGTCTGACACTTACCTGACTGTGCCACCCAGGCACCCCCACGTCTTCTTTTTCCATTCATCAGTTGATGGGCACTTGGGCTGATTCCATAATTTGGTTATTGTAGATAATGCTGCTATAAACATTGGGGTGCATATATCCCTTTGAATTAGTATTTTTGTATTCTTTGTGTACTGCAGTTGCTGGATTATAGGGTAGTTCTATTTTTAACTTTTTTGAGGACCTCCATACTGTTTTCCAGAGTGGCTGCATTGGTTTGCATTCCCATCCACAGTGCAAGAGGGTTCCCCTTTCTCCACATCCCCTTTCTCCACAAGCCACCGTGCCTGTTGTCTCTTGTGTTGTTGATTTTAACATTCTGATGGGTGTGAGATGGTATCTCATTGTAGTTTTGGTTTGCATTCCCCTAATGATGAGTGACATTGATCATCTTTTCATGTGTCTGTTGGCTATGTGTAAAAAATGTCTATCTTCTGCCCATTTTTAAATGGGATTATTTGTGTTTTGGGTGCTGAGTTTGTAAGTTCTTGATGTATTTTGGAATCTAACCCTTTATCAGATATGTCATTTGCAAATATCTTTTCCCATTCAGTAGGTTGCCGTTTAGTTTTGTTGATAATTTCCTTTGCTGTACTATAAAGTTTTAATTTATTTAATTTATTTTATTTTTTGATTGAGCATCTTTTTACATTTTATTGATCATTTAGATATCTCTAAGTGGCAAGTCTCTTGCCCCTTTTTCTTTGATTTGTCTTTTTCTTACTGATCTATTATAGGAGTTCTTTTTATATTCTGGGTATGAATCCTTTATGAGTTAAATACATACCTCGAGTGTTTTCTCCCATTCTGTAAATTGCCTTTACATTATTATTTTTTTAAGATTGTATTAAAAAAAATTTTTTTTTTAATTTTTATTTTTGAGAGAGAGTGTGAGCGGGGGAGGGGTAGAGAGAGAGGGGGACAGAGGATCTGAAGTGGACTCTGCGCTGACTGCAGGAAGCCTACTGCGGGGCTCGAACTCACAAACCGTGAGATCGTGACCTGAGCTGAAGCCAGGAGCTCAACCAACTGAGCCACCTAGGCACCCCTTAAGAATGTATTTTTAAGTAATCTCCACACCCAGCATGGGGCTCGAACTCATCACCCCATGATCAAGAGTTGCATGCTCTACCAACCGAGCCAGCCAAGCACCCCGCCTTTACATTCTTTTTAATATTATCTTTTGATGATCAGAAGATCTGTATGGTACAGTTTAAGAAGTCTTATCCTATTCCTATGCATAAAGATATTTCCTGTATTATTTTCTTGGAGTTTTATGGCATTAATCTCGCACATTTAGATTTATGATTCACCTGAAATTCATTGTGTGTGGGGGTGGGGCTGCGAGGTAGGGTCAAGTTTTATTTTTCCCTCATATGGATATCCACTTGTCCTACCTAGTACCATAAATTGAAAAGATAAACCTTTCCTCACTGCTCAGCAATGCCTCTTTACCTCAGAACATATTATCTGTATGAATAGATCTGTTTATGGGCTCTCTAATAGTCTGTTTTCCTATTCTTGCACCAGTGATCACAAACTATCTTAGTTACTGTTGTTTTATCATGACTCCCGATACCTAGGACAGTGATACTTGCTATCTTGTTCTTTTTCCAGAATGTCTTCATCTTAGTCCTTTGCATTTCCTTATACATTTTAAAACCTGCTTTTCAGGTTCTACAAAAAAAATTCTTGATATTTTGATTGAGATTGTATTGGCATCAGTAGATCAATCTGTGGGGAATTAACTTCTTAGAATATTGAGTTTTATAACCTAGGAATATTTATTTAGATCTCTAATTTCTCTTAAAAATCAGTAGTTTTCTGTGATTTTAAAAATTCTGTTATAAATGAAATCTTTAAAATTTTTTTGTGTTTCTGGTATATGGAAATGCAGTTGATTTTTATATATTTCTCTTCTATTAAGGACCCTTACTAAACTCATTAATTCAAATTACTTGTAGATTCTTTTGGATTTTTGTGTACACTCTTATATCATTTGAGAAGTGACCATTTTCTTTCTTTCCAGTCCTTACACCTTTTGTTTCTTTTCTTACCTTACTGTACTGACTAGGATCACAGTGTAAGTGCCCAGTAGAAGTGGTGACAGTAGGCATCCCTGACTCATTCCCTATCCCAAAATGACAGCTTTCAGAGGTGCCTAGGTGGCTCAGTCAGTTAAGCATCCGACTTCGGATCGGGTCATGATCTCACGGTTTGTGAGTTCGAGCCCTGCATCAGGCTCCCTGTTGTCTGCACAGAACCTGCTTCGAATCCTTTGTCCCCCTCTCTCTCTGGCGGTCCCCCACACTTGCCCTTTCTCTTTCAAAAATAAGTAAACATTAAAAAAAATTAAAAGACTAAATAAATAAATTTTTAAAAATGACAGCTTTCAACATTTTCACGTTGAATACGATATGTGCCATGTTTGGCAATGCCGATGTTTGTCTGTAGATCCCTTTACCAGATTAAATACATTGAATTCTATTCTTGGTTTGTTAAAGTTGTTTTTTTTTTTCTTCATTATGAACAGTTCTTGAATTTTATCAAGTACTTTTCTGTATTTCTTGAGATGACTATGTAGTTTTTCTCCTTTATTCTGTTTTTGTGGTGAAATACATTGGTGTTTTAATTTCTGGAGTAAATCCAGGTTGGTCCTGATGTCTTTATTCTTTTTATACATTGCTGAATTCATTTTGCTAATGCATTTTAGAGGATTTTTTTAAAACTATGTTCATGAGAGTGATATTGGCTTATAATTTTCTTTTCTAGAAATGACCCTGTCTAATTTTGAGTAAAAGTTATATTGGCCTCACACAACAAGTTAATGTTGTGTTCTCTGGAAGAGTTTCTATACGATTTCATTCTTTTTTGGGCACCTAAGTGGCTCAGTCAGTTAAGCGTCTGACTTGATTTCAGCTCAGGTTGTGATCTCACAGTGGTGAGACCAAGCCCTTTGTTGGGTTCCATGATGAGCATGGAACCTGCTAAAAATTCTCTCTGCGGGGCACCTGAGTGGCTCAGTCGGTTAAGTGTCCGACTTCGGCTCAGGTCATGATCTCGTGGTTCATGAGTTCGAGCCCCGCGTCGGGCTCTGTGCTGACAGCCCAGAGCCTGGAGCCTGCTTTCGATTCTGTGTCTCCCTCTCTCTCTGACCCTCCCCCCATTCATGCTCTGTCTCTCTCTGTCTCAAAAATAAATAAACATTAAAAAAAATTTTAAATAAAATAAAATAAAATAAATAAATGAAAGTTCTCTCTGCTTCTCCCCATCCCCTGCTTGCATGCATGCTCTCTCTCTTTCTCTCAAAAAAAAAAAAAAAAAAAAAAAAAAAGATTGTCATTCTTTTTTCCTTAAATATTTGATTAGGATCTACTGGTAAAGCCATCTGCAGTTATTTTTTTTTTTTTAAGGGAAGTGTTTGAATTATGGATATCATTTTTAATAGTTTTGGGGCTCTTCAAATTTTCTATTTCTTCGTGTCTTTAAAAATAAATTGTTGGGGCACCTGGGTGGCGCAGTCGGTTAAGCGTCCGACTTCAGCCAGGTCACGATCTCACGGTCCGTGAGTTCGAGCCCCGCGTCAGGCTCTGGGCTGACGGCTCGGAGCCTGGAGCCTGTTTCCGATTCTGTGTCTCCCTCTCTTTCTGCCCCTCCCCCGTTCATGCTCTGTCTCTCTCTGTCCCAAAAATAAATAAAAAACGTTGAAAAAAAAATTTAAAAAAAAATAAAAATAAAAATAAATTGTTTATTTATTTATTAAGTAAGTAATCTCCACATCCAACACGAGACTTGAACTCACAACCCTGAGATCCAGAGTGGCATGCTTTCCAACTGAGCTAGCCACGTGCCCCGTCTTCATGTCTGTTTTGATAAATTATATTTTTCATCAGAATCTGCTTTCAAATTTTAAAATTATGAGCATAAACATGTTTATAATATCTTCAGGGTTTTTTTCCCCAATAAGAAGGGTATGTAGAGTTGGCTCCTTTTTCCTTCTTGACATCATTTATTTATGCTTCTCTCTTTTTTCTTGATTACTCCTTCTGTGAGCTTATCAATTTTATTAGTCTTTTCAAAGAATCAACTTCTCACTTTGTTGATCTTCTTTATTGTATGTTTGTGTTTTATTTCATTGATTTCTGCTCTTTCTCTCATTTTTTTCTTCTACTCGCTTGGGTATAATTTGTTGTTCTCCATTTATTCCTCAAACTACTTTAATCTGACTTCCTACTATATTACTCCACTGAAACTGATCAAGTTGATGGCTTTCTTGTTTTTGAATCCAGTGGACACTTATTTAATAATCCAGTGTTATTCCAGCTGTCAAAAGCACCTGCACAGTTCTTGCATAAGACATTCTTCTTGGCTTTTGTGTCTTCATACTTTTCTGTCTCCTATCAGTATCGTTCTTTCCTCTTTTCCTTCTTTTTTTTTTAAATTTTATTTTATTTATTTCTATTTATTATTATTTTTAAAAATTTACATCCAAGTTAGTTAGCATATAGTGCAACAGTGATTTCAGGGGTAGATTCCTTGATTCCCCCTTACCCATTTAGCTCATCCCCCCTCCCACAAACCCCTCCAGTAACCCTCTGTTCTCCGTATTTAAGAGTCTCTTATGTTTTGTCCCCCTCCCTGTTTTTATATTATTTTTGCTTCCCTTCTCTTATGTTCATCTGTTCTGTGTCTTAAAGTCCTCATATGAGTGAAGTCATATAATATTTATCTTTCTCTGACTAATTTCGCTTAGCATAATACCCTCTAGTTCCATCTACGTAGTTGCAAATGGCAAGATTTCATTCTTTTTGATTGCCGAGTAATACTCCCTTATATATATGTGCCACGTCTTCTTTATCCATTCATCCATCGATGGACATTTGGGCTCTTTCCATGTTTTGGCTATTGTTGATAGTGCCGCTATAAACATGGGGGTGCATGTGCCCCTTCGAAACAGCACACCTATATCCTTTGGATAAATACCTAGTAGTGCAGTTGCTGGGTCGTAGGGTAATTCTATTTTTAATTTTTTGAGGAACCTCCATACTGTTTTCCAGAGTGGCTGTACCAGCTTGCATTCCCACCAGCAGTGCAAAAGAGATTCTCTTTCTCTGCATCCTTGCCAACATCTGTTGTTGCCTGAGTTGTTAATGTTAGTCATTCAGACAGGTGTGAGGTGGTATCTCATTGTGGTTTTGATTTGTAGTTCCCTGATGATGAGTGATGTTGAGCATTTTTTCATATGTTGGCTGGCCATCTGGATGTCTTTGGAGAAGTGCCTATTCATGTCTTTTGCCCATTTCTTTACTGGATTATTTGTTTTTTGGGTGTTGAGTTTGGTAAGTTCTTTATAGATGTTGGATACTAACCCTTTATCCAATATGTTGTTTGCAGATATCTTCTCCCATTCCATCGGTTGCCTTTTAGTTTTGCTGATTGTTTCCCTTGCTGTGCAGAAGCTTTTTATTTTTGATGAGATCCCAATAGTTCATTTTTGCTTTTGTTTCCCTTGCCTCCAGAGACGTGTTGAGTAAGAAGTTGCTGCGGCTGAGGTCAAAGAGGTTTTTGCCTGCTTTCTCCTTGAGGATTTTGATGGCTTCCTGTCTTATGTTTAGGTCTTTGATCCATTTTGAGTTTATTTTTGTGTATGGTGTAAGAAAGTGGTGCAGGTTCATTTTTCTGCAGGTCGCCGTCCAGTTTTCCCAGCACCACTTGCTGAAGAGACTGTCTTTATTCCACTGGATATTCTTTCCTGCTTTGTCAAAGATGAGTTGGCCATATGCTTGTGGGTCCATTTCTGGGTTCTCTATTCTGTTTCATTGATCTGAGTGTCTGTTTTTGTGCCAAATGTATATTTATTTTTGAGAGAGAGAGTGCAAGCAGGGGAGGGGCAGAGAAAGAGGGAGACACAGAATCCGAAGCAGCCTCCATCCAGGCTCTGAGCTGTCAGCACAGAGCCCAATGTGGGGCTTGAACCCATGAACCATGAGATCATGACCTGAGCTGAAGTCAGACGCTTAACCCACCGAACCAGCCAGGCGCCCCTAAAGAGATTTTTTTAAAATAGACTTTTTAATAGTGTGAATTTTACTAATTTTTAAAATTTGGTACAAGTTTTTAAATATGTGGAAACCAAAATAATGGTAATATTAAACATGTCTGGGGATCAACAGATGTGTCCATGGACCACAAATTTATGTCCTCTAATCAACATTCTTTTCTTAAGTGATCTCATCTGCCTTATAGCTTTAAATACCATTGACATGCTGATGACTCTTAAAATTAGAACTCTAGCCTTTTATGTCCACCTGTCTACTTGGCATCTTCCCTTCAAAGGCTAATAGTCATCTCAAACTTACCATGTTCCCAACAGAACTTTTGAGTTTTCTTCCCAAACCAGTATTATCCTTAGTCTTCTCTACCTTTAAGAAGAAAGTCAGGGAGACATTCTCCCCACTAAGGGCTGACCAACAGAAATGATAAGATTGAAAATCAGACACAAACAGGCAATTATGGTATGCTCAGTTTCTTCAGTGGCAACATATGTAGAAATTCATAGAAATGGTTGTGGAAATAACATAGCATTCTACCAGATAGAGGTGTGGGTTTCCAGATCCCCCTGAATTACTCATGGTAATATATAATTATATGTAAATCACATGTACAAAATGAGGTTTCTGCCATGTTTGAGAAGCCAAAAGATGCCTTTCTCTTGGGAAGGTGGGGATGGACATGTTAAATATCTTTCTGGCCCCTGGCTCCTGCCTGATGTTTTCTAGAGTCTCTAGCTACAGATGTCGTCGCTCAATGGATACAAGTAGTGCGATGGCGCACTAAAGATTGAATGAAGTGAAGGTCGTTTTCCAAAGAGCATTGTTCTACAGGCCCAGGCTTCAAGCCTGCTGGAGGTCTACATCCTTTTCCTTACTATTAACCCTTTTCTGGTAATACTTCCTAGTGCTGTCTCCAGAATAGATGTTGCATCCATGTACTTCTCTGCCTCTCCTCTGCTTCCTCCCTAGCCTAAGCTTCAAGGGTCTCTTCTGTAGACCTTTGTGGTACCCTCCTGAGTTGCCTCCCAGCTTGGACTCTTGTGCACCTACGGTCCCCGCACCCCGTATGGTAACCAAAGTGAACTTTTAAAAATGAAAATCAGATCATGTCAGTCCTCTGCTTGAAACCATTTCATTGCTTTCAGTAAAACCGAGATATCTTAATTACTTACGTTTACTTAGGGACTTACATGCTCTGGCCTCTCTCAGCATCTCTGATTTGTGTCCTATTCTCTTCCCACCCTATTTTTTTTTTTTATCCTCCTATTGTTACTTTCTAGCCTCATTAAGCCTTTATTATGTCACTTAAACAGGATAAGCTCATTCTTATCTCAAAGCCATGGTCTAAATTTAACTGAAACATAAACTCCACAGACTAAGAATGCTTATTAATCTGTTCAAGCCCAGAAGATGGTCCCAGATCATTCTTTACTCTCTGCTGCCACCATGGGGTCATTTGAAGAATTGTGGGCTTTTCCAGAAAGTTGTACAGCTCTGGACTTTTAAGAATCCTGAAGCCCAAATAGATTATCCACTGGCCCTCAGGAAAGAGACTCTTTAAACCAGTGCTCTCTAAGTGAATCACTGGAATACAGAAAAAGTTTCCATACAAAAATTTTGTCCAAACTTTGATGCTTCATGGCATCATTCATTAAAAGTTTTTACTTTTGTGTATGTTTAATATTATCTGTGACATATTAGTATAGTACTACATGTTTATAATGTATAAATGCATATGTATATATATGTTATATATGTCACAGACATTTTTATGAGTTGACTAATCTAAAGAACACTGGATTAAATAATGCTAATGAAATTTAAATGTGTCTTTTTTTGTTGTTTTATTAAATATAATGTTGGTAAGCCAAGGATTCCATTGTTTTCCATAAGTAGTCAGTGATGTCAAGGCAAAAAGATACTAGGAAGCAAAAGGGGGGAATATGAGAAATAAATATTAGATTAGATGTCTTATTCTTTAAGCCAAATTGACTCTGCTAAAAGCATTATTCTTCCAATGACACATTCCACATAAATTGGGTACCTATTTGAATCATAAACATTTGAATTCCTAGTGGAAAAACTGTATGTGATCCATTGGATCTTAAGCACAATCCCGAAACAGTATTAAAAAGACAACTTACTATCTAGTTATTTATTTAAAGTATTTTAGACAATGGAACACTACTCAAAAGATGTACAGAGATCCAGCCTTAGGAATTTGCAGTGAGTATTATGTCACATTAACAGTGCTAAATATTAGAAGAAGAGATGTATAGCTTTTTCTTGGAGAGTTGGTATATGGAGGAAGGGAATTCTTCACTGATAAAAAGCCACATCTGGATGAATTGTTATAGAACAGGAACCAGTAGTCAAGTTTCTTGTAGGTCTTTTTTGACCTTGGCTAAGCCCTAAGAAATAGACACCTTAGAAATCAAACTGGCATGCTTTGTTTGAGGATATGGAAATAACCCTCATTGATAAAGCACTGCCTGAGGAAGGAGATCCCAAGATTTTGTGAGTTGGGCCATGATTTTACTTAGTGAAGTAGAAGTCAAAGACAAGGGCTCTCTGGATTTTGTTTTTAACAGAAGCTCTGTGATCTTAACTATTTCCTTTCTGTGGTTTTGGTAACCTCAACTCTGAAATATCCTACCTCTGATTACTTGTAACACTTTGAGTCACTCCTTTGGTATTTACCATGCAATTTGTGTGGATTGTACCCTACTAATAAGGCTCTAATCCCTAAGGCAGGTTCCATCTGTTACATAACTTCATATCCACGGTGGCACCTGGTACAATGCCTAGCCCTCTGATACATAGCAGTGAGAGAACTGCATTGCCCAGAGCAGCGTTCCCCGCTGTGAATATTTTGGGCGGATGACTGGTTGTCGTGAGAGGCTATCTGGTACCTTGTAGGATATTTGGTAGCATTCTGGCCCCTACCTGTTAGATACTTGTGCACCGGCTCTCCAAGTTGTGACAACCCAAAATTTCTCCAGACATCATCAGATGCCCCTGGGATGTGGGAGGGGGGGGTGTGCAAATGAATCTTGGTTGAGAACTGCCCTTCCAGATTTGGGAATTTGGGTTGTAGTCCTAACTTTGTCATTATCCCTCCTCGTTCAGGCAAACTGCTACACCTGTAGGTCCTAAATTCCCTGTCCCGAAAAATGAGAAGGATTGGAATTTATTGGATGTTTAACCTGGGTTCAGTGGATAGCTTTAGAGGACTTTTCATTAATGTGAATTTTGCATGTAAATTTTTCTAGGAATGACTTCTTAGCTGTCAGCTCTTTTCTCCAACTTTGAAGTAACTATCTGTTACCTCAAAAAGATTAAAACTAGATCATTTAATATAAAAAGTTATTTCCATCTCTTAAGATATAAGGATCCTAGCTCAGGCTCAGTATACATTTTTTTTTTCTTAGTGAACACCATTTGTGATCATAAAATGCTGAGAAAGCACCTTGGGCTACCAGGATTTATTATATTGGCAGGTACCACTTACTTCTGGTACTGTATTTCCTACCTCTTTTCAAAAACTGGATCTTGAGGCAGTAACAATAGGGTAAATGAGCAGAGTTGCTAGCGTGCGTGTTGGAGAGTCTGGGTAACGAAAAGGGTGTTTATCATTTGGCGCTCTACCTCTTAGACTTCTTTCACTTAGACTTTTAAAGCCAGTATGTTTCACGTGACTCAGCCACCACTCCTCTCTGTCACCATTTATGGACTGCTCACATTTCAGGCTCACATTTGGGGCCCTCAGTAACCTTTGTTTAGGCTGCTGCTTCACAAAGTCCATTGTGCTTGCTGGCATCGGCTCATCCTTCGATTTGAACCAAAATTTGGCCAGCCACTTCCCTTGGGAAGTTAAGGAATTACTTCTTAGACTTTTTCTTGCCAGTTTCATGTTGTACTTGGTGCGGTGGTAGGGTATGAACTGTGGCCCTGTTTTCCTCTTGCAGGTGAATTCGGAAGGCAAAGCCAGTCCCCTGTCACTCCTTCAAATGGCCTCCTCGAGTGGCTTCTGTGTCTTAGTTCGCTTGCCAAAGTTGATCCGTGGCGGAAAAACACTACCAAAAACATTATTGGATATTTTGGCAGATGGCAGTATTTTAAAAGTTGGAGTAGGATCTTCAGAAGATGCCAGCAAGCTGCTGCAGGACTATGGCCTCGTTGTTAAGGGGTGCCTGGACCTCCGGTACCTAGCCATGAGGCAGAGGTATGGTTTGTATGAGTGCTTCGATTCCTGTAGCTGCGGGGCAAATACTTTAGCAAGATTTGTAGATTACTGAAAACGCTAATGAAGCATCTAACATTTTTTAGAAGCCTAGAGGCTTCTGAGATGCATATAAATTTGTGAGGAAGAATTCCAACTTCTGAGAAGACTGCAGTTGTCCACGGTTGGTTTTTTCAGATGAAACATCGATGAGGTGCCCACCATAAGCTACAGGTTGTAAACTGATGGCCCCACCAGCTAAATTAGGACCACAGGTTTTGTTTTTGTTTTTTTCCTGTATGATATATTTGGGGATTTTTTGTGTAAATCCAGAAGATTTAATGTAAAAGTCTGTATTTTGGACTGCTTTTGAAAGATCAGATGGTTTGACTATGGGAGGTCAAATGGTTCTACATGGTGACAATTGCTGGGGAGCAGTTGGCCTCTTCAGAGGCGCATGTTCTGTTCAATTTGCAGGAGTCCCACCTCTCCCTTTGTAACCCCAACTCATCCTAATAAGCATTTGAGTTTGCAAACCCTGCTTTAGGCCAAAAAATTTGGTAGACCTAATCCTTTACTGGGAGGAGGAGAGATTTCCCTTTTCCTTGGAATTCTTACAGAAATTCTTACAGAATTTCTTACAGTAATTCTTGTAAGAAATTCTTACAGAATTTCTTACAGTAATTCTTGTAAGAAATACTTACAGAATTTCTTACAGTAATTCTTGTAAGAAATTCTTACAGTTCTTACAGAAATTCCATCCTAACTTTTTTCTCAGGGAGTCGGAATTACCTTCTCATGTATAATTACAGGTCCTCATTTCAGTAATGTGGAGTGAAGCAGCCTCTCTCCTTGCCTCAGATGACACTGACATTAAAGTTTGGAGGATTTGATAAACTAAGAGAAGGACTGATTAAAATCTCTTTTTATCATAATTTTTCAGCATAAAATGAAATTTTAGTTTAGTATTTTGGCTTATGTAAATAAGACGTGATTTTTTTCAAGAAATACATTAAAGTATTTACTGTAAAAAATTGTAAATCTGTAGAAGTATTTGGAGTGTAACAGCAAAAGCCACCATTCACCGGGCCTTCCTCCCTGGGCACTGCCTCCCCAGAGGTGCCCACTGTTACTCTCTGCTGTGAGAGGTGGTGGGTATAGTAGCTAAGAGTTTTTTGTTGTTGTTGTTGTTTTTTAAATAAATTTTTAAAAATAAATTTTTATTAAAATTTTTTTTTAATGTTTATTTTTGAGAGAGAGAGAGAGAGAAAGAGCACACAAGCAGGGGAAGTGGGGAGGGAGAGAGGGAGGGAGGGAGTCAGGATCTGAAGCAGACTCCATGCTGACAATGCAGAGGCCGACTCAGATCTCAAACCCACGAACCAAGAGATCATGGCTTGAGTGGAAGTCTGACACTTAACTGAACCACCCAGGTGCCCCTAGTAGTGAAGAGTTGACCCTGGAGCGGGCTGTGTGCTAGCCGCTTAGCAGCTGCGTGGCCTCAGGCAAGTTACCGAGCCTTGCTGTTCCTCACTTCCCTCTTTTGCAGCAATGATGACCTATGTTCCCTCCTCCCAGGATTGGTGTGACGGTTACATGAGTGAAACTATGTGAAGAATCTAGAAATAGTGTTTCACACAGAGACAGTGCTGTGGAAATTTCAGCCATTACTGTCCATCGTCATCGCTGCCGTCTTCAGTGCTATCGTCCGATTGGCTTGTCCTTCCAGATCTTTTCTGTGTGATTACAGTCCTCTCTGATACTTAGAAATTAGAGGGGCACCAAATTCTCTGTTTGACTCAGCGCAGAATGGCCACATCAAGATGCGAACTTGGCCCAAACTGAGTATTACCATGAACTCCTCTGGAGATAAGAATGAAGTATTTATCAGGCTTTTCAGTTTTTAATGAAATTTTATTAAAATTTAAAAATTATTATTTTATTATTAAACATGTTAGTAGTAAAATTAAAAGTTTTTGACATCATAGTTTAAGAAATTTCACATTGTAGTGCAAGGATTCTACTTTGCACCATTAGTTTGCTCCTGATGTTTGCCATAAGTAGTTGTTATTTTCAGTTGACTTTGGGAGGAGCACATTTCTTTTTTTTTTTTTTTGGTAATGCTGTCTTCTTTTCTTCTTACTCTTCTTTATATTTTGTATTTTATGTTAACCAAAGATAATTTATTATAAAGATAAATTGTTGTATGTAAAGACTTGGGAATCTTTCGTAGTGAAATTTTGAATTGGCAAGGTAGCATCTTGTTTCTAATTCATCTTCAAGAAATGTGAAACCTTTCCAAACAGGACATTTAAAAAAGACTAATGACCTAAGTGGAATTAAGTAGCTTAAAAATTAAGTACTGTCCATCAGTGAGGGTAATGATCTCAAGAATTGTGGAATATCCGTGCTTGAAAAATTACACGGCTATCAAAACGAATGAAATAAGTACATTTGTACTTATTATCGTGGATGGAAGTCTCTGATACATTAATAGAGCAAGTTTCACAGCAAAAACCAAAACAAATACCAAAAAACTGTATCTCCTCCTCCGCCTGACCATCTGTTTATCTATTGGTGCACAGAAACAGTCTGGAGGGGCCACAGCACACTGTGAAGGGTCATTATTCCTAAGGAGAGGAAGTGTGGGGTGTAGGCTTTCACTTTTCACCCATTAGGCTTCTCTATTGTCTAAACTTTTAATAATAAGTATTCATTACTTTTATAATTTCTAGTAAAACAAAAGAGAGGTTCATGTCACCCCCAAATCCTTAATTTTCACTAATTGAATGAAGACATTATGTATTTTCCCTCGGTATGTCTGGACCTGTTTTTGCTTTTTAATCAGTGCTGCTTTTGGGGAGTAATGAAATCTGTCAATTACTGCTTGTTTTTGTAGGGAAAGGCTTTCTTTTCTTCATCATCGTGATGATTTCATTTCCTCCAGTACCTGAGGGAGTCCTGCATGTGTCGTAACCATAACTGTAACCGTAGCATGAACCCCCACCGCCAAGCTTCCTGCTCTAAAACTTCTAGTCTTTCACTTGGTAGCCAGGATGTCAGCTCCGCTTGTGTAGACCAGTGTGTTCTTAACTTCACATTTATTTCTTGTTTAGAATCTCCAATCCTTGAACAAATTGATTTTTTCCACCATCCTGCAGCTATTTTAATCAGAAAGTGTTTGAAGGACTGAAAGGTTATTTGGTTTTTTTTGTACCTTCATCTGCTCAGTGAAAATAGCATTATCATTTTTTCAACTTTGAAAAGTAATTACGTGAACACTAGCCAATTCAAATACAGAAAAATAGAAAGAAGGTATATAATCACCATAAATCCCATACCCAGAGAAAATATCACTAACACATGATTGATATCTTTCTAGTTACCCCTTTGTGCCCTGTCTCTTACCTAGAATCACACACACACCTGTTATGTGGTATGTATATTAACATGAACCACAACATATTTTCTCCCACAGTCTCTTTTTACTTAATATGTCATTGACATCTTTTTTTTTTTAATGTTTATTAATTTTTGAGAGACAGAAAGAGAGACAGAGCATGAGTGGGGGAAGGGCAGGGAGCGAGGGAGACACAGAAACCAAAGTAGGCTCCAGGCTCTGAGCTGTCAGCATAAAGCCCAATGTGGGGCTCGAACTCAAGAAGTGTGAGATCATGACCTGAGCTGAAGTTGGACGCTTAACCTCCTGAGCCACCCAGGGGCCCCATTCTTTTTTTTTTTTTTTTTTTTTTTTTAATGATTTAGTTTATTTATTTTTGAGAGAGAGAGGGAGCGTGAGCAGAGGAAAGACAGAAAGAGAGGGAACAGAGGATCCAAAGCAAGCTCCATGCTGACAGCAGTGAGCCTGATGAGGGCTCAACCGAATAAGCCACCCAGGTGCCCCTGTCATGGACATCTTTTCACATCAATATAGATACACATCCTTTTTTTTTTTTTTTTTTTTTTAGGTCTATTTATTTTGAGAGAGAGAAAATGAGCAGGGGAGGGGCAGAGAGAGAGAGAGAAGAGAGAGAATCCCAAGCAGGCTCTGCAGTGCCAGCGCAGGCCCAATGTGGGGCTCAGACTCCCGAACAGTGAGATCATGACCTGAGCTGAAATCAAGAGTTGGATGTTTAATCGACTGAGCCACCCAGGCGCCTCCCACTACAATCTTTTTTTAAATAGCTATATGGAATTTAATTCCATAGATATTTAACTAATCTTTGGTTGATGGGCATTTAGGTTTTTTCCAATTATTTACTACTATAAATAGTGCTGCAGGGAAGATCATTTTATGTACATTTATTCTTAGGATAAATTCCTGGAAGTGGAATTCCGGAATCAGAGGGTTTTTATGGTCAAAACTTTGATAGTTATTTATTGCCAAACTATTTTCCATAAAGATTATAAAAATGGGCAGTTCATGAATTTTAGATCAGACTACTCCATCAACAGTAGTTATATATATATTTTTAATCTTTGCAATATGATAAACAAATTGTATATAATTTTTATTTTGTTTGATGTCTAGTAAGATTGAGTATCTACCATCTGTTTTTGGCCATTTATATGTCTTTTTTGACTTGCCTGTTCTTCTTTTGCCCATTTTTGATGCATGACTTTACTTATTTCCTTGTAGAAACAATTTGCTCTGTAATGGGCTTAGCCTGAAATCACTTGCCGAGACAGTTTTGAACTTTCCACTTGACAAGTCCCTCCTGCTTCGCTGCAGCAACTGGGATGCCGAGAATCTTACTGAGGACCAGGTACTTCTTTTGTTTGTTTGTTTTAAGTTTTTTAGTTTATTTATTTTGAGAGAGAGAGCACAAGTGAGTGAGCAGGGGAGGGGCAGAGAGAGGGAGAGAGAATCCCAAGCAGCTCCATGCTATCAGCACAGAGCCTGACGTGGGGCTTGATCTCATGAATGGTGACAACATGACCTCAGCCAAGATCAAGAGCTGGACGCTTAAGTGAATGAGCCACCCAGGTCCCCTGACAACCAGGTACTTCTTATCAGAGTAGTTGAAGAATGGAAGAGCCATTGCTTATGACGTATAGTTGTTTTTAAAATTGTAATCTTCAAATGTAAGTATTGGGTGGAAATACTTTAAAATAGACTCATTGAAGGTAACTGTTCTATAGTATATAAATAGTACTTAAGTAGCAGAATAAGAGTGCCTATTCTGTTTTATTTTTTTGAGCATTTACTATATGGCAGGCCTTTTAGAAAATGTAATTTTTAAAATGATGAATACAAATGTAATTAGAAAAACAAAGTGTTATAAGACTTATTATATAAGAATTAGTAGTTCCCCGTCTTCCTCCCCTCAGTGGCAACCGATTTCATTTATTTCTGGTAATTACTATTATATTTTTAAATTATGTACATATATTATTCTTTCTTATTTTTATATTGTCTTTGACTTCTTACTGTGGAAGTCATGATTTAGTACTCATGTGTTTCCTCTGTCCCCAGACAAATACTGAGTCCCTTTTCCATCGTCCCAATGTAGGTAAATCATCATTTTTATCAGATTCATATCTACTTATATTGGTATTATTTATAGCTGAGCCACATAGTAAGCTGCAATTAAGTTTTTCCTTACACAACTTTTTGCTTTCCTAGGACTAATAATTGTACTTCTGTTTGCTTTGTTTTCTATATACCTGTTAACTCTTTCAGCCCCAGACTTTTAACGGGACCGTCCATCTTTTCTCCAGTGGTTCAGACACAGGAGGTGACTTATTCCTCTCGCTTTCCCTTGGAGCCATCCCTTCTAGAGCCTTTGTCACCCTGCTCCTTTCAGGAGCCCTGCTGCCTAGCTCTGACCCTGGAATCTGCATTTACCATCATCCTGGGGATTCCCTTCAGCTTTCTTCTGTAGTAGATCTTCTGTCTTCCGAACTCCATGTCTTTTCCCTTTCTTATCTGGGGTACTTTAAGAAAGGGAGCATGGGAAGTTAATTTATGATGCCTTGTGTGTCTGAAAAGATACTGGCTTCCCTCTATTAACTGATGGTTTGGCAGAGTACAGCATTTAGGGTGAAAATCATTTTCCTTCAAAAATTTGAAGGTACTCTTCCCTGTCTTGTAGCTTCCAGTATTGATGCGAGTACGTCACTTGTTTTTCTTTCTGGAAAATCTTTACTTTATTCTTAGTTATTAAAATTCATGATGATACTAATTAGTGTGGGCTATTTCTCATTATAGCATTAGAATTCAGTGGATCCTTTCAATCTGGAAGTTAGTGTCTTTTAGTTCAGGGAATTATTTTCATAATATTTCTTTGAAAACATCCCTCCCTTCTGTTTCTAGAACTCATATTATTTGGATATTGGATCCTTGAATTGATCAGCCTACTTCCTAAGAAAAATATTTTCTCTCTGATTTTTCTATCTGTATTTTTTGTTTTATCTTCTAGGAAATTTTCTCAAATTTGTCTTCTAACATTTCTATTGAATTTTTAATAATTCCTATCATAATGTTAAGTGACAAGAGATTCTTGGCCTCCTCTGAATATTCACGTTTAAAATAACTTTGTTTTTGTTTAATGGATGTAGTATCTTCTGTTATCTTAGAGTATTAAAAATTTCTGAGGTTTTCTTCTGCTTCCTGTATTGCTTTGTTCTCCTCTGAGTTCCTTATTTGAAATGTTTGATTTGGTCTTTGAACTTCGCATTAAAGATTTTTCTTAAATGTTTAGATCCTTGGCTGTCCATTCATAGTTAAGGACACATTAAAAAGCTGATTGGGCACATCAGCTGATGAATGCATAAATAAAATATGGCATACCCTTACAATGGAGTATTACTCAGTACTAAAAATGATACATACAATGACAGGGATGAGTCTTGAAAACATTATGCTACTGAAAGAAGCTAATTGCAAACACATTTTGCATGACTCCATTTTTGTGAAATATTTCAGAATATACAAATCTATAGAGACAGAAAATAAATTAATAGGTTGCCTAGGGCTGGGAGAAGTGGAGGATGACTGCCAGTGGGTCAAACGTTTCTTTTTGAGGTGATGAAAGTGTTCCAATGTTGATTATGGTGAATGGTTGTACCATTCTGCAAGTCTGTTAAAAATCCTGAATCTTGGACCATCTGTAAAAGACATTTTCGGAACAATTGGAGACGTTAGAACTGTATATTATTGTATTTTGCCACTGTTAAAGTTCTTGGGTGTGCTAATAGTGTGATTATGTAGAAGAATGTTCTTCTTAAGAAGTACACACTAATGTATTTAGAGATGAAGGACTATAATAGCTGCAACTTAGTGTTGCAATGTGTTCAGCCAAAAAGAAAAAAAAAAAGTGTGTGGTGTCCATATCATAAAGAGATAAAGCAAATCTTGACAATTATGAATGTCAGGTGGCATTATTATTTAACTTCTCTGTGAGCTTGAAAATCTTAAAAATAAAAAGTTGGGGAGAAAAAGTTAATTGCTATCAAATTTGAAACCAGATTTGTGATCCTTATTGTGAGAATTCAGAATTTCCAAAGTTTCTTATTCATGCTTTATTTAAACAGTGTTTATTTTTTGTTCTAATTATGAACATAATGCTTAATGAGATTTTAGAAAATACAGAAAATGATATTTAAATTTTAATTTAAAAAATGTTTAATGTTTGTTTATTTTTGACAGAGAAACAGAGCACAAGTGGGGTGGAGGGGCAGAGAGAGAGGGGAACAGAGAATCTGAAGCAGGCTCCAGGCTCCAAGCGGTCAGCACAGAGCCCGATGTGGTGCTTGAGCCCACAAACTGTGAGATCATGACCTGAGCCAAAGTCAGATTCTTAACCGACTGAGCCACCCAGGTGCCCCTTAAATTTGAATTAAAAAAAAAATGGATTGAGAACACAGCAAATATGGCCAGCGCTTTTGGGCCAGTGGGCTTTATTATCAGTACCTACAGATTATAGTCACATGTCAGTAACTAGAACTCTTTTTTCTCAGGCTACTCAGTGTCTCCAGAAATGAACCATCTAGTCTTCTGCCAAAGGGGTGTAAGCCCCTCTGCTTATATTCTGGTAGCTGAGTGGGAAAAGGTGCTGGTAGTTTTACCAGTCATTATGTAAACTTTCCCATAATCCCTTTTTCAGATGACACTTTGCCCCCACCCTTCACCAGACCTGTTGTTACTGGATCCAGATCCTCTGGGAGTTAGCCCATTATATGACTTAAACTTTTACTCTTCGGGGGGTTAGAGAAGGAGTAATTGCCAGCCCTGTGGTGTAAAGGAGAAGATCTAGGGTTTGTTTTGTTTTTTTTTTTTTAAGTTTATTTTTGTTTATTTTGAGAAAGAGATAGAGAGCAAGCAGGGGAGGGGCAGAGAGAGAGAGGGAGACAGAATCCCAAGTGGGTTCCGTGCCATCAGTGCAGAGCCCAGTTCAGGGCTTGAACTCACCAACTGTGAGATCATGACCTGAGGTGAAATCAAGAGTTGGACGCCTAACTGACTGAGCCACCCCGGTGCCTCTGGTTCTAAGTGTTCTTTTTGGAGACTTTCACCTTATCCTATTGTTCTCACCCCTGCTTGTACCCTTGCTTTCCCAGATTCCTGGTGCTTCCCATTCCTTATGCTTATGTTCTGTGGCTCAAATTAACTTAATTCTTGGATCTTTGGCTTCCTTTAGGCCTAGGTGTTAGCCTTCTCTTGTTTGCTGAGTCAGTCACTGCTTGTTCACCCTTCCAAAATGTTGTTATAGAAAAGCTTTAGCACAGTTGATACCTTAAGGTTAACATCCTTCCTGAGAGAGAGTTTTGGGAGTCATACTATCTGAATTTGTTTTTTGCAGCTGTTTCTGACTTTCTGTGACCCTGAGTAAGTCACTTCTTTGTGCCTTGGTTCCTTCCTTCCTTAACAATTTTAAGGTATAACTAACATACAGCAAAATTCAGCCATTAAGTACACAAAATGAGGTGCCCGGCTGGCTTAGTCCGTAGAGCATGTTACTCTTGATCTCAGAGATGTGAGTTCAAGCCCCACATTGGGCATGGAGCCGACTTAAAAAAAAAAGTATACAAATCAATGGACTTTAGTATTTTTACAGAGTGGTACAACCATCACCACAATCTAATTTTAGAAGATTTTTGGGGTGCCTGAGTGGCTCAGCCGGTTGAGTGTCTCTTGATTTGGGCTCAGGTCATGATCTCACGGTTTGTGAGATTGAGACCCTTGTCGGGTTCTGTGCTGACAGCCTGGAGCCTGCTTGGGATTCTCTTTCTCTCCCACTCTCTCTGCCCCTCCCCATCTTGCACCCTCTCTCTCCAAATAAACAAAAAACATTAAAAAAAAAATACTTAAAAAAAAAAAAAGAACATTTTTATCACCCCAAAGAGAAACTCCATATCCATTAGCAAGTCACTTCCCACCCTATGCTCACTCCCACCCTAGCACTAGGCAGCCATTGATCTACCTCTTGTCTCTATAGATTTGTCTGTTTTGGACATTTCATACCAATGGAATCATATAATATATGATCTTTTGTGGGCTTAACTTACCATGTTGTCGTGGGTCATTCACATTGTAACGTTTATTGGTACTTCATTTCTTTTTATTCTAAACAATATTGTATGGATATATAGTACATTTGGTTTATACATTCATCAGTTGGTGCATTGCTTTCATTTTTTGGCTATTATGAAAAATGCCACTATGAATATTTGGGCATAAAATTTTGTGTGGACACATGTATGTTTTTACTTCTCTTGGGTATATACCTAGAAGTGTAATTGCTGGGTCATGAACTTTATGTGTCACTGAGGAACTGCCAGACTGTTTTACAAAGTAACTACATCATTTTATATTCCAATTAGCAATGTATGAAGGTTCTAATTTTCTGCATCCTCACCAACGCTTGTTATTGCCTATCTTTTTGGTTAGAGCCATCCTAGTAGGAATGAAATGGTATTTTGTTGTGGTTTTGATTTACATTTCCCTAGTGACTAATGAGGCTGAGCATCTTTCCATGTGCTTATTGGCTATTTAAAAATATGTTATGGAAATTATATATTGTAGAATATATATTACAGAAATATCTATTTAAATCCTTTGCTCGTATTTTGATCGAGTTGTTTGTCTTTATATTGTTGGCTTTTAAGAGTTCTTTATATATTTTGGAGACTAGTCCCTTATTAGAGACGTAATGTGTAAATATTTGCCTCCGTTCTTCAGGTCATCTTTTCACTTACTTGGTGGAGTTGTTTGAAGCACAAAAGGTTTTAATACTGATGAGGTCTAGGTATCTATTTTTTCTTTTATCACTTATACTTCTGGTGTCATAGCCAAGAAATCATTGCCTAACCCAAGGTCATGAACATTTACCCCTACGTTTTCTTCTAAAAGTCTTAGGTTTTAGCTCTTACATTTAGGCTTATAATTTTTGTTTGGATCCAACTTTATTCTTTTACATGTGGCCATCCAATTGTCTTAACACCATTTGATGAAAGTGCTTGGGTTTTCTTATCATTTGAAAACAGTGTTAAAAAGCACTTTAAGCTCTTCACATTGAAGCACACTCCTTTCCTTTGAGAAACAGCCTGCTGATCCTGCTGATAGATGTGTAGATTGTTGAGTCTAGGTGGAAAATTTTACCCAAATTGTTTTATTCTAAAAGCATAACAAATCCTTCCTAATAGTATTATTTACCAGGCTTGGTTATTAAAGGTAAATTAAAGGAATTTTAAAGTCTTTACACCCTTTGTTGGGAAAAGCTATTGATTATAGATTTGACTACTTTTATTTATGATCAGCCTTCCTGTCACCAGTGGCATGGGAGAATGACTTACCATTTTTAAATAAATAAATTCCAGAAATGGGCCCTTTTGACTTTTGATTTGAGGCCCATGCTTGAAACCAATTTGTTTCCCACATCTTATTAATAATGGCAGGTTGTTTCTGATTGACAGTCACACAGGCCTCTTAATGAGTCTTCCTTTCAGGTGTTCTAGAGGATGACCACCTCCAAAGTGAATTTCGTGTTCTGGTTGTCAAACTTGTGGTAACTGGCCTCACCTAAACTTGACAAAAATCTGTCCATCAGGTTTGGTAGCAGATAGAAAGAAACTTCACTACCTTATATATTGAATAGGATTGTTGAGCGTTTAGAGTAAGGCACTATTTTAGCTATTTTAGTTAAAAACAGAGACAGGAAAGAAACATGAAGATTCATTATACTATTCGATTTACTGTTGTATAGTGTGAAATGTCTCATAATAAAAGGTTGTTGAGAAGTACATGGTACATCTTGAATTAGAATCCTAAAAGTTGTCTGCATCTTTGTGATTGAGTTGGAAATTGCTTTCTTTGCTTTGCCTTCCAGATTCCACTGATCTCTGACTTTTCTCTTCAGGTAATATATGCTGCCAGGGATGCCCAGATTTCAGTGGCTCTCTTTCTCCATCTTCTTGGATACCGTTTCTCTAGGAATTCAACTCTAGATGAGAACGATGACCACATGAGCTGGAGGGAAGTCTTGGAGAAATGCCGGGATGTGGTAGACATCCCGTTCCGAAGCAAAGGAGTGAGCCGATTGGGGGAAGAAGTTAATGGGGAAGCAGCAGAAGCCCAGCAGAAGCCCAAAAATAAGAAGTCTAAGATGGATGGAGTGATGCCAGGCAACCACCAGGGGAGAGACCCCAGGAAGCACAAAAGAAAGCCCCTGGGGGTGGGCTACTCGGCCAGGTAACTGAGCTGTACCCTGTCTGCTGAGACTCAGAGGCCCAGCCTGCAGCAAAAGGCACGATGCCTCATCTTGGGTCTGGGGACAAGGTTGTATGCTAGGATAGCAGAGGTGCTGTAGGGGTTAATTTTATTTTTCCTTTCCTTCAAGGACATTTGGAGCTGTTTTTTGATCTATTTGTGTATTTTCCTCCTTTCCCTCTTCTTTTGCTTTTTAAGTTTTAGACAGTTGGAGTAGAAATAGGGAGAACTTAACCGAGCTTTGTCACTGATCCTCATATGACCTTAGACTTGTAACTTCTCCAGTTATAAATGAGGGTATAATTATTACTCCTTCCTTGCTCGGGATAGCTGCGAAAATGAATAACATGAATTGCCTTCTACATTGCAGAAGAAATGCATCATCTGATTTCCTGTTCATTTGGTATTTGATTATTTAGAATGGCATCCAGCTCTAAGCCAATATTATTCTCTAACCAGTGAGAGTTTCTCTGTACGACTTATGCCTCTATTGCAGAAAGATGACTAATAAGTACTTTGGAGTGGAAGCTTGGTCCCTGTAGCAGAGTGCCTTTAGGAACTGGATGATTAAATTGAAGCAAGTATTGCGTTTGAGCCAGAAATAAACTCCTGTGGCCCTCATTACTTCAGCCTGAAATTCTTTAATTTTAATTTACTTTGTTTAACCCAGTGATTACTCTGTAGAGCAGTTTCTTGGTGCTTGCTCCTGTTCACTTTCACAACAGAGCTGTGTAAATACTACCCAACTTACTTCCTGTCCATAAATATAAAGACTAGCTAAATGAACTCATTTTTAGTTCCTAGCCCCATGCAGATGGAGGAACAGACATGATTTTTTGCCCTACTTGTTTTTTCCCATAAACGTAATGTTTGACCCTAGTATCGAGAGTAGCTGGGGTCACTCAGAAGACAGCATGGGAAGGCAACTGATACCTTGACCCATGGTTAGCTTTCAGTCTTAGATTAATCTCTCCCTTCCCTGCAGAAAATCACCCCTCTACGATAACTGCTTCCTGCATGCTCCTGATGGACAGCCCCTCTGCACTTGTGACCGAAGGAAAGCTCAGTGGTACCTGGACAAAGGCATTGGAGGTTTGAGACTCACCTGTCCTATTTCGTCTACATTTAGGTGCATGTATGTCCCGGCAGGAGTGGGGAGAGGGACACGGGGCAGGGGGGATAGAAGAAGGCAGAAAGAACTTGAGACAAGTGAGACGTGGCTGTTCAGTTGTGATTTCTGTCTGCTTAGAGACTCAGGCCCAGCCTCCAGCAAAAGGCATGAGGTCTCATCTTGGGTCTGGAGAGAAGGTTGTATGGTAGGATAGTAGAGGTGCTCCAGGGGTAATTTTATTTTTCCTTTCCTTCAAGGACGTTCGGAGCCATCTTTTTATCTACTTGTGTGTCTTTTTCTCCTGTCTCCCTTCTTTCACTTTATAATTTTTAGACAGTTGAAGAATTAACATAAGGAGAAGTTAATCTAGCTTTGTCACTGATCCTAATATGACCTTAGACCTATACGTCTTCAGTTATAATCGTGATCTCTGGTGGATACAGCAGAGAACAATTCAGGTGGAGCTTCCTTCCTGAGGGAGAGGTAGGCAAACACTCACCCTTTTTCTTTTTCCTAAGAGCTGGTGAGCGAAGAGCCTTTTGTGGTCAAGCTACAGTTTGAACCTGCGGGAAGACCCGAATCTCCAGGAGACTATTACTTGATGGTTAAAGAGAACCTGTGTGTAGTATGTGGCAAGAAGGACTCGTACATTCGGTGAGTGTGGGGTCTGGCCACCCAGATTCTCTGCCTCTGATGGAATTTGCCTTTGTAGCCACATATGGAACCCTCAGGGGCCTTGGTTGAATCTGTCCACTTTGGCTGAAAGACTTGTCCATGGCGGTCATCCCAGTTTTCCTGAGAGCTTCTGAACTCTGTGTGGCCTTGCTATAGTGTCCCCCACCTATCCTGAGACCAGTTCTTGGTTTCCGGAACGTAACACTCTTTCTCAGTGACAGTTTGCCATGAAGAGAGTGATTCCCTTTTGCTTATAGAAAGATCAGAGACCATTTCCTTCTGAAGCTGCCTTTCTCTGTGTGTTCTTATAATCCTTCCTTGAGTGGCTCACAAGCTGCACCTTGGTACTATTCGTGGAATACAGGCATACCTCAGATATATTGCAACTCTGGCTCCAGACCATCATAATAAAGCGAACACCACAATAAAGTGAGGCAGGAGCGCCTGGCTGTCTCAGTCAGTGGAGTATGCCACTCTTGATCTCGGGGTTGTGAGCTCAAGCCCCACGCTGGATGTACAGATTACTTTAAAATAAAATCTTAGGGGTGTCTGAGTGGCTCAGTCAGTTAAGTGTCTGACTAGCTCAGGTCATGATCTCGCAGTCCATGAGTTTGAGCCCCACATTGAGCCTCTGTGCTGACATGACAGCTCAGAGCCTGGAGCCTGCTTCGGATTCTATGTCTCCCTTTCTCTCTGCCTCTCCCCCACTCACGCTGTGTCTCTGTCTCTCTCTAAAAAAAATAAACATTAAAAAAATTTTTTAAAAATCGTAAAGTGAATGAGTCAAATGAATTTTTGATTTCCAGTGCGTGTAAAAATTACATTTACACTGCACTATAGTGCAGTAACATTATGTCTAAAACAACAGTGTATATATTTTAATTTAAAAATACTTCACAGGCACTTGGGTGACTCAGTTGGTTAAGTATCTGACTCTTGATTTCATCTCAGGCCATAATCTCACGGTTTGTGAGTTCGAGCCCCACGTTGGGCTCTGCACTGACAGTATGGAGCCTGCTTGGGATTCTCTCTCTCTCTCTCTCTCTCTCTCTCTCTCTCTCTCTCTCTCTCTCTCTGTCCCTCCTCCACTTGCATGCTTTCTCTTTCTCTCTCTCTCTCAAAATAAAGAAATAAACATTAAAAAATATGTTAAAAAATACTTTATTGCTGGGGTGCCTTACTGGCTCAGTAAGTAGAGCATGTGACTCTTGATCTTGGAGTCATGAGTTCGAGCCCCACATTGGGTATAAAGGTTATATACATACATACATACATAGAATACTATATTGCTAAAAAATGCTAACCATCTTCTGAGCTCTCAGTGAGTTGTGATTCTTTGCTGGAGGAGGGTCTTGCCTCGATGTTGATGGCTGCTGACTAATCAGGGTGGTGGCTGCTGAAGGTTAGGGTGGCTGTGGCAATTTCTTTTTTTTTGTTAAATTTAAAAATTTTTTTTTTTTTTTTTTTTAATTTTTTTTTTTATTTTTGGGACAGAGAGAGACAGAGCATGAACGGGGGAGGGGCAGAGAGAGAGGGAGACACAGAATCAGAAACAGGCTCCAGGCTCCGAGCCATCAGCCCAGAGCCTGACGCGGGGCTCGAACTCACGGACCGCGAGATCGTGACCTGGCTGAAGTCGGACGCTTAACCGACTGCGCCACCCAGGCGCCCCAAATTTAAAAAATTTTTAATGTTTATTATTTTGAGAGAGAGAGACAGAGCTTGAGTGGTGGGGGGAGGGGGCAGAGAGAGAGAGAGGGAGACACAGAATCCGAAGTAGGCTCCAGGCTCTGAGCAGTTAGCAAGAGCCCGACACGGGGCTCAAACCCATGGACCACAAGATCATGACCTGAGCTGAAGTTGGTTGCTTAACTGACTGAGCCACCCAGGCGCCCTGACAGTTTCTTAAAATAAAATGACAATGGGGGCACTTGGGTGGCTCAGTCGGTTAAGCGTCCGACTTCGGCTCAGGTCATTATCTCGCGGTCCGTGGGTTCAAGCCCCGCGTCGGGCTCTGTGCTGACAGCTCAGAGCCTGGAGCCTGTTTCAGATTCTGTGTCTCCCTCTCTCTCAGACCCTCCCCCCTTCATGCTCTGTCTCTCTCTGTCTCAAAGATAAATAAATGTTAAAAAAAAATTAAAAAAAAAAATAAAATGACAATGAAGTTTGCTTCACTGATGGGTTCTTCTTTCACAAACATTTTCTCTGTAGCATGTGATGGTGTTTGATAGCATTTTACTCACAGTAGAACTTCTTTCCAAATTGGAGTCAGTCCTTTCAAATCCTGCACTGTTTCATCAACTAAGTTGACATAATATTCTAAATCCTTTGCTGTCATTTCAACAATCTTCACAGCATCCTCACCAGGAATAGATTCCATCTCAAGAAACCACTTTCCTTGCTCATCGATAAGAAGCAACTCATCAGTTAAAGTTTTATCCTGAGATCACAGCAATTCAGTCCCATCTTCAGGCTCCACTTCTGATTCTAGTTCTGTTGCTATTTCTACCACATCTGCCGTGACTTCTTTTGCCCAGGGGCTGCAGAATAGATGTGCTAGCAGACATGAAAACAATATTAATCTTGTGTATCTCCATCAGAGTTCTTGGGTGGCCAGATATACTGTCAATGAACAGTAAAATGTTGAAAGGAAATTTTTTTTTCTGAGCAGTAGTCTCAACAGTGGGCCTAAAATATTCAGTAAACCATGTTGTAAACAGATAGGCTGTCATCCACACTTTGTTTTTCCATTTAGAGAGCACAGGCAGAGTAGATTTAGCATCATTCTGAAGGGCCCTAGGGTTTTTAGAATGGTCCATGAGCATTGGCTTCGAGTGAAAGTCACCAGCTGCATTAGCCCTTAACAAGAGAGTCAGCCTGTCTTTTGAAGCTTTTAAAAAAAATTTTTTTTAACGTTTTTTATTTATTTTTGAGAGAGGGAAGAGAGAGAAAGCACGGGAGGGACAGAGAGAGAGAAGGAGACAGAATCCAAAGACAGGCTCCAGGCTCTGATCTAGCTGTCAGCACAGAGCCCGACACAGGGCTCGAACCCACGAACCGTGAGATCGTGACCCGATCCGAAGTTGGATGCTTAACCATCTGAGCCACGCAGGCACCCCTCTTTTGAGGCTTTGTAACCAGGTCCTGACTTCTCTCTAGCTATGAAAGCCCTGGATGGCATCTTCTTCCAATAAAAGGCTCTTTCATCCACATTGAAAGTCTGTTGGTTAGTGGAGCCACCTTCATGAATCATCTTAGCTGGATCTTCTGGAGAACTTGCTGCAGCTTCTACATATGCACTTGCTGTCTCACCTTGCACTTTGATGTTGTGGAGATGGCTTCTTTCCTTAAACTTCCTGAACCGACCTCTGCTGGCTTCAGACTTTTCTTCTGCAGCTTCCTCACCTCTCAGCCTTCACAGAATTGGAGAGGATTAGGACCTTGCTCTGGATTAGGCTTTGGCTTAAGATAACATTGAGGTTAGTTTGATCTTCTGTCCAGACCACTAACCTCTCTATGTCAGCAGTAAGGCTGTTTCATTTGCATCGCATTTATGTGTTCACTGGAGCAGCACTTTTAATTTCCTTCGAGAACTTTTCCTAGGCATTCACAAGTCGGTTAACTGGTTCCAGAGGCATAGCTTTTGGCCTGTGTCGGCTTTCCACATGCCTTCCTCACTCAATGTAATCATTTCTAGCTTTTGATTTAAAGTGGGAGACGTGCAACTCTTTCTTTCACTTGAACACTAATAGGCCATTGTAGGGTTATTAACTGGCCTGATACCAGTATCATTGCATCCCAAGAAACAGGGAGGCCCCAGGAAAGGGAGAGAGAGACAGTGCAATGGCCAGCTGGTGGAGCAGTCAGAACACACATAACATTTATTTATTGTTTTCACGGTCTTATATGGGCATGGTTCATGGTGTCCCCAAAACAATTACTGTAGTGACACGTGTGCTCACTTATCACAGATTAGCATAATGAATATAATAATGAAACAGTTCGAAATGTTGCAAGAATTACTAAAATATGACACAGAGACAGGAAGTGAAAAAATGCTGTTGGAAAAATGGGGCCAGTAGACTTGCTTGATGCAGGGTTGCCACAAACTTTCAATGTGTAAAAAATGTAAAATCTGCAGAACACAATGACATGAGGTGTGCCTGTATTTGGATGACCTGAAGGCACACTTTGGGTTTTCTCCCTGGCTTCTGTGGAATAATTCACTTTCCTACATTCTCTTCTTACAAAGTGAGACAAATAATTGTTGCTCTTAAGAGTTTTTCCTGAGAGCTTAGTTCTCCTTAGAAAACACTGCTGGGCCTTGATGAACCATGGAAATAGTCTGAGTGAGGGATTTCTCAGATAGAGGAAATTGGTTTTTTTAGGTCACCAGGCTTCCAGAATTTCAGAAGTAGAGGTTGCCTGCTACATGCTTTGAGAGTTATTTTCTAGATATTAAAGGCCATTAGTATTTTTTTTTTTTTTTCATTTCTCTGATACTCTTCCTTCTGGGAATACAATCATGGCAAAGGTGGTTATTAGCCTCCCTCTGCCATTGGCCCTCTGCTGGCTCTTGAGGGCAGGTGGTATGAACCTACTTCTAGGAGAGAGGAAACTAAGGCACGGGTAGCTAGGCAGGCCGAGAGTGGAATAGGTCGTACTGCCTGTATGTAATCTCTGTTGGATTGTGATGCCCAAGGCTTCTCAGTCATGTTTAGGCCCAGATGAGACTCCAGTAGCCCGCCTGCTAGCTCCACATGTGTTCCGTGTCATCTGCTAATGAGCGCTGCCTTCTGGGTGGGCTTGGCAGGAAGAACGTGATTCCACACGAGTACCGGAAGCACTTCCCCATTGAGATGAAAGACCACAACTCCCACGATGTGCTGCTGCTCTGTACCTCCTGCCACGCCGTCTCTAACTACTACGACAACCACCTGAAGCAGCAGCTGGCCAGGGAGTTCCAGGCCCCCATTGGCTCTGAGGAGGGTCTGCGGCTGCTAGAAGACCCTGAGCGCCGGCAGGTACGTTCTGGGGCCAGGGCCCTGCTCAACGCGGAGAGCCTGCCTGCTCGTCGGAAGGAGGAGCTGCTGCGAGCCCTCAGAGAGTTTTACGACACAGACACAATCACGGATGAGATGCTTCAAGAGGCTGCCAGCCTGGAGACCAGGTACAGAAAGGGTGGAGGAGTGACCCAGAGCACTGACCCTGACCACTCGGTGCGGTTGCTTGCCAGGTGGGGGGCGTGCATAGCCTGTGTCATCCCGTTAAGTGTGTAATGGCTTAAAATACCACGGGACTGGGATAGTACAATCTGTTTGAGAATTGCCTTTCCATAGGAGACTTGTCTTCTGTCATTAACCCTTTTAAGGTCATATATGTCCAGTCATTTTCATGATTAGCAGGTGAGTTCAAGTGCAGTGGAGTTGTGCCTTAGAGATTCTATGCAGAAGGAAATCCTAAAGTCAGCACAGAAGATGAAAATCATACTCAAAAAATACCCTCAAGTCTCTGAAGTTGCCCACGAGTACGGTGTGTGTGGGTTTTTTTTGTCTCTCACCGTATCCAGATCGGTGGGAACTGAGACCAGGCGCTTCATGTTTGCTGTCTCACCCGGACTCAGGGTACTGGCCCATTGAATGGAATATTGGCTCTAACCATTTAAGTTACTTTTCTCCTTTTCCCTTCCTTCTTTGCTCCCTCCTTCCCCACGAATACATGGTTGAACTTACAGGACTTAACTCGGTGTTCCCAGATGAGAAGCTTATGGTCCTAAGAAATGAACGGGTGCGTGGCTGAGGTGAAAAAAATTCTGCATCACCTGCTGTAGTTTTGCTTACCAACTGTCTCCTTTCCAGTCAGGGATTGAAATAATCGAGCTGATAAGTTCACCAAACAGAAGGCGATGCTGTTTGCCTGTAGAGTTTTGTTACCAAAAAATCTTAAATATAGCAGCAAGTATCAAACAAATATTTCTAGATATCTTAATCTGTTTAACCCAGCTAATAAACTTTCTATAAATTGCCTTAATTAGTTCTTATAACAAAGCTATGAAATAGGATTTAGATTTCTTACTGGTAACTGCTCACCTTGTATCTTGCATTTTTTAAATCTTTCAAAGTTAATAAAACATTACTGAGTTTTATTCTTATAGCTACCTTGTGAGTCTGTAAAGCAGATGTTATTTTCCCAGCTTTATGTTAGCTACCCTGAGGTAAAGTCAAATAACTTGCCAGGGTCCTATGAGAAATTAAGGGGACGGGTTCCTTTAACCGGTTCCCAGATGCATTTGCTAAAACAGGCGAACTTCCCCTTTCACCACAGACCTTTCTAACAAATCACCTGCTGACTTGGATAGAAGGATGCTGGACTTGGATGTCTGGGACTGGGAAGAAGAGCTGTTTGGGGAAAGATAGGCTAGTTAGTGGCACTCTGGTGAGCTAAGCAATAGTGTCTGCAGACCCCCGGAGGGCACCAGCACTGCTAGGATGGGGAGGGGGTCTTGAGAGTGGGGCGTGCATGCGTGGAGGGGAACTGAGTCCGTGGGGTACCAGCTTCCTTGAGAAAATTAGCCTTTCCTCACAGGAGGTGAACACACTGTTCGCATGGCAACAGAACAGTTTTTAAGGCCTCCGTGCTTAGGAAGGAGGCAGGGATTCATTTTCCCATTAAACAGCACCAGCTGCACAACTGAATATTTCATGGGACTGAAACAGGTCTCTCATGGATGTGGTTTGGCATTCTTTTTTTTTTTAAGATTTTATTTTATTTTTTTAAAATTTGTTTATTTATTCTGAGAGAGAAAACAGCATGAGCCAGGGAGAGGGAGAAGGAATCCCAGGCAGGCTCGCTCCATGCTATTCGCACACAGAGCCCGGCGTGGGGCTCGGTCCCATAAATTGTGAGATCATGATTTGAGCCGAAATCAAGAGTAAAATGTTTAACCAACTGAGCCACCCAGATGCCCCTAAGATTTTATTTATTTATTTATTTATTTATTTATTTATTTATGCATGAATGCATGCTTATTTATTTTTGAGAGAGAGCGTGAGTGGGGAGGTGCAGAGAGAGGGGGACAGAGGATCCGAATCAGGCCCTGCACTGAAACCAGAAAGCCTGACGCGGGGCTCGAACTCACAAACCGTGAGATCACGACCTGAGCCGAAGTTGGATGCTCAACCGACTAAGCCAGCCAGGTGCCCCAGGATTTTATTTTGAAGTAATCTGTACACCCAACGTGGGGCTCAAACTTATAACTCCAAGATGAAGGGCTGCGTGTTCCACCCACTCAGCCAGCCAAACACCTCCATCTTTTTTTTTTTTTTTTTTTTTTTAATTGAAGTGTAGTTGACACAGGGCCACACAACATTACATTCGTTTCAGGTGTACCACAGTGATTCAACAAGTTTATACGTTATGCTGTTCTCATCACAAGGGTAGCTACCATCTGTGACCATAGAACGCTATCACAACACCAGTGACTGTATTGCCTATGCTGTATGGTTTGGCGTTCTTTCCGTGAGAAAGAAAACACTAGAGAAATGTACCACCTTGCATTTTACATTCAGGTATTACAGTGTTATGAAAACTTGGAGCATGTGGGGTGATGTATGGTTCAGAATGAATAATTAAGATTTTTTTTTTTTTTATGTTTATTTTTTGAGAGAGAGAGAGAAAGAGACAGAGCACGAGCAGGGGAAGGGCAGAGAGAGAGGGAGACACAGAATGTGAAGCAGGCTCCAGGCTCCGAGCTGTCAGCACAGAGCCCGACGCGGGGCTCGAACTCACGGACCAAGAGTTCGTGACCTGAGCTGAAGTCGGCTGCTTAACCGACTGAGCCGCCCAGGCGCCCCCAGAATGAATCATTTAAAAGAAAGGCGAGTAACCATGGAGTCAATAAAAGACCAACATTCCTTACTCATCGTCAGTCAGACACTAGGGCCCTGTAGTGGGGGCTGAGCCTCGTGCAGGGAGGGGCCTCCCCACAAATGTAGCTCAGCTCCCATAATACCTTCTGTTGGACTGTGTGCAATATGTCCAAACCACTTCTTTAAAAAGGCAGGTATAGGGAAGATGTTTTTAAAAACATTAAAGTAACCAACGCTTTAGAAGTCCAGCCACCTCCTCACGTGCCCTTGCTGAAGCCCCTTGGCCCGCAGCATTTGGAGCCGTCTGAGAGACCATCCCGTGCTTGTTTTCCTCAGACCCTTGTACTTTGTGTCTTGCCAGGATTTCCAATGAAAACTACATTCCTCACGGGCTGAAGGTGGTGCAGTGCCACAGCCAGGGCGGGCTGCGCTCCCTCATGCAGCTGGAGAGCCGCTGGCGTCAGCATTTCCTGGACTCCATGCAGCCCAAGCACCTGCCCCAGCAGTGGTCAGTGGACCATAACCATCAGAAGCTGCTCCGGAAATATGGGGAAGACCTTCCCATCAAGCTGTCGTGATAGCCGCTTTCCTCCCAGGTTAGGACAGCTGGGAAGCTGAGCCAAGGTGGGAAAGTCACCTCTTCCCATGTCATTCATTGTCAGAGCCTAGTGTTGCAAGTCGGAATGCTAACCCACACTGATCCCAGGATGCTTCTGGTGGAGCAAGGCTGTTGCTTCCAGGGGAGCTTACGGGTTTGAATTTTAGTCGGGCAGGGTGAGAATTCTTTTTCCCTCCCTCTCATTTTATTTTTGTGGACCAAAGGGCCTTGGCCTTTATTTTACTTTCTTTCTTTTGCTTTCCTTGTACGGGCAGCAAATGAAGGATTCTTCCCTGAAGCGACTTGTCAAGTTGCTCAGGTTTTTAATACATCTCTTCCCTGTGCAGTATGTTGGTTTTTCTCAAACAGGGGCAGTCGAGGATTTTAATCTCATCGGGTTAGGAGGGGAGAAAACGTTCTTCCAGAGGTTGGAGGGTCAGATTTGTTTTTCTCAGTTCAAGCACATCTTCGTGATAAATTCCTTGGCTTCATGCTCTCCCACGACTCACCTGGTTGAGATCCATCCCATCTAGGTCACTTTGGTTTATTTCCATACTTGAGAATGCTCCCGTTTCCACGTCCAGGACCACAGCAGCGACTTCCTGCCATATGCTTCCACCCGAACACTGGAGGAAATCCTTTTCTGGAAGTAGGCCTTGAAGCTGGCTGGGGCAGAGAGAAGCATAAGCAACCACCTCTCAAGAGAACTTTGATACCTGCTCAGCTTTCCCTTTCATGCTGTTCGTTGTCTGTCTGTTGTAGTCCTCTTGTCCAGAAGTGCAAGGTTTTTAGCTTAATCCCTTTCTGAGAGGAAGATTATCTTCTGTCAGAATCAGTGTCAGGCCCCTTCCGTGTTCTGTGTTCCATCAGATTTGTAACACTGACCTCTTTTAAGCACTTAATTCTCTCCTGGAGTCCTTTGGTCAGGTTGCCTTGTGAGGATTTGTCCACCTCCCCTCATGCCTGGGACTCAGTTAATACGTTCAGATGTTCAAAACGGTGGCGTTTCATCTTTTTATGTGAGGCCACCACTTTGAGCATGAAATAAAGTTTTAGTAGTGATTAGTATTTTTTCTAAAGTTTTAGGAAAACTTTTTTACCTTACAAGATCTTAGAAATTTGAAAAAGAATTTTATGGCCAGAATCCAACAGGAGCTGTTTTGAAATCGTGCCCGAGTTGGTGATGGTTGTTCTAACACTGATAAATAAAACCTCTTCTAAGCACAAAGCTCACTGATGGTAAATGTAAACCTTTTTTCTTCACAGCTTTATAGAATTGGTAACTATTCTTGGGGGAGGGGATATTTGCCCTTCAGGTCCCTGCCGTGTGGGGGCAGGGTGTGCCCAGTGTGTGCCCAGACGCACCACATACAGTGCGGCCGCAGCCCATCCCCGAACGGTCTGCAAACGAGTGAGCACATCTTGCATTTTGCTCCTCTGCCCCTGCATTCCCCTTGTCCTCAGACAGGCATTCCTGGGATCTCAACTGGAAATCCTTGAAAATGAACAGTACCTTGGGGACGGGATGTTCGGTGCGGTTATGATGGGTTATTATGGGGCATGCGTGGCAGTGGCTGCACCCCATGCTCGGGAGTCCCAGGGGGTGGAGAACCACAGAGACTGAGGGGTGGTCGGCAGAGCAGGCAGTCTTGCCACAAGGTGGCACTCATAGATTTTGTTTTATATTCGTTCTTGAGAAATAGGGCTTTTATACACCGTTCCTGAACGTAACTGATGACTTAGGTTTCCAAATTTGTGTAGCTGATTTGGGGTCATTTTGATAGGTTTACCAGAAAAACTTCTTCCTCTGAAACAGGGAGGAGGGCGCTTTCATTCTCTTTTCCTGGGATCCTCATGCCAAGAGGAGAGAAACACATACGAGGTCATTTAGGTGCAGCGGTTGCTGTGGGAAGAAGGAATCGATCTTGCCAGCAGACCTTCCTGTGTGGGCAGCCAGCCTAGAGGGAGCAGCTAGCCCGGCACAAGGGATTTCTGCTCCTTCTCACAGGTTACAGTGTAGATCTGACTCTTTGTTCTCTGAGTCAGCCTTGGACTGCAGCAGACTTTGCCTAAGATGGTTGTGATCTCAAATGAGATATCTTATGGTAGACATATTATAGAACAAATATTTATTGGTTTTTGCTGATAGAAAAGTAGTGTATGTTCGTTAGAGCTGAGTCTAAAGAAGGAGTAAAAATCACGCATCTTCCCTCCGTCTAGAATAGAGCTAACCTTTGCTGGTATGTCCGTGACTTTCCTTTCACTAGTTAAAAATGCAAACGATAAAAGCAAAATTCAGAGTTATACGTATATACAGCTTGGCATCGTGTTTTTTCCCTCTCACTTAACATGGCATCACAAGAAATTAATTTCCCGTGAAAGATTCCTGGTGGCTCTACCTTACTTTAGTTGTCCATTCCCTCACTGTTGAAAATTATGGTTGTTTGAGATCCTTTGTTAATGGCAGAGATACTGGGATGAGCTGTCTTTTGTATAAACCTTTGAACCATACCTTTGATACTTTCCTTAGGATAGAATCCTAGAAATTGGATGGGGAGGCAAGGGCTCACATTGCTGGACTGAGGATCAATCGATACCACCTTTTAGGAGTATATATCAAGGGACTGCTTCTCTCTGAACCTCTAGCTCGTGTCCCAGGGCACTTGCTGTGCTTCCATGAGAGCAGTAGTGAGAGGACAGGGTCATGGCAGGGGCGGGGCCTCTGTGAGTGTGCCGTGATGGTTGTATTTCTAGGCTCAGAGTCTTTTCTCTGCTTCCCCTTTGTCTCCCGTCCTTTACTGACTCATTTCCCCTTACAGTCAATATTTTTTGGAAACGCTATTTATTTTAAAGTAAATAATTCTTTTTGTGTGTGTGTGAAACACAAGCAATCGGAGATTTGCTCTCCTAAAGTGAACAAGGTCCAATACTTAAGGATTTGTTGCTTTTTAAGCGTGCAGCCGTAAGTTACTTATTCTATCCACATCACGGATGGAGATCCGATGACAAAATGTGTTCTGTTGAAATAAAGCCGTTTTAATCCCTCATTTTAGACTCTTAGGAACCCAGCAGGCAGAAAGAGCTTTTGTTCAGCATCCTTTACTACCTGTTCGTTCGGAGCCCTAACATCTGACTGTAATTCAAGTTCTTGGTTTACTTTACCTCTCTGAGTTTTTCATTCATTCATTTATCCTTTCCTCTTTTTTTTTTCCTTCATTATGTCTCATCCTCATGAGAGGTATCACTTTTTACTTTTAAAGAAGATAGTTTCTCGGTACGCTACTTTACTGATTATTACATATTTTAAAAGGATCCTTCTTTCTGATCTTTTGTCTTTTCTGTTGAGTAGTGGCCATTTTTAGAGTACCTAGTCCTTTGGGAATACAGTGAGAATCAGTCTTTCTTGGATGAAATAAGCTGAAAGAGGATGTAAGAATGACCTTGTTATGATTGAACTCTTGGTCCAAATAACATACACATAATGCATAGTCCCCTGAATACTTTTGCTTTGGAATTCTGTGATACACTGTATGTATTCACCAAGTTGTCTCCTCGTGCTGGAGCCTCATACCTTCTGCTTGTCCCCAGTCCTGCAGCGGTTTCACGTCAGGTGATGGAGCAGGGCTTATATACAGCCGGATAGCTTACTTGTTCAAATTACCTATCCTGCCAGCCTCCTAGGAGATGTGTTAGTCACCCCCTTTGCTTGAGGCACCAAGGCCCTTGCTTTAATGCCAGGATGTTATTTGGGAGGGTGAGAAGCACATTAGACTGTTATTTCCATCTAACTGGCTCTGTCTGTGGCCCACTGTTGTTGGAGGACCCTAGATACGGTGGGTTACTGGACCAAGTGGGTAATCATTTGGGGGATAGTCAAGAACTGACTTCCTTTGCATCGGAATAGGGAATGTCAGAGGACCTAGTTCACCTGTCCTGGGTTGTATCCTCTTCTAATGTAGTGCATGCAGCCTTAAAAGGTCATTCTCTGCTCTGAATGGAAGTAGTTAATCTCCTACCCTCCAGACTGAACTCAGAGCATTTGCCTTCCTTCTGACTTCCTTATTCATTACTCATTCTTCCATTTTCCTCTTGCGAAATGGGTAGTCTGTTGCCTTTCTGCCTGCATAAGCTCCAAAAGTTGCTGAGTTTGAAGTCAGCATTATTATAAGCATGATGTGTGGTCCAGAATATTCCTGAGTTAGAGAGGCTAGTTATATTCTATTCTAGCTTCCCAAAGATCTTCCTTTTCAGGCTTCAACATGCTGGGGCAGAGTTGTGATTCTGACTATTCAGGCCACCAGAGTATCCATTAAGTCCTGGATAAGAACCAGACATTTGAGCTTAGTAAGCTAACAGCTGAAAAGAAATGGGAGATTAAGACATGGCCAGATTTAAAAGAAGTATGTTTATTGGTTAGTGGGTTGATGGGGGTGTATCCCATGGACTTAACTTTCTCTTTTGCTTTTCCCCATACTCAGTTCTGTCGTGCGTTGGCAGGATCAGAAGAGTGGGCTGGTGACCTGGGGTTGGGTTCTGGCCATTAGCCATGTATCTTTGGACTAATCGCTGGACTTTTCTGGACTCCTTTCTTTGCCAATAAAGTTAGAAATTGAAATTATATGTGCTGTAAGGACCCTCCTCACTGTAGCATCCTGTAACACATCCCCCGTTTCTTATGTGGTACTTTCCCTTGGGAGCTGTGTACCTTCTCCTTCGTTGCACTCCCTCATCTTGCCCCTAGCTCTGGAAATGGAGACTGTGCATGGAAAGGGGGGTTGGGGGCGGGATGAGGAAAGCAGGATGCTACGCCATGTCCTCCTGGCCTCACTGACTAAAGAGAAGCCCGCTTCCTCCATCTGGTGCTCCCCCCTGGAGCTGAAATACGTTTCTCACCAGAGATGTGCTGTGTGCAGCCTTAGGGAACTCACATTTCTACTTAGTTCACTATTTAACAATAAAGAAAGAAGAGAAAGCTTTATCTTCAGTCGCATTGCTAGTGCTGTAAAGTTTAATAAGAGATAAGCACAGAATGGAAACGAGGCAACTTTGTCAGGTATCGTAGATGGAAAGATAGTGAGAAAAAAGGAGCTAGTGCTTCTCATTTTAAGGATAGGAGAAATTAAGGCTATACTGTAGAGGATTGAATAGAATTAAGTACTTTAAAAGGCAAACATTAAACCAATAAGTTAAAAATATTCTCTCTTTTTTTATGTTGTCATGACTGCCTAAGAAAATTTGAGGGATCCAAAATGTTAACACATTGTTATCCTTCTGTACGTCCTAAGACATGATCAACTCACGGGGAGACTGCAAAGTTTCTGGGGCCTGAATCTTGTATAACCCTGACTTGCCTTGGACTTTGTCCCTCTTACCTCTGCCTGGCCATCAGCAAGACAGACATCTGCAAAATGTGAAGTTTATATTTAATAAGCTTCTGGAAGACATTTCTCTCTATATATATTCGTTCCCTATGACCTGGCAGAAAATATATTTCCCAGTTCATCCTTAGTGCTTAGTTTCAGTCCCAAAGAGGGTGTTGATATATTGGCTTTTCTTTGTGTAGCACAGATTTGGACCAAATATGCTAGACTTGCTCTTTTTACAATAATCACCCAGATATAGACATGAACCCCCATGTTTCTACCAAATTAGGGTTATTTTGCTGTTGTAGTTCTGGAAAAAGCAACCAGATGGGAGGCAAAAGTATATTTCTCTGCCCTGACGAGCCCTAACTTTATCTAAAATTCTGACATCTTTTGTTATATCCCACAGAGCCAACTAGAGTCCCAGTCTGCCAGCTTCATTTGTTTGCTTTTATGTTATGTTATTTTATTTTATTTTATTTTATTTTATTTTATTTTATTTTATTTTATTTTATTTTATCTTATTTTATTTTATTTTATTTCTTTCAATATTTTATTTACTTATTTTTTAAATTTACATCCAAGTTAGTTAGCATATAGTGCAATAATGATTTCGGGAGTAGAATCCAGTGTCTCATCACCTACATATAACACCCAGTGCTCATCCCAACAAGTGCCCTCCTCAATGCCCCTTGCCCAGCCCACCCCCACCCAACACCCCTCCAGCAACCCTCGGTTTGTTCTCTGTATTTAAGAGTTCTTAGTCTTTTTTTTAACCAAAGTATGTATGTCTGGCCCTAGGGTTTGGTTGGCCTGAGCTGTAGCCACATACAGCTTCCTCTGAGTGCTTGGATACAATGAGCAGGACTAATGTTGGCTTGGAAAAGGAGCAGGAGATGGCTTGGGGTTCGTTTTTCTTTTTTAAATGTTATACAAGTGCAGAGCAGTTGGCTGCCGTCCCCCTCTCAAACCATCAGCAGAGCTTGACCTTGGCCAAGATTGTGCCTCATCCTCTCGGCATTTTAGCATAGAGTTGCGTTTCAGCCCTGGAATGCTTAACCAAAAGCACATGCTGTAGTGATGGTTTCCAAAGAACGAGTTTTTACAAAAGGTCTACATCATGTTGTCTTCTCAAAACAACAGTTTTCTCTGAACCACCAACTCAATAAACCCCCAAATGGTGATTCTTTGACTCATTTGTTCACAAGGGCTACGGGGTTTTGTTGTTGTTAATAATACTTTATTGAAGTGCAGCATAATGAACATACAATAAAATACAAATCTTAGGAGTAGAGCTCGTGAATTATGACAAATTGTATGCACCCTTGTAACCCTCCCCTCCCTTCCCTTCGCCTCCCCTCTATTCCCTCCCCTCCCTGTCCCATCCCTTCCATTCCCTTCTTTCTCTTTCCCTCCCTTCCAACTTCCTTTCTTTCTCCTTTTCTTTTGTTGAGCAACCACTCATCACAGCCCTTTACTGGCTTGAATTAGCTAAGCAGGACCATCCTGCCCAGACTTGGGGCCATGTTGCTTGGGGACTCCCTGTTCCTGGCCAGGGACAGCCTGGCTCTTGTGGGCCCCTCAGCCTGCCCACAGAACATGATCTCCTCTAGGGCCCTCGGCCAGGCCTAAAGCTGGAGGGGCAGCTGGAAGCACCAGGGCAAGGGCCCTGCCCTCTCCCACTGGCTGAGGCAAGTTTCAGAAAAGGCCATTCACTGCTCAGTGGTGCTGGGCTAAGGAAAGGGATGAGTTGGGAAGAGAGGAGCCAGGCAACGAGTGAACGGGGGACTCGGGATTGGAAACCACTCAAAAAAGGAGAGCCCCATCTCCTCCTCAGTGTGAGTCACTTGGTGTGCAGACACCACATCAGTGTCTGGCCCACCTCTGTTATGCTCAGCACATGGGAGCCTTTGCATTTCAGCTTGTCCAGGGCTGTGTGAGGAGGGTCATTGATGAAGTACTCACAAAAGTTGTTTCCCAAGATGCTTTTCTTTGAGGCCCCCAGATCAACTCTGGATCACAGTGCTCATTGCCCACCATAGTGGGGCCCACCTCCATGTGGATCGGGGTGCTGATGAGCAGGTGGGGCATGGGGTGCGAGTCTGGGCCAGGGTCCCACCCAGGGCTTTGGGCTCAGCACCGGTGCCAGCCCCTGAGGTTCCCGGACTGCGACTCCTGTCGCCCGCCCCCCCCCCCCAACCCCTCCCCCAAGTCCAGTTACTCCAGGTCTCAGGACTGGGGTTTCTTGTATCACATGGAACATCTATTCTGACGATGTACAGCCTGGGATTGGAAGGTTGTGCATTCATCTACCTGAGCAAATTACCATAAGACAGCAAATCCAGGTCAAAATGGGATAAAGACTTGGCATCTGAGTCTGGGCAGTTTGTTGTCACATCTACTTGATGTGGTTACTGTAAAGCTTCACGATACTTGTTTTTTACAAGTTACTTTTGAAAATAGGTGATATGTGCACATAGTACAAAAAACATTTTTTTTTTAAATGTGTAATGAAAAGGGAATCTCTCCATCATCCTTTCCCTCCGTGAAGGTAACCACTGTACCTGTTCAGCCTGAGGGTGGAGGCTGGAGCGGGGTGGGGGTGGGGGGTGTTTTTTAAGTCCCAGCTCTCTCCTTTGGTTGTTAACCAAGAATATGTTTCTCTGCCTTCTCTTTATACTCTAGGCTCTGATGTAGGGCATTTATACAGAAACTTGGACCTACAGCTTCAGGATGACTAATCCTGTTTGTCCTGTCCTGTTAAGTTCATTCTCTGTATCTGCCATCTGGCTCAGAAGTCCAAGTTTCTCACCGGATTGGCCATGAGTTGATGATTGTTGGAGCTGGGTTTTTTAATATTAGGCTTGCTTCTTTTAAAATACATATTTGAAATTCTCCATAATCAATTTTTTTTAAATTTGTATTTCTTTAGCAGTGGCTCCTGCAACACGTTTATCTACGTGTTTTTTGTTTGTTTGAAAGTAATGTTTAATTGCAACCTACAAGCAGACTATAGGTGGATCTCTAGACAGTCACCCCCACCCCATAGCCACCCAAATCAGACATTGATAATTCTAAGGTTACAAACATGAACTGGGGTAATTATTCACCTTCACAAGCCATTCTTCTCTTTAAACATAGGATTGACCTCAGATTTATTTTGAAAAGCCAGCTTCTCTGGCAGGCAAAATTTGACTTGATTTGTACACTAAATTTTTCAAGAATATAAATGTCATGCAGAGCAGAGAACTTATATTCAGCCTGGAACAGTATTTTACACAATTTACGGGCGCAAGAGCCAGGGAGGGAAGACTTCTCGTTCCCAACCCTCTCAATTGGAGAGAAACCAAAGCTTGATGGATGGATGGCTTTCCTTAGCCAGTTTTAGCTCCCAGCCTTATTTTGTATTCCTCTGTGGCAAGTGGATGAGAAGTCAGGTCTTCCCCGGATTAGAGCTTCCCAAAGATACACAGTCCAGGGAAAGGAGCGAGGCTGTTGGTGTTTTCCAATTCAAGTCCCAAATGGTTTCCCTGGGGCCATTTTATCTTTGACATCCTTTGGTGCTCTCTTCTTTGTCTTGCTGCTATCCAATCACCCAAGGCCTCTTCAGTCCCCATTGCGACTGTTCCCACTGGTCAGGGAGCTCCCTGGGAGCAGCCCTTTAGAGCAGCTGTCACAGTTGAGCCGCATCTGCTTTCTGACAAGCTTGAAGACAGAATGAAGGAAGTCATTGAGACTTTCCCAGTGGAAGCGGAGCACACAAGCAGCCTTTGGGACATGGATCAATATGCTGTGCGTTTAGGGGGCCTGGCAGCTCGTGTCAGGGGAGAGGGGGCTGATTCCCAGAGGGGGCAAGGATCCCATGGTCTCAGCTCTGTCGTCATGCAGGGTCCTAATGCCGGAATGGTTCCCGGAGCCTTTGGCTCCAGCCTTTCCTGGACAGGGAAACAGACCGAGGCAAAATGCCTGCTGTGTCTTAAATAGATTCTGCTCGCTGCAGCCAATAAGCCCAACAGCTTGGGAGGTGAACGAGCCTTCCCGAGAGATTTCTGTTGCACCATTCCTCCTGCCTCCTGCCCCTCACATACTGCCCCCTCCCAGCCCTCCTGCTCCTCCTCTCTGACCTGATTCTTCTCACAGTTCTCCTGGTGGTTTCTTTTCAGGCCTGTCTGGTTTTGGTATTCATTACACTTTTATTGGTTTTCGCTCTCTGCTTTTTCCTTCCCTGAAGCTGTTTTTCCTCATACTCTGTATCTTTTCATCTCTTGTGTCCACTCTGTCAAGTGCACGTCTCCATCTGCTGCTCTTGTCTGACTCTGCCATGGCTTCTCCATTGTCCCCTTGCCTGCACCTTCCCGTGGCCTGCTGGCTGACAGCCTGCCCTCACCAGGGCTTCGTTGACCCCAGAGGGAAGTCGGGTGCAGGGATTTTGAATGGACGGTGGAGGAGCCTACCTTGAGCAATCCCAGTTACGGGGCAGGTGACACCGCCAGTCTGGGTAGTGGACCTCAAAGATGGTGGCCGTTGCTGGGCAGCGTGGCAGTGAAATAGGTAAGTCAGAAGAGGGGAGGTAGGGGACACAGGAGTGACGGCCTGCACCCATCGAAGGTGATAAGAACAGGAGATAGAAGAAGAAGGCCGGGTGGTAGCTAGACGTCACAAGGGAAAGCTGAGCAGGAGCTACACTAGGGGAGAAAACCAGGGGAGCGAGACCAGTGAGAGAGGCCAGCTCTGCCAAACAGAGGCCAGCAGCATGAGGGTGGGGCCAGGGGAAAGGGGAGCCTTAAAGACCCTTCTCCCCGTGCATCTCTGGTCCTTTTGTTCTTTTTCCTTTCATGTTCCTGCCCTCATGTTATATCGGCAGAAAACAAAACAAAAAGCAGTCTGTCTTTGAAAGGGAATGGCAAGAGCTGGAGAATTTAAAGCTGGATTCTTGTACTTCCCCATTTACTGGACTCTTGGGCCCCTTTGCGTATCAGGCTGCTGGAGCCATGAGAGCCAGCCCCTTACTGGAACCCCTTGAATGGAGTCCCTATACCAGCCCGACAGCCCAGCCAGAGTGGCGGCTGCAAGGGCAGCCAGCTGTGGTGCGCACCCACAGAACCCTTCTATGAGCATGGGGCAGCCAGGGGGGGCAGGGCTGTTGGCCAACCCAGCTGGAGGGCTGGGACTTGGTGTTGGGCAGGGCCTGGGCTGAGGGGTGGCTCTTCCAGGGCATGACGCCGGTCCGTCATGGTCTCCTCTACGCCCAGGAACTAAGCTGCAAAGAGGCCTGTGGTAGAAGAAAGAGAAAGGAAGACTCTTGCTTTAAAAAAAAATGTTAAAACTGAAGAGGTAATAAATGCATGTGGCAAAAAATTCAAAAGATACAAAAGAACGTGTGATGAAAAGTCTCCCACTTCTGTTCTGAAGTTCCCTCTTCGGGCATCCTGGATGTACCAATTTCTTGCACATTCTTCTAACTTCTCCTTTTTAGGTCTGCTGTTAATCTAGTAGTTTTTAGATTTTTGATCCAATGGAACATTTGAAACTGGATGTATATGTATGTAATGTGTGTGGAGGGACTAAACGATAATAAAGAAAATTGTATCTCGGTTTATTGCCAATAATTCTTGCTGGGGCAGGAATGGTTTAAAATATTCAAATAACTGGGGCGCCTGGGTGGCTCAGTCGGGTAAGCATCTGACTTCGGCTCAGGTCATGGTCTCGCTCAGAGCCTGGAGCCTGCTTCAGATTCTCTGTCTCCCTTTCTCTCTACCCCTCCCCCACTCATGCTCTGTCTCTCTCAAAAGTACATACACATTAAAAAATAATAATAGAGTCTTAAAATGCTAGCACTAGAAAGGACCTTCCAAGACCCTTTGTACCAAAGCCTCACTTCAAACATGAGAAGAGGCCCAGAAAGTGACTTCTCCAGGGTCACCAAGTGAGCTAATGGCACTTTTTAAGTAGTGGCCTCTGGAAAGATACGGATTCCGAAATGAAAGACAAATGGTGGGGCACGGATTTAGAAACTTCCTCTATTGGACACAAATACAGGGAAAGAAATCAGTCATTTCCGGGAAAACCCCGAAGTCAAATTTCACACTGAAAAATAGCACGCATATGTGCGTGCACGTGTACACACACACACACACACACACACACACACACACACAGGCATTGGCAGCAGACAGAAAACAAAAGTCTGCAAAGTCTACTGTCTGTTGTCTGTCCCGCTGAGCTGGGCAGAGGCTGTGAGGGGCAGCGTGACCTGGCTCCTCTACTGAGGAACCTGCATCCCTCGGACCTCGTGGGAGGACCTCCAGCCTCGTGGCTGGAGGCAGAGGCAGAGGCAGGCACTTTTTGTTGGGCAAGAGGGAGGCCTGCCCACCCAGAGTCGAATAAGAGGACAGCCTATGCATGGACCCCAGGTCAGAAACGCCAAGGGGCGTGTGGAAGTGTGCCTGGCCATGCCACTATGGAGCTCTGGCACCACTGGATCCGTGAGCACAGATAGTCCTACTGTTTACCCCGCCTCCCAGGAAGAGATGCCCCAAGATGTATATGCTGACAAAAGGGCAGCATAATTTTTAAAAATACTCTCTGCTTTGACATTCGCTCCAGACATCGTGAACGATTTCAGTGTCCAAGCCAGATTGATGGGCCTTTTGATGGCTTCAGAGAGAGGGGACATGTATGACTGTAAACACTGGCAGTAAAAACCCTCAATTGCTTTGAAATGGTAAATTTCCAGGCAATGTGGATCTGATGTTACACGCCTCCTGCATTAACAGCTTTTTCTTCCTGTTCAATTATTTTGGCTGGTAAGGGAGTGGAAATTACACTTCAGAATATATCGATGGATATTTTCAGCCTTGCTGAGAGCTTCAAAATATGTACCAATCCCAGGAACATTCCCTTAATTTCCACCCCCCACTCCCCCCCCCCACCCCCAGTTTCCCAGGGAAAATGGAGATATCAACTACAGGCACAATTAGACTAAAGAAGCTGCAGGAGCAGGGCTTTTTTCACTTCAAATTCTCTCTGGTCTTACTGCGTAATCTCTGAGCCAAATTTTGCTCCAGCCCTAAGTCTAGGGGTCCATCCTAATATCCACCAGGTGATGGGGTTCTTGAAAAAGAAATGAGCATTCCCAAGAGCTTGGGCCCGGGGTCTTGAAACAGGGCATCCAACGGAAGCAGAAAAAACTGCCAGTTCTCCGTGGCATCATTTTCACCCGAGGGATCCGGAAGTCCTAATCTCACACACATGGTCCTCTCCTATGCCTAGGTGCCGGGCACATGGGCAGCCACCCAGCAATGCCCCAGTTGTGTTTCTGGTTTTCTCCTCTCTACGTGACCAGCTTCTTTCACTCTTCTTCCTAAGCACCAGACCTGGATTTACGGCTGCCTTTCTGGACAGACCACAGAGAAATCAAGTTCAGTTGAACATACCTCCCAAATCTGCTCCTCCCACGCTGCCCATTTCAGTTAATGGTTGGTTACCTTACACCAAAGCACTTGGCTCCTACACTAGAAATGTACATGCTGTTCTTAATTTCTTTCTCTATCCCCACTTCTAGCTGATCTCCAAATCCTTTGAGTCTCTCCTCCAGGGTTTCTGCCCTAGTCCAGGCCCACAGCACTGCTTGCTTGGACTATTGCAGTATCATTGTGACCCCGTGCCACTAGGCTCCAGCCTCCTCACTAAAATGTATACCTGATCATGTCACTCCCTGTTTTAGAATCTTGGATGGTTCCCCACAGCTTACCAGAGTAAGTTCAAATTTCCTATAAAGACCTGGAAGACGTCTGTTAACTGGTCAACGCCTACCCCTCTAACCTCACTGCCATCACCACCCCCTCCCCCGTACACCCAACCCCCTCACCGTTTCCTGTGCTGCCATTCACTTGCACATCTTAGCGCCCTTTGTTTGCCTCTTCCTCTTCCCAGAATGCTCTTCCACCTCTTGCCTACCTGCCTGTCCTTGAACACAGCTCTCAGATGACTTCTTACTTGAAGAAACCCCCTTTGTGCTTCTATAGAGTTCCATTATATTGTCTTGTGACAATCTATGTGTATCTCCCCATGGTCAGTTACTGGGCTCCTTGGAAGCTGTGATCAGCTTTTGTTCATTTTTGTATCCCTGGAACGTAGAATTGCCTGGCATGGTGAGCCCTCAAGCAGGAAAGGAAGGGACTGGGAACACCCCCGCGCCCCCCGCAGTGGGTAAACAGGCTTATTGCATTTTCGTGCGACAGAAGGGGGAGTAGCAGCAGCCGGCCACCCTAGGTATTTATTCACTCCTTCGCTCACTGCACAAATATTCAGGGAGTGCTGCCGTGATGCCCAAATACTGTGCTAGAAACTGGTGACACAAAAGAAGGCTGTCAGGCTCTGCTCAGAGGAATTCCCATTCAAGGGTGAGAGACGGGCATGTGACAAAGACTGCCCTGGCATTTGGGGCCATCTGTTCTGCTCTGAGGACCTTTGCCACTCATCTCCCCGGAAGCCGTGCAGAGAGAGAAGGACTGAAGGAGAACGTGATAAGAGATGGGGAAGGTCAGGGAAGCCTTGGAAAGGGCTCTGCCTCCGGGACCAATTCTGCTGACCAACTGGCTTTACTTATGCATCTCTCCTTTGTAGAAATTCCTTGCTGTTAAGAAAAAGCATCTGACACATTTCTAATTAGCCCTCAGCCTCTGCAATCTTATTATTCCCAAATGCAACAGCTGGCTCATTCCATGATCAGTAATAATATTCGGAGTTCCTGCAGTTAACCCCCAGAACCAGGGTCACTCCTCCCAGCTTCTGATGGAACCACAGAGGACCTCTCACCCCTCCATCCCGGCGCAGCAGCGTTCGGCCCCCGTCACCGTGATTGCAGGGTGGGGCAGCACTCCTGAGGAAGCCCTGTTGGGCAGCCCAGGTTACTCACTCCGCTGGCCCGCACTGACCCCAGCCAAGTCGCTTCCTTTCTCTGGGCTCTAGTCCTGCATCGTCTCTCAAGTGCCGGACTCAAGAGAGAACTGCAGGCTGCATCCAGCTACTACGTCCTTCCCTCCCATCAACCCGTACTTAATGAGCGTGTACGTGCGGCTATGTGCCAAGCGCCGTTCCAAGGGCTGGGGAGACCATGGTGAACAGGACGAGAACTCCTGCTCTCATGCAGCTTACGGTCCAGTGGCAGAAAACACAGTGAAAAGCCAAACAGGAGAATGATGATGGAGTTCCTCTCAAACAGCCAGGTCCTCTCCTTGATGGTTTATGGAGACTTAGAAATAACATTCCCTCAGGTACAGTGGTGCCTTGAGTGTGGCCAGCTGGTAGTGGGGAGCACATGTGCCACTGATTGCTGGGTGACCTCCGAAAGGAACCGGCCTGAAGAGGGTCCCGCCTTCCTCGTGGGGTCATTGTGAGTTTTCTGCGATCGGGCTTCGGCACCGTGCCTGTTGCGTGGTCACACACGTTCTGTCCCCTGTCTCTGCCTCCTTTCCTGCTTAGAGCAGACATGGGGGTCTAACCAGTCTCCCTCACCCACCGTCTGAGTCCCCGCTGCAGCTGCAGACAGGGCAAGAGGCTTCTAAGCCCACTGACTCTCAAGGATACTGGGTATGCTGGCGAGAATGGATGCAGCTGGGGCCCTGCACTCGGCCTCTCCAGGCCGCTCAGCACAGGCTCGGAAGGGGTGGGCAGGCACGCACTGGTGGGGCAGGACGGTCATCGTTGTTCGGCCTCTCTGGGGTCTGTTCTTCGTAGCCCTGCTGAGCAATCTCCTGCACGAGCCCCTCGCCCCAGCAGCCAGCAGCAGTGCCTAAGGGGGGGGGGGGGGGGCGGGCGGTGGGCTGGGGTAAGAGTTTGCCCAAGCCACTCTCCTAATATGTGACAGAACCGGCATTTGAATGCAGGTTGTCCGACTCCAGAGCTAGGCTCTCACCTGAACTCTACTCCCTTTCCCACCCTCCGTTATCCACCCCGACATCAAATGTACACGGGCAGAGTTCCCTGGGGCCTCTGGGAGCGCCAGGGGCACACGGCTCTCCCAGCTTACCTGAGTGCTGGCTTTGCCCGCTTTCAAAGAGACGGGGACCATGCCGGAGAGTAATGCCACAAGGGAGAAACTGTCCAAGGAACCAGAAGTCCAAAAAGGGCACAGTTAGAGGGACCTCAGAGGTCATCTCCCTGCACGCCTCCTTTTCTGGAGGAGAAAATGGAGGCCCCAGCGGGGAAGTAAGGTCCCTGCGTACAGAGCTTCTGACCACCCTACAGACTGCCCAGTGTGCTCTGAAGCCCTGTACTGGGACCCAGGCAGTAGCATGGAGAATGGACTCAAACCCAGCCCCACCTCTTACCTGCTGTATGGCCCTTTGGCAATCTAGAGTGTCACCAAGTCCCGGCATGCGGGTTGTGAGTGCTCCAGAGATCACGTGTGTGAGGGGCCGGCACCTGGTGCGTACCCAGTGAACTGCAGCTATCATTATCACTCTTGTTTTCCAAGTTCAGTGCGTGTTGGGCAACACCAAGTCTCTTAGGTGTTGCTTTGATCCTAGGGTTCTGCTGGAATCCACTCCTAGGACCAGAGAGGAAACAATGCTTACTCTTATCTCTGAACACTGAAATCCATCTCATGGAGGGCTAAGCCTCGGCCCGCACCTATTTAGGATCCAGATCTGGAAGAAAGACCACGGGCTGTAGCTGAGGTGACAGGTGCTAGCTCCCGGCTCTTCCCACTGTGCTGTGGCTTCCGGCCCATCACTTAGCCTCCGCCTATGTCAAATTTCTGTTGGCCAAATGAGCATGGTCGTGACCCGCCTCCCTATCCCCCACCCCACCCGCCCCACCACCGTGGGAAGTTTATTATGTCCATCTAAGGAAGGGCTGGCTCTGAAGTCTAACATCATCCAGAGAGGCGATGTCTCTATGGGGTTTTCCTGGTGGTGGGTGGAGCGGGGGCGGGGGGCAGGGAAACAGCCTTCTTTTTGGGACAGAGCTACAAGTGACAATTGCTTCAGAGGTGTAACATCCTCACCACTGACCCCTGGAGAGGAAGAGGTGAGACATGTAGAAATCCTGCCAAATTCTGCATCCTCCTTGCCTCCCTCTCCTCATACAGCCCTCCTTCTAGAGCCATCAGAAACCCCATCCGCCTGATTCTGGGTTCTAGCTTCATTCCCCAGGCCTAGGCGTGAGTTTGGAGCTTCTCACTAGGGGTTGGTGCGATGTCTTTGGATCCCACATCCTCTCACCTGGTTTTCTCAAGACCAAAGGCAACTAGACATGCACAGGCCAGGCTGGGCTGAGGGAGGCAGCCTATGGCAGCAGAGGGCCATTGCCCAAGTCTTTCCACCTGGTTGACCTGAGAGCCTGTGTGGAAGTGGGGACACCAGAAGGGTAGTTTCCTTATGTTTTCTTGTTGTTTGGAGATGCCCGTGGACCTGACCCTTAAGCAACAAACTTTTCTTGGCTTCCCACAGAGGACATGACTACCAGGTCAACCCCATGGCTCCCGTGGAAACCTGGCTATGGCTTGGCAGTGGATAATGCTATGGCATTATCTGTGGAAATGGATCCTGGCCCCTACTGCAACCTAGTTAAACTCCCCAGGTGAGAGACACCTGACAGCAAGGCTGGCCCACTGCTCCAGGGCCAGTGGCCCCTTCACACCCACCTCCTGTTGTCCCTGACTGCTGCATGGCTTGGGCCTCACACTCCCTGCTACTCTTTGTGGGACTCTCTTTGTACATTCTCTTTCCAGGGTCATATTCTTGGTAGGGCCATTTTTGGACTTGAGTATGTGTCCTCGTGGTTAGTTTTCTGAGTCAGGAGGCGGGCACTGCAGTTGCAACGATGATCTTTCTGCAGCAAAAAACTAATTAGGGTTTTCTTTCTTCATTTTACTTCATTCCAACAGAAATGCACTAAGCATCTATTACATGCAGGGTTCAGTCCCGCACACTGGAGAAACAGGGGAAAATGAGTGTTGCTGATGGGGGGTGGTTGGGAGAAGGCATGAGCTGTCTGACCTCCCCTTTCCTAAGGCAGCTTCATTTAGAGGCAGGACCTTAAGTGGGTCAGGACCCTATGTGGGAGCCAGTGTCCAGTAGCATTGGCAAGAACTAAACCCCCTGCTAACTCTGACCGTGGCATTCAAGCGCCCAGCCTGCCCAAAGTCGACTCCCACCAGGCCCTTTCCAGCATCCTGGCCCCAGCAATACCAAGCAGCTCTTGTCCTTGAACGCATCAAGGACTGCCATCCTCTGGACCTTTGCTCTGGCTGTTCATGAATCTAATACCTCGCCCTGCCCTCCCCCTACCCTCCCTCTTCAGAATTTATTCAAAAGTTTATCCAACTTCTATGAAAAGCCTTCTCTAAGACCCCCCTTGGAATACAATATTTCTTCTTCCGTGATCCCTGCTTGGTTTAGGCAACATCTATTCACTGCGAGTCTGCTCTGTGCCTGACACTGTGCTGATCTGCTAGCCCACCTTTCCTTCTGTTCTGGACAAGAGCATTCCACCCGGGATTCTCAATGCCTCCAGGCCTGGGGCAAAATCTCAGTGATGTCTGTGTCCGTGTCTCACCACGGTGTTTCCACTTCGTGGAAAGTGCAAACGGAGAGCCGGCTTCTAGACTGGGCTCTGATCACTAATTAGTCGCGTGGCCTCTGGCCAATCTTCCAGCCTCTCTGGCCTCCTTTCTTCCTGGTGAAATAGTGGTAATGATATCTCACGGTTGCCCAGGGGACAGGGGAAGGTCTGGAGGGAAGCCTTATGAAAGCTGGGAGCCCCAGGCCAATGGAAGATGTGGAGGGGTTGTACCCCCATTCCTCTTTCGCTGGCTGTGAAGCAGAGTCGAGTCCCCTTCGCTCTCCTCGAATGTCAAGCGCACCAGCTTCCAATCCCTCCTCGGGGCCGGCCCTCGCGCGGCTCGGAATCCCAGGCTGCGGAGGATTCCCGTGCAAACTCCACTCTCCTCCCGCCCAGCCATCCCTTCCCAAGGCCTCGCCGAACACACCTTAAGCCCCGCGCCAGAGCGCAGTTCGGAGCGCAGCCCAGAACCGCAGCTTCGCGGCGCGGGCCCGGGCCGGGGTCGCGCATCTCCAGCCGGTGACTCAGGGCCGCTCGGGCGGGGGGTGGGTGGAGGTAGGCGGGACCGACCAGGGCCGCGCGGGGGCAGCCGCCGGGCGCTCGGGCGCTGAGCGGTGGGAGCGGAGTCTGTCTCTGGCCCGTCGCCATTCCACCGCGGGCGTCTGGCTCGCCGGGCCTCGCTCTTGCGCCGCTTCGCACCCGCCGCGCTCCCCTGCCGGTGCGCCGCGGCCCGGGCAGCCGGCGGGGACTGGAGCGCGGGGCGGGCTCTGCGCGCCAATGAATGGGCGCCCGGGGGACGCGCGCGCTCGGGGCTGAAGGGCATTAGGACCGTGAGGATCGCTCCGCGCTCCTGTCTCTCCCTATCACCCCCCACCCCCACCTCTCTCCCTTTTCTGCTCTGCAGGACTGAGCAGCCAGGCGCGAGCGAAAACAAACAGCTGGGGCTGCGAGCGCCCTCACCCCGGCCCCGAGAGCAAGCCGGCCGGGCCCCCCACTCGGGGCGCCCGCCCGCCCACCATGAGGAAGATCCGCGCCAATGCCATCGCCATCCTGACCGTAGCCTGGATCCTGGGCACTTTCTACTACTTATGGCAGGACAACCGAGCCCACGCAGCATCCTCCGGCGGCCGGGGCGCTCAGAGGGCCGGCGGGAGGCCAGAGCAGCTCCGCGAGGACCGCACCATCCCGCTCATTGTGAGTACGCCCTGCGCGCCGGGCGACCGGCCGGGGAGCCGCGGCGCGCGTCCTTAGCCCCGCGCGGCTGCAGAGGGCGCGGGGCCGGGGGCGGCGTGCCCGCCGCGCCCTGCCGGCTTTGTATCTGTTGGAGCATTCCTGCCCGTTGTTATGGCAACCTCTGTCGGGCCAGCGGGGCCGGGGCGCACGGATGGAGGGAGGGTGACAGCGGGTGGGGGCTGGGAGAAAGTGCTGCAAGTTTGGTGGGCCCGGTGTGCGCGCGCGACTGGGAACGTGGCTCTCTCGGCACTGCGCCGCCGGAGCCGGGGGCCAGGGGTCGGGGGCTGTCCGCACCTCGCCCGCCCCAGAAAGGCGACTGGACCGTGCGCGCGGAGGGCCGGCAGCGGGAACCTCGTGTGGCTGAGCGCGTAGGTGGCCGTGCGCACCCCCTCTCTAGTCTCCTGGGGGCAAAGGACGTGGGGTGGGGGCGCTGGGTAAGGCAGGGTGTCTAGGGGCGCAGGGGGCTTTGCGCCCTCTTTTCAACAACGGATCAACTTGAAACTTGCTTCTTTGGCACGGAGGACTCCCCACTAACACCCGCGGCGTTCTCAGGGTCCGGGAAAGGTCTCTGTACGCGCCCCTCACCCCAACACGAGGGTCCATCACGATGCGTTTGCTGGCAGCGTGTGCTCTAGGGCTGGAAGAGCCCCTCTCTCTAGGTCAGCCCCGCGACACCAGAGCGAGCAGGGAAACAAAGGTGGCGGAGCACGGCGGGGGCCTCAGCGGCGCTGCCGGGGCCCTAGGCGCTCGGGGGACTAAGGCTAAGGCGTGCGGAGCCCCCGCCGCCCTGCAGGGGGCGTGCCTGTCGCCGCCTCCGCCCGGGCCCCGGGTGACAGCTCGGTGTGGCAGGGGCACCTGTTGAGTCGGGAGGCTCTGGGACCCGCGGAGAGGCTCCGTCGGGCGGGCCGGTGGCGGGCGAGACACCTGGACGACCCCCGGGACGAGCGGCTGGGCTGGGGCAGCTTGGCCAGAAGAGGAGCCGGGGGAGGGAGAGCAAAGTGCGGGGCTGAGGGTGGGTGGCCTTTCTGATGAGAAATATCTGGGCCTGGGGAGGGAGGGGTGTGGAACTCCTCCGGGAGGTGCAGGTTCAGGAGGGCGAAGGCTTGCGTGGACTAGAATCTGGGATATTTGTGCAAAGGCAGCTGAGCCCCAGGAATATGGTGGAGGCGGGTGTTAGTGTGGAAGTGTTCTCATATTCCCATCCTGCCCCAGATGCCGTGTCTTGTTACCCACCCGGGAAGAAGTAAAAATCTCCTGCAAAGGAACCATATTCCCAGCTTTGCCTGAGGAGACCTTGGGGTTTATGGGTTTTCCAGCCCCTGCCCTCAATTCCCAGATCCCTGTCGGGTTGAACTCTCTGGGGGTGAGTCTGATTAGGTGGAGGGTTCCCTTCTAGGCTGAGGGTCCCTGTCACTAAGAACTGTTTCCGAAGGACTTGAGGATATTTGGGCCGAAAGGCTGATGAGGATAAAGCCTCCAGTGTGAAGACCCCAGAGTGTTGGGATCTGGGCAGACTGACAGGCTGGAGTGGGAAGTGAACAAATCGTAGTGGCCCCAGACCTGCAGGGAGTTTGCACAGCACTGACCCACATAAGCTGCCCCGTCCTCACACCTGGCGGGGGGGGGGGGGGGCAGCCCTGGTCTCAGGGTAGGTGGGCTTGGAGCACCAGGGGAGAAGCAGGCTGGCCGGATGTTCTGTCCTTCGCTATGGTGATGTGTTGGGAGGAGGGTCTGAGCTGGAGGGGGAGGGTCTGACTTGGCAGGGGGAGGAGGAGGGAAGAAGGGAGAGGAGGGGGAACCGAAGGGAAGAACCTGCTGCTGGAGCAGAGCCTGAGGCTGGGTCTTCTCACCTTTGTCTCCACTTCAGAATCCTGACCTTGCTCTTGGACCTCTCCCCACTCCTCCTTGCCTTCTGAGATCAGCGGGAAGGCCGCTCAGACTGAGAGCCCTGGAATGGTGTGCCGGGCTCTGCTGGGGGCACATGGCACTTGTTTTGAGGGGTGGAAATTGGAGGTCATGGGGGGCTCCAGTGAATATCCCCTCTGGCCCTCTCCTTGTTCTCTTGGGGTTTGTTTTGCTGCAGATTAGGAAAGGGCAGTGAACTGGAAGCTAAGTTTCAAGTGTGAAGGGTTATCAGGTAGATCCCAGGGATCCAGGGAGTAGGGGTGCAAGAAGAGAGGGAGAATGGGGGTTTCCCGGGAGTAAGCCACAGACAGTTCTCTGGCCACCTACAGGCATGGCCAGCTACCTCTCTGCTCTTACATTTTAGCCCTGGGTGTCCGTTTCGTAGGCCTTGGTCCCCAGTCACACACCTCCCTGGACACAGCCTTGCATTTTCTTCCTACCTTCCAAGCTGTTTCACTCCAGGGGGGTTCTTAGTCATATATGCCATCATGCAGGGACTATGCTGGAAGCTTCTTACATCCCGGCATCGATGCACACAGCAAGATTTAAGTACTTGTTAGGCAAATCAAGCAGGATTTCTGCCCATCTCTGGGAGCAGCCAAGCCTCACACCCTCCCACCCCGCCAATATTTTGTCCCGAGCTCCAATCTGACTATACCTAAGGAGATGGGGGAATGCGTGTTCGTCTATGAACCCTATGTCCAGCCTGAAAGGGGCAGGTGCAGCTGAGGATTACTCTCCACCCACCCACCCACCCCCCCCCCCGAACACTGTGGTGAACCTCTCACAGGTCTTCCTGCCATTCCAAAACATGTCTCTGTGTACTTGGGCCAGGACGCTGCATGTGGATTTTCAAATTCTTAGCGGATGATGTGGCCAGCCCTGCCGACAGAGGCTGAGAAAATTCAGACAAACGTCATCATCACTCCCCTGGGGAACAGAGAGCAGAGCTGGGAAAGGGAGGGTCTGCATAACAGCCTGGGCCAGGGGGTAGTTCTGCCTTTACAACGCCCGGGCTATTCGAAGCCAGCCAAGTTGTTTCTGGACCTTGGAGGCGCTGTTTGGCATTGTGGGGTGTCGGCATGGCAACCGTATGGCCCGGATTTCTCCAGGAGGTCCTGATTTTTAATATTCTGTCCTGCTGTCAGCCCATGTGTCACAAATTGTGATGTGAAAAATTGGTAATGGAATGTGTAAAACTATAGGGAGATACCGACTCCATCCCTCAGTGGCTGCTTGCGATGTGGCTGGGTTTGTGATTTCTTCATGCTGTGTTTTATGGGCAAGGCAGTGGATTTGAGGAAATCCACTCGAATCTGCATTGATGAAGGCTGGCATTGGGCGGCAGCTGAAAAGCAGGCGGTGGAGCAGACACGGCTGGCCTTCAGTCTTCAGACCTCACGGTCAGGAAGAACGTTTGTGATTGACTTGGCACCTAGGTGTTCCATATGCCAGTTCTCCAAGAAGCCTGGGTAGGATGCTAAGGTGTTACACGGAATGTCACTTTACAGACATACTTTTTAAAGGCTGTCCGTTATGAATATTTTCAGGGTAGGGGTACTCATTTGCGACATGTCCTGTTTGGAACCCTGGAAATTTTAGGCAAGAGTTTTCTTAAACTGGAGTTTCTCATCCTACACTTGGAATACTGCTGATGACCGTGGACAAAGTCCTTCTACCTCTGGACCTTGATTATTTTCTGTTAAATTGGGGTTAAATGATTCGTAAGGTTTGTTGATCCTTGGATAAGCTGATGAGAGCCTCATTTCTAGAAGCAGACGAATGGCTTTAAGGGAATTTTCCTGATGCGTGTTGTGAGGTTTCTTGCTTGTGGATGGACATGCCCCTGTCCGGAGGAGGTCCCGAGGTAACCCTGAGGCCTCGCAGGGATCCCTGCTTACCTAGCGGGAGGGGACACATATGATGGCCATTCTGGTGCCGTTCCCTGAGAGCAGAGGCTTCAGTCAGATCTGGAGGAGTTTATATTTTATTTATAATGTGTGCATTTTGGAACTTTGGGAATACGGTTTGCCTAAATCACAGAAAAAGATTTTATATTTCATTCATCTAGGTGCCACACACAAGGAAGAGGTTGAGGAGGGAGACGCACAAATACCCACAATTCCCTTTGCCAAAATGTTCAGATTGGAAGGGCCTGGTTTCCTGCCCCTGGGGTCCCATCCTGGGTCATGTTGAGACCTGCTCATAGGACTTGGGGACAGCATAGAGGCACCAAGACTGGTAAGGGCCTGACGGCCCAAGGGTCACCTCCCTGGGAGGCCTGAGGTCCCAGGATTTGTAGTAGGGAGCTGCTCACTCTCCTCGTGGGCCCTATGTTTCTGTGTGGTATCAGTAGTTCCCCCACTGGCTGCTCCAGGCATCGGGCCTGGCTTCCTTCTCTGGTGGTTTATCAGCTCTGTGAGCAGAGGAAGCCCTCAGGTCTAGAAATGCCATTTAAGTAGACATGGAGGGGCACCGATAGGCAAGGCAGGGCTGAATTGCCCAGGGAACTGTCTTGCAGTAATGGAGGAAACCGCCCTGGGGTCAGAGGTGAGCCTGTATCCGAGCAGTTCATTACAGTTAGAAGATTGAAGATTTATCCCCTGTCGGCTTCTGGAGGAGACCTGAAACCTTCCCTGTGACCGGAGGGCAAAGACACAAGGAGGCTAAGTAGACAGGAAACCGAGGGCTTCTGAAAGGAGCGGGGAGCAGATGATGTCAATGATGATCACACTTGGGCAGCGGTTCCATTCACTGAATCAGACAATTTGGTACACTCGCAGATGGTGTGCGACTAGCTCTGGAAACAGTTTCCAGGGGCTTGATCTCTCTCCTCTAAACGGACACTTGTGGTCTTCGATCTGTACCCGACTGGCCTCTGTAATGCCCCTTACCTCCGTATGATATTTCTAGATGCTCCATTCATTGGACACTTTGACACTGTGTTAGATGTCTCCCAAACTTTAACTTTTCTGACTCCCCTCAACAACCTAATAAGTGGGTGCTGTTATCAGGTCCACTTAACATATGAGTAAACTGAGGCTTACTTACCAATGATCAGGCAACTAGGAAGTGCCTTTAAAATTAGGTGTTTCCTGGGGCGCCTGGGTGGCGCAGTCAGTTAAGCGTCCGACTTCAGCCAGGTCACGATCTCGCGGTCCGTGAGTTCGAGCCCCGCGTCAGGCTCTGGGCTGATGGCTCGGAGCCTGGAGCCTGCTTCCGATTCTGTGTCGCCCTCTCTCTCTCTGCCCCTCCCCCGTTCATGCTCTGTCTCTCTCTGTCCCAAAAATAAATAAAAAAATAAATAAATAAAATAAAATAAAATAAAATTAGGTGTTTCTAGGGGCACCTGGGCGGCTCAGTTGGTTAATTAAGCATCTGACTTCGGCTCAGGTCATGATCTCATGGTTCGTGGGTTCGAGCCCTGTGTTGGGCCCTGTACTGACACTTCAGGGCCCGGAGCTTGCTTCAGATTCTGTGTCTTCCTCTCTCTCTCTCTCTCTCTCTCTCTGCCCTTCCCCTGCTTATGCTGTCTCTCTCTCTCTCAAAAATAAATAAAAAATGTTTAAAAATTAAAAAAAAAAAACCTAGGTGTTTCTAGGGGTGCCTGTGTGGCTCATTCAGTTAAGCTTCTGAGTCTTGATTTCGGCTCAGGTCATGATCTCACAGTTTGTGAGTTCAAGCCCCGCATCAGGCTCTGTGCTGACAGTGGGGAGCCTCCTTGAGATTCTCTCTCTCCCTCTCTCTCTGCCCCTCCCTCATGCTCTTTCAAAAATAAATAAATAAACATAAACCTAAAAAAAAAAAAACCGCCAAACCCTAGGTGTGTCTGCTTCTGAGGCTCATGCTGTATCTTCTTTCCCCTTAGGGCAAGATTCAAGTCTGATGCATCCATCAGTGTGTCTTTCCAGGAGCACCTAGGTCAGCACTATGCATTGTGTTTACTCCTTAAATATTTGTTGGGGGAAGAATGCAAAAACCATATAGAACAAAATGTTAGCGGTAGGCAAGTAGGAGTATGAGTAATCCCCCCATCTGTCTTTTGGCTTTTTCTACATTTTTTATAATAAACATCTATTAACATTATAATAACAAAGCCCATCAGGATAATTATTTTAAAAAGTATTCAGGGGCTGAATAAAATCACTGTGGACCCCTCAATGAAAGTAAACATCTTAAGCATGTCTCGCACTTCTGAATCTCCCATCAGTGCTTAGCGTTGAGCCAACAGAAAAGGCACGAGACACAAGCGTATCGAGGAATAGAACTGGGACCAGTGGGTAGAATTTGCAGGGGGAGAGAAGAAAGAAGACTTTGTCACTGAACCGTCCATCATTGGAATAGTCCAAAGGCTGACCACACCCCTCTTCAACTGGTCAGCGCTTCCTTCCCGCGGCAGTTGTGAGGGGGTGAGAAAAGGCTTGTTGTCTAGCCTGTCTCCTAAGATGTCAGGCAGTTCCGCAACCGGGTTCGAAATAGGCTCCAATTAGTGCGCCACAAGAGACCTGGCGCCCTGGGAAGCAGGGCTGGCTGAGCACATGGAGGCCAAGGAGGAGGATGACTAAAGGACCCATAACTGCCGCTGTGTTGTCCCCTCCCTGTTCCTTTGAAGCCGCCAAGCCGGGAGGGAGAGGGCGCCAAGGCTGGTCAGAGGCAAAGCTTCGGAGTAGGAAACGCTCCTCTGTAGTGTCTTTTCTGCTCCTCAGAACGAGGCCCCCACCAAGGTTTCCTGCCTGCCTGAAGCCCAGGCCTGCCTGTGTCCCCCACACCCTGAATTTCAGCTACACCCTGTAACAGTATCTGCCTAGAGACAGTGAGGCCACCCCGGAGGACTTCTGTGAACATATCAGAACACGTAGGCGTGGCAGGCTGGGGTATTTTGAAACAGAGGAGCAAATGGAAGAAACTTTTCGGTTATACTTCTTAGGCAGGATAAGGCTCAGGCCACCTTTGGGGAGACATTAGGGCAAGAGTGCCTCAGATGTAGCCTATTTTCCTGGACCCATCAGGAAGAGCTTCAAGTGTAGCTCAAGGGCACGGGTGCCTCTTTCCTGCCATTCCATGAAGCGAGGTGTGGCTCAGGGTACATCAGGCACAACATTGTCGCCGAGCTCAAAGGTGGGTGGCATCTCTTAACATGCTGAGTGTGAGACTTGCCATTATGGGCCCTAGCAGGGCCAGGACCGAGCAGGACAGAGTGGCCCAGGATGGAGACAGATGTTGGCTGCCAGGGATCAAGGTGTGAGGGGATGGGGAGAGGATGTAGAATGAAAACCAAGAGACCCGCATCTAGCCCTGCCCCCGAGGGGCTGTGTTTTCTCGGGCGAGTCACTTCCGCTCTCCGAGCCTTAGTTCCTCATCTGTCGGATGAGGGTTGAACTATGGCATCTCCGAGGTGCCTCCCAACTGAAACCATCTTTGACTTTGTTGACCCACTTCTGCACCAGTGAGGTGGCCCCAAGCCAGGGCTCAAGGTCTGATGGCGCTTAGATGAAGGAGAGTAAGGCTGGGGGCTGAGGTGTACAAAAACCCAGACCACTTGTGTGCAAAAGAGTGTGAAACCTTTAACTTCTCACAAGGAATAAACCGGACCTACCCCCCCGTTCTCTTCTCTTAAAACACTGTCGGACAGAGCTACACGGCTCTCCTTCTGCTAAATCGGAAGTCTGAGGTATTTGTGAGCGTGTCTGGGGATGCTCACAGACACCTATGTAGGAGTGTCCAGTGGGTGGACTTCAGACATCTCAACAATCTGGGAAGATCAGAAGGAAGCCACAGAGAGCCCTGAGCAGAGAATTAATAGTCAAGCGCCCTTGGACGTGACTCCGAAGACAGGCGTGGAATTGCCCTGAGGCCGCAGCCTGGAAATGATCATTGTTGGCGATAAAAATCAGTTTAAGGAGTTCGGGAGGTTGGCCTTCTCCCACAACCTTCTGCTTTTCCTGGGTTACAAATACAGCAGATTAGAAGCAGCAGGATGAGAGAATTGCTAGGAGCCTGCCACTGCACTGAGAGGTGACAGTTGGCAGCAAAGGACCAACCAGGAAGGGGCATGGGAGATTGGAGCAACCCCCTCCCCCAACAAGCACACACTGGTCCTCAGTGCTGACGGCATCATTTGTTCCTTCGCTTGACAGTTATTTCCTGAGCGCTTACTATGTGCCCAGACTGTTCCAGGCCCCGGAGATCACAGAACAGGTTAAAAGCCCTGCTCTTGAGGACCATGCATCCTAGTGGGAGAGACAGACCACAAACAGATAAATACACAGTGCATTAGGTGGGGGCGAGTCCCATGAAAATCAAATAAAGCCACAAGAGGGGACAGAAAGATGAGAGAAGGGGGGCCAGGAAAGGCCTCTCCGATTAAATGGCATTTGAGCTGCCTGTGAATGGAAAGGGTGAACCAGACAGGCATCTGGGGGAGACTGTTCCAGACAGCCAAGGCTCAGGGCACAATGTCCACAGGGCGTGTGCTCGGTGCGCTTGGCTGGGGCAGACTCAGCAAGGGTAAGAGTGACCCGAGGTGAAAGTCCAGATCGTTAGGCCTGTGGGCCGTGGTGAAGAGGGCTCAGAAACATGTCCCTGAGTCATCAGGAAGTGATAAATTACATTCAGTGTACGGGCTTGGTACGTCAGCGGACCGTCAGTCAGTTCAGAACGTTTTCCAGAAATATGATCAAATGTAATAGGAAGTGTTGATTCTTAAAGAGGTAAACCTAAGATACTCTTCGGCTGGAACGCTTCATTTCTTTATAATGTGAGATCAGTGAGGTACTTGTGTGTGTGTGTGTTTGTGTGTGTGTGTCTTATGTGAGGGGGAATGGAGGGTGCTGGTGCCTGAAGAGATTTAAAAGACAAAAGATAATGGGGCCCTTGTTGAAATACTGGAGGGAAGCAGAGTGGGGGAGGGCTCTGCCTCCAGAGAGAGAGTTCTGTGTGGGAAGGAGAATCCCTCTATACGGTGGTCCCTGATCAAGTCCCCCTTTGTTGTTGCCGGGTTCATCGCGTCCTGCTCAGGTGCATTTGGGACTCTGGAAAGGAAGTCTTCTGGCAATGCAGGAACTTGGAAGTCTTGTCCTTCTGTGCAAGCGGTTCCCTTTCCGCCCTCAGTCGGCAGGTTCCCCTTGTGTACAACAGAGCCCCGAAGGCAGAAGCATCCAGGCCCTTCCCCCCGGGCACGGAGGTGGGAGGTGGGCACCGGAGGCCTGGCAGGATGGAGGACCCTGCACAGCTTTTTTTCAGGCAGGCAGTGGATGAAAGGGGCTGCCTTCAGGAGCAAGATGGCTGTGCCGGGGCCTGCCTGGGACCGTGCCCACTGCTGTTCAGCTGGCTCGCCCGTGCCCCGGTGACGGGGACCACATGGCTTCGTGTGTCCCCGGAAAGCTGCCGCTGCTCTCTCTTTGTGGTTCAGGTCACACGCGCTCAATTCCAGACCGCTGTCAGTCATGCCCTTTTAGATGCTGCTTTTCAGAGTTCACATTTTCATCCCTTTATCTTCTCACAGCAGCCCTGGCTTTTAGCTTCTTTCAACCAACTGTTGGGGAGTACTTCTGACATTTCAAGGCCTTTCATTTCACGGGGGTCTGGCCCCGGGAGGCCACAGCCAGAGGGGACCCGTGTTGCCAAGAATGCAGTCAGTTTGGGGGCGGGGGTGGGGGGGTAGCTTCTGGCGTCTCGCAAGTCTGTGACCAGATTCTTGGCTTAGAAGCCAAATCTTTCCCCCTCCATGTGAAATTCCTCACTGGGGGGTGGGACTGGAAGAGGCTGAGGGGAGTGGGGGAGGTGGGGGGCATTATCCCAGGGCTCGAGGTAGAAGAACCCTGCCTGAGGCTCCGGAGACAGAACGAGTGATCGGTTAGTGATGTCTGCGGTGGTGTGGGTGCCTTGGAGGAGTGAATTAATAGGAATGAGCCACAGCCCCCAGATAGTTCACCAACCCGAGGCGAGAGGGAGAAAGGGAATCAAGGGATGGAGAACACACACTGCATGGATCAGGGAAGGTGATGGAGGGCTTTTTGGAGGCATCAGCCAAAAGGCATTTGCCAGGTAGAGAGCAGAAGCTGCCCATGGTAATGTGTTATTATAGCCTTGGTGCCACCTTGTGGGGGCACGAAAATGGCAGGGGCCTTCTCCCAAAACATGGAGAGAAAATGTCTTGCCCCTGGGTGCTCCCCAATGTTGCCAACCCTTGTTTTTTTGTTTTTTGGTTTTTTTGGGGGGTTTGTCTGCATAGCAGAGTATGAAGCATCACTCACTCAGCCCTTCCAGTCCAGCAGGGTCCCTGAACCATGCCTGGGTGGGCTGGCCCGAGAACTGCAAAGCACGGAGCCCGGGTGAGCTGAAGGCTGATTTGACCAAGTCGGGGGGCAAACCACGCAGAGAGGGTTAGAAAGGGCCTGGGCCTGGTCAGAGAGAGAAACCGGTTGTGAGGTGACAGTTCTGAAGAGCCGGGCCAACAGGTACCCTGAGCGTCATCACAGGGGCTCTGGTGGAGGATGGCACCGGCCCACGGCCCAGGGAGAGCCCTGCAAGGTCCAGACGGGCGGTGACCCATACGTGGCCACCAGCCACACGTGCCACGAGAGCTTGAAGTGTGGCCAGTGCAACAGGAGGAGCTGGGCTTTGCGTTTAGTTTCAATTTAACTGATTGAAATTTAAAAGCAGACACTCATTGCAACTCTCGGTAAACTGTTGGGAGTGTTTAAAAGAACACTCTGTGTGTGGAATCTGCGTTTTCAACGGTAAGCTTTATGAAGTCTCAATACAAATCAGGTATTTCTGGTGAAAATTTCGTGTCTAAATTGAAGCGTGCTGTAAATGTAAAATGCACACTGCATTTCAAAGACTTAGTACAAGAGAAAAACCATGAAAATATCTCACAAATATTTGAAAATATTGACTGTGTTTTGAAATGGTAATACTTGGACGTATTGGGCTAAATAAAATACATTACTGAAATTAATTTTGCCTGTTTCTTTTTACTTTTTGAATGTGGCTACCAGAAATTTGGAAATTCCTTATGTGGCTTGCATTCCATTTCTTTGGGCTGTGCTGGTCCTTATGTGTGTTCGTGACCCCTCTCCAAAGGGCTACAAGGTTGTAGGCAGAAGGTTTTATATAAAGTAAAGAATATGGCTACATTCCCAGTTTACCTTGACTTTGGGGTAAGTCCTCTCCAGTCCAGCTGCTGCTGAGGCGTTGGTTCCTAACGCACCATCGTCTACGGGCATGGGACACCTCCCAGCGTGGGCCTTTGTCCTCACACCATCATTAAAACCAAGGTCAATGTTTTCTTGCAGCCTCTTCTCTTTTCAAAATCCCTTCTAAGCTCTCGCTGTGATGAAAATGGGTTTTGGGGTAGGAGGGGTAGGAGGGGCAGGAGCTGTGGATGCAGGGAGCCTTTTACTCCCTTGGAAAGTAGAGGGATTAGTTCCGGTCTGTTGCTTTTGGTGTTTCGTCTTTATCCTGTTAGAGCCAGAATGATAAATAGGTCTCAGCTCTACTGGCAGCCCAGAACCTGTGGAAGTGGCAGCCTGCAGCACTGTGGTGAGAAGGATTCCCAAGCTGTGTGCAGACTGAGCGGGAAAGAGGCGATCGATTAGCCACGTCTGTAAAGGGCACGGGCTGGGACTGTAGAACACTGGCTTGGTATAGAGTGATCCTGCCCTGATGAAGTTGTCTTCTTTGAGAATTCCACCCCCTCCCCCCCCCCCCCACTTTCAAGACCTGATATGTTTTAACAAGTTGGCCACTTTGAAGAAGCAGGGAGGAGGCTTGCACTGTGTCAGGAGATGTACGGAGGGGAAGCTGGTCATCTCAGTGGAGCAGAACCCTAACCAAGGGGATGGGACAAGAGCTTTAAACCACTGTGCAAACGTTCAGTGGCACTTTTTCACTTACTCGGTAGAGCTGGGTCGGCTCTGGTCTGGGACCAGTCTACTGGCAGCAAAGAGACAGGGCTGTAAACCCAAGGAGCAGGGTAGAAACCTGGAGGGTCTGAGGGAAGAGAAGAGGGTTGGCTCTTTTCCTTTTCCTCTCCATCTTCCCTCCCTTCACAGTGGGCTCTGTGAACTTTGGAACCTTTCCTGCTTCTTGGTGCCACATTCCTGGTTGTGGCTTTGCTCAGGACGCAGCTGGAGAGAGGCCAGGGGCATAGCCACTGGAGCCAGAGTGTCAGCGTTCATGTTCCAGCTCTGCCCCTTACTAGCAAGTTATTGAAACATGCCGTGCCTCAGTTTTCTCATATGTAAAATGGAGCCATTCATATGACTGCTTGCTCTGAAGGTTAAATGAGTTAATCCCCATAAAGTGTGTAGAATCATGCCTTGCACATAGTACGTGCTATACGAGTGTTAGTACACGAGTTAGTAATGACACTGTAAGTTCTCATCATTTGTTCATTTGTATGTTACTAATTAATGCTGCATATCAAATCACCCTAAAACCTATTGGCCGAAAACAATAATCGTTTGTTCTCTCCCGTTGTTTCTGTGGGTCAGGTATTTGGAAGTGGCCTGGCTCGGGGTTTCTCGGTGAGGTTGTAACCAGATGTCAGCCACCGTCATCCAGGGGAGCGAGGGTGGCTCTCTCCCGTGGCTGGCCGGCTAGTGCCGGCCGTAGGCAGGAGGCCTTGGTTCTTCTCCGTATGGGGGTCTCCCCATGTCTGCTCGAGTGTTTTCACGGTATGGTGGCTGGCTCCCCCTGTGGCAAGCAATCCAGGAGACCAAGGTGGATATGGCAGAGACTTCCTGACCTCACCTGGGAAGTCACACAAGCAAAGAAGTGATGTGGTCTGACTTACATTTTGAGAGACTGCTGTGGCTGCTGGTTTGAGAAGAGACAGGAGGTCTGAACGGGAGGCTTCGGCAAGGGCGGGAGCACTTTTGACCGCCTGGCATGTGCCAGAAACCTGCCAGTTGGGTTTCATATACTTTTCCCTTCATCCGTCACAGTAGGCTGGTGGCCCGAGTGTTACAACCCCCCTTTTACAGGTAGGTTCGGAACCTGACTCAGAGAGGGCAGGTTATCTGCCACCAGAGCCAGGATTCACCCAGGGTTGCCTGGCACCAAAGCCTGGGGAGACGCACAACCTCTCAGGACGCCCACCTCACGATGGGACGGCTTACGAGGGAAAACAGACTTTGTGAGGGATCTTAATTCCCGTATTTCTCGAAGTCAGGATGGGGAACCTGAGAAAGCCAAGAAACATTCACAGGTCAGACAAGGGAGAGGAGCAGGGCCCTCTCAGCACCTGCCAGCGCTGGGGGGAAGATCAAAGGGCTGGGGCAAGGTTTGGAGGGTTGGCTGGACCAAAAAGTATGGGCTGGGGAGATTCCCTGCACTTGGCTCAGGATCTCCAAATTAACAGAACTTCTGAGGTCAAGGGAAGCCTTCGTGTTACCTGCGCCCTAGAGAGTTCCATGCGGAGGGATCAGGCCCACCCACCTGGAATAGAGTACCTGGGAGTAGTAAAATAAATGAACTAGATCAATGTGTATCTGCACAAATGGTGTTTAAAACCATGATGTTAAGAGGGGGATTGCAGACGATTCTGTAGGATGCAGTTGTGCAAATTCGAAGAATATAGTTGTGCCTATTGTTCCTGGATGTATGTGTGTATGTGTGCGTGTGTATCTCAAAGTGTAACAACCGACCAAAGAGGATACACAGCACACTTAGAGCAGTTGAGTGTTCCTGGAGAGAGACGGAGGAGGGGACCAACAGGGAGTTTGACTTTATTGGCAACATTTTATTTCCGTGGTTTTTTGAAAAGAGAGGCTTGCAGCCAATCTGACAAAATGTTAACAAGTTGTTAATTCCGGTAGCAGGGCAGGTGATTCCTAGTCTTTGTACTTTCCGGAATTGAAAAAAAAAAAAAAAAAAACACCAAACAAACCTTGAATCTAAAAACATTTTAAAAGGAAAGGAAAGAAACAGCTGGTCCCCCAAAGTCGATGAGTCTCAGCTGCATGAAGAAGGAGAAGAGGGCTGCCTGGGTGGCTCAGCCCTCCCACACGTGCTCGCTCTCTCTCTCTCTCTCTCTCTCTCTCTCTCAAAATAAATAAATAAACATTTATTTATTTAAATTTTTTTAATGTTTATTTATTTTTGAGACAGAGAGAGACAGAGCATGAACAGGGGAGGGTCAGAGAGAGAGGGAGACACAGAATCTGAAGCAAGCTCCAGGCTCTGAGCTGTCAGCACAGAGCCTGACTCGGGGCTCGAACTCACGGACCATGAGATCATGACCTGAGCCGAAGTCAGACGCTTAACCGACTGAGCCACCCAGGCGCCCAAATAAACATTTTTTTAAAAAGATGGAGGAGGGTAGTGGAAGACTGAAGGCAAGATTCCTGCCCTGCTCCAGGCCCCCAGAAAGCCTGTCACCCATGCAGTGCTGTTTTCACTTGCCTGGAGGACAGCAAAGTGATTCTCAATCCTCTTTGCTCAGGCATGTCTTCTGTACCTGAAGATCAGCCGAGGAGGGGCTGGCAGTGAAGGCGGCGGTGATGGAGACAGCACGTTCTCCAACAAAGCCCAAGTGTTGAGGGTGCAAGGGCCGGAGGAAAAGAAGGGTCAGGTGCCGGGAGCCCAGGCCAGGAGGACTGAGAGCCAGAGCCTGGAAGTTCCATCTGTGAAAGGACATGACTAGTAAAATGGGTGTCTCTCACCCTCTGTCAGGGGTGAAGGGATTGGAAAAGTCTTTTGATATAAAGGTATGACACCAAAGGTATGAGGTTTTTCTTCATTATTCTTTTTTCTCCCTTTAGACATAGTACATGGTTAATATACAAAAGACAGGAAATTGAAAAGGAGATGAAAATCACCCCAAATCGTACCATTATTAACATCTTGGTGAATAATCAATTCAGATCTTTTTTGGTGGATTTTTGAAAATAAAATCATGCATTTTATGCTGTTTTGTAACTGGTTCTTTTTTTTTTTTTAATGTTTGTTTATTTTTGAGAGAGACAGAGACAGAATGTGAGTGGGTTAGGGGCAGAGAGAGAGAGGGAGACACAGAATCCGAAGCAGGCTCCAGGCTCCAAGCTGTCGGCACAGAGCCTGACGCGGGGCTCGAACTCATGAGCTGTGACATCATGACCTGAGCCGAAGTCGGATGCCCCACCGACTGAGCCACCCAGGCGCCCTGTAACTGGTTCTTTTAACACTGTATCATGAACACCTTTCTATGTCATCGTCTTCCAAATATTTTTTAATGGCTGCCTAGATTTTCGATGGGTGAATATTCCATAGATTATATATACCATCACAGTTCATGGATTCTGAAGATTAGATTGCATAGGATAATATGAAATCGGGTTGTTTTTGGGTCAAAAATGGTCACTATTGGAAGTTTCATAGCGTTCAACTAAATATGTTTTCCAGTTTTTCTTTTCTTTTCTTTTTTTTTTTAACGTTTATTTATTTTTGAGACAGAGAGAGACACAGCATGAACGGGGGAGGGGCAGAGAGAGAGGGAGACACAGAATCGGAAGCAGGCTCCAGGCTCTGAGCCATCAGCCCAGAGCCTGACGCGGGGCTCGAACTCATGGACCGCGAGATCATGACCTGAGCTGAAGTCGGATGCTCAACCGACTGAGCCACCCAGGTGCCCCCAGTTTTTCATTTTCATAAACAACACAACAATGAACCCTTTGTAGGTGCACCTTTACACATAGCCTTGATTAATTCCTTAGATAAATCCTGGCAATGGAATTGTTGAACACAGTATCAAAAATTCCAATAAAGACAGAATCGGATAGGTCTGGGATTAGGGAGAGGTGAGTGGAATGAATGGTGTAAGTCAGGGCCAGATCTGTCTGTATCTCAGATGTTAGTTTCTGTTCATTCTGGATACTTTGCATTAATTTTGATTTTTCAGAATATGTCTTTAAAATATCTATTTTGGGGCACCTGACTGGCTCAGTCAGTACAGCCTGCAACTCTCGATTTTGGGATTGTGAGCTCATGCTCCACATTGGGTGTAGACATTACTTTAAAAAAAAAAAAATCTGTCTCGATTCCTGAGTTTGTTTGGTGCCCCCTTACATTTTGCACCCAACATGAGTGCCTCAGTCGTTCCCCCTGCTCCTGGCCCAGGATAGCACTAGTGTTTCCCTCAAGGAATTGTCATGGTGAGTGAGGCCTGTGAACCACTCAGAACGGCATCCAGAATAAGTGTGCTCAATAAGTATTATGTTTATCTCTTCTCAGAAAACATTTGTTGTCCAGCACGTGACAGGTGCTAAGCTAACAGCTGGGATGCCAGGGTGAGTAAGACCCGGTCCCTGTGCTCGAGCTGCTTGGGCATGTCAGGGAGCCTGCCAGCGTTGGGGAAGGTGGAGGGTGCCGTCGCAGGGCACGTCCTTCCTGGGTACAGTGAAGTCTTTGCCTTGTGCACTGGAGGGATGATAATGTGGCCCGAAGTCGTTAATACGAGCACATGCTGGTCGCACAGGAAGCAAAAGGGACATCAGGCAGGAGGTGTGGCCTGAGCCAAGATGCAGTGTGGGAGGCCCAGCTCCAAGTCATTCTGTTAGTATGGGAGGAGGACTGGGCCAAGAACGGGTGGCAGCTGGGGATCCTGCTGGGCCAAGAACGGGTGGCAACGGGGGAGACACGGGGATCCTGCCCTGAGCCCCATGTCCACTTGTTCCCAAGCCACGCTGACTGCAGGAAGGCCAGCCTGCGACGGTCCGTTCACACTTCCAAGGGTGCTACCTTCCTGTGTAACGTCAATCGTGACATTGATGCCTAATGTTGATTTCTTCTTGTTGTCTTATTTTTAATCATGGCAAAATATACATAACACAAATTTTACTGCATTAACTATTTTTTTACTAACGCTTTTTTTTTTTTTTAAGTTTATGTATTTTGAGAGAGTGTGAGAGTGCATGAGCATCGGGAGGGGCAGAAAGAGAGGGAGAGAGAGAATCCCAAGCAGGCTCTGCACTGTCAACTCAGAGCCTGACACGGGGCTCGATCCCACGAACCCTGAGATCACGACCTGAGCCGAAATCAAGAGTGGGATGCTCAACCAACTGAGCTACCGAGGCACCCCTTTATTAACTATTTTAATGGTACACAGTGCCATTAAGTAGCATTAACCCTCACACTGTTGTGCAGCTTACCCCCACCATCCATCTCCAGAACTTTTTCGTCCCCACCATTGTACTTCCTGTCTCTCTGAATGTATCTATTCTAGGTGCCTCACAGAAGTGGGATCATACAGTACTTGTCTTTTTGTGACTGGCTTGCTTCGCTTAGCTTGATGGCCTCAAGGTTCATCCGTGTGGTAGCAGGTGTCAGAATTCTCTCCCCTTTTGAGGCTAGATAATAGTCCATTGTATGCCTAGACCACATTGTGTTTATCAGTTCATTCATGGACGGACGCTTGGGTTGCTTCCAACGTTTAGCTATTGTGAACAATGCAGCTATGAACACGGGTGTACAAATATCTGTTTGAGACCCTGCTTTCAATTCTTTTGGGTATATTCCCTGAAATAGAATTGCTGGGCCATAGGGTCATTCCATTTTTAATATTTTGAGGAACGACCATACTGTTTTCCTAGTCTTATTTTTTTTTTTTAATTTATTTTTTATTTTTTTTAAATGTTTATTTACTCATTTTTGAGAGAGCGTGAGTGAGGGAGGGGCAGAGAGACAGGGAGACACAGAATCCCAAGCAGGCTCCGGGCTCCAAGCTGTCATCAGGGAGCCCGCTATGGGGCTCGAACCCATGACCCATGAGGTCATGACCTGAGCCCAAGTCGGAAGCTTAACCGAGGCACCTGGCCCAGTGCCTGCCCCTAGTGAACCCTGGTTGCCCGGATGAGGCTTCTGGAGGTTGAGTAACTTGCCCAACATCCCACAGCTGGAGGGGAGGGGAGGGGAGGTAGAACACATTCGAACCCAGGCGCCAATCCCAGGGGCCAAAGACTTTATCTCTGGGCTGTACGGGCTCTCCGAGATGGCCTGGCTCCCATCAGTCCTGGGAGAAGCCTCACCATCCCTACCCTTCCCTTCCCTCCTCTTGGGGTAGAAGCTGAGGATACAGCCTTCGGGAGCCCCACCCCACCCCCCAGCTTCACAACAATCGGTTGCAAAAGTTGCCAGTGACAGTCATGACTCTTAAGAAAAGAAAGGGGCAGACAGATCCAATTTCGGTCACCCAAGTTCAGGAGGAAATACCAGCTTGGGCAGCTCACGACAAATAAAAAACTGGGAGTGTTAGGGGCGCCTGGGTGGCTCCATCAGTTAAGCGTCCAACTCTTGATCTCAGCTCGCTCAGGTCATGATCTTATGACAGTGCAGAGCCTGCTTTGGATTCTCTCTCTCCGTGTCCCTCTGCCCCTCCCCTGTGCATCTCTCTCTCTGTCTCTCAAAAAATAAAAAAATCAAAAGTAAATAAATAGACATTAAAAAAAAAACAAAACTGGGAGTGTTCGCCACAGGCCGAACCTACTCCCTGAGTGCGGGGACAGCTGCTGCTGTGTCTCAGCCCAGCTGTGCTCTAGATTGCTTTTCTTTAGCTGTTCCTTGCATGCCAGGGGACAGGGTCATCACTGGTACCTGACCTCTGCAGTGTCTGCTCCACAGTGAGCACTCAGGGACTCTGTGATGATTGAGCCTACAGGGCCTGGAAGACCTTGGATTTAACTCTGTGAGCCACGGACTGTTGACATCTCCATTTGACAGATGAAGAAACTGAGGCTCTGAGAGTGAGTGACTTATTGATGTTTTCAGCCAAACAGTCACAGTGCTGGGATAAGAAGCAGGCGCTGGGCTCATCTAAGGAGAGGGAAATCTAGAAATCCGTTTCAGGTCCAGACCTGGTCAGGTTTTTGAGGCTGCCCTGAGGGCACCTGCTTGGCTCCCTGGAGTGGGCGGGAGGAGAAGTGTGAGAGGAAACGGGGCAGTTCCAAAGCCAGTGGACCCCAGTGCCCGGCTTGTCTGCCCTCCCAGTTTTTCAACCTTTTGTGAGCTCTGGCGGTGGAAATCCCTCTCCTTTGTTGCCAGCCAACGGGGCTGTGTGGTCATGACACCAACCCAGCCCTCCATCCCCCTGGGCCGCACGTGCTCATGGGACCCGGCAGAGACGTGGCTTGCTTAGGAACACTGACATCGCTCTCTCTTCTCCCAGGACACTGGCCTGTGGCGTTCGCGACACCTGGTGTTTTTCATGCCTGAGGACCGACATAGTCTCCCTTCACTCCAGATACAGTCCTCTGCCCAGGCGTGGGGGTCCTGGGTAGGAGCTGAGCCTGTCCAAACCCCACACCACTACGATGGTCATTGGAAAAACGATATTCATTCTGAAATTACTTCCCGCCAGTGACTGCTCACATACAACGAGCACTTCAAAGACCAAGTATTTGGACTATAACTTTTCATAAGTTAGGTGTTGGGATTTGCCCCAAAGGACCTCTGAGAGGTGTCAGAATTGACAAAGATGATATCTGCCCTAGCCGATTTGTTTTTTCTTCACATGTGGACAGCTCAAGCTGCAGGGTGAGGTTTTATACCCTCTAGAGGGCCTTGGAACCCCCGACCGCCCTTGTCCTCTAGAGATGAATTCTACGAGGTTCCCTTGCACCCTGCCTGCTGTGCATCGGAGCACACAATTGGGCCAGGTTCGACACCCCCACTTTACTGGTCTCTTTGGTTCCCTCTGTTTGCTGTGCCCCAGCCACACTGCCCTCCTGTCTTTCCGTGGGCGCATCAAGCTGTCCTGCCCCAGGCCCGCAGGCTGTCCCTCTGTCCGGGGCCCCCCCCCGCTCCCAAGCTGACCATGGCCAGCTCCTCTCTCCAGCCCTCTCCAGCCCTTTACCTTGTGTCATTGCCTTCCACACAGTTGCCAGTCCTGGAGATGACCTTGCTCTTTGCTGTTCTCCATCTCACCTCCTCCCCTGGCCCGTGCAGCCCATGAGAGGAGGGACGATGTGGGGTGCACCTCCCTACACTAGATGGCTGTCAGTATGTATAGTTACCACGGGACAAGTGACCCGACCTCTCGAGCCTCTGTGTCTTCATCTGTGCAGTGGGCATCACTAGTCCTGAAAGCCACATTAAAAGAGCCCTACCATACACATGGCTTGTGGCACAGAGTAGTCACATCACCAATGACGGATCACTAATGTCATTCCTCCAGGGCTCCTGGAGAGCTAAGAACATGTCTGCCTTGTTGTGCCGGTGACTGGCAACTAATGGATAGGCAGCAAATGCTGACGGACTTGGAGGGAGGCTGACCATTTTGGGGATGGCTGCTGTTTCTTTGCTCACGACATGGCCCTTGTGGGCTGCACCACACGTGTCTGGGTTGCCAGGACGTCAGCGAGTTTGCTAGGTTCACACTTGGCCTCAGGCAGGTGAGGAACTCGGCGTAATATGCCAAGAAGCTTTTCCAGGGGAGGAAAGATAGGGTGATGGGAATCACAGGAGCTAAGACCACAGACTCTGCCAGGGTTCAAATCTAGCTCCACTGCTTACAAGCTGTGTGATCTTGGGCAAGTTACTTAACCTGTCTGAGCCTCAGTATCTGCCTCACAGGGTGGTTATGAGGATTTGATTACTCACTGTGAGTGTTCTCTTAGAATGCCACCTTACTTTTGTTTTATTATCCCTTTGCTTTCTCGGCTTCCCCATGTCGTGTCTTCGTTCATTTAAGATATATTCATTAAGCACCTACTATGTGTCACCAATTGTGCAGGGTGCCAAGGAATCAAAGGTGAACAAGACATCCTGGCCTGTGTCCTCCAGGTGTGGGAATGGGTGATGACAGGGGCCTGGATAAATGCCAGAGAAGGACATACCTAAGAAGGATTCAGCTCAGCCGTGTTGCCGCTCCTGCTTTGGAAAAATGGGTTCCTGCCTTGGGGTGCTCACTCTTGCCCTGCTGAATGATCTCTGTGGCCTTTTCCTGGGACTAGAATCATCCTGACTTCTCGGAGCTGGCAGGGGCCCTGGAGACCCCGCACCTCTTTCTTATCTTCCACCCCAAACACCTGCTGTGGTTCCTCCAGGAAGGGGTGCCTGCTCTTCAGCCACAGGGAACAGGGGGCAGAGTGGCCTCTTTGATGCTAGCAGTGTCGCTGTCCTGTCACCATCCAGCGTCAAGGGGTCCCCGGGCCTGTCACCATCAGCGCGGACAGATAAACACAGGTGTCTTGGGGATGGGGTGGAGTGGCAGTGCTGTTCTGGCAGGCACAGTGACACACGATGGGCATAACCGAGGGAGGCCCAGCCCTGGGTCGGCTCCTGGGCGGTGGGGAGCTCTGCTTTCACAGCTTACAGCGAACTTGGGCAAATTATGTGTCCGTCCTGTATCTGTTTCCTCAACCGCAAAATGGGGACAGTGAAAGCAGAGTGCCTCTACTTGAAGAAGACTGCTTTGAGGGGCGCCTGGATGGCTCAGTCGGTTAAGCATCTGACTTTGTCTCAAGTCATGATCTCGTGGTTCGGGAGTTGGAGCCCTGCATCAGGCTCTGTGCTGACAGCAGGGAGCCTGCTTGGGATTCTCTCTCTCTGTCTCCCTCTGCCCCTCTCTCACTTGTGCTGTCTCTCTCTCTCTCTCAAAAAAAAAACAAAAAAAAAAAGATTGATGTGACGATCAGATGGGATTACACATTAAAACCTGTCCTGTTGGACTTGGCTTTATTATCACTTATTATCCTGCCATCATTTACTATTGTTGTTATCATTTTTAGGGACATTTAGGTCATACCTACAGCCCATGCCACACAGAAATAGAATGGCTGTCATGTAAGAAAGATCCCTCATTTCTTTTTTTCTTTTTTTAATTTTTTTTAATGTTTATTCATTTTTGAGAGACAGAGACAGAGTGGGAGCAGGGGAGGGGCAGAGAGAGAGGGAGACACAGAATCCGAAGCAGGCTCCAGGCTCTGAGCTGTCAGCACAGAGCCTGACACGAGCCTCGAACTCACAAACCACAAGATCGTGACCTGAGCCGATGCTGGATGCTCAACGGACTGAGCCACCCGGGCACCCCAAGATCCCTCATTTTCAAAACAAACCATTTTATGTATCATCATTTGCATTCCTCTTTCAGGGATTCTGTTGTAGTTGCACAGAGAGACCCAGAAGGAAAACTGAGGCCTTCCTCCGGTCCCTCCCTTAGGGACTATGTTGTCCTTTACACAGAGGGTCTGTGTCTCCTGGGTACAACCCCGCGTTCCTCACTAGCCCTGCCTTCTCTGTACTTCTGCTGGCATGTGGCTCATGACCATTGTGACTCCAGCCCCAGATCTACCTTAAGCTCCGTGTCTTTGCCCAGCCAAGGTAGCAGCAGTTTCCCACCTCCTGAGAGAGACTCTGATTGGCCCAGGTCGTCCTGCCAAACCTGGCCACAGAGGTTAAAGGTCACTAGTTAATACCCAGGTGGACTGCATTTGGGTCAAATGGCATCATCAAAGAGCTCAGATTCCCAGGGCACAGAACACACAGATTAAGGCAGTGGGGGATACGGGGATGGAGTGGAGAGAAGGCAGAGCCCTTTAGGAAAGGGTGGACAGGGGTGCCTGGGTGGCTCAGTTGGTTAAGCATCCAGCCTCGGCTCAGGTCATGAGGTCATGGTTCGTGAGTTCGAGTCCTGCGTTGGGCTCTGTGCTCTCAGTTCAGAGCCTGGAGCCTGCTTCGGATTCTGTGTCTCGCTCTCTCTCTGCCCCTTCCCCACTCACGCTCTGTCTCTCGAAAAATGAATATATGTTAAAAAAAAATTTTTTTAAGGGTGTGGACAAAGGAACTCTCTGGAGTGATACTGATGTTCTGTTTCTTGGTAGAGATGGATTACACAGGTGTATGCATTTATCAAAATTCACTTAAAGCTATTCTTAAGATTTTACATACACACACACACACACACACACACACACAACCTTTACACAAATGTGAACTCTAGCGAATGATATGTGTGCTGGAAGTATTTAGGGCTGAAATATACTGAAGTGTACAGCTTCCTTTGAATTCACCAAACCATGAAGATGGACTGATTGACAGATGAAAGCCTGGATGGAAGGACAGATATATGATGAAGCTAATCTAGCAAAATGCTGATGGTGGAAACCAGTTGGTGGGTGTGTGAGTGTTCACTGTACAATTTTTTCAGCTTTTTGGGACGTTTAAAACAATTTGTTAATGTTTATTTATTTTGAGAGAGAGAGAAAGCACGAGCAGGGAAGGGGAAGAGAGAGAGAGAGAGAGAGAGAGAGAGAGAGAGAGAGAGAGAGAATCTCAAGCAGGTTCTACACTGTCAGCACAGACAGTGTAGGAACTCACTGAACCAGGGCAGGAACTCACGAACCATGAGATCATGGCCTGAAATGAAGTCAAGAGTTGGACGCTTAACTGAATGAACCACCCAGGTGCCCCACGTCTAAAAATTTTTATGATGAACTGTAGAGTCTTATTTATTTATTTTATTTATTTATTTATTTATTAAACGTTTATTTATTTTTGAGACAGAGAGAGACAGAGCATGAACGGGGGAGGGGCAGAGAGAGAGGGAGACACAGAATCGGAAACAGGCTCCAGGCTCTGAGCCATCAGCCCAGAGCCCGACGCGGGGCTCGAACCCACGGACCGCGAGATCGTGACCTGGCTGAAGTCGGACGCTTAACCGACTGAGTAACCCAGGCGCCCCATTATTTATTTATTTTAGAAAGAGAAAGAGAAAGAGAGCATGAGTGGGGGAGAGGGAGAAAGAGAGAATCTTTAAGCAGGCTCCACACTCAGCAACGCGGAGCCTGGCTCGATCCCGGGATGCTGGGATCGTGTCCTGAAATCAAGAATCAGACAGTGAACCGACTGAGCCACCTAGGCGCCCCAGATGTAAAAGCTTTAATAGAGAAATGAAAGGAGCATGAGCAACCAGGCCCTGCCTGGCATCTCAACACAATTTGCTCTTCCTCCAGGGCACTCGTGCCCCAGGCCTGCTACAGAAGGCTCAGCATCACTTAACCAGCACCTCACTCCTGTCAGAAGCTGAGAGGAGTTGCTAATTGAGAGAGTCCCTAGGACATGTGTGAGTCACCCACCACTCCCGGTTTTCCAGACCAGGCCCACATCAAGCCAAGTCCCTGGAAAGGGGCATCCCTGGAGGTGATTGGGGATCTTGCTCCCTGTTGGCATTACAGCTGTGCCACACCCTCAGTTTTACGGTGAGCATCTTTTGTGCCATCACTGTTGACATCATTGCCGTATTTCCATTGTGTGAGAGTCCCCGAGATAAAATCCTCCCTGTCTCCAGGGCCTCTGGTCTGGTTACTTTTGGAGGCCCAGCGCAGTGAGCTCTCCCAGCTGCTCAGTAAATGTTTACTGGTTACATGCAAGGATGGGTGAGTAGTAGAATTCAGCGCAGGAAAGAGGCGTCTCTCTGCTGACTGATGGGTAAGCTTTCTTTTAGCAAACAGTGACGACTAAGCAGCTCCTAGTGCTTCCCTTTTGGTGTGGCTAGAAATTCAATACAATGACAGCTGTTCTGGTGGCCTGGGGTCCCTCCCTGGGAGTGGGAGGGCTACCCACTCCATCCCTCAGCGACTCTGGATTTTTTGCGTTCCTATGTCAAATGCTGCAGGGAATACGTAATAAATGAATAAAATCAAGTTCAGTTCTTTCATTTTGCTGTTGAGGAAAATGATGCAGAGAGGTTAAGTGACTTGCCCGAAGGCAAACAGCAATCTGCCACGCAGCAGAGCCAACACAGACCCCCTTCTCCTGCCTCCACAGTTCTTTCTCCTGGACCACCCTGCCTCTTGTGCTCGGGTCTGAGGCGAAGCCACAGCTTGGAAATGATGCGACTGCCTCTGAGCGAGAGGTGCTAACCAAATCTCCTAACTGCAGGGCCCAAATCCAGTAGAAAAGTCTCCACTTAATCCTTGCCTGGGTACTGAGTAAATAATTCTGAGGACTCAGACAAAGCCTTCCATAGTACGCGGAGCTCTGAATTGTCCCTGAAGCTTCCTGAGTCCTGAAAGACTCTGGTGCTAAGAAACCAACATGTTCCTTGGAATTAGTGACCCTGCGAGTCCAAAGCAAACTAGCCGAAGTATCTGCCACTGCCCCTCCCAAGTCCTGGCACCCTGTTTTCCAGCAGGGACTGGAAGAAGGGTCAGTAGGAGGATCTGAGGGAATGACCTGGAAGGCTAGTGATGTGATTTACAGGGGAGGAAACGAAGAGGGTCCCCTGTTTAAAGTCACACAGCTTGTTTGGGTAGACGAGGGCTGGGATCCAGGCCTCCCAGCCTGTGGCCACAACTCTTCCCACTACACCAGGCTGCCTCTTTAGAAAGCCACAGGACAGTTGTTCTGCATTAGGCCAAACCAGAAGGCAGTTGGAATGGGTTGACAGCCAGCTGCAGAGAAACCTCTGAGGCAATTGCTGGTGAATGGATTCAGCAGAGATTCTACCAAACCCAACCCACACTAACATATCAGGCCCTCGAGACCACGGCATCCTGCCAGTAACCCTGGCACCAGAGTGTCCCCAAGGCCCAGCAGGGCCAGCGGCACTGCCTCCATTACTTCTGCATTTAATGAACTCCTAGCCTGGCCCAGTGAGTGTGGCCCCAGGAATTACCCAGACATGATGAGATTCGTAGGCCTTTCACAGGCTACATCCTCCAGGACCAGAAGTTTCCAGTGGGTTTCCACCAACACAGAACTTATGGATTGGAAGACAGTCAGTCTCTACAGCATCAGAAACTTAAAAACTCATCCCAGGGTCTGGAAAAGTCAACACCTAGAGAGTGAAAGAATGCATGGGTGACTCAGGCTCGTGGCTGGGTCTGATGTTGACATGGGCTTTCTTCTTGGCCAGTGGACAGGGGTCTTTAATTACTTTTCCTTTGGGGCCTCTGAGGGATGCTGAGGTGCTGGAGGCCTGGGAGAGGCTGAGAGTGTCTGAGCCCATGTGGAAGTCATTGCTTTGATGAGAGCGCCGTTTTGGAGTCTCTGGTGGTAAGCGTGACAGACTTAAGTCATGGGGGATGTATTGCTAGGATACCTGGAAGGCTGGGAACCAGCCATAGCAGGTGGTCAAAACCTCTGAAGGCTTCACCCTGCTAGAAGACTCACACTACAATTATATCGTTGTGGGGCTTAGGTCCTGTGGTTACCCTTTGGCAGGAAGAAGTGGGATGTCTCCAAAAGAGCCTGCAAGGACCCCTTGGGTTTCCGTGGTGATGTTGGAGAGGGGAGGGGAAAAGACCCTTGGATTTACCCTCCCAGTGAGGTTGCGCTCAGAGACGAGAAGCAATTCCTTACAAGGAAACCAGAGACCTCTTCAAAAGGGGAAGTGGATACTGGCCTCCCCAAACAGAGACTGTCTTCCACGCCCAGTGTGGAAATTGTTCTGAGCTATTTTTGTGAATTAACTCAACTGACCATATGCTTTGTTGGTCAGTGTCAATGATGTAATATGTCGCATTCTTAAAAGTGAGAGACGTGCCACAGTGCTAATTATTGTTGCATGCACATATGTGCATCTTTATTGTCAGAACTCACAGCTGCAGGTGCTCTCAAGTTCATACTTTGACCCACCCCATCTCGCTCGATCTTTGCAAGGTTCTTGGGAGGCAGCTGTTTTATTGCACCCAGTCCTCCCAGGAGAAGGACGCTTTGCCTCAGGAAACCAACATTTTGGATGGCCTTGCAGGCAAACAGGAAGGTGGGGGAAGAGGAAACTGTCCCAGGACATCAGCAAGGAACCCAGGCGGCCTGTGCCGGGATCAGCTCGGCAGGGGTGGACTCCACAATCATCTGTTTTTGGTGCCTCCCCAGAGGAGCTAAGACAAAATATGAGTGTGGACTTTTTTCCTTTTGGTTTCACTGTGGATGATTTGAAACTGACAGAAGCAAATAAAAAGGTTACAAAAAGACTAAGGTTCTCATTGACCCCAAGATGCTATGGTGGAAAGTGACTGAAAGAGTCACATTAAGAATGTGATTCCCGAGAGCACTTTCCAGCACTCAGACCTGCTGAGGAAAATTCCCTGCGCACTGCACCTCTGGGCTGGGGAACGAAACAGCAGCCCAAATGGTAATGGTCTCAGAAAATTACCAGCCCTTGGAAATGAGGGTGGGGAATGGAAATGCTATTTCAGCCCTGTCTGGAAAGAATTAAACGCCAAAACCCCCCATCTCAGTTCCATTATTGATGACAGTTAAATGGGGTCAGAGGAAGCAAGCGTCACATGGGAAGGCTTCCCAAAGCCTTCCCAGGACACAGGGAGCTCCCTGGCCACCTATGATTCTCAGAGGAGGTGGGAACTACAACCCACAGGGCAGGAGAGGCGGTTGGAGGTCTTCCAGACCCACTGGGGCTCGGTGACCCTCTTCTCATGTTTAAATTCTCAACTTCAATGCTCTTTCCCTTATGGTTAAGGGATAAGGGAGATTCTTTTTGGAAGGACGGGCTTTTGGTTTTTCGTTATACTTAATATTTTCTAATTTTACATAGAAATGTTTGAAGTTTGTCTCCAAAGACTCACGGGGGACTCAACTCTAACTGTCCCACGTTTCTACACCGGGTGACTCCAGGTAGATCAGCCACACAGACAGCTGGGTTGGCACAGATACAGCTTGGTGGGACCAGGGCCTGATCTACCTGTCCTGTTCTTTTTATTTATTTATTTTTAGTTTTTTAATGTTTATTTATTTATTTTTGAGAAAGAGAGACAGAGAGAGAAAGAGCGTGAGTGGGAGAAGGGCAGAGAAAGACAGAGACACAGAATCTGAAACAGGCTCCAGGCTCTGAGCTGTCAGCACAGAGCCTGAAGTGGGGCTCTAACTCATGAACCATGAGATCATGACCTGAGCCGAAGTCAGATGCTTAACTGACTGAGCCACCCAGGCACCCCACACCTGTCCTATTCTTTATGGCCAGGGCAGTGGAAGGGACCGCTCTTTCCACAGGCATATACCAAGCCTGGACCTTGACCCTAGCCTGCCAGGCCTGTGTTTGCTGACTGCTGGGGCCAAACCCTGGCTTCTGCCAAGAAGGCCCAGAATGGTGTGGGACAGGAGCTTGATGCTCTGGGTTTCGGGCTCTCTTCACTAGCTGTGGAGCTCCTCTTGAATCTCTCCATTTTTAAATCCGTAAAATCACTATTATGATAATACACAAAGGCTTATCAAATGAGACAGTCACATGAAGTTACTTTACAAACTGGCCGGTGCCATAAAAGCATAAGGAACCACAGTCGTTACTGTAGTGGGTTCCCCAAGGCCAGCAGTGGGCGTAATGCCACAGGCACTGCTACCTAGGGAAGGTTCAGTTCGGATGTCCCTCCTAGGCACAGAGCGGGTGGTGTCCCGATGGGTTCCTCTTTTAGGCAGGAACCTCGGGGAGGGGGGATGGAAGGGGACCTGTTGGTGGCTTTGTCTCAGCCTCCACACTAGCTTCATAACAGCTGCGTTTTGTGGAGCATTCACTCTGTGCCCAGCACCGTGCTAAGCACTTTACACACACAGTGTCATTTTCTTCTCCCAGCATCCCTGTGCGGTAGGTAGTGGGGCACCGAGCGGTTAAGTAACTTGCCCAAGGCTACGCAGCTAGTCAGGGACAGAGCTGGGACTCCCTACCGGGTTGTCTCCTTCTTAAGTTAGTGCTCTTAGCCTGTGTGCCAGGTTACCTCTGTATTTCCCACGATGACCTCTGTCCTGGGACGGAGGGGAAAAGGTGGGTCAGCTGCTTGATGGTGTTGCGGGTGCTGGGCCCTGCTCCTCCTGGGAGAAGAGACAAAAGCCAAGGCATGCGGGGTGGGGAGTGGGAGCACCATCCCCGAGCCCGGGGGAGCATATCTGACTCCTCCTCGTTCATCCCCTGAAGACACGAAGGTGGGGCCTCCTCCACACCTTCGCTGGTCTTGTGGCCCACAAGATGTCCTTTATGCCTAACCCTCCCAGGCTCCTGCCCCTGCCTGGACCCAGCCACGCTCTCTCTGCTCTCTGGGGAGGTGGAGAATTACTCCATCCCACCCATAACAAGATTTCTTTTTCCAAACTCACAGATCTACTTCAATCCCTCTCATCCTTTGTCCTTACTGTCTAGACGCCAGCTTCCCCTCACCTGTTTGGTTGGCAGGCACCCTTTTGGGAGGCTGACAGATGCCTCCTGGGGACAACAACGGCTGCAGTTCCTAGGCCCCTCCAGCCTGAGGACAGGGTTGGCCCACTGGGCGGCCTTGACCCAATGTGGAGAGTCGGATCCCAGCGCTGGGAGGCGTAAGTGGGTAATCTTCCTTTACGAAGAGCAATGCTTTCCTAACAATCTGCAAGAGAAATGTACCTGCAGGTGACAAGAAATTTAGAAGACATCCCCTCCATTCGTTAAGCACTAAGTACACGCTACAAACCTATGTTGATCCCTGTACACATATTGTAGTCCTCACAACCCCCAAGCTGGTACTTTTTTTCCCTAACCCGTTCTGCAGATGAGGAAGCTGAGACAACAGAAATTAAGTGTCTTGTCACGGGTCAGATGGCTAATCAGTAGAGGAGCCAGGATCAAACCCCATTCTGTCTTGCCCCAAAGTCTTTGCTCTAAACTCGCCAGCACACTGTTCCGCTGCCTTGCAGAGAAACAGACACTGAGGTACACAAGAGGGATTGCACTGACTCCTTTCTGCTGCCTCCACCCCTTAATGTCTAAACCAGACAGAAAAAAGGGGCACCTGGGTGGCTCAGTCGGTTAAGCGTCCAACTTTGGCTCAGGTCATGATCTCACAGTTCGTGAGTTCGAGCCCCGCGTCGGGCTCTGTGCTGACAGCTCAGAGCCTGGAGCCCGTTTCAGATTCTGTGTCTCCCTCTCTCTCTGCCCCTCCCCTGTTCATGCTCTGTCTCTCTCTATCTCAAAAATAAATAAACGTTAAAAAAAAAAATTTAAACCAGATAGAAAAAGGATTTCTTTATGGCTACTCGGTAGGGTGTAGCACTTTCCTTTCAGACAATTTCTTAAACAGGTTTGGCTGTTTACTGCATAAACATTTCAAAATACAACTGGACAACCCCAAGCCATTTGAATCAATTAGACAGTGGTTTCTTCCTTGGCCAGCATTTATTGAGTACTTACTTTAGATCAAGCATTCTGTGTTAATTATTTTTATTTAGTTCTCATACTAACCTGAGTTAGGTGGTGTTGTTGTGAGTTCAGTACGTGGTTAAGCACCTTGCCCTTAAAATCAGGCTACCTGCCCCGCTTCTTGCTAATCATATGACCTGTGTGACCATGGGCAAGTCACTTAACCTCTCTGTGCCCAGTTTTCTCGTTTGTTTTTTTTTAATCTTTTTTTTTTTTATCGTTTATTTACTTTCGAGATAGAGACAGAGTGTGAGTGAGGGAGGGGCAGAGAGAGAGGGAGACACAGAATCTGAAGCAGGCTCCAGGCTCTGAGCTGTCAGCACAGAGCCTGACATGGGACTCGAACTCACAGACCGTGAGATCATGAGCTGAAGTCTGATGCTTAACCGACTGAGCCACCCAGGTGCCCCCAGTTTCCTCATTTGTAAAATGGTCACCACAGGAGAGTTGTGAGGCTTAAATGGGTTAACAATGTAAAGCGCTTGGAAGAGTGCCTGACATTCTAGTAAGCCTTGGTTACTGCAGACCATTTTACAGATGAGGACGTTGGAAGGCAAGTAGTTTGCCTAGCTAAACTGGGAGAGCTGACATTTTAATCCAATGAGTCTGATGCCAGGACCCATACACTTAACCACTACCACCTCTTAGTGGCCCCAATTCCTTTCCTTTAAACACACACACACACACACTTTACTGGGGCACCTTGTTAGCTAAGTAGAGCATGCAACTGTTTTTTGTTTTTTAATGCTTTATTTATTTTTGAGAGAGAGAGAGAGACAGACTGTGAGTAGGGGAGGGGCAGAGAGAGGGAGACACAGAATCCGAAGTGAGCTCCAGGCTCTGAGCTATCAGCGGGGGTTGAACTCATGAACAGTGAGATCAGACCTGAGCCAAAGTTGGACGCTTAACCGACTGAGCCACCCAGGCGCCCCTAGCGTGTGCAACTCTTGATCTTGGGGTTGAGAGTTTGAGTCCCATGTTGGATGTAGAGATTGCTTAAAAATAAAATATTCAAAAAAATTCTTTTTAATTCCAAAACCCACTTTACTGAGGTATAATTTGCATACCATAAAACTGACTCACTTAAAGTATATTTCAATGACTTTTACTAAATTTATAGAGTTGTGCAGCCATCACTATAATCAAGTTTAGTACATTTGTATGATCCCCCAAAAGATCCCTCCTGCCTATTTGCAGTCCCAGCCCCACCCCAGACTGGGGCAACCACTAATCTACTCTTTGTCTCTATGCGTTTGCCTCATTTGGGCATTGCATATAAATGGAATCCTCCAACAGGTGGTCATGTGTCTGGCTTCTTTCGCTTCCCAGGATGCTTTTGAGGTGCTTTCACATAGCAGTTGATATTAGTAGTTTGTTTCTTTTTATTGATGAGTAGTATTTCATAGTATGGATAGACCATATTTTGTTTATTCGTTCTCTGGTTGATGGACATTTAGATTAATTCTACCTTTTAACTATTACAAAAACCTTTTAAAGTTTAATAATTTATTGTGAAAAATGTCAACCATGCAGTGAGCCACGACAGACCCATCAACCAGCTTCAGCAGGAGCATTAACATCCGCCATTATTCTTTCATCTAGACCCTTCTCAGACACCCTATCATCTCAGTCAGTCTTTAATTTCTTCCTTTAGGCAAATGAGTTTTTATTTAATTTTGAATAGGTAATGTATTCATAAGATTTGAAGAGTATAAAAGATATACAGTGAAAAGTTTCACTCTGGAAACTTCTATCCCCCATCTGCTCAGTTTTCACTCAGCGCCTTCCAACTACTGTTATTTTCATATATTTTACCAGAAGGCGTATATAAGAAGATATGAATATATAGTCTTTGCCCACTTTTCACACACAAAAGGTAGCATATATTATTATACTGTTTTGCACCTTGATTTTGTTCACTTAATAGTATAGTTTAGAAGTCTTTTCATATCAGAAGATAATTTCCTTACCCTTTTTTTTTTTTTTTTTTTTAGAGCTTCTGTTATTCCATGGTGTAGAGGTACCTTATTCAGCCTGCCACCCACTCTGGACATTTGGGCTGTTTCTGGTCGTCTACAGCCAATGCCATGGTTCTTAAACTTGTACCTACATCATTTCTCACTTATACCAGCATGTCTGTAAGATAAATTTCCTAAGAAGGAGTTGCCGGGTCAGAACATATGCATTCATAGCATTTGTAATTTTCATTGATTTGCCCTCATTGGCAACGGTACCAAGTTACACCCACACCAGCAATATGTGCAGGCACTTGAGTCTCCATTTTCTCGCCAACAGTTAGGACTTTTTAACTTTTGCAGAATAGTCCAGATCTCGCCTCATTTTCTCTCCCTCTTTCTTTCTTTCTCTTCTTATTTCGCTTTAGTTTATGCATTTTTATGTTCAGAGTCTTTGAATGGGTTATTCCCTGCCCACCTTGGGTCATTTTTTAAAGCATTTTTGTGAACAGCTCTTTGGCGACATAATTCACATACTATCCAATTTACCCGCTTAAAGTACACCCTTCCATGGTTTAGTCTGTAGCTCATTTTTAATGCTCATCTCTAACCTTTTAAAACAGTGTTTTTTCTAATACAGAAGCCATACCTGTTTAGTTCAGAAAACTTGGAAAAAACAGAAAGCCCCAAGAAAAATAACGTAGTGCCATCACCCAGAGGTATCCATTGTTAACATTTCTTTTTAAACAAAAATGGTGTGGGGAGTCTGGGTGGCTCAGTCGGTTAAGCGACCCAGGATCTCACGGTTTGTGGGTGTGGGGCTTGTGACGGCTCTGCCCTGACGGTGCAGAGCCTGCTTGGGATTCTCTCTCTCTCCCTCTCTCTCTGCCCCTCCCCCACTCGCGCACTCTCTCCCGAAATAAATAAATTTTTAAAACTTTAAACAAAAATGGGACCTAATGTGTACGCTAAGCTGAGGTTTGCTTTTGTCTTTCTCAGTTCCTTTATGTCTCTCACTCTGGTCCTCAACCTCTAGGGCTGCAAATCAGCATAATTACCATCGTGATGATAACAATTGCAACACTGCTGAGAATACGCCCCGCTCATGGTGAGCTTGCTGGGGGCCAGTGGCTGTGTGCTGCACACTTTATGCGCTCGATCTCAACCAACCCGTGAAATAATTTAGCAACCTTGGTACTGCGCTCACCCCATTTTACCGCTGAAGAAACGGAGGCTCAGAGAGGTTAAGTAAGCTGCCTGATGTTAAACAGGTAGCAAGCAAAAGGAGCTAAGGCTTGAATTCTCATCCGTGTGACTTCAGAAGTCCTGGCCACTAAACTATACGTCATACGAAAGACACTCAGGCCTGGTTCAAAGAAACCAGCCCCTCTCTCAGGAAGAGAGAGGCCTCCAAGTGACCAGATGCGATCCTTAATTCCTGGTCCTCATCTTCCTCTTCTATCAGCCGCTTTTGACACTGCTCTCTCAGGAGGGCCCGGGGGTTACCGCCCCTCGAGAGCAAGCTTGGGGCCCACCAACACCACCTCCAGAAGGCCCACTGTGTTTGGGGGCAGGGCTGCCTCAGGGTCAGCGCCCTTCTGCATTTGCAGGATTTTCTGGCTGCGTGTGGACCCTCTCTGTCCCTCTCTGCTCCTTTAGCCTGCAGAAAGGGAGTAGAGGGAGTGGGGCACCTGTTGCTAGAAGAGTGGCCTACATCACAAAAAGATGTGGCGACCCCTCCGGCACCAGTCAGTTTATAACTGTCCCAGCCCCAACCTGTTGGTGGAGAATCATGGGACAATGGTAAAAGCACTGACCTCTGCCCTTCATGAACACCCTCCGGTTCCCCTCTCTCACTTCCCACGTCCCCCCACCATGTTGCACCCTCTCCAGCACTTTGGGGGTATCTTGCCCTGAGTTTGCTAAGCCAAATAGCCAGCGGGAGGCCCATGGCTGTTAACCGGAACAGCAGGCTGGTTGCTTGGTTGCCATGGCAACAGCTGTTGTGAGTAAGTGGTCCTTGTGGCAGAAGACGATGTAATAAACCAAATTTGGGGCCCCCGTGGGCATCTGCTAGAGGCTTTATTGGGTGCCTTCTGTGGCACTGGGCTGCACGCAGGGGCTGTGACTGAGGAGGTGCCAGCCCAGAGGTGCATCCTGTGTCCCGAGACCCAGCTCTAGACATCACCCAAGGCCAAGGCCTTGCACTTCTGCTCCCAGCTATGATGTATGAGAGCAGCCCTCCCGCTGAGAACAGCCGGAAAATCTGGACAAAGCATTGAAAAGTCTGCACGAGGTTGCGAATGAGGTGGATAGGGCAGATGTCCACCCCCCCCAGGGACCCATTTTGGCTTGGGCACAGTGGCCCTGTGCTGCTGTTAAAATAGCAAAACTCCTGCCAAAAGCTGTCCAGGCTTGCTGCGTGCCTTCTCTCCTTCCATTCCTCCTTGATGCACTCCAGCCAGGGTTTTGTCCCTACCGTTCCTCTAAAATGCTCTTGTCAAGGTCACCAGTGACCTCCAAGTGACTAGATGCCATCCTTAATTCCTGGTCCTCATCTTTCTTTTCTATCAGCCACTTTTGACACTGTGAGTCACTCTCCAGTCTCCTGTCACTCTTGGCTTCAGGGAGACCAGACTCACCAGCTGTTCCTTCTCCTTGTCTGTGCTGGGGCTTCCTCTTCCCTGACCCTGGAACCTTGGAGGGCCCAAGAGCTTAAGGCTTGGTCCTCCGGTTTGTTCAGTCTTCACTTGCTCCCTGAGGGATCTCACCTAGACTAGGATCCCAGGAAACAGGCTCTAAGCCGGAGATTTGCCTCGGGATGAACACCTGTAAGAACACAGAGGCACCAGGTGACCTGTGATGCTGTTGCAGGAAAGGCTTCAGCCCACAGTGCTGGGATCTGGGGAGTGCCAGACACAGTGCTGTGCAGGAATTAGCTCACTAAAGCCCTCGCGGAGGAGGTTGTGTCATCGTCTCCATTCTGCAGGTGCAGAGGTGGAGGCTGGATGAAGTTATCCAGCTTGCCCACCATGAGGAGCTGGGATCCGACTCAGTCTGGTTGCCTCCCAGCACCCTACCCTCCTGCTGCTCTATAGAGCTCCACAGAGCATGCTGGGTAAACTCCAGGGCCGGGTCCCTCGGAGGCCCCCTGGAATGCCCACTGCAGGGCTCCCTGGGCCTGTCCTCACCCTGCTGAGAGGAAACGTGTCCCTCCGGAGGTCTGGGCCAGGGCTGGAGGCCATACAAAGCTGTGGCAGTCTCTTGTTTCACTCAAAGATGCATGAGAAATTTGTACCTGCTTCTTGATCATTAGAAAAGTAATATCCAGGTGCACCTGGGTGGCTCAGTCAGTTAAGCCTCTGACTTTGGCTCAGGTCATGATCTCATGGTTCTTGAGTCCAGCCCCGCATCGGCTTCCGTGCTGACGGCTCAGAGCCTGGAGCCTGCTTCGGATTCTGTGTCTCCCTCTCTCTCTCTGCCCCTTCCCCACTTGTGTTCTCTCTTTCTCTCTCTCTCAAAAATAAATAAATAAACTTAAAAACCAAAACAAGAAAAATAATATCTGATCTCCCAAATATTTGAACAAAAGGAAGAAGCACTGTGGTTACCTCATGTCTTTGTGTTTCCCTGGATGGATTACCTCATATCCTTGACCCCTTTCTCCAGTAGATGTGGGCACTGAAAATGAGGACAGAGGAACAGATTCTGCTTTCCCACCACCTAGGCCCGGAGCACACCCCCTCCATCTTTCTTTCCTTTCCTGCATTTTCTCCAGGTGCTATGACTCACAGCCCCCTGGGCTGGCGGCCGTCAGGCTGGGGGTGGGGGTGGTGGAAGGTGCTGCTAGGGAGGCCCCCCTCGGATTCTGTCCCTATCTGCTCCTAATACACCAAGGCTGCTGCGTTTCAGGATCTGACAGAGCTGTTCTCTGTTGGTGAAAGAATTCAAGCAGCCCCAGAGACAAGATGAAGGGATGAGGACCCAGAGAGCCAGACCTCTCTTTTCCCAAGTCCCCTAGTGCCCCCTCTCAGCATACAGCGTGCGCACCTCAGGGAGCCACGCGGCACAGATGGTCCTGGAATTTGAAGAAAAAAAAAAAATCAGTGACCAAATAGGCAGATCTCTAACCTTCGGGGATGAACCCCTCTGCCTTTCTGAAGAACTTTTATATGTAAAGTGTACGTGTGTGTGTCACACACACGCCTATATGCTCCATACTCACGAGCATGGCCCTGTCCACACAAAAGCTTGTACCCGTGTGCAGATGTAAGCACATCGGCACTACCCACACGCGGGCCCGTGTACACACACACAAGTGCACCCACACACTCCTGCAAGCAGCCACACCCAGAACTGGAAACCCTGACGAGGTCAGGACTGGGATGAAACCGTTCTCACCCTTGATGTTGCTGGAACCACAGCTGTTGGCTGCTGCCATGGCTGCTAGGGCCACCTCCAGAGTTGCTGTTCCCCAGGGGCCGGGTGGCAGTCTGTGGTCTCTTGGAAAGCCATTCTTGCCTTTGCTAGTCAGAGCCCAGGGTGATGTTTAAAGCGTGCAGGAGACGCTTCGAGTGTAGGTTTGGGGGACAGCCATTGAAGCATCTGCAGAATTTTCACAGCATCCACCCTAAGGCTGGAGGGAGAGTAGAGTAGGCTGGCTTTAGACGTGACCTCCTGGGTTTCTCTGACTTTTGAAGTGCTGGGCATCAGTTTGGGGCCCACAGGAGGAGGGCTGAAGACGGGGCTTTTAATGGGTGATGGGAGTTGGAGGCGGAGGAGGGGCACTGGTCTAAGGTGGAGTCCCTGGGGTAGGGTCCTGCCCAGACAGGAGAAGGAAGGAATGACTGGCCAATGGCAGAGGCCAAGGACATTGGTTGGTCAGTACCTGAGAAGGCCAGCTAGCAGTGCTCAGTGTTAGGGCTGCGGCCGTGCCCCTAGCCTTGGCCCATCCAGACAACTCAGGAAGGACTGGAGCTTGGCAGATCCCTGAAGGGGAACAAGGGCCGCGTGGCAGGCATTGTCCCCATTTTACAGTGAAGACATCAGGCCACACAGCTCATGAATGGCAGAACCAAGAAGGAAAGCCCATGTTCTTTCTTTAAAAAAGATTATTCGATTTTTAAAAATCACAAAAGCTACACATGCCTGTTTTAGCAAATGCAATAATACAGAGCTATCTAAAGGAAAAGTGAACACTGTCCTTCTGCCCCTTCTCCCCACCCCACTCCAATACCGTCTACCCGAGCTAAACATTAACAGCCTGCCGTGCAATTTTCTTTTCCCTGTGATCACAGAAATGCACACACACACACACACACACACACACACACACAGCTAGCTCTCTCTCCCTGGCTCTCTCCTTACACACAGAAAATGGACTCTCACCCTTATAAATGATCCATCCAGTGTCCCTTTCCCCTTAAAATACTGGAGACATCTCTCCAAGACAGGGTGCTTAGGTCTACCTCATTCTAGAGGACGGCCTTACCACAGTTTGTTTAATGGGCCCCCACTAATGGACACTCAGGGCGTTTCAAGACTTTGCCAACATAATACGCATGCTAGAAGAGACAGTCATACGTACGACTTTATATACTCATGCTTTCTTTCTGTTGTGTAAAGCTCCCACACTGGGATTACTGCTCAAAGCTCTATATGTTTTATTTCTTTTTTTAAATTTGTAAAATATTTATTTATTTTTGAGAGAGAGACAGAGAGAGGCAAGTGGGGGAGGAGCAGAGAGAGAGGGAGACACAGAATCCAAACAGGCTCCAGGGTCTGAGCTGTCAGCCTGGAGCCCGACATGGGGCTCGAACCCACAAACTGAGATCATGACCTGAGCCGAAGTCAGACGCTCAACTGACTGAGCCACCCAGGTGCCCTGTATGTTTTAAATTTAAACACACTTGGAGCGCCTGGGTGACTCAGTAGGTTGAACGTCCGACTTTGGCTCAGGTCATGATCTCACGGGTCATGGGTTTGAGCCCCACGTCGGGCTCTCTGCTGTCAGCCCTGAGCACGGTTTGGATCCTCTGTCTCCTTTTCTCTGCTTTCCCCCCACTAGTGCACGCATGTACACACTCTGTCTCTCAAAAATAAACATTTTTTTTTTTTTAAAAGGATCTCTCTTAATGTTCGGTTATTCTACTGAATTTTCTTACAATATTTTTTTCATATGTATATTTTAAATTCATCTGGAATTTGTTTCAGTATCTGTTGTGAACTAGGGACTAATTTTGTTTTCTTCCATATGATTAGCCAGTTATGCCAACGCTAATTATGCCAAACTATCTTTTCGTCACTGAATTAGAATGCCGATTTGTCATATACTGAGTTCTTGTATATATTATTTCTGGATTATATCCTGTTCCTCTGATCTTTTTGTTTTTTCTTCAGCCAGCACCATATCGTTGTGATTACAGAGGCTTTAGGTTAGGTTTAATAACTGGTGAGGCAAGTCTCTTCTGTTGTTGTCTTTGTTGTTGTTTGCTTTCTTTTTGGGGGGAGGGGCTGGGAGAGAGAGGTCAGCGCCCTCTTCAGATGTTTGTTCTTCCAGAGGAACTTTCCAATTTTGTTGTCAAGATGAAAGCAAAGGTGACTGGTATCCCCACTGGGAACAGCATCTGTGTTGGCCCTACATGTGTTTGGAAGCCCATGGTCCTGTCGCCGTACGGGGCTGTCGTTGGCACCTCCCGGCCTTGTGATCCCTCGATCACATAGGAGAGCAGTGAAAAAGGTAAAGGCAGCTTCAGCCTGAGCATGGAACTTCCCCTCTGCAGAATATTGTTGTGCTTTCCCTCGGAAAAGAGATGCAAATTCATATTATGTTCATCGGGTTTGGTGATTCCGTCTTGGTTTAACACCAATAGTGGCTCGGAGATAACTTTGTGCTGCCTGACATGCTGCAAAAATACCCAAGACCAGTGTTTTGGGGTATGTAGGTAAGTTTTGTTCGTTCGTTGTTAAGAGATGCCAAGAGGCAGAGTTGCTAGGAAGGAGGGCGTGCGCATTTAACACGGCACTAGCTCCATCCGGATTGCCCGTGGCACCCCCCCTTGGGGCTGTCCTCCTGGGCTCCCAGCTGTCTCCCCACCTTGTCTCCCCACCTTGTCGATGGCCCCTGCTTGGTTCTTGGGGGGCGCGTAATTGGGGCTGGTTCACTGTGCAGCTGCTTAGGAGAGCTACTAAAGGGAGTGGGCAGCAGACCCAGAGCCGACACAATACTCCTTTCTCCGCTGCCTCCTCCCTGCCCCTTCAGCCATCCCGAAGGCCCAGATCACACAGGTAAGAGGCACCGACTCTGGATTCCCTTCTAGTTCTTCTCCCTGTCTGCGGGACCCCCACCAGCTCTAATGCTTTCTTTCTCTGCGTCACATGAGATGAGACATTTCAGCAATTCTTTCTCTGCATCACATCCCCCTCCATCCCCCTCCCCACCCCCCCCCACCCTCCTCCCTCCCACCCCACCCCCCTCCTGCCCCATTGCTTTAGAAGTGCTTGCTGTGTGGCAGTGCCCTGGGAGTGCTGAGCTAGATTCGATCCCTGGCTTTGTCTCTTTTTTTAAAAAAATCTATATTTAACCAGTTTGTCCCTAAAGGGAATTAGCCAAGTCAGGCCTTCAGTGAGTGCCAAAGGCTTGGGATTGCACTAGGATTTCTGAAACTGGAGTCCAAGAATGGACCTCAGGGAGTTTGTGCAAGTCTGAAGCTGCCCACAGCAGCACGTGGGTCTATGTGTGCTTTATTTTCTGAGGAGAGTCCTTAGCTCTTAACAGGGTCTCAGGACAGATGTGTGACCACTCCCCTCCTCCCCAAAAAGAACCACTGCCAGGAAGACAGGGTTAAGTAGCTTTATAGGCAAGCAGGGTAAAGGAATGGCATTCTAGAAATCGAGGGAAGGGTCTTAACAAGAAGGGATGGGAGGGGGAACTGTATGCAAAGCTTTGTGTGAATATACCTTCCGAGACTAGGATACAGAGCTTTCATTACATCCCCAAAGGGTTCATAAGTCCCATATTTAAGAATCACAGATACAGAGGCTCAATGACATTTAAAGCATTAATGTTATCTGAGAAGATAGATACTTCTAATAGAAATTTTTTTCAAAATGTAAATGCATTTAATTCATCGTAGAACATCTGAGAAACTCTTCAGGGAGTCTTCTAAAATTCATTTATAATCCCAATGCCACTTTTTTTTTTTTAAGATTCTTCCAGAATGTCTGCTCTCTATCTGTCTTTCATTCTCTCTCTCCACGTATGTGTGTGTGTGTGTGTGCAAACTTAGAATCACAACGATTTTTAACATGATTCTTTCTACTTATTTTATGAGCACTGTCACCTGTTGTTAGTTTTCTAAAAGTGTTTTCCAAACTTCTCTTCATAATAGAACACTTACTTTCAAACCAAATCTTATGCAGAGGTCCAAAATATGAAATAAAAGATGAGAAGTTCTAGCTAAAACACAGGGAGAGAAGAAACCATTTGAAAGCCACTGCTTTTAAAATGAGTTTTAATGGCTACCTAGTATTGTATCATATGTATGTGCAGTGTGGCCATGGCTGGATTTAGCAAATAAAAATACAAGACATCCAGGTAAACTAAAATTGCAGATAAACATTGAATAATTAAAAATTTTTTTTAATATTTATTTTATGTTTTGAGAGAGAGAGAGAGAGAGAGACAGAGAGCAAGTGAGGGAGAGAGAGAGAGAGAGGGAGACACAGACTCTGAAGCAGGCTTCAGGCTCTGAGCTCTCAGCACAGAGCCCGGTGTGGGGCTCGAAATCACCAACCACAAGATCATGACCTGAGCCAAAGTCAGACACTTAACCAACAAAGCCACGAAGCGCCCCTAAACATGGAATAACTTTTTAGTGTAATTATATTCCAATTTGAATATCAGAGAAACAGTGAATACTTTTTTAGAATAAGTATATCCCATGTAATATTTGGGACATACTTACACTAAACAGCTTATTCATTGTTTATCTGGAATTCTAATTTCACTAAGCACCTGTATTTTACATGGCAACTTTATGTGCCCTAGTTTATCTGACCAACCTCCCATTGTTGGACATTTAGATCATTTCCAATGTTTTGCTAGCTAAAAATTACTGAGCAGTATATCTTTGTACCCACATCTTCATAGACTTATTTTATAACATCCTAGAATCAGAATTGCTAGACCAAAAGTGGTAAACAGTCCAAAGGCTTTTTATTTATTTTATTTTTTATCTTTTTATAGAGAGTGCAAGTGGGGGAGAGGGGCAGAGAGACAGACAGACAGACAGACAGAATCTCAACACTGGGCTCGATCCCACGACCTGGGATTATGACTTGAGCCGAAGTCAAGAGTTAGATGCTCAGCCAACTGAGCCACGCAGGCGCCCCTAAAGGCTTTTGACACATTTGCCCTGTTGTTTTCCACCAAGGAATATATTCTCAAGAGCCCTGCATGCAAGCACCTGTTTCTGGAGGAGTTAAATATGCATCAACCCATTATTGATTAGTGTTAGGTGTTGTTCTGCCCTGTCCAGACCCTGAGGCAGTAAGCTTCAAGGGGGGCAAGTTTGATCCTTGGGGTCCAGGATAGCCAGAAGGGCCTGGTTAGTCCAACGGCATCTAGGTGCTTGGGGTCAGGAGTCGGGGCTGATAAGAAATGGGGTAGGGGTGCCTGGGTAGCTCAGTCGATTAAGCATCCGGCTCTTGGTTTTGGCTCAGGTCGTGATCTCGTGGTTCCTAAGTTTGAGCCCCACATCGGGCTCCATGTCAACAGTGGGGAGCTTGCTTGGGATGCTCTCCTCTCCCTCTCTCTCTGCCTTTCTCTCTTCTCTGCCCCTCCCCCACTTGCACGCGTGCAGGCGCTCTCTCAGAAAAAATAAATAAACTTTTTAAAAAAGTGCAGTAAGAAATAGGGTAGCGATGTGCAGGCCATAAAAGGAGAAGGGGTCACCGTGACAGACTTGACCCAGGAGAAGTAAAAGTAAGCTGTAATGAACGAGGCCTGTTTTAAGGCATTATTTTTAGTTAGCAGGCTTGCATTCCATAAAGACAGCCGTTCCAAGGAGGGGAGAGGCTACAGAGGAAAACTTCTCAAAGGAGGGTTTTTTCCGCTTAACAAATAAAAATTACATAAACATAGTAATAATAATCGAAAGGATAGAAAAATCATCCATAATCTCCCCATCCTAATAGATCACTGTGTCCATTCTTAGGTATGCCTTTCTGGTCAAGCTCCATAATTTTCACAAAGCTGCAGCCACCCAGCGTATACGATTTATATCCTGCCCCTTCCTCCCCATTACCATGCGAGCATTTTTCTGTGCCGCTACAGAGCTTTCAGAGCGAGGACTGTTGACGCTATTTTTTCTCGATCTCACAGGTAATAATTATTCATCAAGACAGATTAGAACATCCAGAAAAACAAAAATGAAGTCACAATGCACATATTAATTTGTAGCTTGCTTTTTTTTCACTTAGCTTTGTATGGTTAGAGAAAATACATTTCTACCATCGTTTTAAATAATCGCAATGTGTTCTATGGAAGGACTATACCATGACTTATTGAACCAATTCTCTGTTCCCGGAAGTCTAGGGTGTTTTTTTTTTTTCTCCACAATCTTTTGCTATTATAAATGGAGCCTATTTTAATAATTTCCTTAGGACAGATTCCTAAAATTGAATCATATGTATACATCATTTTCAGCCCCTTGATACATACTGGTAAGTTTACCCCTAGAAGATTTATACCAGTTTATATTCCCTCTAATAAAGCATGAGAGTTACACTCATTTCCCCACAGACTCGAACAATTATTCTAAATGGCTGCTAAATATTCTTTTCAATTGATGGGACATAATTTACTTACTCTTTTCGCTGATGCTGACATTTAGATTGTTTCTAGTTTTCATTCTTATAAATAAGACTGTTGTGAACATCTTTGTGCCTAAAATTTGTCTATGACTAATTAAGTGATTAAAATAGGAATCCCGGATGAGAAGACATATTTACACAAGTTATTCCCCTTTCCAAAGGTTAAATTTAAACCTTCTGGATATATGGGAGATTTGGGGCCCAACTGGCACCCTGCCATGGCTTGGGGAAGATAATGGATAGAATAAACCAGAAAAGGCTGTGCGCCAAAGGATATAGCACTAGAAATGTACCGCCAGACTGTTTTCCAAAAGGGTACCGATTTAATAACCATTCTGGTGGCTTAAAAACAATTTAATGTAATATTCAAAGATATTAGTCAAGAAGAAAAGCACTATCTACCATTAACCCACAACAATGTCATTCCCCACAGAGGACTCTTCAACTGCAATAAAACACACATTTCTGTCCCTCCTGGCCCCAGAGCTAGCGTGCCCATCTGCCTAGCTCATGCACTTGGCAGGAGCCACTGGTGAGGCTCCAGGTTAACCCTCTTCCTGCAGCTTCCCCATCCTGGGGAGCCTGTGCCTTCTTACCTCCTGTGCAGAGCTCAAGGAGGAAACACTTTTATGCCACTCAGAGCTGCTGAGCACTCCTGCAGCTCTGGGGCACCATGTACACCCCTTCTTGATGTGACAGACATCTCCTGAGCACCTACTGTGTGTTGAGAACAGCTATAGGTCACGTACAAAGAAGCTCTTGGCTCTTTAGGGGTGCTCCAGGATCTGCAATAGACATAGGGAAGAATGATGGGGTGAGTAGATGGATGTTACAGATCATTTAATGTTCAAGAGGGAAGGGGCCTCAGAGAGCCTTTTGCTCAAAACCCCCTCCTTCTTAAAAAAACCGTTGAACTTTTTCTTTTTAAGTTTTTATTTAAATTCCAGCTAACATACAGTGTGATATTAGTTTCAGGTGTACAACATAGTGATTCAACACCTCCACACGACACCCGCTGCTCATCACAAGTGCCCTCCTTCATCCCCGTCACCTATTTCACCCATACCCACTCCTCCCCTCTGGCGACCATCAGTTCGTTTTCTGTAGCTAAGAGTCTATTTCTTGGTTTGCCTCTTTTTTTTTCCTCCCTCTTTTGCTCACCTGTTTCAACCCCCCTCCTTTTACGCAGTCATCCCCGGTGGATGTGGTGCCATGATTATTTAAATGCACTCACAACCCCTGGGCGGTAAGCATCATTACCTCCTTTCTGCAGCCTTGGAAACTGCTGTTTGCAGAGGTTACCTCAGGCCTCAAGAATGGCTTGTGGGCTAGCCTGAGGGACTTGACTGACAGCACTTTTCGGCTCCCTTTGGCCTGCCCGCCCCTTTCAACCAAGTTACTAAGTTAAGCACTCCATCCAAAGCACTTTACAAAAACGTTTTTTTAAAAAAGTGAAAAGTGGATAAGATGGCAGAGGAAATACCTGAGTACCAACCCCTTCAGAGTATTCTGTGGGCGGTGCCTAGAGTACAGGTGAGGTGAATGGCCCTGGACCAGCGCTTGGCTTCTTGGCTTCTTACTCCCCCTCCCCCCATACCCCATTTTCAACTGCGAGGCTTGTGCTTTGGGGAAGAATCGGGAGCCATCAAGCTGGGCCTCCTAGCATTCCCTGAATGTTGAATTCACCTGCCACAACACCCACCCACACACTCCAGGACTCAGCGGCCCTATACTGCTCCCCTCCGCCTCCACTTTGAAGGGTAGCACAAAGCGCCACCTCAAAATATGCCGCTTTGGTATATTGATTATTTTGAGCTGTGGGCATTTGAAAACCAGCAAATGCAGGGAGAGGCTTTCTCTGAACCTCCATCATCTGCCTAAACACAAATCCTCCAAAAAGGTGAAAGGGCGGGCCTACGCCGGCCGACTCCATCTTGTTCTGTGTCCTTCACCTTGACCACACCTCCTCCCCTTGAGTAACCCCCCCCTCACCTGCCTAACAGGACTCGGACCCTTCCCCAGGACCCTTCCCCAGTCAATCGGCTGAGGCCATAGCCATTACCTCACCAACTGCCCCTAGGCCCCAATAAAACCTTTGTCCTTTTGAAACTCGCTCTCTCTCCCTGGTATCTCACCGCTGCGTCGGTGCAGGTAGGGGATTGAGCTCGAGCTAGCTCGAATAAAGGCTCTTTTGCTTTTGCATCGGACTCGGCTCCCTAGTGGTCTTTGGGGATCTCGAATTCTGGGCATAACAAAGGAACTCATTGGTCTTATTTATTATTTATTTATTTAACTTGTATTTAAATCCAAGTCAGTTAACGTACAGTATAGTAATGGTTTCAGGAACTCACTGGTCATAAATCCCCTTCCCGCGAGTTTCAACAACCAAGGAAGACGGACTGTTATCATGGGAGAGGAGACTAGAAGTCAATACCACATCCAGACAAACTGTCACAAACCATCATACCTCCCATCTGTTCTTCTAAGGGACCATTCATCTTCCTAAAAGCCCTTTACTTTCCCCTAAGAGATCCACATCCCCACCCCCTTTCCCTATTAAGATGGTGTATAATCCTGAATTCTAAGCGCCTTGGGGAGTTACTCATTTTTCCTTGGGCATCTTCCATGTATGCATGTTAATAAACTGTTTTTCTCTTGTTGACCTGTTGCTATTTATAAAAAATGCAGCTTTGGTCTTAATCCATGGTGCCTGGCTCATAGCCCTCAAACCCTTGGAATTTCCTGAGTGATAAGAGCAATTGGAGCATTTTTTATTATAATATTGGGTCTCGTGTCCTCTGTTATGTTAATGAGGTGACTTTGGGACGGGGGTAGGGGGGGTGGGGGGGGTAGGGGGGGCGCGGCGCTGTTTGCCAGGGGAGTGAATATTTTGACCTGTGAATAGAGGGGTGGACCTTTCAGTCCCATCCCCTGATTTCCAGGGAGGGGAGAAGGGGCTGAAATTTGAATCAATTGCCAATGACCAGTGATTTAATCAATCATACCTATGTAATATGAGGCCTCCAGAAAAGCCAAAAGGAGGGGGTCTGGAGAGCTGCCCGGTTGGGGAACCAGAATGCCTTCATGTGCCACCCAAGTTCCACTAGAACAGAAGCTCCTTTGTTCCGGACTTTGCCTACTGAACCTCTTCATCTGATTGTTGATTCATATCCTTCAGTAGCCTCTGTAATAACCCCATCATGGAGTAAGCTCTGAGTGGCTCTTGCATATTAATTGAACCCTAGGAGGGGGTCATGGGTTTTTAGCCAGTTTGTCAGAAGCACAAGTGACAACCCTGGGCTTGTGGCTGGCATCTGAAGTGGTGGACAGTCTGTGGGACTGAGCCCCCGACCTGTGGGATCTGAGCCTCTCTCCAGGTAGACAATGTCAGAATTGCGTTGAACTGTAAGACACCCAGTAGGTGTCTGAGAATCACTTGTTAGTGGTGTGGGGGAAACCCTGCCATATTGGAATTGGGTCCCAGACCCTTTATCTGTCTTTTAGTGTAGGAGTCTCAGCTAAGAACTCAGAAAGGTAGAGGGAAAATTATTTTTCTTTTCCATAACTTCTCTTCCCCTCCTCTCCATCAGGAGTAACCCGTTCCTGGCTGGTACTTCTGCCCCTAAATGTTACAGATGAGGAAGGGCTTACTTTTCATCTATTTATTCATATCTGAGATTCATCCGGGAGATGATGATGTTGAGGATGACAATCATTTAGCTCAATTCTTTTATCTTAGATAGAAAAGTATTAAGGCACATGTTTTTAAAAAGAAATCTATTGTTGGGGTGCCTGGGTGGCTCAGTTGATGAAGCGACCGACTTCTGCTCAGGTCATGATCTCGCAGTTTGTGAGTTTGAGCCCCGCGTCGGGCCCTGTACTGACAGCTCAGAGCCTGGAGCCTACTTCAGATTCTGTGTCTCCCCCCTCTCTCTACCCCTCCCCTGCTCACACTCTGTGTCTCTCTATCTCTCAATAATAAATAAATGTTAAAGAAAAAAACTTTTAAAGAATATTATTGTAAAATAATACTTATTTATAAAAAAGAAAACAGGCTTGTATAAAAGAAAAGGTAAAACTCTTCTGTCTTCCAGCCTACACCTGTGCCACTTTTTTTTTTAATGTTTATTTAATTTTGAGAGAGAGAGACAGAGACAGAGCACGAGCGGGAGAGGGCAGAGAGACAGGGAGAGACAGAATCCGAAGCAGGCTCCAGGCTCTGAGCTGTCAGCACAGAGCCTGACACGGGGCTCGAACCCACGGACCGTGAGATCATGACCTGAGCCGAAGTCAGACACTTAACCAACTGAGCCACCCAGGTGCCCCACCTGTGCCACTTTCTGGAGGTGACCACTGTTTACCGGCTTGCCGTGTATTTTTCCGGGTATATCTGTGCATTTACATATGCATGTATTATGAACCATTTGTACGAAATGAATCATAATAGATATACATAACTTATTCCTTCTAACATTTATTTAGAACTCTACTGTAATGATAAGCTATAATTTAGGGATCATATAATCTCTTACCTAAACAAAGACAAATTCTAATTCACAGGGGCTCCTGAGAACACAGGTATATACTGCGACTGTCTCAGGAAAGCCAGGTTTATGTTAACCTACAAATGGAACTTCTATTGAGTTGAGAGGTAGTATTTAAAATGAGATAGAATTTAAAATTGTGGGGCGCCTGGGTGCCTCAGTCGGTTAAGTGTCCAACTTCAGCTCAGGTCATGACCTCACAGTTTGTGGGTTTGAGCCCCGTGTCGAGCTCTGTGCTGACACGGGGCTCAGAGCCTGGAGCCTGGTTGGGATTCTGTGTCTCCCTCTCTCTATGCCCCTCCCTTGCTCACGCTTTGTCTCTTTTTCTCTCTCAAAAATAAGTAAGTGTTAAAAAAAATTAAAATGATGTCGTTGAACAGTCTTGGTCATACCAATTTATAATCTACTGACATATAAGGCCTCCTATTTCTTCAAACTTTCAAAATACTGAGCATTATACATATTATTCCTGAGTTTGCCAAATCAGTAAGAAATTGTATCTTACTTTAATCTGCATTTATTTAATAATCAATGAAGCTGAACATCTTTCATTTCTTATTGGTCATTTTATTTCGCATTTCTATGAACTACTTGTTCGTATCCTTTGTGTCTACATTTCTGTTGAATTATTGGTTCTTTCTTCTTGATTTGTAAGAGTTCTTTGCATTTTGGGCTTTTAAAAAATTTTTTTAAGTTTATTTATTTATTTTGAGAGAAACAGAGACAGCACAAGTGGGGGAAGGGCAGCTAAAGAGGGAGAGAGACTCCCAAGCAGACTCCGCACTGCCAGCACAGAGCCCGACATGCGGCTCGAATGCACAAAGCCATGAGATCATGACCTGAGCCGAAATCAAGAGTCAGACACTTAACCAACTGAGCCGCCCAGGCGCCCAGCATTTTGAAGGAATTAATTACTTGTTTGGCCTATATTTGGCTAATATTTTTTCCCCAGCACGATGTTTGTATCTTGACTTTGGGGTATTTTTAGACTTATAAGAATCCTAAGTCTTTATGTAGTTTTTGGTCTTTTTTGGTGACATTTGGATTTTATATCCAAGATTGCAAAAAACAAGAACAATGGGAACAAAAAGTAACTAACTTTTTCTGCATAGTTTTTAATTTCCTTTTTAAATTTAAATTTTAGGACTCCTGGGTGGGTCAGTTGGTTAAGCGTCCGACTCTTGGTTTCAGCTCAGGTCGTGATCTCACCATTTTGTGATTTCGAGCCCCGTGTCCGTCTCTGAGCTGACAGTGCAGAGCCTGCTTGGGATTCTCTGCCCCTCCCCCACTCACACTGTCTCTGTCTCTCTCAAAATAGATAAACTTAAAAAAAAAAGATTTAAATTTAAATTTTGAGCCGCCTAGAATTTATTTTGGTTTAAGAAATGAACTCAGTTTTATTTGTTTCCATATCGTCTGGTCACTTTTCCTAACATCATTCACAGAATAGCATATCTCTCCCTTCTCCCTCCCATTGGAAATGCAACTGTATCTTGTGCCAACCTTCCATATGTACTTGGTTCTATTTTTAACCTCTCTGTTTTCTTTTATTGATTTGTTTGGCTTTATACCAATAGTATCTTGCTATATAAAGTCTGCAGTCTTTCATATGTCTTAATATCTGGTAGGTCTATTTCCCTATATTCATTTTTCATTTCTTCAGATTTTTCCTGATCACTCATGTTTAAATTCTTCTGGTTGAATCTTCCTCCCCTCCCCCCCCCCCCCCCCCCAGCTGCCAACACACAGGATTTCACTGAATTTATAGATTAAGTCAGGGAGGAGTTATACCTCTGTATCACTGAGCCTTTCTCAAGAATGAGCCAATCTTCCCTTTAAGGTTCTGTTCAACCACAGGGTGGCCGTCAAGGAAAAACATGGACGGACATATATACTAAGTGGTTTATTTAGATTACATTACAATGCATGACATGGTCATTGTGTTGTAGCTCATTAACAATGTATGGTTTGGTGCACTGTGCGAAACTGCAATGAATGAGGTGCATAACACTACATTTCTATTGATCTCAGCCACGATCAGATTATTTGTGTCTCTGATTTCTGCTTGAAATCAGAGCTGCAGCTTTAGCATATCCTAGCAGAACTAATCAAAAGAACTCTATCCATTAAAAAATTTTAGGATTATCCCCGTTTCCAGATTTTTTGGCCACGTTGTATATTGCACCTGGGTAGAATGCTGGGCTGTGGGGGAGGTGCCCATCTAGGCGCACGGTGCTGCTGTGGAGACATGTACTTGCCCCAGCAATGGAGTGCCCCTTAAAGAAAGTCACACGTGCTTTTTGTCCCAGTTCCCCTTCCCCTCCTTTTTCTTTTTGCTTAATTTGATTTTTAAAGTCCGCCTTTGTGTAGAACTACCTTACCATCCAGCAATTACGCTATTAGGTATTTACCCAAAGGATACAAAAATGCAGATCGGAAGGGACGCATGCACCCCCATTTTATAGCAGCACTACCAACAATAGCCAAGCTACGGAGACGGCCCAAATACTCACTGACTGACGAAATGCCTAAAGAAGATGTAGAATACATGGAATATTACTCAACCATCAGAAAGAATGAAATCTTGCCATTTGCAACCACTTGGACGGAGCTAGAGTGTACTATGCTAAGCAAAATAAGTCAGTCAGAGAAAGACGAATATCATACGATTTCATCATAGGTGGAATTTAAGAAACAAAACAGATGAACATATAGGAAGAGGGGGGTGGAGAGAAGACAGGGAAACAAACCACAAAGGACTCTTAATGATAGAGAATAAACTGAGGGTTGATGGAGGGAGGTGGGTGGGGGATGGGCTAGATGGAGGATGGGTATGAAAGACAGCACTTGTGCTGAGCACTGGGTGTTGTGTGCAAATGATGAGTCACCGAATTCTACTTCTGAAACCAATTATGCACTGTAGGTCAACTAACTAAAATATAAAAAAATAAATAAAAGTCTGCCTTTATAATGCTCTCTCCTACTGGTGGGTATAACCTAGTTATTTAATTCTATTAATTAGAATATATATGAAGCACAGGTAATGTACCTCTAAACTTGATCTACAGTGTCAATAATGTACTGTGCCAGTTCACTACTCTAATTTGGTTTTTCCAAAAAGTGTTGTAAACTGAGGCACCGGCCCATGATCAGGGCCTTGCTGAGTTCTAATGGGTTGGACTTGAACCTGGCCTCACTTTGAGCCTCAGTGGGTGAGGCAGGAGGCCGTTGACCCTCTTGAAATAGTCATACTGGATGTGTTCTGTGTATTATATGGCCCATTATTGCTTTTATTTTTCTAGTTAATATCTGACAGGTTCAAGTTCAATGGTTTCTGAATATGAAACACCAGAAGTGCAATGGTAACTCACAAACACTGACACATTACACTTGTGTGATCTGCACTGTATGTTGGCCAGGAGTGTGTTTGTAGGGGCCCGGGGAGCCCTGAGGTGGCCCTGTCTTGGCCATTCGTTCTGCTCCCTTCCTTTCTCAGTCGCAGAGCTGTGTCGTTTGGGGGCTTGGTATGGTCAAGCAGACAAGAACCTGAACAGGAATCGGCTTTGTCCCCCTTTGCTGTGACAGCTGCTGAAGTTCACTGGGGCCTTGAGGACGTGCCTGGCCGGAAAGACCGAGGAGGGCCAGGACTGACCCAAGGAAATTTAGTTATGCGCTGTTTTGGTCTGAGTAATACAACTCTTACACTTTTCATTTTTTCCATGTCCTTTCTAGCCAAAGCAGAGAAGTGTTTCCATGCCTGTGTCAGGCCAACAGATGACAGCACTGGGCAAGTCCCCATCTGAGCCATGAGCTGATGCTCTGAACCCTGAGCCCAGCGGGAAGGCAGCCTCCAGCCTGCACTTGTCAGGGCCTGGTTGTGTTCCGGGCACCAGAGGCCAGCTTGTTTGGGAGCTGAGGGACTCAGTACTGGAAGGGGCCACCAAGCACATCTGCGCCCGGGAGTAGTCTGAAGACACACAGAGAAAGCTTTGTGCTTAGGCTCCGCAGCCAGACAGCCTCAGTTCCTGTCCCAGCCCAGCCGCTCAGCAGCTGTGTGACGCTGGCGTGTTATTTTATCTCTCTGGGCCTCGGTTTCCACTTCTGTAAAATCAGGATCAGAGGAGCACCCACTCGGCAGGACGACTTGAAGCTGGAAATAAGCACCTAGTATAGCATCCAGCTCATAGAGGGCCCTCAGGGAGCTGTTGGCATCAGCTTATTACTGCAGCGGAGACCTAATCGTTCCTCACTCTGCAGCAGCTACAACAGACTTGGGGGGGGGGGGGTGGCTGGGGACAGTAAGGCAGGGTTCTGGGACCCTTCACAGACCCAGGAATGCTCTACTCAAGCCGAGTAAACGGGTAAGCAGCTGGGAACGGAGCTATCCCACCACGCGTCCCTAGCATTGCCCACCCTCAGAGTCCGCAGATGACCTCTGGGCCAAGCAGAGAGTGGGAAAGGGGACCCAGGGAGCTTGGTTGGACCTGGAATCTCCCTGAACCTGAACAGAGACCATCTGGGGAATGCACTCCCCTTCTTTCTTGGTGAGACCGCGGGTGCCGTCAAACTGCGCGGTCATCAGCGCCCTTGGAAAAGTCAGGTTGTGATGGGAAATCTAAGTGGAAGCCCAAGGTGGGCTTCCCAGGCGGCCCTTACCCTGTGCTCCTTGGCATGTAATTGAACTAGAGCCTCCAGGGCATGTGGGCATGTGTTTCAAGGTGGTGGTTTCTATAGTAACAGTGAAGGTTCCAGCTGAGTTCCAGTTGGCTCTGCTGATGGTGAAACAGTACAAGCGGAGGCCAAAACCCAGACCCATGACGAGGGTCCTTGGAAAGAGGGTCGGGGGGATGACCTCCAAGTCCCTCCTAGTCCTCCGTCCTGTGATTTCACCAGCCCATGACTAGCGCTGGTTCTGTCCTGCCTCGATATAAAGCGGCGTCTGAGCCTTGCTAGTACCTTGGAACACCTGGAGAGCTTTAAGAACTCCTGATGCCAGGCTCCCACCTCCAGAGTGTCTGATTTAATTGGTCTCGGGTAGGGCTTGGGCATCGGGACTTTTTAAATCTTCTGATTCTTCTGATTCTAATGTGCAGCCAAGATTGACAACGACTGGTAAAAAGGCAGGTGAGCTAATAATAATGAATAATTACAATGTATGTGCCAGAGACTGTGCTAAGCACATTATCTACATCATCTCCTTTAATTCTCACAATAATCCCCATTTTCCAGGTGAAGAAGCAGGCTCAGGAAGTGACTTCCCAAGGCCAGACAGCAGTCAACACTGGCATCCTAGCCCAGAGCCCTCAGATTTCCAAGGCCAGGCTGGTAACCCTTATGTAACTGCCTTCGAGGTCATGTGAAAACGGAAATGGGGACGTGTCTGGAGCAGGCCCCTGAGGAACCCTGAACACCCTAGGCGAGTTTCCCTGTGCCCAGGCTGAGGTCCCCAGCCCTGTGCCACCCCAGCATCTTGTCTGGTTGGATAGGGCCAAGCGGGGGTTGGCTGCTTCCCCAGAACCCAGCAGCTTGGGTTTGCCGGGAGGGAGGCCCTGTGGGACCCGCCTTTTCATTTGGGAGCCTGACACCTTGCACTCAGAGCTGGTGAATCATGTGTTTGGTTTCCCAGCCCTCCTGATGAATGGCAGTCTTTCAACTTAGGACACAGCATCAGATGAGATTTTGTTCCCAGGGGAGTGGGGAGTGGTTGGGAGCACAGTTTGTTCGCCAGGTGTTTTGGGTTTAGAGCAGACTCAGACAAAAAGTCAGGAGCCATCCATAATATAGAACCAGAGGCTTTTTATTTGCAGTTTCACTGAAATTTAGTGAAAGGCAAGCCCAGCAGGTACCTGTTTTACTGGCAGTAAAAGGAAATTAGACAGCAGTTATTTAAAAGGAGTTTGAGTTGTTCAAATCTTCAATCTAGGGGTACATGTATGTTTTAAAAGAAAGTTTACAAGGCTTGGGGATTTGGGGTTGAACTGTTTTTTGCTAAAAATGATGTGGAAAATATTTTCCTTTCTTATTTTCAACCTCCCCCTTTGCTGTTTGTTTCCTAAATTTAGCAGTCAAGAAGAAGTAAGCAAATCTAGCTGGAAAAAAACCTGAAGCAGGTCAGGCAGGATTCAAAGTTTAATTGAAGTGATGGACTGAAAATAAAACTCTCCAAAATGAGAAATCATTCTTCCCATTTTATAGAGCAGACTCATTATTTCAGCTTAAACAATTTCAGATGTGGTTGACCTTGTTGGACGTGGAAGTGCTGGGTTGGGCACTTCCCAAAAGGACAGACTGGGGAGGAGGCCACCGTCTAAACGTCAGCCAAGAGCTGTTGGAGGAGGCTGGAGGGCTGTGGGAGGCCCAGGAGGCTGTCACTCACCATCTCCCAACCCTCCTTCCTCACCCGGGCAACTCCAGGGGGCTCTTAAGTTATTGTCCAGATGGAACCCCCACCCCCTACCCCAAAGCCTGACCACAGCCCTGCCTGCTGGGGAAGGCTGGGCTTACCCCTCCTGACTCTGGGCTCAAGTCACTCGGCCAGATTCCAGGGACCAGCCTGATGTCTTGGAATGGATGGCTGCCACCAAACTGTGTCATTGCCATTGGTGGCTCATTTTTTGGTTTTGGTTTTTGATTTGTTTCTTACTTTTGGAGAATGGTTTTCTATCCATCGAAATGACTGAGGGACTGACATCTCTGGATTTTTGGTTATTAGAGAAGGACAGTCAACTCAAACTAGTTTAAGCACACACACACACACACACACACACACACACACACACAAAGGGACAGATAGGTAGTAGATAGACAGGTAGGTAGGTAGGAAGGTAGATAGGCAGATAGATATAGACAGATACCAAAAAAAAACCCCCCAAACCCAAGATGAATTTGAATCAGATATGACTAGTCCTAGGAACCCCAAACAACATCACTATAGAGCTTTCTTTCTGTCTCTTGGCTCTGATTGTTTCTTCTTGGCTTCCTTCTCCAGACAGAATTTCTTCATGTGGTAGGCAAGAAGACTTTGCCTCCCAAGCTTAGCAGTGATGACGAAAAGAGCTCATCTTTTTGTTTTAAACCTGCCTATTGTATGAATGCATGTATGTATGTATGTATGTATGTATTTTAATGTTTGTTTATTTATTTGAGAGAAAGAGAGCACACATGCACATGTGCAAGCAAGGGAGGGGCAGAGAAAGAGGGAGAAAAAGAATCCCAAGGAGGCTCCATGCTGCCAGTGCAGAGCCCAGCGTGGGGCTTGATCCCATGAAAGACCATGACCTGAGCCAAAATCAAAAGTCGGACACCCAATCAACTGGACCACCCACCCAGGCACCATAAGAGCTCATCTTACAGAAAGTTCTCAGAATGGGGGCACCTGGGTGGCCAGTCAGTTAAGACTCTGACTCTTGATTTCAGCTTAGGTCATGATCTCACGGTTGGTGAGATGGAGCCCTGCATGCATCTCTGTGCTGACAGCGCGGAACCTGCTGGGGATTCTCTCTCTCCCCCTCCCCTGCACTTGCATGTGTGTGTGTACATTTTTTTCCCCTCTAAATAAATAAATAAACTTAAAAAAAAAAGTTCCAGGATGGATTCTGATTGGCCCAGATTGAGTCGAGTGACGATTCCTTCATCCATCCCTATGTCCGGGAGTGTACTCGCCTGGGCCTTGTGCCCATCCCCGTGGTGGAGATTGAGGTGTTGGTGGGGCAGGAGGACAGTGATTAACAGTTCATCCAGGAGATAGGAGTGGGAAGGAGATCCCCAAGGCAAGCAGAAACTACCCTGCCACCCACTTTGGTCCATCTCAGCTCCAAGTAATGTGTTAGCCAAGTACATGTGTGTGGGAGGGGGAAGGGGGACGAGTGAGATCATGACAGCTCATTGCTCATGCATTCATTAGCCATTGATCTTGAAGCCTACCTTCACACAGGCACTGTTTTGGGCTCTGGGGTCCAGCACTAAACAAAACAGATGGCCCCTGCCCTTGTGAAGCTTCTATTCTCGTGGGGAGAAGCCGTCAAGAAGATAAAATAAACAGAATACACACGTAGAACACCAGATGACACTAAGTGCCATAAGGAAATATAGAACAAGGAGGGAGGTTAGGGGGTGTGAACGTGGCGCTGAGGTCATAGTGTTACCGGTAGTGGTTGGGGAAGGCTCACCGGAGAAGCAAAGTTTGAGCAGAGCCCTGCAGAAGGGTCAAGGAGGGAGCCATGCAGAGACCTGGAAGAGCCTTCCAGAAGGAACGGAGGGGCTGAGGGGAAGGCTCAAAGAACATGAGGCTAGTGTGACCAGAACAGAGCCCGGGAGGAAGCAACGGCAGAACCCAAGTCCGGTGTTAACTGGGCCCCCACTCACACAGCGTCCTGGGCCACTGTGCCTGGGGGGAGAGCGAAAGCCACTGGAGGTCACAGGATGCATCAAGGAATCCCATTTGTTCTCTGTGTTTTTCTCCCCTGTTGATTATACTTGAGACAGGGACAATATTTAGGTATTCATTCCTTTGCTCATTCATTCGTTCCTTTATTCAGCAGACATCCGCTCAGTGCCTACCACGTGCCAGGTGCTGGGAGCCCAAAGGCGGGGAGCTCACCATCTAGTGGAAAGGAAAGTGTCACGTGATGCAGGAATTGCACAAAGAGCTCCAAGTGCCTTCGTCCCCTCCAGAAAGGGCAGCAGTACACCTCCCATCCAGAGGCTCCAACTGGCTCCAAGCCCAGGATCTTGGGTCTCTCGGGCTGATCCAGATATAGCTCCTCATAGTCCTGAAGCCTAGAGCCAAAGGATGCATTTACCCCTCGCCAACGTGCTTAGTAAGCAGTGTGGGTGGGAAAACAGGAGAACAGCTACACACTTCCCCTTTAGAAGAGGGGAGAAGGGGAATAGCATTCACTGGTCACCAATCCATGATGCATGCGCCATCTCTGGACTGTTCCAGCTAGGCTTGGGATGGGATGAAGTTCCTTGGCCCATTCTCCAGCTACCCGTGATCTGATTGAGGGTGGGGATATCTCTTCATGATCTTCCATGGCCATGTCTGGCATGGGGTGGGGAGCAAGGAGGGGTGATCTGGACTCCTAGATTTCTTTTCTGGGGTCCCTACTGCTTTTTGTTGATTTCTATCTTCCCAGCCTCTTCCACAGTGTCTGCACGTACTAGACTTTCAGGAAATATTTGTTGATTTAGCACTAGCGGTATGCCCATAGGACACCACTGTGGATGCGCAGGGCAGGGGTCTCAGTCAGGCTGTGGAGCATCAAGGGGAGGGGCACATCGGGGATGACCCCTGGATGTGTTGCCTGGAGGACCAGGGGGTTCGCCCTGCCCCCCTCTGCAAAAGGCAACGCAGGAGAAGCAGCAGCTTTGGTGATCAGTGAGGAATTTGTTTTGAGGTGTTGGGTTAGAGGTACCCATGGGACATTCAAAGGTCTGCAAGTCTCAAGATCAAAGAACAGGGCCACAGGAAATGAGCTACGGGTATGGGCGTGTAAACGGGGGTTAGATACCAGGTAGAAGAGTTCTGGGTGGTGCCTGCCAGGTAAGGCCAGGGAGGCGCCGGATAGAGGAAATTAAAGCCCCGCAGAGGTCACATCCTACCCTTCCTCAGTGTCTCCTCCACTTCGGCTGACTCAGGGCCAACTAATGTTTCAGCTCCCAGCCCCAGTGATGCTGGGTCAACGTGAAAGCAGAGCTAAGACCTCTGGGAGGGAGCAGGAACTGTGTTTCCACGGCACCCCTCTTCACAAGGTGGCTCACAAGTGAAGGGTCTAACCATGGAGGACAGTTGGAGCAGCAGAGGCTATGGATCTGCTGAGGGAGCAGCAGGCATTTCTGGACATCTTTGAGGGTGTCTAGCTTAGTTTTGAGGCCCTGAAGGGACTAAGCCCTTTAAAGCAGGAAGGCAGCTAGCTGGGGATGGGGGAAGCACCTCTTCCTTCTGGCACACGGGAGTGCTCAGTGGCACTCTGCTGAATGAATGGGTGGCTGGATGAAGGAGTGAGTGAAGTCAAGCGTTCTTAAATGAATGAATGATCAGATGGGCCTTGGAACTTGCAGAGGGGTGTCCCAGTGCCTGGTAGATGGGCCACTCTTAATCAATGTTTATTGGGCGATGGGTGAGTGTGGGATGAGGGCTCAGAGGTTTTCTGAGCCCGCAGAGTGGCCAGAAGTCCTAAATAAATAAACACGGTTATTTCCCACAGTTGACTTGCAGGATAATAAAGCGGCATCCTCTCCCTTCGGGAGCTTTCTGCACTTCTTCTTTTATTTGCCTCAGCCATCAACTGGAGGCTGCTTTCCATTTCTCTGACCTGTGCTGGGAGGGATGCGGGGGGAGGGTGGGGGGGAGTCAGAGTTAGCACCCCACCTTCTCCCAGGTGGGAAGGACCCAGAGGAGCTCTTGTGTTCACTCTCAAAGTCAGACATCCTTCTAGCAATCCAAGACTCAAGTCAGAACAGTCTCCCCTGCCCTCTCCCTCCCTCCTTCCATCTTTCCTGAAATGGATTTCCAGTCCAGGGGGGCTGGGCCACATCTGTCCAGTCCCTGGCATGGCGCCAACTCCGAATACCGCAGTGGCGCAGCTGTGGTCACCATCCTGAGCATGTGTGCGTAGTGTGGGGCTGGGCCCAGTGGACACGAGGAAACCTCCCTCACTGGCTCTGCCCTTAGGGGGCTCAGGGACTGGCTCCCAGGACAGGATGCAGCTGGAGGCTGGAACCCTACAGGGCGGCAGCTTTGATGGAGATACTCCTGGAGCCTTCTGCACTCCTGTGTCATGAGGCTGGGGGCTAGGCTCCCAGGGGGACATGGAGGCCCCGGGCCACTGTGGATGTGCTCCAGAATCACCCAACACCTCGCTCTCCTCTTCCCCAGGTCCGGCCGCCTTCCAGGGACCATCCCTCTAGAGCTAGACCTGTGACGGGGTCCTCATGCAGAGGGCCTATGTATGGGCGATCCTCACCCACCTTCCTGCTGCCTCTGGGGGCCCACAGCTCCCGCCCAGGCTGCCGGTCAAACAGAAGGGTTGTAGTTGGGATGCCTCACGGTTGGTGATATTTCAAAGCACGCTGGGAAACATCCGGCCAGCAGCTTGGTTCAAATAATGAGATGTCAGGATCCATCTATCTATCCATTCATCTCAGATGTGTCCTTCCCCCAGGTCTTTCGTGGGGGGACTTTGGGACCACAGAGTGGGGTGTGGCTAAGAGGAGAGAGGCTGGGCCATGGCATCTGTCATCCATCACTCCCCAGCTCTTAGCACCTGTGAGCCAGCAGCTCTGACACAGGGCTACTCCAGCAGCACCGCACAAGTCCCCGAGAATATGCATCATTGTCTGCGTTTGCCTTCTAGCAGCTCTGGCACGAGCCTGGAGGGGCCTGATGGTCCTCACAGGTAGTTCTCTGTGCAGCAGCTTGTCCGAGCTCTGGGCGTTTCACCGATTAGGCACTTCCTACATGCCAAGCCGGTGTCAGGCCCAAGTTCATCCATAGGAGGCCGCAGGCTGCTTGACAACCTCCAGCTTGTTTGGTGGTCCCCTCAGGACCCCTCATCTTGGGAGTCGCCTTCTCCAAATCCCGCAAAGAGCACTGGTGAAGAGAATGACCTTCAGGGTCAGAACAACCAGTTTGAATCCAGAACCTGTGACTTACTAACACTGACCTTGGGTTTAGAAAAAAAAGATAGATTTCTTTTTCTTCCTAGAGCAGTTGTAGGTACACAAAATGGAGCAAAAAGTACAGAGAATTCCCGTATGCTCCCTGTACACATGAGGGTACCGTTTTTTAACTTCTTGAGCCTCAGTTTCCTTATCTGTACAATGGGGGAAATAACGATCTCCTGCTCACAGAGTTGGGATAAGGCACAAATGAGGCAACGCAGTTAGCTCCTGCCTAGTAGTAAGTACTTTGCACACAGTGGCTGCTTTTTCCTCCTGCCCGGGACCTCTCTGATGCTGACCTTTGTCTCAGGTGACAGGAACACCCTCCAGAGGCTTTGATGAGAAGGTGTACTTGGCAGCCAAACAGCTGAAGGCTGGAGAGGACCCTTACAGGCAGCATGCCTTCAACCAGCTAGAGAGTGACAAACTGAGCCCCGACCGGCCCATCCGGGACACCCGCCATTACAGGTAAGGCCTCCATTTTGCCAATGGAGAAAGAAAGGTGGAGGGAAGGGCCAACGCCACTTAGCTTGCTTCCTTTTGGTCACGTGGATTTAAGAAATGAGAAAGATTTTGGGCGCCTGGGTGGCTCAGTCGGTTAAGTGCCCCACTTCAGCTCAGGTCATGATCTCATGGCTCATGAGTTCAAGCCCCACATCAGGCTCTGTGCTGACAGCTCAGAGCCTGGAGCCTGCTTCAGATTCTGTGTGTCTCTCTCTCTCTCCCCCTCCCCCGCTCGCACTCTGTGTCTCTCTCTCGCAAAAATAAATACACATTTAAAAAAATAAAAAAATAAAAAAAAAAAAGGAATGTGAAAGATTCCCTCAGACACTCAGGAGACTCAGAAACCCAGTCTAGTTACTGAGACACTCAAACCCTCACCCTCAGTTGTTTCCCTGACTCTTCTGTTTCACTGACCTCCTGAGGGCCTGAGAAGGCCAAGAAAACTCAGCCGGGGCCGGGGAAGCCCTTCAGGACCTCAGTCCAGCGTCCCAGTGAGAGGGACCTGCCTGGGGGCTGCAGGGAGGACTGAGGGGGTGGCCGAGCCTGCTGGTGGTGCCTGAGGTGGAGAGGTGCCACCAACCGTGCCCACGCTGTGCAAACAGTGCAGTTCTGTGCACTGCCCCATCGACATCCCTTCCCTTCTCCTCTGCCCGCTCTGCTGCCCCGGCTTCCACAGCAGTGGAAGCATTTCCCAGAAAAGCTTCCCAGCCTTGCTCTTGGTTCTGTCAATATGGTAGGTGGGAGAGGCCCCAGAGCAGACCAAGGACGCCTTCCATGATGAATCTCGCTCTGATTCCACCCTGTGTGAGTGACCGACCTTGGGGAAGTCATCAAGCCCCGCTCCTTGGTTCAGGTCCTAGATTATAGTCACCACCTCCAGCGCCCTCTTCCCGCCCTCACCTATGGGAACAGTCTGAGCCCCTCCGCCCGAAGTGCAAGCCACCCCTGCTGACCCCCAGCCTCTGCTCCTTTCCCCCAGCACTTAATGCTCCTGCAGTCTGATACCCTCCTGCCTCTCTCCCTGTCTATGCACACGGGCTGTTTCCTCCACCGGAACCCCTGCCCCCACCACCCGCACCTTCACAACACCCCTCAGTGTCCTCTCCTCCGGGCAAGGCTCCTTGCCGACCCAGGCTGGTTTGGGGGCTTCCTCTGTACTCCGTGCAGACAGGTCAGCAAGGGCCTGTTGGAGCTGACCACTCACGGGCCTGCCGTTTTGAGTGACCATCATGGGCTGGGCTGGACCTAGCTGTGTACCTAGGGCCAGGCTGGTCCTGATTTGAGGGTAGGTGAGGATGACACGGGCCAACGTTGCTTTTCCTTCTGAAGCGGCTGCTCCACAGCACAAAAGGTGTATGAAGTAAGGGTGCAGAAGGGGACAGGCTTCTAGCACCTTCCTTGTCGGTCATGGAGATGGCGCCTGAAATCCAGTGGGCTTGCAGCCTGTCAGAGTGAGATGGCTGTTGAGTTGGGGGGCGGGGCCCAAACTGTCCTCGCTGTCCTGGAATCCCAGCGCTGCCAGCCTCCAGAAACTCACGCTGCCAAATAGGACAATAATCCTGCTACTTGGGGAGCCCCCCACCCAGGTCCAGGGGCCAGCTCAGGTCTCAGAAGCTCTTTCTTGGTCCTGGTGCACTGTGGGGTCTACAAGGCCATGTCCACACGGCTCCACTTGGAGACCTTCCTTGGCAGCCCTGACCATGGCCAACCTAGACCCCAAGGCCTAGAGGTTCTGCAGACCCGAATCTCTGAACTGACCCAGGGTTAGCCTGGATCACCTCTGTCCTCCCTCCCACCAAGCCCCCAACCCCCACCTTCTCAGGTGTTCACTGAAGAACTTAAAGGAGGAGTTCCTCTTGGGACGACGCGTGTTTTAAAATGAGACTCTTCAAATCCAAGGCAGGGGTGGGTTGGTGAGGTCAGCCTCCCCTCCTGCCCCAGGGCTGCTGCCCGCCCTCCCAGAAGCCCGAGGTGGATTGGGTGTGTGTGCATATGAGCGCACATGTGTGTAGGGGGAGCAGCCAAGGTGCTGGCTTTTGCACACTGGTGAGCCACGCTCTTCTCCTAGCCCTCCAGACTGCAGCTTCTGCTGGACTCCAAACTGTCAGGCTAGTTCCTAGCCCAGCCTCCATCTTCCTCAAGGGGAGCAGAGAGACCAGGCAGGGCAGACCTACTAGCATCACAAAGAAAACCCCACCAGCCCCAAACTCAAAACGTAGCCATGGAACAAACCTCTTCAGAGGCTCTTGGCTCCTGGGAGCCAGATTAATCCCCATCCTCATTGTTATAAATCCCAGAGAAATGCAGAGTGGAGAGGGTTGGAGGGGGCGGGTGGGGAGGGGGTCAAGTTCACCCCCCCAGATGGGGTATGGGGAGGTTGGCCACTTTCAGGTGAAGAATAGGCATCACTATCCAGGGTCTCTGCTTCCTAGGCACAGGATAGTTAGGGTTCACAGTAAGAGACCTGGCCCCCTAGAGGTCAATGCCGGGGGTGGGGGGGGTGGGGGGGTGCTGAGCTGGGCACCTGGGAGGTGGCTACTTCTTCAAGCACTCCCCAGCTCAGCAGGCCAAGCCCACCCCCAACCCCAAATCCACATGCCTCTGGGAGGATGCACTTGGAAAGTCTGGCTTCTCAGGGGGGCAGGGGTGAGTCTCCCTACCCCTCCACCCCTCCTATTCCCCCGCATTGCTTCTGAAGGAGAATTATTTTAAAGCCTCACAGGATTCCTCCCAGGGGGGTCCCAGGCTGGTGGAACTCCTGCCTGCCTGACCCAGTCCGCTCCGGCAGGGCAGGAAATGGGCCTGGGAATTTGACTATAAGTTGCTGTCAGTGGAATGAATGCTGGAATAAAAAAACAGTCACTGCCGAAATAGTCAGAGAGCAATTGTAATAAAGAAGAAGATTGCCATGAAAACCAACTGCCTTCCCGCCGGCCCCAGGAACACGAAGAAAAGCATTCGCAGTAGCAACAGGGATGAAGGCTGGCAGGAATGGATTGTTTTAATTCCTTTCCTGAGGAGGGGGAAGCCAATGCCTAAAAATGTGGGAGAAGGCGAGCCCAGAGCTGTGCGGGGAGGGAGCAGTGTGGCAGGAGCTGCTTATGGTGTCTTCTCAGAGGCTTCTGTTTGCTCCAGAGGTCCAGGGCTTGGGAGGAGGGAGGCTGCTCCCCTGCCGGGTGTCACCGGCCTGCTGTCAGTATTGGGCAGTAAGTAGCGGGAGTCACATGCGGGCAGAATGGGGGTGATTCCTCTCCAGATCCTACAAATGTCATGAACCAGGAGAAAGAAGTGACAGGTTCCAGGTACAAAACAGAGGCTGTTCCCTCCTGTCCCCCATGTCTCTGTCTCTATCGGGCGGGGAGTTCTGTCTGCTGGCCCCAGGCTGGGGCCCAGAACGGTGCCTGCACATGGTGGGCCAGAGCCCTCCTAAACGCTTCACTCCTAGGTCTTTGGCAAAGGTGACTGGGCCTGGGAAGGTGCCCCAACCTGTGGCTCCAGGGTGGGCTGCGTGGGCACGGAGGGGCACTCCTTGGAGGGGCAGGTTTGCACCCTGGTTTTGGCTGGCCTTCCCGATCCTGCAGTGGTATTCCAGGGGGCAGCAGGCTGGACAGAGAGAAGCCTCAAGCCTGCCCTGAGGAGGCTCTCACAGTGCCCTCTGACCTCTGTGCTCCATTCTCAGTTGTCCCTCTGTGGCCTACTCCGCCGACCTGCCAGCCACCAGCGTCATCATCACCTTCCACAATGAGGCCCGCTCCACCCTCCTGCGCACGGTGAAGAGGTAAGCCACCCCTTGGGACCCTCATCTCAGTAGTGCTGCTCCCTGAGGCCTCAGGGAGCGCTGCCAAGCCCCTGGCAGGGGGGCATGGGGGCAGGGGGGCACACTGGGACAAGGTGCTGGGCCAGGCAGCATGAAGACCACGGCCACTGGGAGGGGGAGTCCAGTCCTTCTGAGAGGCTGGGGCTGGGAGACCCCGGAAATCCAACTGATATTGGGATGCACAAACATAATGTCAGGTCCCCAGGACAAGGGCAAAAATTCTAGGGTCAGGGGCCGAGGGAGGCAGGGATGGACATGAAGCCTCAGGTGGATGGGTGGCAGGCCAGTAGGTGGTGTCAACGATTCAGAGGGAGGTGCCCCTCTGTCCTCCTAAACTTGGTCCTGTGGTCCAGTACAACTCCTACTTACCCCATTTCTTTAATGAGAACAGGATGTGGAAAGGAATGCCCAGTGGTATTCCAGGGATTAAGGAAGCATGGGTTTCTTTTACCAGGGAGTGGAGGAAGAAGAAGGACGGTGGGAAGGAAAGCGGGAAAGGGCTTCCCTGGGAACACCCCTGCTAACCCATCGGGCCAGGAGACTCGCTAGCCTTCTAGGCAGGCGGTTCGGGGTCCAGCTGTGTATTGCTCCCGGGCAGGGCTTGTTAAGCCTAAGCAGCCAGGGCAGCTACAGGTCCTGTCTACACTGGAGCAGTTACCATCACCTGTCCGGCACAGGTCCCCGCAGGTGCAGGGGCGGCCGGGTCTCCGGAAAAGCCCGGAGAACACATTGTTCCTCAGCTGCTGCTCAGGGCCCAGGAGGTTTGCAAGCAGGTGCCGGTGGCCAGTGTGCTGGCCCTTGAGCTGGGTGGTGGGGGAGCTCTGTGGCAAAGAGAGGTAAATGGAAGGTGGCCCCTGAATCCAGGATCCTCTGTCCCCATCCTTCTAGTGTCCTGAACCGAACTCCAGCCGGACTGATCCAGGAGATCATTTTAGTGGATGACTTCAGTTCAGATCGTAAGTTTCCACTTTCTGTTTTTCGCATCCCTCCAAACCCTCCTTCTCCCAGAATGTGGAGGCCAACTCTCCGGAGGTCATCCTGGACCTCACAGGCAGACCTCTGCCCCCGACCAGATCTTCAGTCTTTTCTGGGTGCCTTCCCTGACTCTGCTCCCAGGTGCCAAAGGAGGAGAAAGAGTGGTGTTTTGTTTTGTTCTGTATTCATTTATTTATGTATTTATTTATTTATTTAAGTCATCTCTACACCCAAAGTGGGGCTCAAACTCACCACCCCGAGAGGAAGAGTCCACACTCTTCCAACTGAGCCAGCCAGGCATCCCAGAGTGGTGGTGTTTTTGGATGGGACACCCCAGAGATGACCTTTTTAACAACTGAAACAACACCAGTAGCCTCCTTTGTTATTGCAACATCCATATGCTGAGGATTGTCCCTTCAGTGTGGCTATGCTGGTGTTGGCCTCGCGCCCTACTAGTGCTCTCTGGCGCCCCCTGGGGGCAATCCCATTAGTACAGGCATTCCTCCGTCTGGCCTGGGAGTGGGGCACAGGGCAATCCTCTGGCCATTAGAGATGACCGTGCTCCTGCGTACCTCCCCAGCCCCAGCCCCTTCCCTGGGCTCGCCATGGGACACCTTCTGGGCAGTTCCAGGGGCGACCGAACCCCTTAGGGCCTGATGCCCCTGTCTGAATGAGCTTGCTTCCTTCTCCTCACCTTCAGCTGAAGACTGTCTGCTCCTGACCAGGATCCCCAAGGTCAAGTGCCTACGCAACGATCGGCGGGAAGGTAAGTTCTTGAACCCGAGGTGTCACCGCAGACCTGTTTTGGCCTAGACCTCCGCCCCTCCCCACTCCCTTTTGGAGCCACGTCACGGTAAGCCAGCACGCGCCTGCCGCGTTCCGGGTGGCCAGGAGCAAGGTCTGTGGAAAGACGCTTCTTTCCACAGCCACGGCATGACTGTAGGCGAGTTGCTCTACTTCTGGCTGCCTCGGTTGTCTCTTCTGAGAAATGGGGTCAATAATTGTACCCTTTCTGCCTTGCATGGCTGCTGTAATGATTAAATGGGATAGGCCATGCGGAAATGCTTTGAGAAAATCAAAGGGCACTATCAAGCAGATGTAACCTCATTTCCAATCAAGAGTTTTGGAGCATCGTCCACAGCACAGGATCGTACATGGCACTCTAGGAGGCACTTTATACTTCTTCTGAAGTATAAAATGTGGTCCCTGCCCTTGGAGAGCTTATTGTAAGGCCAAGGAGTCCTAATCTACCGCAGGGACAGGCTGGCCATGATTATGTGGGGGTAGAATGGAGACCGCAGGACAGGGGAGGGACCGGGGAGTGGGCCTTGACTGGGTGAGGACGTTGTGAGATAGGAGAGCGGGAACCGGCGGGGGAGTCCGGGCTCGAGGACACTGCAGGCACCGACGTTGGTCTGGCACAGGTACACATGGGATACTAACAGCCCTTTTCCTGAGTCCTCCCCGCAGCAGACAACCACGTTGCCTGCCTGCGTTCACGTTCTCGCATTCACTCCACATAACAGCCCATTGTTTTGCACACAAGAAAATGGGGCTTAAGGAGGTTTAGGAATGCGCCCAGGGTAATGGGTAGAGGAGCCAGAATTCCAACCTGGAGGAGGGACCCCACCCTTAACCTCCCTTACCTCCTCCCTGCCAGGGAGAATCTGGGCCTGGTCAGCAGGGGAAGTGGTGGGGTGAGGATAGATGGCAGAGGACCTTGGAAGCCAGAGAAAGGCATTTGGACTTGATAAGGCAGGTAGGAGGGAGCCACTAAAGGTTAGAGAGAGAGAGAGGTGAGAGGTGTGATTAAGAAAGAACTGTCAGGGGCGCCTGGGTGGCGCAGTCGGTTAAGTGTCCGACTTCAGCCAGGTCACGATCTCGCGGTCCGTGAGTTTGAGCCCCGCGTCAGGCTCTGGGCTGATGGCTCGGAGCCTGGAGCCTGTTTCCGATTCTGTGTCTCCCTCTCTCTCTGCCCCTGCCCCGTTCATGCTTTGTCTCTCTCTGTCCCAAAATAAATAAAAAACGTTGAAAAAAAAAAAAAAAAAAGAAAGAAAGAACTGTCAGACTAGAAGGAGACCTTCTAACTGGCGTGGAAGAGGCCAGAGAGAGACTTCTAGCAAGCACAGGGCTGTAGGTACCTTTAGGCCTAGGAATATATTGTTTCCTGAGGGATTTGCCCAACACAGGTGTCAACTTTTGATGAAGCGCTTTCTAGCTTCCTGTGGGATGGAAGGAAGGGACAGATGGATATTTGCACATATTATGGATAATCAGATGGACAGGGGCAGAGTACAGGGCAGAGGTGTGGCCAGGGAAACCTCTCCAGTCGGAGCTCTTCGAGTAAGGCCCTTCCGTCTTCACAGCTCACAGGGCACCGGTGGCTGCTCTGTCGGCAGGACCAGCCGGGCCCTTTCTCTCCTGACCAGGTCAGTCCCCAGCCCTGGCCAGGGAGCTGCCAGAAGCAAGGCCAGTCTCTGACAGTTGGTGAACCATTGGCAAGACTGTCGGGGGCGGGATAGAAGCAGAGCAGAATCTAGCATGTGTAGGCATCCCAGGCACCAAGCACTCTTCCAGACGGGCAGGGATTAATCTCTCTGAAACTTCTAGATAAGACAACCAAGGCTCAGGGAGGTTAAATAACATGCTTAAGGTGAATGAAGGGGCTGCCATACCAACTCCAGCCTGTCTTAGTCTAGAAGATTCTAGCCATGTCACACATGATGGTGCAACTGAAGGGGACTGCCCTGAGGTCCCCGGGGTTAAGGGGGAAAGGGTTTTGGTTTCTGGTTTTTCTTTGGATACTCAAACGCACTTTATTGCACTTGGCATTTACTGAACTGACTGTATCAGTGTGTTCCCAGAGTCCCGAACAGTGTCTGAGACATCGAGGGTGCTCAGAGAATGACCTTGAGTAGCGATGGTTGACAGGTAGATGAGAGAAAGGAGAGTGAGGAAAGAAATAAACAAATACAAAGTAAACCTCAATCACAGTAACTCAGAGGAAGCCTTGACCCCTGAAGGGTGCAGAGCCCTGAGACTTTTGAGGGACGGGGGGAAAGCAAATCGGCCCAGTCCCAGTTACCAAACCCTGTCCATTCCCATTGCAGGGCTGATCCGGTCCCGAGTCCGTGGGGCAGATGTGGCCACAGCTGCTGTCCTCACCTTCCTGGACAGCCACTGTGAAGTGAATACCGAGTGGCTACAGCCTATGCTGCAACGGGTAAAGGAGGTGAGTCTGTCTGTCCCTACAAGATCTCTGTCCCTTGGGATGTGCCCGCCATGTTCTTGGCATGAGGGCGTGTGAATAGTCTTTGAAGTTGGATAGGCAGAGTAGGGGCCTAAAGGGTCTGCCCCCTCCGGAGTGACTCCATGTTATGGAGCTTTCTCCTCTGAAAATGGGGGTAATTGTATTATTTGTCTCACGAGGTTGTTGTGAGAATTCATTTGGATGAGAGCTTGGGTGAGCTATAAAGCTCCTATTCCAAATGGTGTTGTTTTCCTCCTGGGGGAGGCGGGTCCTGTGCTGGGGCAGGAGGTATTTTCGGGTCAAGGCTGGGAAGCCTGAGAAGGAAGGAGAGGGGGATGGTGTCCTCAAGGAGAGATGAGGACAGGGGGCCCTTATTACATGCCAGTTTTATGCTAGAAGGGCAAGGGTAGGAGAAATGGAGGATAGGATGAAGTGATTACAGATCAACCATAAAAAGACCACCCAACTTAAAAATGGGCAAAAGATTTGAATGGACATTTCTTCAAGGCAGATACAAATGGCCAACAAGCACATGAAAAGATGCTAAAAAGAAAAGAAAAGATGCTCAACATTAAGACTTGAGGGAAATGCAAGTCAAAACCCCAGTCAGATACCACTTGATACGTACAGGATGGCTGTAACCAAAGGATGGACAGTAACAAGTGCTGACGAGGATGTGGAGAAGTAGGAGCCTTTTCACTCATTGCTGGTGAGGACGTAGAATGGTGCAGCCACTTTGGAAAACAGTCTGGCAGTTCCTCAAAACTTTAAACATGGAGTTACCACGTGACCCTTGCAGCTGCTGGGTGTATACCCAAGAGAAATGAAAACATACTCCACACAAAAACTTGTACAGGAGTGTTCAGAGCAGTATTATTCAGAGTAGCCAAACTGTGGAAGCAGCCCAAAGTCTGCCAACTGATGAATGGGCAAACAAATGTGAGGCAGCCATACAATAGGATATTAGCCATAAAAAAGAATGAAGTCCTGATACATGCCACAATAAGGATAAAAACATTTCCCTAAGTGAGCGAAGCAGGTCACAAAAGGCCACGTATTATACGATTCCACTGATACGAAGTGTCTAGAATGAAACAAAGCCACAGAAATAGAAAGGAGATTAGCGGTTGTCAGGGCGGGGAGAGGCGGTTGGAAAGTGACCGTTAACAGGTACAGGGGCTCTTGTCGGGGTGATGAAAATGTTCTGGAATTAGATAGGGGCGATGGGTGCACAATGTTGTGAATATATTATAAGCCACCAAATTGTATACTTTAAAATGGTGAATTTTATCACATGTCAATTATGGCTAATAAAATTGTTATAAAAATGGGAATTAGATCTCAGGACAAAAAGGTCTTTAAAAAGGAGATGGCGAGGCCCCCGCAGGGCTCTGTGAGAAACCATGAGTGGTCTCCCTTGCTCCGCCGTCTCCCAGGCTCTTGTGGTCCTGAGATAGGATGTGAACTGAGGGGCAGAGCTGGGTTCCAAGTTGCGGACAAGAGGATTTTAAGGGTCCGCGCAGAATGCGTGGAGAGAAGAGGCTCTGTTCTGTGTCTCTCCATGGAGGGAGAGAGAAGAGAAGGCTGATGGCAGTTGATAGTTTTGCACAGGGTATATGACATGATCCACCAACACCATTACCCACCCCCCCAAAAAAAAAAAAAAAACTTGGATAAAATTAACATTACCCACCAATGGAGGTGGATTTGTGTCTTGGGGGATGAAGGGTTCCTTGAAATGGATGTGGCATAAGAGAGTGACACCCAGGTTGCACAAGGACCGCGGAGTCCCTGCCCTCAAGCTGCTGGTGGTCCGATTGGGAAGACTCAACGCAAACGTGTACAAAGGTGGATGACAGTTAATAGAACCACAGTTCAAACCAGCAACAGAAGAGCCACGTCAGTGGCTCAGTGCCCCAGGAATTGTCCGGAATGTAATTGTGAGAACAGCTCAACAGAGGAAGAAATCCCCAGCCTGCAGCAATCAGGCAGGGCTTCATTGAGGAGGTGAGATCCCAGCAGGGCTCAACCTGGTGTGAGAAGAGGCTGGGAGAGCACTGTGCCCAGGGAACCCAGGTGGACCTTCCAGGAGCCTGGATGTGGTGCTGGAGGACAGGCTTCCAGGAACCTGACATGTCCTGCAGGAAGGGCTGGGTGCCCCACGCCTTGAAGAGCAGGCAGCTGGGCCTTTCTTCGCGGAGTCCCTGGCCTCACGCCATCTCTCGTTCCTCGCCTAGGACCACACCCGCGTGGTGAGCCCCATCATTGATGTCATCAGTCTGGACAATTTTGCCTACCTCGCTGCATCTGCGGATCTTCGTGGAGGTGGGTCTGGCCCCCTGGGGGGAGGGGCCGAAGGCTTGAAAGAGGCAGGTGAGGGCAACCTAAAGCCCTGGGTTTGGTGCTCTTCCTCCTGGTGTGCAGGAGCGTCTCACTCCACTCCCTTACCTCCAGAAAATGGAAAGGGATATTGTAGAGCCCCGAGGTTGGGGACAAAGCCCTCTGGCACAGTCAGTGATAGCTCCAAGCTAGTCTTTTGTCTTTCTCTCCCTGCAAACACTGACACATCTTTCCCCAATGCTGCCAGCCCCGGGACCATGGCCACAGGTCCTGGCAGAAGGCATGATTATGACAGTGTCTTGGGGGGAGGAGGGGAGTCCTCAACCTTGCATGAATTCTTTTTTTTTTTTTAATTTTTTTTTAACCTTTATTTATTTTTGAGACAGAGAGAGACAGAGCATGAATGGGGGAGGGTCAGAGAGAGGGAGACACAGAATCTGAAACAGGCTCCACGCTCTGAGCTGCCAGCACAGAGCCTGATGCAGGGCTCGAACTCACGGACTGAGAGATCACGACCTGAGCCGAAGTCGGACGCTTAACCGACTGAGCCACCCAGGCGCCCCAACCTTGCATGACTTCTAATACGTATAGCTGGAGGTGGTGTGGACACGGGCTGTCTGATACGGTAGCTATTAGCTCCATTTGGCTATTGAGCTCTTCAAATGTGGCCAGTTTGAATTGAGATGTGCTGTAAGTGTAAAATACACACCAAGTTTCAAAGTCTTAGTACGAAAGAATGTAAAACATCTCCTCACGGGGCGCCTGGGTGGCTCAGCCCATTAAATGACTGATCCAACGCCGGCCCAGGTCATGATCTCGCGGTTCGGGAGCCTGATTCAGGACTCGAACTCATGAGCTCATGAGCTGTGAGATCATGACCTGAGCCAAAGTCGGATGCTTAACTGACTGAGCCACCCTAAGAATGAGTTTCTAAGGGTAGAATTTCAAGGATAGTAAATAGAGAGGCAAGAGGAGCTGTTATTTACCCATCCATCCATCCATCCATTTATCTGTTTATTTCCTCTGAAGCACTTCTGGGACAGGGGCACCTGGTGGCTCAGTGGGTTGAGCGTCCGACGTCAGCTCAGGTCATGATCTCGAGGTTTGTGAGTTCGAGCCCCACATCGGGCTCTGTGCTGACAACTCGGAGCCTGGAGCCTGCTTCGGATTCTGTCTCCCTCCTTCTCTGCCCCTCCTCTGCTTGCCGTCTGTCTGTCTGTCTGTCTCTCTCTCTCAAAAATAAATAAACATTAAAAAAATTGTTTTAGTATCTCCTCAGTGATTTTGTGTACTGATTACATCTTGAAATGAAAACATTGGATATATCGCACTAAATATATTATGCAAATCAATTTCATATGTTCTTACTTTTGAATATGGCTACTAGAAAAATTTCAATTACGTATGTGGCTTGCATTTCTGGCTTGCATCTTATTTCCTTTGGACAGCTCTGGTCTAGACTTCAGAGCGGTGCTGTTCAATAGAATAGCCGTATTTGGCTACCTAAACTTAAATTAATTAAAATTAGATAAAATTCAAATTTACTTCCTAAGTTGCGCTAGCCACGTTTCAAGAGCTCGGTAACCACGTGTGGCGACTGCTTACCATATTAAACAGTGCAGATACAGAACATGACCATCATTGCAGAAAGTTCTATCGGACAAGCTGCACTAGACAATCTGTTGCTAGGAGCTACTGGGCAGAGTGGTTTTCCTATTTGGGGCCCAGAGTTCCAAAAAATGGATACAGCAGTTCCTTAGATCTTGGGAGTTGAGTGGAAGTCTGAAGGGAGCCAGGCATTTCTCCTTTAGGAAAATCACCTCAGGGCCTTTGCATTTGCTGTTCCCCCAGCTAGAATTCTCTTTCCCCAGATATCTCCATGAATCAGTCCTTCGTTCAGGTCAAATGTGACATTAGGGAGTCTTTCCTGACTACCCTTACTAGAATAGCATGGATACCTTTCTTTTTTTTTTTTTTTTTTTTTACTTTTCTTTTTAGCACTTTCCCCTTCGACTAGCAGATTATGCTTTTATTAATTTATCTTTGTAGTCTCTGTCTTTCCTAGTAGATTGAAACTCAATGAGGACAGGGGCCTGTCTCATTCTGAGTGAAGGAACGACTGCATGAATTGCCCAAGGCCCTCTATGAGCTGGGCTCTGATCAAGGGAGACACCAAGGGCTGGCAAAGCAAGGGAGCAGCCACCGCCAGCGGGCTCTGCCCAGAGCTCTGTCCTCACCCTGCTCTGTCCCTTAGGATTTGACTGGAGCCTGCATTTCAAGTGGGAGCAGATCCCTCTTGAGCAGAAGATTGCCAGGACCGACCCCACCAAGCCCATAAGGTCAGTGCAGCTTTGGGCTCTGCAGAGACCCCATCCTTCCCTGGGTTGAGGGCCTGGGAGGCTGCTGGGGGGCCGTTTAGTTGCTGGTGCTCCTGCGGGTGCACGATCTAAGCGCTGACTCGGTTCCGGGTCCCAGGGACAGAGAGGACAGAAGCCAGGGAGCTGGCCAGATATCCTGCCCCTGTGACTCCGCAAGCAGGTGATTGCGGGGCAAATGGCCCGGGGTTCTGGAACCATCTAGAAGGGCTCCCAGCTTCTCCAGCTCATGCATTGCCTCTCTCCTCTCCTTGCTCCTAGGACGCCCGTCATAGCTGGGGGAATCTTCGTGATCGACAAGTCCTGGTTTAACCATTTGGGAAAGTATGATGCCCAGATGGACATCTGGGGGGGAGAGAATTTTGGTAAGTTGGAAAATAACAATAGCAATAATAACAATAGATAACGCGCTCGAGCACTTTCTATGCACAAGGCCCTGTTCTAAACATGTATTAATGTGTTTCATCCTCACCACCTCACAACAATCTGAGGTAAGTACTATTTTATCTCCATTTTACTAATAAAGAAACTGAGAGAGAGGGTAAGTAGTTTGTCCAGAGCCACACAGCTAGCAGCCAGAGAGATTTAGGTGGTCAGGGGGAGACTGTGGCCGCATGGCTAGACGTGTGTGCAAGAACATACAGACTTGTAGCCTGGACTGCAGCTTAAACATGCGGCAGCTTCTCTTCCAGAAGAGCCGGGCGGGGGCAGAGTGGACTTTGGTGGTCAAATGTAAGTAATGGGGTCAGATGGCCTGGGTACAAATACTGGCCCTACTACCTGCGAGCTGTTTGGCCCTGGACAAGTTAAAGCCTCCCTAAGTCTGTTCCCTCAAGAGGCCGGTATGAATACTAAATGAGAGATGAGTTAAAAATGTTTGGCGTGGGGGCGCCTGGGTGGCTCAGTCGGTTGAGCAACTGACTTTGGCTCAGGTCATGATCTCGCGGTCCGTGGGTTCGAGCCCCGCGTCGGGCTCTGTGCTGGCAGCTCAGAGGCTGGAGCCTGCTTCGGATTCTGTGTCTCCTTCTCTCTCTGCCCCTCCCCCACTCGTACTCTGTCTCTCTCTCTCAAAAATAAAGAAATGTAAAAAAAAGATTAAAAAAATATATGGCGCGGTGCTGGCAGCCATTATCATTACTTTCGGGGCCATGGGAGCCCTCTTGCTCCAGCAGGAAAGGCAGGAGCCCAGCAAACCCCCAGGGTCACCTGTGAGGTTCAGTTAGATAAAGGCCCGGTACAGATGGAACACCCAACATGGGTAATTCAAGGGGGGTTACTAAAGAGCCAGTTCACACAGCGCAGGCAAGATACAGACAGCCGCAGGGACAGTCCTGGGCTGGGCTGGTGGCTGCTGTGAAGTGTAGCCACCCTAGGTCTGAAAGTTGGGGAGGGAGTGCCCTCTGACAGGAGCTGTGGTCTCGGGGCACCTGTAGCCAGCCCACAGCACCGAGGTAGAGGGTGTGGGGGGATGAACACCCACCCTCACTCTCCGCTCTCCTCGCTCTGACCAACCCTGCCAGCCCACAAGATGGGAGCCTGGTGGTGCGGCCCACGCGGCAGGAAGTGGGGCAAAGGATGGGGAGTGAGTGCTCGGGGGTTTCCGGTTCTTGCTCCTGTGGTGACCCAGTCCTTTGCAGAGCCCTCTGTTTCCTTCTTCATCCTGACCGGGTTTCTTGCAAAGTAAATACGGCTGGTGGTATTGCACCCATTTGCCAGGTGGGAAGACTGAGGTGGACGCCGCCTTCCAGACTTCAGTCAGGATGCTCCACGTCTGACGGGGGTATGGAGTGCCTCTACCAGAGCCCTTTAAATGTTGTGAGGTGTGATCAAAGCAAATGCTGGGTTTCTGAGAGGTGAGGAGGGGGTCTTCCTTCGCTCTCCCTGGTCAGGACACGGATGAGCAGCGGGGCTTACAACAGGCCTGATCCCAACTCAAAACCAACTAGAGAGGAAACAGGCGTGGAATGTTCTCCCCTTTGTAACTTACTCTTGGAAACCGTTTCCAGACAGGCCTTTCGAGGAGTAAATTCTGGGAACTAGGGTGCGTTGACCCTTCCGTTCTGACCTCCTTTGCACATGTTTTTGGCTCAAGTGGCCTCCTGTGTGTTCCTGGGAGCTTTGGCAAAGCCAGTTTCCTGCAAAGATTCTGAGGACTAGGAAACTAATGGTCTCTCCTGCATCCAGGAGCCTTTTTCTTTTGTCTTTTTTTTCTTTTCTTTTTTTTAAGGCTGGTGATTGACAGAGAAACAAGTGACTGATCAAATAGCTAACTTCAAACTCTGCCTGAGGCAAGGGCTCAGTGGTTGGGGAACTTGAAAGGTGAACCACAGAGTGTTTCTGGGAAGGGTTTTGTTTCTTAGAAGAAATTCAAAGAAATTTCTAGGCTAGCCATGGTGCTCAGATGTTCAGCTGCTGGGAGCAGTTTTGAGCCAGGAGAGGCCTGCCGCTGGTGGGTTTGGGCCTTTCGTTTTATTCCTTTGTTGAAGGAAGGGAAATGTCCAAACTGAGACTCATTCCTGCGTCCCCTCAGAGAGCCAAACTCAGAGCCCAGAGGCCACCGTAAGGGCAGGCGACAAACATGAAAACCTTGGGATTCCCATTAGAGAGCCTTTCATTATTTTTTTCTTTTTTTTTTTTTTAATATGAAATTTATTGTCAAATTGGTTTCCATACAACACCCAGTGCTCATCCCAACAGGTGTCCTCCTCAGTGCCCATCACCCACTCTCCCTCCCTCCCACCCCCCCATCAACCCTCAGTGTATTCTCAGTTAGAGATCCTTTTAAAAGACAGTCCCATCAAGCCAGTCCCCTGCTCCTCTGCTCGCGACCCTGCAAGGACTCCCTCAACACTGACAGCAAAACCCAAAGTCCTCGTGCCTTGGGTCCTTCCCCCACAGCACACTACCAGCTCTGCCCACATCTCCTGCCTCTCTCACCCGGCCTCACTCCACTCCAGCAGCTAGCCCCGCCAGGCCTCTTTCCCACCACCTGCAACTTGCCACGCCTGGGACTTGCCGCCTACCCTAGCCTCTACTTCTTTTCCCTTGCTGGCCCCTCTGCCTGGAATGCTTGTCCCCTAAAAGCCACATGACTGGTTTCCTCACCTCCTTCAGGACTTAGCTCAAATGTCCCCTTCTGAGTGATAACTTCCCAGTCAGTCTAATTAATACTGTAGGCCCCCCCCCCCCGCAACAGCTCCCCCTTCTTCAGCCCCACCTGCTTCCTTTGTCTCCATTGTACTTACTACCGCCAGATAGACTACGTATTTTATTCATTTTCTGGTCTACTTGTCGTTTTCTTTCTTATTTTAGTGAGTCCCTGTCTCCTACCCATCAGTGTAAGGATTCTAGAACAGCATACAACACATAATAAACAGGTTCCCAATAAAATTTTACTGAATGAACGAAAGAATCTGGTTCAAACAGTGCAGCTTGCTGGACAAAATATGAACTTGACATTGTAATTCTGCAGCAGAGTGTTTGGGTGATCTTGGAGAGGTTAAGATGTTTGAGCTTCCCAGTCCTGATTAGGAACATGGGGATAGGGGTGCCTGGATGGCTCAGTTGGTAGAGCGTGTGACTCTGGATCTCAGGGTCATGAGTTCAAGCCCCACGTTGGGTATGGAGCCTACTTAAAAAGAATAAATAAATTTACAAAAATAAAACAAACAAAAAGCCCATGGGGATAATAATACTAGCTTCATCTGCTTGCTGTGAGAATTAGACTTGGCATGGCACATAGCAAGTGCTCAGTAAATGGGTGATGCTTACTGTTCGTTACCGCCTTGTGGATAATGACAATAACAGCATGGACAGTACGGCCTGGTGGGATGAAGTGACTTAACTAGCCTAACCAAGCTAGTCTGGCAGAAATGGAACTAGAAAGTAACTGTTCTGTCCCCCAGGTCTGCCCCTAGTTCTAAATCTCAGTAGTTGAACCAGTTGCAAAGCTCATCCCGGGAGAAGGGACACAAGCCCGGCAGTCTGCAGGCCTACCTGGGAAGCCCATTAGCATACCCGACCATGAGCATGGGTCCGGATATGCCACATGTCCAGTCCTCGCCCCTGGCCTGTGTCTGGAAGCTGCCTGCTGCACACGGTCTAGCCAGAGGTGGGTGTTAGTCGCAGCGAGGGGGCTTGGGCCCTGACCATCTGTGCCAGGTGAGAAGCCCCAGACCTGGCCAGGGACCAGTGTCTGTATGGCCAACTGGGGAGTGGGAGATGGACCAAGGCTAGAGCTCATGAGAAAACGGTCTTCCTTTTTTTCAATTAAAAACAAACAAACAAAAAGGGATTATGCATTTTCTGGGACAGGAAAGAGGTGTTTTAATGTCACTGGGTGCCCACCTGCAGGGTTAATATGAAAGAGTAATCAGAAGAGATGATGTGAGGTCCAGCAAGCTGCCAAGATGGGTCCTTGCCAGAAGTGATGACTGTTGAGTGTAGAGTAGGCAGGGGCTCCTGAGTGGCTCAGTCGGTTAAGCGTCCGACTTCAGCTCAGGTCATGATCTCACTGTGCTGACAGCTCAGAGCCTGGAGCCTGCTTCCGGTTCTGTATCTCCCTCTCTCTCTGCCCCTCCCCCATTCACACTCTGTCTCTCTGTGTCTCTTGAAACTAAAATAAATGTTAAAAAAAAAAAAATTTGAGAATAGAGCAGGCAGCTTGTGCTGTTCCCTTCCGGGAAGCAGAATGGCCACCTTCTTGCATCTCCCAGCACTAAGAGGGACCACAGTCACCTGCAGAAGCTCATTCAGCATCCCAACCACTGTCAAACAGAAGTGTGTCTCAAGAGGGCCGGTGGTAGCCTGTGCATGGAGACCACCTGCGCCAAGAGGGAGGTCCGGGGCCAGAAAGAGTGGCCCGTGGCCTGATTGGTGGTGGGTTTCCCAGCCTCATGGGTGTTTAGGACTGACTGACGAGCAAATGCATTCTTCCTTAGCAATGTAATGGATGGGGCTTTTTATTCAGAGGCTGGAAATGATGCCGCATTTGATTCGGTTTTCCTTCTGCTCATGGTCATGGTGTTCCTTCAAAGCTTTCCCACCTGGGCACTTGGGTGGCTCAGTCCGTTGAGCCTCCAAGTCTTGATTTCAGCTTGGGTTATGATCCTGGGGTCATGGGATCGAGCCCTGCGTTGGGCTTTGCCCTGAATGTGAAGCCTGCTTAGGATTCTCTCTCTCTCTCTCTCTCTCTCTCTCTCTCTCAAAAAAATAAAACAAAACAAAAAAACCTTTCCTCTCCTAGGGCTCAGATACGGGCAGTGTGTATGGGGAGCATGTAGGGAGGGTGTGTATGTGTGGTAGGTATGGAGGGGACGTGTGTGGAGGGTGTGTGTTTGTGGTGTGTGTGGAGGGGGGAATGTGGGTCAAAGGGGTGTATATGGAGGGTATGTGTGTGTGTGGTGTGGGTAGTGGGGGTGTGTGTGGAGGGGGCGTGTGTGTGCTGGGAGGCGGGGGTATGTACATGCACGGAGCGAGCAGTCAGGAACATGTTCAAGGTTGGGCATACCCCATGTAAATGGCCCCAGGAACCCTGAGCCCAGCACAGGCCTTCAAAGAGACACCAAAGGCAAGGGAGGCTAGCTCCTCCCGGCCTTCACTCAGTGGGGACATGCCAGGGGCTCTTCCCTCCTGACGGCTGCCATTTCCTGCAGAGCTCTCCTTCAGGGTGTGGATGTGCGGTGGCAGCTTGGAGATCGTGCCCTGCAGCCGGGTGGGCCACGTCTTCAGGAAACGGCACCCCTACAACTTCCCTGAGGGCAATGCCCTCACCTACATCAGGTAGGTCACAGTGCAAAGGGCACCAGGCTAAGAGCTAAGACACCTGGCTTCTAGACCCCAGCCCAGTCAGTTACTCGTGTGACTCTGGTCAGCCACCCCACCTCTCTGGGCCTCAGTCTCCCCATCTGTTCCCTCCAATTCTGGGATTCCAGGTAATTTCAAGGGTGGAAGGATGAAACCGAGTGTGGACGCCAGGCCTCCCTTGTCTTGACTCTCTTTGCCCGGGAGTATATTGGAAAACTGGCCCAATGCCTACCTGGGAGCTGCCCTCCACTCACTGGGCCCCAAGTTCTGGTCATGGATGCCATGTCCTGACCCTGACTTGGTCAGCATCTGCCCACCCATGTCCCCAGCCCCAGGATATGCTTGGTCTTGAGGGGGAGTGGGCAAGGTCCTAGAGACCAGCCATCACCCGCTCTCCTGGAGGGGGTGGAAGGGGAGGCGGGGACGAGTGTCATGAGCACCCCCTTTGAGGACAGTTTTTTGGCTTGTCAGGCCCGTGCTCCCTTGTTTGTAGCAGTGGCTCCCCAGTCTAGCTAACCGAATGGCTTAATATTTCGGTGTGCTTCTCCCCCACCCCTTTTTGCGTTGTCTCTATAATGATAAAAGTAATACGTGTTCACTGTAAAATGCAAGATGTTATATATACATATCTGTCCACACATGTGCTTTTACTCTTTATGTCACATGTGGAGAAAAAAGCAAAAGTCCCTTTTACCCAGTCTGACTCCTATCCCCCTTGGCTCTCTCGAAGTAACTACTGTGTATAGATTTCTGGTCTCTCATTTCGGCCCTTTGACTCATTTTCATGCACGTACTTTAGGTGGAGGGAAGCACACATACCACAGCTTTGTGTTTTACGTACATAGGGTCAAGCTGTGTGTTCTTTCTGCAACGTGCTTTCCTGCTGCTCACACTAAATTCTAGACATCCTTCCATGGAACATACTCCATCCTGGAGAAGTAGGGGTCATTATGCTCCTATTGGTGGGCGTTTAGGTTGCCACCTATGTCTTACTAAACAAATATTTGGTACATGTCCTTTTGCCCCCATGTAGGTATTTTGGCAGAACAGATGCCTCAAGTGGAGTGTCAGGGAGCATACAGACATGAGCTGATGGACGTTGACACATTACATAGTCATTTATACCATCAGTATTATTTCACGCACACTCCTGAGATCCTCAACACCCTGTGCTGCGCAGAGCTGCTCTTGATCCTAACTCTGTGACCACCCTGGTGACTTCGTTTTGTTCCTTCCTCCCCTTTTAGGAATACCAAGCGCACTGCAGAGGTGTGGATGGATGAATACAAGCAGTATTACTATGAGGCCCGGCCCTCGGCCATCGGAAAGGCCTTTGGCAGGTGGGCCCCCTCGACCAGCCCCGTTTGCCTCCCTCCGCCCACGTTAGCACAGCCATAGCAAAACACAAACCGTGGACGCCAGGGAAGAACTCACTGTCTCCTCGGCAACTGAGCCCCTCCCCACTGGGCTCTTGGGAGTCGGGGGATATGGTAGGATATGCGATGTGAGATAGGACTGGGTTCTTGAGGGGCATGCAGCCTCTTGGGGAGAAATAAGCAGAGAGGGCTCGCTTGCGAAGAGCTGCCCATTCACAAGCTGCCTGCAGGAAAAAGGACATCTGTGGGAGTACTTAGTGCCCCGCCCGGCTGTCTGCAGAAAACACTTGGGGTTTTGCCGCCACCCCCTGCCGTTAGCCTGTTTTCCTGTCCTGGACTCATGTGACTACCGTCTAGTTAAGCATTTTCAAAATGTAGATTGGTTATAAAATTGATCTCGTGGGTCGTGACAGTCATTTAAAAAAAAAAATGATAGACCTAGAACACTATAGATTAGTACAGAGCAGGCTAGAAAATAGCACTTGATTGCAGTTAAGGCTAAGTATTGTTCGGTGAAATTTATTTCAGTTATATGTGTGTGTGTGTGTGTGTTTAGCCGTATTTGCACATGGGAATACTCGATCACAGTATAAGATGTATTTATTTCTTACTTAAGGTTGTGGTCAGAAGACTGAAAACATTAGCAATCATCACTGAATCTTCTCGCCTCTGTTTACGCATACCTAGCCCTTTAAAAAAGAAAAGCTGTGTCACTATTTCTGTTAGTGGCAAACTGACGTTTACTGACTAACTACCCTGTGGTAGGCTCTTATGCCCTCTTAATTCATTTGATTCTCCGAAAACCTTCCGAGATAGGTAGTCTTGTCCCCAGTTTACCAGAGAAGAAACCGAGGCTCGGAGAGGCAGTGAAGGTCATCTGTCAGTGGCCATTCTGGTCAGTGAAGCTGAGGGAGCTGGGGAGATCAAACTGTGGATCCATGGGCACATCGGAGGGTTCTTATTTGCCAAAATTCCCCAAAGATGTTTAAAGCGTGCTTGTCTTATTTGACCCTTTCTGCTAAAACTGGAATGCAGGAAAGGAAAGCTTGGAGTTCACTGAGGCTCTGCTCTCTGTGAAAATAAGGACTAGGGAGGGGGCACCTGGGTGGCTCAGTCACTTAGGCATCTGATTCTTGATCTCGGCTTGGGTCATGATCTCACAGTTCATGAGATCGAGTCCTGCATCAGGCTCAGAGCTGTTAGATTCTCTCTCTGAGCCGGGATTCTCTCTCCTTCTCTCTCTCTCTCTCTGCCCCTTCCCTGCTCATGCACTCTCTCAAAGTAAATACATTAATAAACTTAAAAAAAAACCCAAAGGACTAGGGAGTGCTGAGGTGTCGAGGAGAAGCCAGGGTAAAGCAGGACCCTCCGTGGGCTGCCCTGATCCTGCAAAGTGAGTGGGAATTTGAGGAAAGAAATGAGGAATCGCCAGGATACTTGGAGTGACCTTGCAGGTTGCAAAATGATTTATGGCTGGAGGGCAGGCTTGGACAGCCGCTGGTCCTACCCAGCCTGAGGGTAGGCGGACAGAGGGGGCTGGCCTCCTGGGGCTTCCTCCCTGGGCCCCCTTGCCAAAGCCTGAGCCTTTCTTACTGTTTCAGTGTAGCCACACGGATCGAGCAGAGGAAGAAGATGAACTGTAAGTCCTTCCGCTGGTACCTGGATAACGTCTACCCAGAGCTCACGTGAGTATAGCCCTCAGCTGGTACACCCAGCCTGGGCGGGGCCAGCAGCTAGCTTGGGGGACCCGCACCCTGAGATCTCCTCATCGCGGGCAGTCTGGCTCTTTCTAGTTGTCAGTGTGTATCTTCACACGAAGGCTCTGGGGGAATAGGAAGGACACCACTAGGAGTTAAAAGTGAGATGTGGTAGGAGCCAAACTTTTAAGAGACTGGGTCATAGCGTCAGAGATGGGCTTTGTCCCCATAGGAAAACAACTCTGCATTACGTAGCAAAAGCCACAGAAATAAAGATTCATCCCCTTCGACTCTGTTCCCTCCCTTCTGGGAGTTTATCCTAAGGAAATAAGAACAACCAAAGCAAAAAAAAAAAAACAAAAAAACAAAAAACCTATTGACAAGCAGATGTTCGGTTGTAGGCTTCTCTGCTGCTGCTGTGAAAAATCGAGAGACAGCTAATAATAGGGGATTGGTTTACTGAGTCCCAATTCCTGGGTCTAAACAAATACTATGCATCCATTAAGATTACAACCATAAAGACTGACAAAACACTGGCAAATGTTTGCTCTGATAGACTCAAGGGAGAATGCAAATGGCGTGCCCGCTGGAGCCCTAGGGCATCTGAGTGTGTGTGTGTGTGTGTGTGTGTGCACGAGCTGAGCTCCCGGACTGTGGGTGAAGCTGTAAGGCAGGGGTGGGGCAGTGAGGATTCCTTTTTTCTCGTTGCAAAATCCTTTTCAGCAGCTTAACTGCATCCACATGGCTCATGTCCTCACCTCCTTCAGGTCTTGACTCTAATGTCCCCTTCTGAGGGACACCTCCCCGAACAGTCTGTTTGCAGACCGCCCCCTCCCCCCAGCATCCCCTGCCTAGTTCACCCTCATCACCATCCAGCGCCTGTGTGGCTGGTTAATTTTGTCATCACCTCCCCACATGTGACAGTAAGCTCCATGAGGGTAGAGGTGTGCATCTGCTTGTTCACTGCTTTAGCTCCAGCCCCTAGGACAGTGTCTGTCACAAAACTGACACTCAGCTCGATAAATATTTTTAACTGAATAAATTGCATGGTTAATAAGCCTTAATAGTAATAACTTGGAAATTAGCATTCTCCCTTCTATATAACTGTCACCTTAGGGAACAGGTTATTCCATTACTGCCAGCTTTCTCCCAAGGATGCTGCTTCGCTTTCCAGAACACTCCACCCCTCAGAGCCTGCATGTCCTTGAAAAAGGCAAGTTGTTGTTCCTTGAGTGCAGATTTGATTTTTGGAAAACAGCTATATTAGGTGTCGCCAAGTGCAGTGAATAAGGCGATTACCCCAGATAATGGATCCTGGGTCCCACACAGAGCATGACAAGGACTGAATCAAGTGTCAAGAACGAACTGATTCTGGGGCGCCTGGGTGGCTCAGTTGGTTAAGGTCCGACTTTGGCTCCAGTCACGATCTTGCGGTTTATGAGTTCGAGCCCCGTGTCGGGCTCTGTGCTGACAGCTCAGAGCCTGGACCCTGCTTCAGATTCTGTGTCTCCCTCTCTCTCTCTGCCCACCCCCCCCCCCAGCTCACACTCTGTCTCTCTCAAAAATAAACATTAAAAATTAAAAAAAAAAAAGAATGAACTGATTCTGGGAGCAGATTTAAAAGAATTTCAAAACAATTTGAGCAACAGCAGCATCCTTGCAAAGGGTCGGCGGCCTAGAAAACCCAGCTCTCCCGACAATGGCTGTGACGGGAAGAACATTAATTTATAAAAGTATAATAAATGAACCGCTTTTTCCAGTGGCTACTCTTAAGGGGAAAGTTTCACCCAGACGTATCATTTCTGAGGGAAAAAGCACAGTCGTCCCTTTACCTCCTGTCAGGGTTCAGACCACACTGGGCTGGAGCCAAGGGCTCTAGGCCTCGCGCAGGAGCTGGGAAGCCCATGGGATGCATCGGGGAGGAGCCGGAACGTGCCTTTCCTCCCCACGCCCTGTCCCCACACACATTCTCCCATGTCATCCCCGGAGGAGCAGGAGGAAGAAGGATTTTCTAACACTCAGAAAGCTGGATCCATCACAAGACAGAAGAGAGGCTGAAACCAGCCATGTTAAATGAGGAGCATGAGTCATCTGTTTGTTCTGGCACTGCGGGGACGTTTTAAAAAGTAGTTTCGTTGGTCAGATAGAAACTGCGTGCCTCCTTCCTGTCCAGGTTACTCACCCTCGGTCCGCTGTTCGTGTCCTGCCTCGGTTCTCAGGCTGAGGGGCCAGGAGCGCCTCGGGTTGGTTTGGAAGGCTATGTGTACGCCCAGGGATACCAACGTTCCTCCAAGCAGGGGACCCTCATGGTTGCCACACTTGCAGATGGTCAGTGGGGAGACCAAGGAGACTGAGGAGGCCGAGGGCAGCGGCCTGTGCTTTCCTAGGCCCGCCTGTAATCCCAGCACAGCCCTGCCTGTCCCCTCTCGGATCCGAGCTCTGCAGCGGGCCTCAGCAATTGCTAATTTATGACTCTTATTAGGATGGTCAGGAAGAGTTGTACAACTGTGCACACCGCGTTTGCAAGGGTGCCAGTCACACAGTAGAGATTGTACATTTATCACAACACTTCCTGGCAGATGGTGGCAAAAGTCTTCCAACAAAACCAGTATATTATGACAGTTTTCTAACAGATGGAAGGAAAATGTCTTGAGGAAGGGACGCCTTTTGCTATTTCTGCAAGGGCATCTTAAGGGCTAATGGCAGCCCAGCTGGGAGGAGAGCCACAGAGAGGGAAGCGGATGCTGACGTAGCTGAGCCTGGCTCAGCCAGGGAGCCGAGGAAGGGTGCTGAATGGTGAAGGTGGCCATCCCAGCTGCTCCAGGGCTGTTACCACACACACACACACACACACACACACAGGAGCCGCATCAGCTTTGGAGATTGTTGCTCGTGCTCCCGGTTTCCTCCTTTGTGCCGGGGCCATTGCCATGCACGGTGGTGGCCACCTCAGCTCTGAAAGTGGATCGCCCTGCACATGTCCCATTCCTTAGCACAGCTCCAGTGGGGTCTTTGCATCTCAACGCCCTTGCACCTGGCAGGGGTTGCAAGTTCAAATCCTACACTGATTCTATGGGTGATGCAAATCAATCAGGTGGGCAGCAATGAGACACTAGGGAGTTGTAGGGACTGTGGCAAACTGGGATGCAACCCCACCCCCTGCCATGCGGCAGCTCCTACCTACCACCGTCAAGTGGCACCTCTCCGGAAGGCGAGCTCAGTGTGGCCTGATCTTCCTATTTTCTCAAGAGAAGCTGGATTCAGATTTCTTTGTGTAACCCTCAGGGTTTTAATATTGCCAACTAATTAACAGCAACAACAACCATACTATGCAGGTCAGACGGAACATGTTTGGGGCCAGATTCAGCTTGGGGGCCAGTGGTTTTCAACCTGTGGTCTGGAATTATGCAAACTCTCAAGAGGGGCCTCGAGGAGGTGGATGCTCCTGCCAGGGGCGTGTGAGAGAAAGCGAAGGTGTCTTCCTGACGCACCGAGGGAGTAAGTCACAGTTTGGGGGTTCTGGGAGCTTCTGGCCAGCCCTGAGGAAGGGAGACTTGGTTTGGTCAAGATCCTGCAAGTGTCCACAACAAACAATGCCGGAAGTGTTATGATGCCCCCCTCCGCTGCCCACCTGGGTTCTCTTCAGACAGAAGTAACAAGAGGTGGTTAAGATTAGGCCAGACTCTAAGCCCTCCTGGTTCCCCTAACCCTCTGGGGCCACAGTCCAAGAGGGTATGACATTCCGAACCCAGGAATATAAGCCTGCATCAGCTGGGGCCAGCAGTCTCCTTAGGTTTATTATCCACAGAGTAAGACGATGTGTCATTTGTGTGTGTGTGTGTGTGTGTGTGTGTGTGTATAATGTGTGTATAAGCATATTTTCCTGGGCATAGCAATATTTCAATAATACAATATTTTGAACTATGCCTGTTTTATTTAACAGTACGTTATAAACATTTTTCCATGTTATCAGATACTCATTCAGTCATTTTTAATGGCTACTGGGTTTTCATTACTACAGATGAATCAGAAGTTATTTAGCCCGTCCCTACTGGGGGATATCTATGTTTTCAGTATAAGCAATCACTCAGAGATGGATGTCTTTTAAATTTAATCTCTGCAAACATCCGTAATTATTGCGGCAGTGTAATAAATTCCCAGGATGAGGATTGGGATCGTTAGGTCAAAGGTATGCACATTATTTTGGGGGTGTTTTTTATTATTGGAGTACAGTTGGCATACAATGTTGTATTCATTTCAGGTGTACAACACAGTGAGTCGATAATTCTGTGTACATTATGCTGTGCTCCCCATAAGTATGGTCACCACACCGGCCACCATACAACGTTATTACAGTATTATTGTATTATTGACTCTATTCTCTATATGCTGTACTTTTCTTCTCTCTGACTTACTTTACAACTGGTAGTTCATACCTCTCCACCCCCTTTATCTGTGTTTGCACATTTTTAAGGCTTTTGGTACATCATGCCGCATTGCCCTGCAGAACCGTTGGGCTAATTTATGCTCTCGCCCACAGGGTGTGAGGAGATCCAATCCCGCAGCAATTGCCAACACTGGGGATTGATATTGATTGGTGTTGATATAATTGTGGGTATATAATACGTTTTATATAAATCGATATGTTGAAATAATACATATTTATCACACATTATATTTTATGCACATATATATGGTAAACAAATACTGGTAACTCTCGAATACGTACTTCCTTGATCGTTAGTGAGATCGAATGCATTTTTATATCTGTGGGTGTTAAATTTGCCTCTCCAAAGTGACTTCTTCCCTGTCATTTTGAGATGGCCTTTTGAGTCTACATTTAGACCCTAGCTTCTCCCCAAACTTTCTTCTTTCTGGACTGGGGAGCCCTGGGTTTCTGATCTGAGCTCTCTCCCGAGGGTCCTCCCAAGGCGTGGCCTCTGGGGCGGCCCCTGGGGCTCCCAGAGCTGCTCAGACCTAGTGGGCGAGGCTCAATCTTCCCAGCGGCATCCCTGCTCTTTCCCTGTCCCCTGCCCTCCTGCCCCTGCTGGCGAGGGCTGCTCCCCAGGGCCCCTTCCCGTGAGACTGAGGCCAGACCTTGGTGCCTGGGGAGCTGACCAAGCGCTGCCCTCTGGTTGAAGGATGAGCGAGCCTGGAGGGGGCAGAGGACAAGCCTGACCATTCGCTTTTCTCTCAGAGTCCCAGTGAAGGAAGTGCTCCCTGGCATCATTAAGCAAGGGGTTAATTGCTTAGAATCCCAGGGCCAAGACTCAGCCGGGAACTTCCTGCTTGGAATGGGGATCTGCAGAGGGTCCGCCAAGAACCCCCCAGCACCGCAGGTAAGCTGCTTAGGGCCTTGAGGTCCAGACCAGGACGGGGAAAGGAGCCATGGTCGTCATCCAGGAGTGGGGTGTGGGGCTTCCCTCTGCTCCTGCTCATTTTCTCTCTGCTTGCTCCCTCCACAGGGGACCATGCACGTTATCCCCTCACACGGCTCCTTGGCTCTGCTTCTGCCACATTCCAGTCCCCTTTCCTACACTTCGCACAGTTGCCCTCTGTGAACCACCCGCTTTCTCCTTGCTGAGGGAGAAATGCTACCCAGCAGCACCCAGTTCTCCCCCGGGATGCAGCCATGGCCAGCATGTATAATGGGCAGCAGGGCATCCCGGACTCCTGTGTGTGCATGCGTGTGCCACCTACAAGTGCGGGTGCACCTATGTCAAGACTAGTGCAGGTCATGGAAACCCCCCAGCTGCCCTGGCCCCATGTCCTGTCTTTCTCCCTATCCCCCCAGCATCCCTTGGTACATCCTTGATTGCTATTCTGGCCATTCCAGCTAAGCTCCCCCTAATACTTTATTATGAAATTTTTTAAACATACAGAAAAGTTGAAAGAATTATATGGTGAATACCGTGCACTCTTATTATTTGTAGAAAATTCTACCAAAATACACAGTATATTTGTTTTATCACCAATCTACCCATCTATCCATCCATCACTGAGCATTTTGACTTGGCCTTTGATGTCCCTGCCTTGTAGGCGTGGCTGTTCAGTGACCATCTCATCCAGCAGCAGGGGAAGTGCCTGACTGCCACCTCCACCTCCATCACCCCAGGGTCCCTGGTCGTTCTGCAGGTGTGCAACCCAAGAGAAGGCAGGCAGGTAAGCCTCCTCGCCCCCAGGGGACACGCAAGGGGGTGGCAGCTCCTAGCAGGGGAGCCTTGGGTTGAAACAGATAGACTCAAATAAGCCCTCCAGGGTAAGAGTCACTGTAAGTCAATATCTAGGTCAAATCTCTTGTTTTACTCACCGGGAAACACTTCTTCAAGTAAATGTCTGTTAAATGCCAATCCTGCCAGCCTGTGAGCTCCATGAGGGCAGGGACTGTCTGTCTTGTGTCCCTACAACACTATCCCTAGCCCCTGACAAGCACCACAGTCAAACTCGTGTTGGCTTTTACCAAGAGCCCATGCTAGGAGTTTTATAGATTATCTCATCTAATCCTCATGCAGCCCAGGGACTTGGGCCCTAGTACTATCCACATCTTACAGGTGAGTTACACTGAGGCTCACTGAATTTAAGGGACATGTGTCAGATGAAACACAGCTGGGAAGGGGTGGAGCCAGGATTCAAACCCAGTCAGTGTGACCCCTAAGCCCACAGTCTTAACCCAAAACACAGTAGATGCTCGATAACTACTTTCTTTCCTGTCTTTTCTTTTCCTTTCTTTTCTTTTCTTCTCTTTCTTTCTTTCTTTTTCTTTTTCTTCTCCTTCTCCTTCTCCTTTTCCTTCTCCTTCTCCTTCTCCTTCTCCTTCAAAGAAAAAGAGAGTGCAAGCAGGGGAGGGGCAGAGAGAGAGGGAGTGAGGATCCCAAGCAGGCTCTGTGCTGTTGGCATGGAGCCCCATGCTGGGCTCTATCTCATGACAGCGAGATCATAACCTGAGCCGAAATCAAGAGTCAGACACTCAACCGACTGAGTCACCCAGGTGCCCTTCAATAAATATTTCTTGATTGTGGCTGTTGGGAAACTGAGATCCAGATACACTGATTTCCAGGCATCACAGGATCACAGGAGCACTGCTTTTTCCATTTGTCAAACACTCACCCACCCTGTTTCCATTAATCCTGGGAGACAGGCCAGGCCCACCTGTTGAGGAAGAAACCGATGTTCAGAGAGATGACATCACTTGCTCAGAATACACAGCAGCCAGTGACAGCCGGCTCCCTTCCTGGCTGAGAGGGTGCCCCTCTGCCCGTGGAATGGGACACAAAGGCTGGTGGCCTGCTCCGGCCCTTCCTCTGCCCACCAACCGCCTCCCCTCTCCCTCTCTGTGCCTGACCCTGGCCAGCCAGCGGCACAGTTCAGGGACGAGGAGAGCGCCTAGCTCTCTGACTTGGCCTGCAGGGCTTCCTCCCACCTTTTTCCTGTTTGCCTGGGTCAGCTCTTTCTTTAGGGATGACTGGCAGTTTGCTATTCCATTCTGGAAAAGCAGCCAGATCCTCTCCTCCAGCCTCTGGGTGTATGTGAGTGCGTGATGTGAGTGCGTGTGTGTGTGTGCATGCACACGCGTGTGAATTGTGTGCCATGATCTGCTTGCTGAGCCCGAGGGATACTTCTGAGGAGTTTCTGATTGGCAGATGTAGTTTGTCCTGCCCCCTCAGGCTGCCCGCCCTCTGCCCCTGCCCCGCAGGGAGAGAGGCCCTCAGGCTCTCCTTCACTGGGAGTCTCAGACCTTTCTGAGGATCAGGCTTTGAGCCCACTCCCATTCCTCCTTGCTGAGGCCAAGCTAGGAAGTAGCTCCCGGGGCAGCTGAATATTTCTCTGGAGCTGAAGCATCCTTTCCCCTCCATGCTGACCCAGCCCCAGGGGCTTGTGGGAATTTCTCTTGGCCCCATTCACTCTGCTCCTACAAGTCTTGCCAGGCCCCCAGCAGTGCCCTGGGCCACTGGGGCCTCTCCTCCAAGAGGACAGGATGAGCAGGTCTCCCACTGCTGGTGCCTTCTCAAAACTAGGCCTCCCTCCTTGCTCCCCTTTTGGCCTCCAAGGCTACTTGGGTACCATGTATCTAAGAGGCCCTATATATTGGAGCCAGTATGATGGCATTGGCAGACCCCAGCCCGACCACCCCTTACCTCTCTGAGCCTCTGTCTCCTCCCTGCCTGCCTTGCAAGGCACCTGTAAGAACAGAGGCTGAAGAGATGGGAGAGTGCCCAGGGCTGAGTGGCCAAGAGAGTTGGAAAGACCCTGTAACTGCCCAATGACAGCATGGGTAAGAAGTGAGAATCCTGCAGTTTGAGGACCACCTCCAGTGATGGGTGATTCATTCCTTCATGCGCACATTCATCCTTTGTAAACACTGTGCTAGGTGCCTACCTGTGCCAAAGGATATCCTTTGCCCAGTAGGGGCGAGTGTGGCCAGCCCCTTCCAGGAGGTCAGAGACTAGAGGGGTACAAAGCAACCGATGCTGGGAGTTCCAGAGGGACCAAGGCCTTGTCCTACCCACTGCCCCAACTTTCAGGCCAGGGACCCCTCACTGCTGGGGCCGCGTGGGCACCCCACAGGCCTACATTCCGAAGGGGAGTCTGCAGCCCGCAACTCCCCCCCCACCCGCCCCCGGTCCACCTCCAAAGTCAGTTCCCTTCTCTGCCCACCTCAGCCCCTGCAGCCCTAGGCCCGGCCCTGTAGCTGGGTACGGCTCAGGCCTTCTGCTGGCACTCCAGCTGAGTGTGTGACCTCACCCTTCAGAGCCCTGGGGGCTCCATGTGTGGGCGAGCATTCCCTACCCCCTTGAAGCCTGGGCCAGCCTCTCTCCCCTTCTCCCGATTGTTCCAAAAGACACACCATCCTCCACCCAGGCACCTCCAGATGTTCCACAGGAACACCTCTTTTCCCCTTTGTGAAGCCTGGGGAAAGGGAGGCACAGGGTGGGCACTGGGATGGGGACCCCAGGCCTCCTACCATCCTGCTGGGCTCGCTGAGTCATCACTGCAGAGATGGCGGCCGGTTCCCCCTCCAGGGTGTCGGTCACCCACCGCACAGTTACAGGCCAGGTCAGACCCTTAGAGCCGCAGGGAGAAGAAATCTTGTTTGAAGAAGCAAAAGATGCACCAGGCCAGGCCCCACAGACTCAAACGCCAACAGGGAGGGGCAGGCTATGCTGGAGGAGAACGTAGGGACCGGGCAGAACCTTGGTCAGTGGACAGCAAGAGTCCCAGCTGCAGCAGGGGGCAGCCGCTCAGCCCCAACCGCCTGATGCCACATGAGAAACTGGGCCCACGTCTAAAGGGAAGCTGGAAACACAGAGTTTCATGTGACGACCAAGCCAAAGCTTAAACACTATGCAGGCCAAACAAAATACATCCCTGGGTTTGATTCATTCAGCCAGTGGGCCTCTGATCTAGACTGCTGAATGAGGCAAGAGTGCATCAGAAGGGGAGGGGGTTAAGGAGGCGTGCGGGGTCAGGGAGCTCTTGGGTAGGGGACAGTCCGCTTCAAATGAGGAGGGTGTGTCCTAGGTATATTCAGGCCACTTACATACATGTGAAATGGAGTTCTGAGCATTGTTACTATTTTTAATCATTGTGTTTTCGTCATCCTCCTTCCCCCCCCAGAGATGGAGGAGAAAAGCCTCTTTCATCCAGCACTCGGTCAGCGGCCTCTGCCTGGAGGCCAAGCCCGCCCAGCTTGTGACCAGCAAGTGCCAGGCCGACGCCCCGGCCCAGCAGTGGCAGCTGTTGCCCCACACATGACGGTAGCCTGGGGCCTCCTGTACCTTTTGCATGAGACTTTGGGACGGGAAGCGGGTTAGGGTGGGGGAGTGTAAAGCAGGCCGTTCCCATCTCCTCGCATTTCTGCCGGAATCATCAGCAAACACCCCCTGCCACGACACACGTTTCTCCAAAGCTTGTTCTGCGGGGGCCATGGGGGAGCAGGCCCCGACGCCCTGGCTGCCGTCCCGGCCTCGCCCCGGAAGAGGAGACGGTCAGGATGCAGGACTGCTGCTGGGCAGAGACTGGGCAGGCCCCCTGGCCCTCTGTTCCCTCCCTTCGCCCTCCTGGGGTTCCGGACCGTGTTTTGGGGGCCCTCACCTATTGGCTGGGGAGAACAAGGACAGAAGCCCACGCAGGGCCCCTGCTGGGTCACAGGGCCCGCCTGTGGGGTCAGCGTGAGAGGCGAATGTGGGCGGCGTGGATGGGGAGGGCGGGGAGGGGACAGCCTGAAGGCAGGGAGAGAACAGGGAGGAGGTGAGAAGCTCAGTGGCCTGTCCCAGGCAGGTGCTGGGTTGAGTGCGGGAGGGATGGGATCTGGAGCAGAGGATGATGGGTCATTTGCAGAAGGACATGGATGGAAAAGCAGCGAAGCACCAAAAGAGTGACTCTCCTCCCGACAGCCCATCCTTCCTCCCATGCTGTACCAGTCCCCGGGCGCCGTGCCCTGCACTCTGGTCTTCACGCTCTGCACAAGAGGCTGCAGGGGGCTGTTCAGGGGCAGCCTTGGGACACAGTTTATTAAACAGATCCCACTTCTGGTTGGCCGTGCGCCAGGCCAAGACCTCTTTCTTGGACCTTAAGACCAGCTGATGCCCTGTCCCCTCTGCCTGGGTCCATGGTGATGACCCTGTAGGGACAGGCGGCTGCCCCGTACCGCTGAGCAGCCCCATCCTTATTCAGACCTTTTGACCCCTGCCTTCTCAAAAGCCTTTGCCTCTGTAAATACTGTATCATGGCATTGAGGTGGCTGGGATGAGCAGGACCTCCCTTCTGGAGCTTAACATTCCCTAAGACATTAGGGAGGAAGTCGTACAGCCTAAGCCTCATCCCCGCCCCTCCCCACTGCAAGAGGGAGGCCTGAGAGGGTCAGTCCCCGCAGTGGGCCGGGAGGCCGGCTGGCAGCTCCTGTTTGTGTAGAGAGCCCCCTTCTCACAGCCACTGGGCCACGGCCTAGTCTCAGAAGGGCTTCTGCTATTCCCCATCTCCTCTTGCCCAACCCCACTGGCTCAGGCAGTGTGATCTTCAGCAAAAGACCAGTGGTACAAGGACCCCTGGGAATCCCCCCTCCCAAAGCAAATCAGCCTCGGCCCCCTAGAGAATTCATGGATTCCAGAGGGCCTAGGAATCCTCTGAAATTGTCCCCCAAATAGTGCATGTGTGTGCATATATGCATTTTCCTGGGGAGAGGGTCTGTGGATTTCCCCAGCTTCTTACAGAGGTACCCAATCCCCAAAGGATCTGAACTTCTGCTCTGGATTGGCACAACCATCCAGCTGAGCTGCCGTGTCCCTTCTCCCTCCCTGGCGTGCCTAAACTGCTAGTGTCCTCTTCCTTGCTGTCCTCCGGCCAGCAGCCCCACGGTGGGGGGTTCTCAGTGGCTTCCTCTCACCTCCTGGCTCTCACCGGGCCCTCTTAAGCAGTGCTTCTGTGCCCCAGCAAGGGGCCCTTGGCCCCCAGGGCAGCTATCTTCCGTCCTCTGCCACTATGTTTCATCCACCCCCATCTCTGTCATGCGAGTCCGCCCCACAAGCAGCGCGAACCTTTGGGGAGGGGGGCACGGCTTCCCTCGATGAATGTAAGAGGACTGCCGCTCAGGGAAGCCCCTGAGAAGCCGTTCCTTCCCTGTGGTTAGGCTGCACTTGTCAGCCGTCCTTTGTGGGACTCAGCCCTGTCCTGGTTTTGCTTTTCCTCCTCTTGACCAAAGCATGTGCCACTAGCTGTCCCCGAGGGCCTTGTCTTTATGAACCACACATCTGGAATAAAACCACTTCTCACACGTACACGTGCACCGGTGCCTTCCTTTCTGATGCCAGAGCTGCCCTCCCCTGCCTCATGGAGGGGAAGTTGAGGCGTCCATTCTGCCAAGATGAAACACACTGGGGTCTAACCCCCTCCTGCGCCTGACAGCTTGCTTCTCGGCCTACGTGCCCCCTGGTACCCCAAGGAGTCCTGAATGACAGACTGGCTGCTCCAGGGGAGCCGGCAGGTGGCCCTGCTTCTGGAGCAGGCTGGCACCAGAGGCCAGGTTCCTGTGACCTCGTGGACCCTCCTTGGGGCCCTATGTGGGGCTTTGGAGTGGAAACCAAGGGTTTTTTTTTTCCAAATTCTTGCCTTTTACCAACCCTCTCTCCTTCCCTGGGTGATAGCCCCAGCCCCTCAGAACTGCTCTTCCCCACCCCTATCACATAAGAAGGCAGCGGTAAAGTACAGGCAGGACATCTCCCGAGGTAGGCACAGCAAAAGAATTCCAGAAAGAGCCCTACCAGCCTAGCCTTGTTGATCTGATGGCAGATGCTTGGCCTAATGTTTCCATGGAAACCAATAGAAAGCCCCCACCGCTTCTGATCACAAGCCGAACCTACCCAGGTAAAAAGAAACGCCGCTTCAGTGCATAGATGAACTGTGGTGGGCAGGCCAGCATGCAACTAAACCTGTCTGGCACACAGCCATTTCTGCTCCCACACCCACTTCACCTCAGGGCTGCTCATCCGGGGCCCCCCAGAACTGCGGACCGCCATGCCCGACGGGCCCGGACCAAAGCCCTGGCTGGTGAGTGTGGCTGCAGAGCCCAGCTTGGGCTAACTGGGCGCAGGGCACAATTCACTGCAGAAGTCTGTCTGTCCATCCTCTCAAGGAGCGCATCCCACTGCCCACTGCCTTCTCCGGCCTCTCTCCTGGCCAGGCTGGGCCAGCTTTCCACCTTCCGTCTGTTCTCCTTCCCAGCCTCGAAGGGCTCTGGTGCTGCTCCTGAGTCGTGCTTTCTTGCCCTCCTCCAAACCTACCTCTCTGGAGGCCCAGTTTCTTTGACCCTTTTTTTTTCTTTTTTTTCTGGAAAGTAAGACTGGTAGCCTTTAGCCAGCTCTTGGAGGGGTGAGCAAAAGCTCTCAGGTTGGCCCTTAGCAACAACGGACCTTACAGAACCCAGCAGAAGAGTCTCGAAGAGCACACAAGTGGGGAGGGCAGGAGGGACGTGGCTGTGAGGCCAGCCTCCCATTTGTTCAGCAAGGAGGGGTTCCTCCATCCCCGAGCCTCTGTGACTTGGCTTCAGTTTTCTCTTCTTTTCTTTTCTTTCTTTTTTTTAATGTTTATTTTTGAGAGAGAAAGCATAAGCAGGGGAGGGGCAGAGAGAGGGAGACACAGAATCTGAAGCAGACTCCAGGCTCTGAGCTGTCAGCACAGAGCCCAATGCGGGGCTTGAACTCCCAAACTGTGAGATCATGAGCTGAGCTGAAGTCAGAAGCTTAACCGCCTGAGCCACCCAGGCGCCCCTTGGCTTCAGTTTTCACAGAGGCTCTGTCCTGCGTCCCTCAGGAGGCGTCTCTCCATCTGCAGTTGGGAGAAATAACGTGGGCAATACCTGTCTTCCAAGGGGTCTGGCAGCCCCACGCCTGTGGAGAATCTTCCAGCACCAAATGGGGTGTGATCCTCTCCCGAGGGAACAGGCAAGGAAAAGCTACAGGTCACGATACCCACAACTTCATTCCCGACAATGTCCCCAGTGTCCCTGGTATTGCTGTGTGTCCCCTGTAGTGGTTGAGTCCATTTCTTCCAGAAGGGGGAGGGGGGGCGGGACAGGCAGCTTCTCATCTTAAAAGGTCTTCACTGGTGGGCACTTAGCAAAGACCTCAGGTGTGGCAGGCCGGGGCCACCTTCTCCTGGGCCCGCAGCCGGCCTATGAGGTCACCAAGCAGGATGGAGCCTCCAAAGCCATCTGAGGACAGCCCTCTGTTGTGGGACTCTATCCCTCTATACTACAAAGAAAATAGGAGTGTGGGCCTCAGGCTCCTGTCAGCCAGTCTGTCCCCGCTCTGCCACTTACTGGTCATGGGGTCCTGAGTCCCTTACTTCATCTCTCAGCCTCGGTTTCCTCATGTGGAAGTTGGGGGTACTCCTAGCACTGGAGGGGTTTTGCGAGGACTGATCTACCTCACGAGTGCAAAGCATCTTTCTAAAAGCTTAGTAAACGTGTGTGAGTGCTACTACTAATAAGCAGTGCCTTTCGGGGTGCCTGCTACATGCCAGGCACTTTGCCAGGGGTGGGGACACAAACGTAAAAAAAAACAGAAATATTCTAGCAGGGGACATGGCCACACAGGCCATCATAAAAGCCCCAGGGAACTATGGGAGCAGCAAGGAGGGGCCTCTCGCTGTGGCCTTCGGGCCAGGGAGTCCCGATGCACTCTGGACCATGCCTGCCTCGGCTGGGCAACGGGCTGGATGAGGCCTGGCAGACCCTAGCCACGCCAGCCCGGCTCGTAGCTCGGCAGGAAGTGGTGAGTGGCCCAGACTTGTTACCCCAGTGCGCACAGCATCGTAGTGATGCAGACCAGCCCGTAATCATAGAAGGATTTTAGAAGGAAGCTATGGCAGCGGTTTAACCCCAACAGACAAACCCTTTGCTTCTTAAGCTACTGGCCATTCCTCCAGGGCTCACTTTCCTTTATTTGGTGAGGGCAGAAGAAAGGACGGGGAAATAGATGGACTGAAAATTTTAATGACTCTCATCTGGCAAGAATGAACACAAATGACCAGGAGGTGTTCCAGAAAGACTTGTTTTCTCCTTCCTCCTCGGTTCAGGTTATCTCTGATACACTCAAACCCCCTGAAACCCAAGCCTGTCTTTCAACAGATTGCCTTTCAAATAAGTGTGTCTCAAAGTTTGGCCCAGATCACCTGCTGGAATCACTCGAGGTGCCTCGTAAGCATGTCGGTTCCCGGGCTCTGACCCAGACCTGCGGACTCCGAATTTCTGTGTGTGCCCAGTGGCCTAGGTGATACAAATGCACCTGAAGTCTGCAGCCCTCTGAAGCAGGAAGGAGAACTGGAGGCCCGGGGAGGAGAGGCCATGCAGGGGAGACTCAGGACGAGCCTGAGCTCTTCGGGGATGCCTCTCATGGATCATGCAGTCTCTCACACCTGCGGTGTATTCACCGTGAACATGACCGAGCCCAGGGTGATATGCTGAGCACCTCCCCCAGAGGACAGACAATGGGCTCAGAGAGTCCTGCAAACCACCAATGGTCAAGGCTGTCCATTGCCAGGCACCAGACCACCAGGCCAACCTCAGCTCCCACCCCGTGTCCTTCACCCTGGGATCCAGCCACACTCACCTATGTCATTTCTTGAAGTTTCTTTCTGCCCTCTCTTGACTGTGCTTGCTGTTCCTTCCATTCTCTACCTTGTTGTCTCCATGGGTCACTGCTACCCATTTTTCCAGACAGATGCCACTTCCACGAGCAAATGTCCCTGGGTCACCGATGTGTCTGAGGGCACCTTTCCCACCTGTCTCTTCAATGTCTTGAATGTTCCTCTCCAGCCATGCTGGCCACCTTCCTCCATGTGCTGCGACAAGGACTTGTCTTCTCTCTTCCTTCTTTGTCCCCTCTTTGCCGTGGGCTGTGGCTCTTGGATAACAGGACCCGTGTCTGCTCCCCATAGCCGCAGCACAGAGCCTGGCTCTCCGAATCACAGTAAAGTCTGGCTTGCCCAATGAATGAGCTCACAGATTCCAGCGGGGCTGTTTTTTATTTTGTTTTGCTTTGCTTTGTTTTGTTCTGTTTTGTTTTGTTTTAGTGACAAGGCATTTCTACCTTTAGGAAATAGGACATTGCATACGGAAAGCACTCAGTCCATATTTGTTCATTTTTCCTCTCACTTGTCCCTAAAAGCTCAATATCTTCACAACTCCACCCTTCCTACTTGTATTTTCAAATTGTCATTTTTATGTTTCGTTGTCTCTAAGCCCTCAACAGCAATGTGTTGGTAATGCCGAGGGCTGACATGGATCATTTCCCGGGTGCCCTGAGCTTGAGATGCCAAATGTGCATTCTTTCATGGCTCCCCAACACCTCTCGTGAGGTAGGTTCTGGTTTGCCCACTTCATGGATGAGGGATAGGGGTGGCTCAGTCAGAAGAAACTTGCCCAAGGACACATAGCGAGGTTTAAACTCAGTCCCAGAGAAGTGTAAGTTGTGTGGTCCCACGGACCAGACGCGTCTGGGAACCTACTAGAAATGCAAACTCTCGGGCCCCACTCAGACTTACTGCGGCGGGGCTCAGCTCTTGCCCTCACGCACTTGCCCGGAGTGTAACCGGCCCCCAGAGGGTTCTGATGCTCACTCAAGTTTGAGAGTCACTGGTTCGGTGACTGGGATGGGTCCTGGTCCCCTGACCGGAGGGCATGAGTCACCGCCTGGCACAGTTGGCTCGGAGAGCCGATGCTTGGGCTGCGGGCTGTGCTCTCTCTGCTAGGCAGGCTGCCTCCCGCAGAGCCCTGGGCTGTGACGGGTCTCTCTGGGGCAGAGGCTGGGTGGGTATGAGACTGAGCCAAGGTTTGCTGCTGAGCCAGATGCCACATGCCAACCTCGCTCTATGTGATTGATGAGTTTCTTCCCCAACACCAGCCACAGATGGCTGACATGGTTATAGAAGAGCTCTCAGCCTAGAAGACTCATTAATCAAGGAATCAGTACTCCACCCCGCAGCCTGTGGGACAGGCATGCGTTTCGCCACGAGTTATGAGGCCAAGTCCTTCCTACGGATCATCTGACTGATGACATTCATAGCCAATCCTACCACTTAGTCGCCAGTCACTGAGCTTCGCACATTTTAGCTTCTTGAATCCTCGCAGGAACTCTGTCAGGTAGGTGTTTTCATTATCGCTCCACTTACAAACTAGGAAACTGGGGCCCAGAGAGGTTAACACGCTTGCCCAAGATCACCCAGCCATTAGGGGTAGAGCCAGGATGTAAAATCACAAAGTCTGCAGGGCCTGGGCGGCTCAGCCTGTTAGGCGGCCGACTTCAGCTCGGGTCACGACCTCACAGTTTGTGAGATCGAGCCCCGTGTCAGGCTCTGCGCTGAGAGCACAGAGCCTGCTTGGGATTCCCTGTCTCTCTCTGTCTCTGCCCCTCCCCTGCTCATGCTCTGTCTGTCTGTCTCTCTCTCTCTCTCAAAAATAAACACTAAAAAACAATTTTTTTTAAAGAAAAGAAAATCATGAAGTTTGAACCAGGGTCCATATTCTGCACTGCCCTTTATCGCCCTTCACATATGACTTCATATCCTCCTACCAACACGACAAATAAATAATGTTGATTTATGTTGAGAGAGAGAGAAGGAGAACATGGGGGGAGGGGCAGAGAGAGAGGGAGACAGGGAATCCCAAGCAGGCTCTGTGCTGTCAGCGCAGAGCCCGACACGGGGCTCGATCTCACAAACTGTGAGGTCGTGACCTGAGCGCAAATCAAGAGTCTCAGCCACCCAGGCGCCCCCAACGCCAACACTTTTGCATTGTTCTTTCCCCATCTTGCACATAAGGAAACTGAGGCCCCATGCAAAGCTCTCAGTCTCAGTCCAAGGCCCCAAACTTGTCCCCTGCCAGCCAACATTGCTTCATAGCTGATTCATAGAAGCCTGAGAGGGAGGGGTGGCCAGGGTTGACTCATCATCTACAGATGTAGAAAAGGCTGAGAGGCCACGAGCCCCAAGCCACGGGGCAGGAAATGGGGAGCACCGGGACTCAGTAGACCGGAGAACAAGACGGTCCACATCACGGTGACAGAAGCACTTGCCGATGGCTCTGCCCAGTGCCAGCTGTCTTCTCTGGAGCTCAGGAGGGTGAGACCCTCTGAATGATCTGGCCCCACAGGCAGAGGGCTGCTTTGGTGTGTGGTCTGCTTTCTCCCTGAATGCCGGCCAGGGCTAGTGTTTTCCAAAGGCATTATTTTTCCTCAACAGCTCGCCTTGTGCTTGTTCGGGTGGAATCTTCTGCAGACCTGCCGCTCTGACTTTGTCCACCTACGGCGGGGATTTGAGGATGCTTCGTGGAGCCCAGGGGTTCACTCTCAGTGTGAACCAGAAGCCTGGGTCTTTGCATGCTCATCAAGCTGCTGGGCTTATTTTAAATGTATCATAACCAAATGTGTCCATGCCAGTTATTTGCGGGCTGGTTTACTGTGTGCCGGCAGGGGTGGAGGAGGAGAGCTCTAGCCTTGCAGTAAGAGCCTTGCTCCAGCCCTGGCCCAACGATTCTGTACTGGGTGACCTCTGGCAAGCCACTTAGGCTTCCTGAGCCTCAGTGTCCTCCTCTGAGAAATGGGAGTGACATAGGGAAAGATCAGATGAGAAAATGTGCCTTGTAGATGGGAAAGCATGTGCAGCAGCCTGGAAACGGGGAGTGTCTCTGCCCCTGGGGCAGGCCAGAGCTACTAGACCCCCAGGCTGAGGGTTTTCCAGATGCTAAGGACATGCTCCAGCCATCAGAGCTCAGTCAGGGGGACCCAAGGGGATGGGAAGCTGCCTAGGAAAGAAGGGGTACGGCGTCCAGGGTCCTGCCTTATTCCTGCTGATGAAAAAAGCCTATGAAAACTTTTTTGGTGGCACTTGCTTTTCCCTTTGAGAACCAAGAGTAGTATATCCAGCAGGGGACTTGATGTTACAAGAAGGCTTTGAAAACCTTCAGACTCCTGGGGTAAGCCAGGACGGGAGCCGGGAGGGAGGCTGAGGCAGGAAGCGTAGCTCCGTCTGGGGTCCCTCTCTCATCTGCATGCCTCCACCCCGCCCCTCATATGGAGTAGGGTTCACTGGGCCTGCCCCAGGGAGCAGAGGAGATGACTGTCCTAGGCCAGGAGCCTCTGTCTGCGGGAGGACACACAGGATGCGGCCTTGCCTCTCTCAGAAGGCCTGAGGGGCGATGCCCAAGCCACACCGTTGAGAAGGCCCCAGAGATACTTATCAGTGACACAGAGGAAGGCATGGTTGGGCGGCCCCTTCTCGGCCCAGGCTTCACTCTGCCTGGCAGGGCACAAAGAGCACGGGCTGTGGAGCCAAACCTAGAGCTGAAGCCTGGCTGTTTCTCTTAGTACCTGGGCAGCATGTGGCAAGTTACTTGACCCCTCTAAACCTCAGTCCTCTCACTGGCAAAGCGAGGATAATACCGCCTACTTCTTAGGGATGCTGTAAAATCTGAACGGGCTGACATTTGTGGAGGGGTTGGCCAGAGGAGGGCCCAAACTCTTTGAGGGGCTGTTTGTCTTGTCGCAGCTGGACCATCAGACCTTCACACAGAGAATGGGATCAAGAGTGTGAGTGAATGAATGAGTGAGTGAATGAATGAATGAATGAATGGAGCTCTGTGGGGGGCAACTGAGTCTCCCTGGGAAGCCCTTGACTCCAACCTTAGTCCCAGCGCTAGCTCAGGGTCCCCAGGACTCCCAAGGGGGGGCATGTGTTCAAGATAGATACAAGTTAGGCTCATTAACTTTGTGGACAGAGGAGACTGGCAGGCATGGAGCTGAGAGATGGACCAATGGATGTAATTTATGGGCAAGAATGCCCGAGAGCATCCCTGAGATTCTCCACCTCCATCCCTAGTCCTAGGGGTTCCCCGAGTGCCCATTCTTTCCCCTTCTACTGTGTATCAGGGTTGTACTGGAGTTGCCTGTACTTTTCTATGCTCCCAGTAGATTGCAAACTGCATGAAGAAAAAGACACATCCACAGCACCTCAGACAATGCCTGGCACAAAGATGTGTGTCAAGGGAATAAAGGAGTATAAAAAAACTGCTATTCTCCCTCAGTTCTGAGAATGTCTGGTCTTGGAACACAGGGTTCTCAGCTTTCTTTTCTTTTTTAATGTTTATTCATTTTTTTTTTAATTTTTTTAAACGTTTATTTATTTTTTAAGACAGAGAGAGACAGAGCATGAACAGGGGAGGGGCAGAGAGAGAGGGAGACACAGAATCCGAAACAGGCTCCAGGCTCTGAGCTGTCAGCACAGAGCCCGACGCGGGGCTCGAACCCACGGACCGTGAGATCATGACCTGAGCCGAAGTCGGACGCTTAACCGACCAAGCCACCCAGGCGCCCCAAATGTTTATTTATTTTGAGAGAGAGAGAGAACATGAGCCGGGGAGCGGGGCAGAGGGAGAGAGAGAAACCCAAGCAGGCTCCACACTGTCAGCACAGCACCCCACTCGAGGCTTGAACCCACAAACCATGAGATCACGACCTGAGCAGAAATCAAGAGTCGGGCGCTTAACTGAACCACCCAGGTGCCCCTCAGCTTTCTCTTCTAACCTGGCTGTTGATTTGGGTTTTTAAGCAATCAGATGAGGTCTGACCAGGGAAAATTCCTTTTCATCAGGCCCAGGAGACCCAGCATTTGCAAGTTAATGCCAAATCAGTGCCTGATTAAACAATGCATGTGAGAACAAGGGGAGACAGCAGAGATGATGCAGCAAATACAGAGGGAGAGGCACCTGCCTGGTGAGAAAACTGCCTTACATACTAATGAATGTGTCCAAGGCTAAGGCAGCGACAACTACAGCTTTGGGATGATCTGAAGTTTTAGTTTAAACTGGCAGCAGAGAGAAAGGACGAAGGCTTCTCTGTGTACTAAGCTGTGGCCTTGCAGCGTTTGTCCAGGGCCAGGTCTTGGCTCAGGATGCAGGAGTCTTTATTTGCATACAAATTGCTAACATCAACAAAGTCTTTGCTCAAACAATTTTTAGGTAAGACGTTATTGCTTCCCTGAAGGCCATAATTCCTTGGTTTTTCTCCTCAATATTCTCCTCACTTAGAGCCACTCACATTGACCCAGATCTTCCACCCCAGGAGCGTGGAGGGAGAGTGGAGGGAGCCAAAGGAAGGGAGCACAAAGAAGGGAACAGGTGGTTGAGCAATTGGACCCGCTTTCAGGATGCTCAAAACTTGACCTAAGGGTTTTAAGTATTTAAAAAAAATTTTTTTTAATGTTTATTTATTTTTGACAGAGACAGAGCATGAGCAGGGGAGGGGCAGAGAGAGAGGGAGACACAGAATCGAGAGCAGGCTCCAGGCTCTGAGCTGCCAGCACAGAGCCCGATGTGGGGCTCGAACTCACAGACCGCGAGATGGTGACCTGAGCCGAAGTCAGACGCTCAACCGACGGAGCCACCCAGGTGCCCCGGGTTTTAAGTATTTTAATCCTCAAGCCAACTCTGGGGGTTGGTCACTATTATCTCCATTTATAACAAGGGAATTGAGGTCAGGAAATGTTATGAGTTGCTCAAGATCCCATAGCCAGGAAATGGCAGGGCCTGGACTCACAAGATGTCTGGCTCCTAGAATTATGTTCTTTTTTTTTTTTTTTATGTTTATTTATTTTTGAGAGAGAGAGAGCGAGAGCGAGCACAAGCAGGGATGGGGCAGAGAGAGAGGGAGACACAGAATCCGAAGCAGGCTCCAGGCTCCGAGCCATCGGCCCAGAGCCCGACCCGGGGCTCGAACTCACCAGCTGTGAGATAATGACCTGAGCTGAAGTCAGACGCTCAACCCACTGAGGCACCGAAGCACCCCTCCCAGAATTATATTCTTAAACTAACTATCTCTGTAAATCACTTACTCTTTACATCTCTTTAAATATATTAGACAGTCCTGTTAAAATTATTGACAGTGTGCAGGGGTTACTGGCTTGTCCTTGAACTGTTTTCAGCTCTGAGAGAGCTGGGGAGCTTTCTGGAGTTATCGCCAGGGTAGGGCTGGCTAGGTAATTTGCAGGGCTCAGTGTAAAATGAAAATATGGGTCACCTAATTCATAAATTATTAAGAATTTCAAAAATGACAACGGCAGAGTGGGTCCCTCAAAGCCCTGGGCCCTGTACAACTTTTAAGTGCATAGGTTGTATGCCTATGAAGCTGGCTCTGAGTCAGGGTTCTGGGTAGAAACATGTCTGCTTTGTCCTGGAACTTGCCATTAGGTCTGGCACGCGATAACCATTAAAAAACTACTGGTTATGGGTGTGCGTGGGTGGCTCAGTCGGTTGGGCGTTGACTCTTGATCTCGCAGTTTGTAAGTTTGAGCCCCACGTAGGGCTCTGTGTTGGCAGTGTGGAGCCTGCTTGGGATTCTCTTTCCCTCTCTCTGCCCTTCTTTCGCTTGTGTATGCTATACTCACTCTTTTCTCTCTCTCAAATAAATAAGCTTTAAAAAATTTTTTAAAAAAAGAGCCAGAGAGATGAGTCTAAACTGGTTTAAAGACTCTGCAGACAGCCGTGTTGCCCACTAAGTAGAAGAAGCTGATCTTTGGGACAAACGGAGCTGACACATAAAGGGGGACAGAGACCAGAACCGGTAGGCATTCCTGACTGCCCATGTTTCTGGTTTTGTTTGACCCGGAGATTCATCTGTGTTCTGGCTTCTCCTGCAGTTTGACATATGACCCAATAAGCCACACCCCCTCTATTGCTGCCCACGCAATGGCTGGTTGGCAGCCCTGTTTAAGATGGGAAGTGCTATAAAAAAAAAAAAAAAAAAAAAAAACGTTAAAAAAAAAAAATTTAAAAAAGGGGCGCCTGGGTGGCGCAGTCGGTTAAGCGTCCGACTTCAGCCAGGTCACGATCTCGCGGTCCGTGAGTTCGAGCCCCGCGTCAGGCTCTGGGCTGATGGCTCGGAGCCTGGAGCCTGTTTCCGATTCTGTGTCTCCCTCTCTCTCTGCCCCTCCCCCGTTCATGCTCTGTCTCTCTCTGTCCCAAAAATAAATAAAAAAAAAAAAAAAAAAAAAAAACGTTAAGATGGGAAGTGCTGTTTTGGATGGGGTCAGCGGGGAGGGGTGACGAGTTCCCTCTGGAACTGGCCTGTGTTTTCAAGATGAGTGTCTGCTTTTAGGGAACAGAAAAGTTAATCCATCTACAGGAGGGACATTCATGTGTGGGCCTCCTTCGCTCTGACCATGTAACCAACTGATACAATTACCTGCACTCGAAGCATATTTACTCTGTAGAGAAAGACCTAATTTTGCAAACCGGCAATGATCACAGTCTCCTCAGGCACTGGTGGTCCTCACTTAGGAAGGGACTGAAGTTAGCAGGACAAAATCAGCTCTCAAGTGTCAGCCTAACGAGTCCTTCTGACTCCTAGCACATGGTCCCCCTGTATGACAGCTCACCTCCTATCCAGACTGAGGAAGATTACGGAGAGGGGCCGAGAAGCTTGAAATTGGGTATTCAGAAAACACATTTGCTTTCCTCTAACAGGAACGACGTGCCAAGTACAATTACCCACACTGAGGCTGGGCGTGAGTTGGCAGCTTTTTAAAAACTGTCGTTGTAAAGCTGTCAGAGGTGGGAATGCCTCCTTTCAGACTGGCGCGCTGTGTCCGGTCAGAAGCAAACTAGGGAGATGGTTAAGCAAAGGTTGTTAAATTCTACCAGAATTCAGTTTGAAGTGTTGACTCTGTTTACATCCTGGAACGCAGCTCATTAGCATGTGTCAGAAAGGCAGCTTCAGTGGCTCCAAACATCCGCTGCTGCTCTCGGGCTCCCAGAATACTAGCCTGACACAGCACACTAGCTCGGTTTCCGTGCAAGTTCCTCCCGCCCGAGTGGCCAGGTTGTAGAGCGAGGCTTCATTTGTGACCCAAATCTGTCCTGCCTTGAGAATGTGGCGTTTCCTCTTCCGGGCTCATGATGTGTGGGAGCCGGGCAGGGTTCCGGGCTGGATGGGGCAGAGAACACGAGGCACGGTGCGGTACAGGCGCAAGGGACAGTTGCTCGTCGCCAGCCCCAGAGACGACCAGACTGGCTGCAACACCATAGCTATGCAGTCGTCAAGACAGGATTGTCATTGCACTCTCAATCTTTTTTTTTTTTTTTAAACTTTTCATTGTGGAAAATTTCAAGCATGTAAAAAAGCAAGGAGATGAATACCCACCACCCAGCTTCAACAATTATCAATGTATGACCAACCTCGTTTGTTTCATCTCCATTACTCATACTGGATTATTCTGAAACAAATCACAGATACGATGTCATTTTATCTGACAATAGTTCAGTACAGGCTCTAAAAGATAACCAAAAAACCTCATAATAATTCCTTAATGCTGATGGAATCTACACCGGTGATGGGAGGTTCCCGCACGCCCTTCGTTTTCAACCCTGATTTCTAACAGGAACAACACGTCAAATGCAAGACAATGAAAAAGGCATGGGATCAAGGTGAGACACGGTTATGCCCACACTTGGATCACCACTGATGTGCTTGGCAACTTTAGTAATTTCATTTTTTGTTTGTAAAGATTTTATTTTTTTTTAAAGTAATCTCTACATCCAACACGGGGGCTCGAACTCATGACCCGAGATCAAGAGTCCCATGCTCTACCGACTGAGCCAGTCAAGGCGCCCTGCAACGTTAGTAATTTTAAAACATTTCTTTTTTTTTTTTTTATTTTTTTTTTTTTTTTAACGTTTTATTTATTTTTGAGACAGAGAAAGACAGAGCATGAACGGGGCAGGGGCAGAGAGAGAGGGAGACACAGAATCGGAAGCAGGCTCCAGGCTCTGAGCCATCAGCCCAGAGCCCGACGCGGGGCTCGAACTCACGGACCGCGAGATCGTGACCTGAGCTGAAGTCGGACGCTTAACCGACTGAGCCACCCAGGTGCCCCTTTTTTTTTTTTTTTTTTTTTTTTTAAAACATTTCTTGAAAAGGCTTAATAGAGAAGGGAAAGAAAACAGCAACCCCTCGCATTTTTATCAGGTCTTCTGATATTTCCCAGTGTTACAGGACAGCCCATTAGAGAGCCAGCAGGTGTTGGAAGAATCTTTGTCTGATCAGCTGGGGGCTGGACTGCCACAGAGTCCCAGGCCTCTAGAGAGGTACAGGGATGATTATGGTAACATGACTTTTCTTAGACGTCTTTCTGGTTGTTTGTTTTAATAACAGTATTAAATATGTCTTTAGAATAAACTTTATTAAAGTGTAACATATACGTATACACATATACATATACATACACATATATACACATATACACACATATATACATGCACAATATTCTTAGGAGTTTAATGGTTTTGTAGTAACAGTTACAAAGCTTTACATTTGTCCTAAGGAGTAAGATAAACACTGGAAATGCGATGAACAGCACAACTGCTATTGGGGTAGTGTTTCTATCATATGGCCACGTAAATGTTTACCATGTGAAACCATCTTTATGGAGAAGCAGGAGAAGGGCCCGTGAGGGAGTGGCATGGAGCGGGAAGTTGGGCTAAGTGGGGAGAGATGCCCATACAGAAGGTGGCCAGATGGGGGGTGCTGTCAGAGCCCGGGGGGCGTGAGGAGGCTGTCCTTGGGGGGAATGAGTGATCCTTCCCTATCCACGGACTCTCAGAACAGCGTGCTCCATGTTGAGCACCGACACCGACTTACTGTTGGGTGGTCCACTGAAAGGGTGATACAGAATCCTTCATACAAACCGTACAATCCCAGTATCTAGGTTGTTCAGTTGCAGGGATTGCTGGGATATGTTAGAGATGGTCACTGTTCACGTAACAGGTCACACGGGATTCAAATACACTAGCAAGTAGTTACCATTAGCCTTTTGCATGAAGGGAAAGTGTAATTTCTCCATCCAAGTACTTGAACAGAGGCAGAGAGGACCTGGCTCGGAGATGCCACCCAATCACTGGAGTATGAAGACTTCCCACCTTTGGAGATCCCGAAGAGCTGCGTCGGGACTTCATACAAATGAGCACATGCACTCAAATGGCCTTTCGGTACCCGTACTTTTGAATCCTTTTAACACTCCTCTGAAGGGAGTATGAGGCTAACCCCCCTCCCTCACTATAACTGCAATTGTAGGAGTTGTAGGGACTCCCAGAAAGAGTACTGGGACTTGCTTAATAACTGGAAGGGCATTACGGTAATCCTTCCCGGAGTTGCATGGTGGGTGGAAGAAAGTGGGTAACCATGCTTCCAACACACATCTGGGCCCGCTGTCAGTGTCAAGGACAAAGCAGTCTCTGGAAGGGCCAGGGCCACTGGGAAGAAGGGCCCCAGCATTGTTAGATGCTCTTCAAATTGTTCACCCTGGAGCAAGACTCAAACATACTCTTTTTCTCAGACTAGAGAGCCACTGTAATTGGCCAGGCCTGGGGGGGTCCTGGAACTGAGTAGATAGTCCACAACTAACGCCAGTAAGTGAGTGAGTTAGCGTTACCATGGCCACCCCTCCTCCCTCAGGCTTCCAAGGGAAAAATCATGCTCTATCCCATTTCTCTTCCAGTCTAGAGACTTTAAATTCAAACATCTGTTGACAAGGACAGAGGGCCTGTCTCAGTTAAGTGATCTAATCAGTCCTCATTAGCCTTCTCCCCACTCTCTTGGAAAGCATAAAGAAAATTACCTTTGGCACAGAAGAGACTTTTAAACCAAGCTCTGCACAGTATGCCTCAAATCGAATACCTAGTTAAAGCATGTGATTGTAAAAAAAGAGTGTGCCAGGTAAGTTGACACGGGATCTCTAAATGTAGCTGAAAGGACTACTATTGTCTTCAAAGGGCAAATATCTTTCTTAGATCAGGCTTCCAGGTAGAATTAAGTAGTGGAGGAGACAGGAAAATGAATCACCGAGAAATTATTCCCTTCCAAGTTTCTATCATTGAAATTCCCCTCGGACTATCATCTAGCCTCTTGTAACTTCTCTCCCAAATGTCTTCATGATTTCAGTCTCTTAGCCCCTCATCTCTTGGCCCATCCCTCACTTGCCTTTCTGTGTAGCCTAGAGCTTGGCTGTTTTTTTTTTCCAAGTATAATCGCCATACAATGTTACATTATTTTCATGGTTAGCCTTTTGATATTGTGCTTGTGACCTACGATTATGGATGTATTATGATAAATTTTCTAAATCTTAGATCCTTCCTCTACTTATATACATGAACAAATTACCTGTATTTAAAAAAAAAAAAACATGTGTCCTTCCAACTCCTCATTCCGCATTACCACTTTCTTCTTTCAAGTTTCCAGTGGACTTTGCCTTTCTTGCCTATGCTTCGTCATTTCCTGTACTTTTTATCTGCAAGTGGTTTTTGTCTTCACGTTACACTCCTGAAAAAATTTCCTGAATTCCAAACCCAAGCCTTTTTATAATTCCTCATCTTACCTGTCTCACTGAAAAATTCTCTTGACTTGGCTTCTGGGACATTATAGTCTCCAGTTCTCCAATCTAGTCTACACAGAGCAGTGGATTTAATCCTCCTAATGCAGCTTTGACAGGTTTGCCTTAAAAATCTTTAAAGATTATTCACAAAAGCCTACGAAGTTCAAGTCTGCAGCTTTATGTTCAAGGGGTTCGACTACTAGCTTTCCCGGCCTTTATACCACTGCTCACCTAAATACGCACTTTACCTACCCCGGCCATGGCTTCCTTGCTGTTCTTCAAACGTTACAGTGCTTTACTACCTTGTTATCACTTCTGTCCTGTTGTCCTATTTTCCAAGCTCAGCCGTTTCTCGAGGCCCAGCTCAAGTGTTAGCTTCTGCATGAAAGCCAGCTAGGTGTGCCATCTCACACTTCTTAAATACCTATGGATAAAGAATTAGCAAAACTTCTGCTCCATGGACAAATTTGACCTTGGGTTAGGAAAAATATGGTGGACACATTCTTAAGCAGGCCCCACACTCAGTGTGGAGCCAGGCGCAGAGCTCGAACCCACAAAGCTGGGATCACGACCTGAGCCAAAATCAAGAGTCTCGGACATGCAACCAACTGAGCCACGCAGGCGCCCTGTCCTGTATGCTTTTGATTCAACTGGTGACAAATGGGACCTTATTCAGGTCTTGTGAATCTAAATACTCGAATCGCAAAAGCTCCCTTTGAAAAGTGTCAGAGATCCATTATTTAGCTCACAGCTATTCATTTTGTGGGGGCTTCCTACTTCCCTCAAGATCTGAGGTTAAGACCATGTCTTTTACACCTAGCAAAATCTTTGTGGTTATGCTGTGTGAACTGGGTGAAGGATTTGAACAATCTGAACCTATTTTTTCGCCATTAATAGAGGAACAATTATCTCCAAACTCAAAGGGCTGCCATGATGATTAAATAAGATCTATGTAAAAATGTTTCCTTAGCCGTAAATGCTATGCCTAAGTGCTATTGCTAGGAGCTTTACACTAACACATAAATTAATGGCCTTTCTTCTAAATGTATCTGAACAAAGGTAATACTATTTTCCCACCCCAAACAATAGGAGTAAGATATGTATCTTGTCCAAATAATGCCCAAGGCATTTAATGAGTTGCTATAAATATTTTAAACCAGAGAAGCACAAGTGAAGTCAAACAGTTAAAATCTTCCTTTACACTCCTACAACTTCTTAGATCGAATGCTGAGAGAAGTAGCATTGTCAAGAAATATTTTAGAAATGCTCAGGTATATAAAATAAGGTACATTAGAGAATCGGGAACTTTGTAATTGGTCCGGTGCAGGTTTCACTTTTAGGTAGCAGTATAAACGATCGCTGTATGAACAGAAATCAAACCTGTTTTACTTGTGGTTGGGGAAAGGCCACACAATCAATACTCCAACCCTTGAACAACAGGGGAACAGTGGCTGTAGCTTGGCCAAACCGCTGAAGGTTTTATCGAAGACTTCACCTCAACAATGAAAGTCTCCCTCTGCTCCTTTTCTGTGTAATGCTGGACATAGTTAAATGTGTATTTCTCCACATTTATTCCAGTCCTACTCTTCCTTAAGCCTTATAAAGTATCATCCAAAATACTGATCTCTTCCTCTTTGCTCTCATTATCCAACATCTAGGACCCGGATGTCTTCCACATTCCTTAGGAAAATCGTATTTTCCTCTTTAAGCCCAATACCAGAAACTGTATTGTCTTTGAGTAGCAAGGGGTCCCATTCCTCCCAAACGTGCTTTAGAGAATTTTTTCAAAAAAGGAAGCCAAGATCACACCCGTTACAAAAATAAAACTATACTAGCAGCAGGATAGGCCCAAATGAAAAATAGGACAATTGGACTCACTTTTGGATCTATTCCTTTTTCAGTGAGAACATTTTCATTTTAATATCTGGCTGATTCACAGTAAAACATTAACCATAGCTATACATAAGTTGGTAAGGCACCCTAATTTTAATAATCCTTTGATACAGTGATGATACTTCACTAATAGAATCATTATTCTACAGAAAAAGTGAGCACATATAACTACTAATTCAGAATCTGGTTCTGCATAAAGTAAGAAAAATATTTAAGGCTCTAATGTAGAAGTAGGAGTGGGGACATGGGGAAGGCCAGTCACAAAGCCTCCCAAAAGACTGCCAATCTTAGAATGTGTCAAGATATTGGCTATCGGTGAAGTATGAAGATAGCAGAATCGGGGAATGTACACGGACTTGATGACTGGAGGTACAGAACAGGTACGTTTGAGTCACAATGTGATCATAGTTCATTAAAAACAAAATTATCTTGTCCTTTACTGTGGTCTCTCCAAGATCCTCCCAGAGAGTACGCGACCAAAACTAAGGAATTAACCTGGCAGCTGCTGCAGACAAGCTATGTCACCAGGAAATCTTTCATCATGTTTGCAGCAATGTCAAGTACAAACCTTGGAGTTGCAATTGAGGTTCAACTTACAAGAATGGAAAAATGAGGTAAAAGCTTGTTAGCTTCACATAAACCACAGTGAAATGTATTCAACACACACATAAGCTTTCTTCAAATTCTCTGCGTGGCAGCCTACTGGCTCTGAGACCGATAATGCTTTGCAAGAAAATGCAATTGTTCAGAGACCCTCCACCACCACCACCCCCCCCGCCAAAAAAACAATCACTCAAGGGGAAAATATAGCTAAAGAACATTTATTCATTTTTCACTAAGACTTTATCTGTAGGACATTTAACTAAACTGTCACCACCCCCCCCACCCCAACCTGAAGAAGGGTTAGTATAGTGAATGTTATAAAGAAGATATGAACACTTTGAAGGATTGGAACCAACATTAACTGACAAACAACTTCCATCTAAATTATCATAAAAATGTTTAAGTAAAAAAAAAAGGGGGGGAAAGGGGGCAATGGGGGTTTCAGATTGAACAAGATCCTCACATTTCATCTAATACATTCAATCCTGGCTAGAGTATACCAAAATGGAAACAGGGTTCCTATAATACAAAACTTCCACTACAGCACGCTGTACACACCTGTGTTCCAAGCCCACCCCTATCCCCCTACTGCTTCCAATTCAACTATTTCCCGGCCTGCTGGGCCTGCCGACGAAGGAGCACATAGATCTTCTCTTTAATCCAGTCTTTGTTATATGGCTGGTATGTCTGGGTATCAGCTCGGTAACTGAGGAACAGAAAAGTAATAAGCAAAGTTACAATGGTCAATTATCGTTGTGTTTTTAAAACCCCAAATTATAATTGCCCAATGATGGCACAGGTGTGCCATGTATATGTTTAAGCTCATGTATATGTTTATACATGAACTTAATGAAAACATAAAAGAGCTGCTTACATTATGCTGAATTTTAAGCGATAGGAACGTTAGACCACCTAGTGCAATCTTCTAGCAGAAAAAAGAAACCAAGGTCTAGAAATCTTAAGTTAAATGCTTGCTGTGTTACACATCTACTTCTTGACACAGTATGACCAGAAACTGTGTTCTTTCTCCTATAGAGTTACAAGGTTTATTGTTTCTTTAGTGATTAAATAAGACAAAAACCAAACACTGGTACAAACTTGAGATTTGCTATATACGTTACAATTAACTAAAAAAATCTTTGAAAATCTTTGTAAAGGATTAAGAGAGGAAAATCTTTTAACCTATATCTCAGGATTTGCTTCTTAAAATAAATCACACTAGAGGCTGGTGGAGAATTATTAGAAGGTGAATGAGCTTCTTATCAGCCAGGAGTGCAAGGATCGGCATTAGCGAAGAAACTCCAGTGGGACGCCAGGGTTTCTGAGGCCAAGGTATCGCTTAATAGACAATCACTAGAGGTGTATCCTTAGAAGACTCCAATAGTACAAACATTCCAGGTGACCTACCACTGAAATCTAGCTGGGTAAGCAATACAATCATTTTTGGGGCTAAAAAACTAAGGCCTGGGCATAAAAAAAGCAGACAATAAGGAACCACAGATTGGACAAAAACAAAGCACTTCAGCATTTCAAAGCCATGTGCGTCACGTGGTAGAAACACTATAAGGGATTCCAGAGAGGCAAAGATGGAGTTTGCCTAAATAACAACAAAAACCCAACAACAACAACAAAACAAACCTTAGGGATACTTTAGAAAAACAAACTATCTAATTTACCAATTATCGTTTTATTTGAGCCAGAAGTTTCATTTTTTAACTTCTCAGCAAAAAATTATATACAAATACAAGTGATAATAACGATTAAGAAGTTACCAATTGCTGGGTATTACTTTAAGTACTTATTTGAATCAACTCACTCAATCTTAATTACAACCCTGTGAGTAGATACTATCACACCCCCCCCCCTTTTTTAATAAGGAAAAAGCAAAGAACAAGCAACTTATTAGTTAAGTGACTTGGGCAAGTAGTAGAAGCTTAAAACACTCTTGGACAGGAGTCCTCCTCACTATGAAAACACTAAGTTAGAAACCTACGCTCCGACTTTTAGCAAGAGAGACAAACTCCAAAGTCAGAATGTTTTATACCAGTATATTCTTCCCTGGATAGTAAGGTCAGAATCTGGTTTATTAAAAATGCATAAACCTTCTACCTTAATAAAACGTTTAAAAAAAAAAGGACATTTTTCATTTTTATTAATGTTCTTTTGTTACGAGAAATATTCAAAAAAAATTAAACGATTTTCTTTGATTATTCTTTATTCATGCTTCCTAATTAAATAAGGGTTAATCTAGTCTAATTCGGGTATGGTACAACAGACTACAATATTTACATCAACACTGGGAAAGAACTAAAAAAGGAATCGATTTTTTCAGAACTATACCCAGGTGGGACTTATTTAAACCATCTCCCCCAGCAAGATGACTTTGGTTTGTGAACATTTAGGAATCCATCAACTTGCACGCCATTTTTCAACTGAAGAAATAATAATGCCTTTTTTTGTGGCAAGTTGTGAGTTGACAGCTGTTTACTGGCACTTGAAATCAGACAATTAGCTGTTAAATTCATTAACAAAATCCCTAGCTCTTGGTACAGATGAATCTTCTGTGTTATGTTCTATGAATGCAGGTTTATCCAAGAACAGAAGCTGTGGGTCTGAGCAGTGAAATTAGCCAGCGTCCTCACTGATACCAGGTTGTCTCCTTAATTAGGAGTAGTACGTCTGCATTCCAACAACTGAGGATGAAAAGACGTCCCTTTGTCTTTAGGCAAACAAGGAGAGCCTGCATATGGAAAAGGCCATTATTTTAAACTTAAAAAGCTTATTTAAAAAATCCTAACCACTCTCCGAACTGTGAAGAAATTTGTATTCTGATTTCCAATATATGAAGTACCAAGCCTCCAGGCCTAAATTTTACTATTAATGCAGTCAGTTTGTCCAGGGTTTAATTATGTCACAAAGTAGCAACTTATTTATTGCTCATTTCCTCCTATATGGTTTAAACAAGAAAAATCAGAAAAAGTCCTATGTCGCTGCCATGTAAATTTGATAGAAGCAATAAGCTCATGACAATTTACAAAAATGGACTCAATTCCTGGTCTGAGGAGTAACAGCCCAAGTCACAACCCTTGATTAAGGAAAGGAGCAGGACGTGCTACCATCGGAAGCACCACGGCAATAGGTGACCTCTTTGGAAAAACACCTTATTTCTCCTGAATATTCAAATAACAAAGTCATATGGGCAAAATGGTTTTAAAACCTAAAGTTGACTCTGAGAGTTTTCAGAGGGGCACCTCGGTGGTTCAGTCTGTTAAGCATGCGACTTCTGCTCAGGTCATGAGCTCGAGAGCCCAAGTCGGGCTCTGTGGTGACAGGTTGGAGCCTGGAGCCTGCTTCAGATTCTGTATCTCCCTCTCTCTGCCCCTCCCCTGCTCACACTCTGTCTCTTTGTCTCTCAAAAATAAATACACATTAAACAAAAATTTTTTTGTAAGTTTTCAGAGACCAAAAAAGTTTCATTAGAGATCGAATCCTAAATAGCTACAGTTTACAGTCAAAAAACCCAACATAACACCTCTTTAAGTTAACAGTATAGTTTAACTCCCATGTGGAATTTGAAGCTCATATCATTTTACTCTTAGCTAATTTTAAAGAATTCACCTACTCATTGTAACATAAAATAAAACCCTGCCCTGACTTGGTCAAGCTAGTTAAAAATGGAGTTTCTCCTATATACTCAATACCACTGTGCTAAGCAAGTATTAGATCCCCTCAAGTAGTCCTGTGGGTAGATTTCTCTAAATTTTACAAACAAGCAAACTGAGGATTAGCAATATTAAGCTCATCTGCCTGGGGGGGGGTGGGGGGGGGTGGGCGCTAGCTAATGACAGAGCCAGGGTTCAAACTCAGCTGTGTCTAGTTCTAAAACTCCAGCTAGCTCTTAACCCACAATCTCCTGAGGGGAGTAAAACATGATCCTTGGCTTTAAGTAACTCCCCATCTGCTGAGAATGTGTGCCACATCCCAAAGCATCAGCATTAGGTACCTGATGTCTCAACAGGTAGTTGTTATAAAATAAGACAGCTATTCATTTTTAAAATAAAATCAGTAGTTCATTTGAAGAACAAGGTGAGGGCACGCATGTGAGCTCTATTAAAATCTTTAAGTTCCAACTGAAACATCTCGTGTTCAAGCTCAAGTGTGAAAATGTCCCAAAACAAACACACCTAGAACAAAACTGTATTAAAAACACCATATTTTCATCAGATAAAAACCTTACGATTTCTCAAAACGTAAGACAACTTCAGCATGAGAGAAGTCACATTAGATTCTTTCACTTTTATTGAGACCATCCTATCAATTCCAAAGATAGCTCTGTAAATGGGAAGCTCTGTAAATGTAAATGGGAAAAAAGGAAGATTACCAATAATTTAAAAAAGCTACACCTCAAATCATATTATAAGGGTGACGTGCATTTGTACAACCGATATTTACTCAGTACCAACTATGTGCCAAATACTACTCAAGGCACTGGGGCTACAGCAGTGAACAAAAACAAACCTCCCTGTTCTCAAAGTCTACAAAGTAAATGTATACATTATTGGTGAGTTCATCCAGTAGATGATTCTGCCAACATCGGGGTCTCTTAGTTCCTTGAACTCCTCTCTTCCCGGAGCTCATCTCCCACCCTCCCTTGGCCAGATAGCTTTCCAGCACCTTCAGTCTCCCAAATTCAAGCATCTCATTCTTGCACTACTTCCCAATACCCCAACTTCAACAACTCCGTGACCCCACTGGGACCTATAACATATCCTACCTCTGTCTCCACCCCACCCCAACCCCCACTTATGTTTCACAGTCATTCAGTCTCTTGCATGATACTTCCTTACATACACCCTAAACTTATAGCAAAATCTTTGCCGATTCTCTACCTGTAGAGCCTCACCTGTAATCCACCCAGGCTAAGAGTGACTAGGAAAAAACCCAACACCATAATGACTAATAATTCCATCTTAAATTCATTATCAGGTACCTCAGAAATCACAACTTGCCCTAATCCCTTCACCCTCCTAGATTATTTTGCACCTCTTTTCACAAACCTCCAACATCTTCCCCCTCATCCTTAATTTCAAATGATTCCTTCCTGTTTTCCTGAGATAACTAAAACAACCATAGTAATTTCCCCAAGCTTTCCACATCTGCCTGCCCTCCCTACTCTATTTAATGAAATGTCCGATATCCTATCTAAAGCCATCAATTTCTCCCCCTCTACTAGATCATCCCAACAGCCTGCAAACTTACCATTATTTCTCCCCCCTTTAAAAAAACAAAATAAAAAAAAAAAAACTTCTTCCAGCTATAATCCCATTTCTCTGCTTTCCTATCAAGCTAAATTCTTCAAAAAAGTTATTTGTGTTGGTTGCCTTTTATGCTTCCCATTACCTTCAACTCCCTGAAACCTGGGAAGATTTCACTCCTCTCTTCCAGAACTGCTTTGGAAGTCATCAAAGACTCCCACTGCTGAACCAGGGGTCAATTCTCAGTCCTCATAAATTTGGCCTATTAGTAATATGGAATACTTTCAAGTTGGCTCCTAGGACATCACCACCCTCCTGCCCCTGCAATTTCATGTCCTGTGCTCTCCCCCTCACTCCTCTGTAGCTTCACAGGCATCCTTTCCATCTCTATTTACTGCTCAATTCCCAATGCCTAGAACAAGCACGGTACACAGTCAGCACTCAACCAACGTTTGTTAAATGATTATGTGTTGCTTTTTCTGTATGTCCTACTATAAGCAAATTAACTACAGATAATACAAGCCAACACAGAAGAATACCTACAGCCCTGTTGGCCTCTTATATGAGCTTTTTATATTGAAATAGTTACAATAAAACTTTCTTATTAATACATTTCACTAAAGACCAGACCTGAATCACTGGACTGTTTTCAGGAAGCAAAATAAAACTCAAATGTTCCAAGGAAATGCGAATTTTCCACAGGAATCTTTGGTGAGACAGCAAGTCCTGGCCTGGCCCCAGTGGTAATCCAGGAATCCCAGGAAGTCCCTGTGAATAAGACCTATATATTTTTCAAGAGCGTATTTACTTCTAGCACAGTATCTGGCATGTAATAAATATTCAAGCACCTGATGACTGAAGATGATCTTATTATAAGGTACTCTCATTTTCCTTTGTCATGAAAACAGCATCATCTTAGCCAAAGCCAACTGCTTTAGGACAAAGACTTTAAGGAAAAAAACAAACAAACAAACTAAAAAAAGACTATTTGGTTCAAGAAACAAAGAAGCACTTTGAAGGACTTTGAACTTCTTCAGCATTCTCTCTGCATATTGATGGCCACCAATTAGCAAAACTATTAACTTTTCCTGTGCCATTAGCTCTACGTTACCAACTTAACTTACAAGCCATACGTAGATGAAATATTACTACACAGTAGTCAAAATGCAAAGATCAATGTCAGGCACACAGTGAGCTCCCAATACCAAAATCAAACAAATGGATAAACAACAGAAAGATACAGCTTAAGAGATACGGTGGCCGATACTTACACAAGACAGCTGAGGTCTGCCAGATCATCGATAAAATCAAACAACTGACTGATATCATATGTGATAGAGGGGCTGTTGGGATTCATTCTCTTCAGATGTTCTTCATACATTTTACAAACGCCTAAGAGAGAGGAAAACCAAGATCTTACAGTTGTATAAACTTTAGGCATGAGTAGCAAATATATAGCGATACCGTAATATTTTATTTTTACGAAGTTGGGCTGGGAAAAGGACAGTAAGTTGACCACTTTTAATTTTTGTCACTAGTGGATTTCTTTAAATTTCATACATTTGCCAGAATGTTAAGTATATTATGCCTTAAAAATAAAATGATTACTTCAAGCCACTAGATCTAAAAGAACTTTAAAGACCTGTCACAGAAAAGTTCAAACAAGTGATGACACTGTGGGTCTGCTTTCAATTTTGATACAATGCAAGAACAAAAACAAAACTGGCACCAAGGAAGAGATTATTGTAAGAGCACCTTTAAAAAAAATTTTTCTTGGGCGCCTGGGTGGCTCAGTCGGTTAAGCGTCCGACTTCGGCTCAGGTCATGATCTCACGGTCCGTGAGTTCGAGCCCCGCGTTGGGCTCTGTGCTGACAGCTCAGAGCCTGAAGCCTGCTTCAGATTCTGTGTCTCCCTCTCTCTGACCCTCCCCCGTTCATGCTCTGTCTCTCTCTGTCTCAAAAATAAATAAACATTAAAAAAAAAAATTTTTAAAACATTTTTTTTTAATGTCCATTTATTTTTGAGAGAAAGAGAGAGAGAGGGAGACCAGGGAGGGACAGAGAGAGAGGGAGATACAGAATCGGAAGTAGGCTGTAGGCTCCAAACTGTCAGCACAGAGCCCGATGCGGGGCTCGAACCCACAGACCGCGAGATCATGACCTGAGCCGAAGTCAGACACTAACCAACGAGCCACCCGGGCGCCCCTTTCTATATGTATTTTAAAGTGCATATACGGTATCTATTAAAAAGCTAAATTATATCCGAATTAGGGCTTTTGATTGGTTCTGGTACACACACTGTGATCAAAGAATATCACTCACGAGTTACTGAACAGAAAGATGAAAGTGCAAAGGAAATAACCAGGGAAAGAAATTCACCATTTATCTTAAAAAGGCACTGACCCACTTCCACCATCATACTTAATGGTGAAAGGCTGGATGCTTTCCCACTCAGATTAGGAACACTAGAGTACCTACTCTTGTCATTTGTATTCAACATCGTATTGGAGATTCTAGCCAAAGTGATCTGACAAGAAAGAGAAATAGCAGGAACTCAGACTGGAAAAAAAAAAAAGTGCAACTATGTCTCTTCACAGATGACATGATCTTATATACAGAATATCCTAAGAAAACCACACACACACAAAACCATTAGAACTAATAATAAATGAGTGCAGCAAAATTGCAGGATAGAAGATTAATATATAAAATTCAACTGTATTTCTATACCCTAACAATAAATGAGCTGAAAATGAAATTAAGAAAACAGCTCCACGAACTTACGAAAACAGCATCAAAAAGTAAAATTCTTAGGAATAAATGTAATTAAAAAAGCATACGACATACACTGAAAACTACAAAATGTCACTGAAAGTAAAGACTTAAATAAATGGAAGATCTCGTGTTCATGGATCAGGAGACTTAATGTTAAGATGGTAATGCTTCCCACAATAATCTATAAATTCAGTGCAATCCCTATCAAAATCCAACCTATTGTTGCAGAAATTGGCAAGCTGATCCTAACGTTTGATACAGAAATGCAAGAGACCCAGAATAACCCAAAGAATCTTGCAAAATAACAAAGTTGGAAGACTCACACTTACCAATTCCAAAACTCACTATGAAACTATAGTAACAAAGACAGTGTGGTATTGCTTATGTATAGGCATACAGATCAATGGAATAGAAAAGAGGGTCCACAAAGACAACTTGACGAAGAAAGAATAGTCTTTTCAACAAATGGTGCTAGCACAACTGGATAGTCACATGCAAAAGAATAAAGTGGGGCTCAGACTTCACACCCTATACAAATATTCAAAATGGCCCAGAGACCTAAATGTAAGAGCCCAAACTATAACACGCTTGGAAGAAATTATAGGCACAAATCTTCATGACTTTGAATAAAGCGATCAGTTCTCAGATATGACAAGACCAAGAACAACAGAAGAAAAACATATATAAATTAGAGTTTATCAAAATTTAAATCTTTTGTGCTTCAAAGGGCACTATCAAGAAAGTGAAAAGACAAGCCACAGACAGGGAGAAAATCTTTGCAAAACACAGATCTGATAAAATACCATCATCCAAAAAATACGCAAAGAAGTCAATAATAAAACTCAACAATAAAACAAAAAACACACCCAAACACCTCAATTAAAACGTGGGCAAGAGATCTGAACAGATACCTTACCAAGGAAGATATACAAATGGCAAATAAGCATTATCAAGATACTCAACATCATGTCATTAGAAAACTACAAATTAAAACAAGACGTGTTGGTATATACCTATGAGAATGACAAAAATCCAAAACACTGACAACACCAAATGCTGTGAAGGACGTGGAACAGGAATCCTCATTCATTGCTGGTGAGAATGTGAAACGGTAAAGCCACATCTGAAGACCGTTTGTCAGCTTCTCACAAAGCGAAAGTCTTACCATATGATCCAATAATCACATTCCTCACTGTTTACCCAAAGGGCTTGAAAACTCGAGTCCACACAGAAACCTGCACAAGTGTGTTTGCAGCAGCTTTATCATAACTGCCAATACCTGGAAGCAATTTGATGCCCTTCCCTAGCCAAATGGATAACCAAACTGTGGTATATCCAAACAATGGATTATTCAGCAATAAAAAGAACTGAGCTATCAGGCCATGAAAAGACACGGAAGAACCTTAAAAGCACATTGTTTTTTAAAAGAGCCAGTCTGAAAAAGCTATATACTGTTTAATTCCAACTAGATGACATCTTGGAAAAGGTGAAACTACAGAGACATTAAAAAGATGAGTGGTTGCCAGAGGTTTTGGGGGGAGAAAAAGATAAAGCACCGGAGATTTTTAGGACAGTAAATGGTAGATACATGTCATTGTACGTAAGCCAAAACCCCAAAAAATGTCCAAAGCAAAGACTCAACACGAATGGAAAATATGGCCTTTATTCAATAATAATAATGTATCAGCATTGGTTCTACAATTTTAACAAACGTATCACATTAATACAGGATATGTAAGTAACAGAGGAAACAGGGAGGAGGGGGTAAGGGAAGAAGGGGTGTGCTAGAATTCCTGTACTTTCAAGTCCGTTTGCCTATAAACCTACAACTACTCTTAAAAAATTAAATCTATTAATTTAAAAAGAAATGGAAGAACCTTAAATGCATACTAAGTGAAACAAACCAGTCTGAAAGGGCTACATACGGTAATGATTCCAACTCTATGACATTCTGGAAAAGACAAAACTATGGATGCAGCAGGAAGACCAACAGCTGCCAGAGTGCAAAGGGTGAAGTGGGGAGGGATGAACAGGTGGAGCACAGGGGTTTTGGGGTTAAGCGAAAACGATTCTGTATGATATTGTAACGATGGGTACATGATGCTATGCATTTAGTAAAAGCCACAGAACTGTACAACATCAAGAACAAACCTAATACAAGCTTCAGTTAATAATTTTAATAATGGACTTTAGTTCATACCCGACTTTAGTTAGTAACAATAACGTACTAGTGTATCAATAACGGGTTCACCAACCTTACCAAACATACAACTCCAAATGCAAGGTGTTATTAATGGAGGAAACTGTGGAGGTGAGGGGTACATAGGAACACAGGAGTATATGGAACTCCTATAGGAGTACATAGGAACTCTGTATTTTCCACTGAATTTTTCTGTAAACCTTAAAGTGCTCCTAAAAATAAAGTGTATTGGGGCGACTGAGTGGCTCAGTTGGTTAAGTGTCCGACTTCAGCTCAGGTTTATAATCTTCTGGTTCATGAGTTCTAGCCCCATGTTGGGCTCTGTGCTGACAGCTCGGAACCTGGAGCCTGCTTCAGATTCTGTGTCTCCCTCTCTCTCTGCCCTTCCCCTGCTTGCACTCTGTCTCTGTCTCTCTCAAAAATAAACATTAAAAAATACATTAAAAAATTTAAATTAAAAAAAATAAATAAAATGTATTAAATTAAAAAAATAGGCTTCGCTAATATCAGCAAAGATTGGCAGAGTACTGCAGAATCAAAGACCAAACATGATAATATAAGGTAAAGCAATAATGTGCTAAGGCAGCATGTGCACAAAGTTTACCATGGTCAGAAGAGGAAGGGTCCTAAAGAGGGGGAAGAACAAGAGCCTCCTCTTCTTTTAAAATTAAGAGAATCTGCAATCAGGAAGGCCTGGTGCCAACTATCTAGAAGCTGTCTCTAATTATTACCAGTAGCTTCCCCCCCCCCCCAGATCTACCCACTGTTGGCTCGAAATGGACAGATTTTAAGTCTAATCCAGTTAGCTCTGGATAATCAACAAATTCGGGGACATGCCCAGCAGCAAAAACAGTGACTATAAAATTTTTACAGGAAGAAGTGAAGAATGGACAATTTGCAAAAGGGCTCGGAATGTCCACACCTGGCTTACTTGATGTAATGATTAAATGTAAGGATGAATCCAATTTGTGACGATCCGATCTATGGGCTCTCACCTAACGGTTTATGGAGTAAAGACACACTCACTATTCCCTTCAGGGTGGTGCCAATTTACCAAATGCACAATAAATTATACTTATTTGGTTCCATTTGCCTTTATTCTCTGAGATAATTTTTATTTTCTAACACACTGATGGACTATAACCAAACCTCAACAGCTTTTAATGTTTATCTGTTCAATGAGCAGACTAATAGGTTCTGAAGGCATCCCTAGAGCCTGCCTTACCGCTATAGTGCTGGAGTTTAACCAGAATACTTAAAGAATACCTGTAAGATATTTACCTAACATAACAAAGAACATCAACATAAAAATGGGAGGCTTCAGAAAGTCATTCATTGTAATGATGAGCTGGATAAAAAAAAGGTAAAATAATATTTGCAGCAGAAAGACAATACGTATAATCAGTGTTTCAACTTTCAACAAATATGGTCCTTAATATCTTCCTTCCCCGTTCAAATTAGTAACTCAAGAAATGTGGAGGAAAAATAAGCCCCGTTCCTAAATGAGACACGGTCCACAGTGAATGTCAGGAAAAAACAAGCGAACTCTTGACTAGTGTTTAAACTCACCTTCCATGCACTCATTCACAGATTCATAGTCAGCGTAAGTTCTGCCTTCTGGCCTCTTGGTAGGCTGTACCAGCAAAATGGTGTGAGACTACAGGGGAAAAAGTGATATCAACGTAAGTTTCTAACTCATATTTGAGAAATTCATAGTATGATATAAAACCCTCAGTCATGACACAAATGGTTATTAAAACACTATTAATAAAATTTTTAAAGAAACCCACTATTAATTAGGGTGCTCTTCCTACATTTCTGCCTTTATACAAGTGCAGCGTCAGAAGATGGACAGCTTTGGGGCGCCTGGGTGGCTCAGTCGGTGGAGCGACCGACCTCGGCTCAGGTCATGATCTCAGGGGTTGTGAGTTTCAAGCCCCGCGTCGGGCTCTGTGCTGACAGCTCAGAGCCTGGAGCCTGCTTCTGATTCTGTGTCTCCCTCTCTCTCTGCCCCTCCCCCACTCATGCTATGTCTCTGTCTCAGAAATAAACAAAAAAAAAAAAAAAAAAGAAGATGGACGGCTTCTCTGTAAGGTCTCTTCAGTCTCTCAGTCCTTAATGGCTGCTTTCTTGAACTCCTGTTGTACTTACTGCCTGTAAGCATTCAGCATAAGCTACCCTGTACTGTTTTTTCTTTCCTATCTTTCTTCCCAACTAGATCACTTAAGTTTTCTATCTCCACTGGTCACTTTCTATCTTTAGCCCTATTAAGTTCCTTAATAAAAAATCAGATGTGGGCTGATAAAAGGAGAGAAAAAGTGAAACACTATTAGTGATTGCAAGCACTGTATCGATCTACGTTCTTTTTCCAATCTCAGCACAACAGTGGAGTTACATCTTATCCGTGGCTTAGACTCCAACGCGAAGGCAGAAGATAAACTGGCAGTACAAAATTAATATATATAGTTAACGTTACCCTAGAGAAACCATTGAACTATTCACCCAGTAGGTGACTCACCTTAAAAGCCTATGCTATCTCAAAATCCTGTATTTTTAACCACTAGGATCACACAAGATAGATGATCACACTGTGACAAATGTGAATATGCCTGAAGAATAGCAAATAGACTTAACATCTTCCACCGCATGCTCACTGAGGGGACATGTTTTCGTTAGTGGGTCTATTTCAGTTTCTGTGCTATTACAACTTGGGCTGGAAGGGTCCTTCTTGTGGAAGTAGTCCTGTGTACCACAGGATGTTCAGCAGCATTCCTGGCCTATTCCCACTAAATACCAGTAGTACTGGAACCCCCTGTCTCCTCCTGGGCAAAACAATGACAACCTTCTCCTCTGCTGTACTATTATTTTTGGGTCGCAAAAATACTTTATGACAGGCCCCCCAAAATGTTTTGAAATGATAATTTTTAACAATCAACACCGAAATAGACAAGGCCTAGAGTTTCTGGATAGGCACCCCCCCCATAAAAAAAACCAAAAAAAACAAAAGAAAACAAAACAAATCCAAAAACCCAAAAACCAGTACTCTGAACACTACATACACAGCAAAGGAGGGGGGTGCCTGGGTGGCTCAGTCGGTTAACACTGGACTTCTGATTTTGGCTTGGGTCAAGATCTCATAGTTGGTGAGATCAAGTCCCAAGTCGAGTGGAGCTTAGGGCTGACACTGCAGAGCCTGCTGGGGATTCTCTCTGCCCCTCCCCTTGCACTTGCATACACGTGAGCTCTCTCAAATAAATAAACATTTGAAAAAAAGGAAAAGAAAAACATCATTAAAAATAAAAAAAGCAAAGGGGGGTGCCTGGGTGGCTCAGTCGGTTAAGCATCCGACTTCAACTCAGGTCATGATCTCACGATTCGTGAGTTTAAGCCCCACATCCGGCTCTGTGCTGATAGCGCAAAGCCTGCTTTGGATCCTCTGTACCCCTCTCTCTCTCTGCCCCTCCCTTGCTGGTTCTCTCTCTTAAAAGAAATAACTTAAAAAAAAAATGGCAAAGGAATTGCTCATAATCCTCCCTCTCCATCAAGAACTCATTCTTATGAAAAGTTTGAGGATTTGAGATAAAAATAGAACTTGGTGACAAGAAATGAAGCGTAATTCTCACCTATAATGACCATAACAGTCAAGGCCTTTGTTAAATAGGGATTATAAACCAGAGAAAGCAGTTTATTATATTATTTGTTACATAGAAGTTTTTGTAAGCCACCTACTCAAAAAAAGTAGTTTCAATGGGCCACATGTTGAGAAGAAAATAATTTTATAGAAACCACATTAGCATTCCTGCAGTAGCACCTGCTCGGTACATTAGCCATACTAATGGCTACTACATTAATTTTGTTCTTACTCTAATGCAAATTAAATGACTAATTTACTTAAGAGAATAAAAATATGGAAACGGCTACTCAGTATGCTACTTCTTACATCTTAAAATGAACCTCTGACAAATCTCACTATTTGCAATACTTACTACCCAAAGACAAGGATTAAAAACTACTAAGAACAAAAAACTACATTTACAAAGCTGTAGTCAAAACAGGTATTATTTGGGGCCCCTGAGTGGCTTAGGTGGTTGAGTGTCCAACTCCTGATTTTAGCTCAGGTCATGATCCCAGGGTTGTGGGATTGAGGCCCCTGTATGGCTCTGCGTTGAGCGTGGGGCCTGCTTAAGATTCTCTCTCTCTCCCTCTGCCCCTCTCCCCTGCTCATGCCCTCTTAATAAAACAGGCAAAATGGGTATTATTTTTAAGCGGTAGTGCCTTCCTGTCAACAGTTCAAGATCATAAAACTTCCCAAATCAGTTTTAGTCACATTCTTTTTACTGGAGCTATTTTCGAAGCCCTTTTGTGTTATTAAAAAACAAAGATAAATATATATGCAAAATATAAGCACATAAAAACAAATATATATACATATATATATTCAAACTTGCCACAATAGAAAAATAAGATTATAAAACCTAAATCAGTAAAAATTATGCAGAATTACCTTAATAAAATCCTTATTCTAATTACCAAGCACAGGTGAATCACTTTAATGAATAATCTGGCCTTATTAACTTTTTAAATGTTTATTCATTTTAAAGAGAGAATGTGTGCAGGGGAAGGGCAGAGAGAAAGGGGGGACAGAGGGTCCAAAACAGGATTTATGCTGACAGCAGAGAGCCCAATGTGGGGTCTCGAACTAATGAACTGTGAGATCACGACCTGAGCCAAAATTGGATGCTTAACGGACTGAGTCACCCAGGCGCCCCCGGGCTTACTAACTTTTTAAAAGTCTCACACACATGAACTCTTAAGAATCATTCTCCTGCTACAGAAATATTATGTACGACTTGCTCATTAGCTTCAAATGCTCCTCCCAAACGAACCCCCCAAAAAATCCAAAGCTGAAACTTGTATCCTTGATAAAGCAAAAGTATTTAAGATTGTTGAACCAATAATTGTTTGATTCATATACAAATTCTAATTTTTAATGCTACTTGGACTGATAAGGAATTATCACTGATATCTGCCCAACAGAGAATGGGTTGTTGATATTAACTGCTGTTACTTTCTCGGATTTTAATCTAAGTATTTGAACACAATACCAAGTAGTGACTTAAAAAGCAGAGAATGAAAACTCAGAGTAAAAGATCTAAGGTCACATTGCTAGTATGACAAAACAAGAACTGGAAACCCGGTCTTCTAATTCCTAGTCCTCTCTGGGAAACTATGTGGAATCAAACACTAAAACATCTCAATTTAAAAAAGTACAACCTTAAAAAGCTGTTAACCACAGCTCCATAACTTGTTAACAGTAACTGCAGCAATCAGAAAACGAAAGCTGAAGTGTGGAAGTAACCATGATTCCTCATAATCCCTAGGAGCATCTCCTTTTTGGTGGAATAAAATATAAAACACAATCAAAATACCCACTTACTCCACTACCACCCTAATCAGACCCCCAGCTGAGCCTATCTTTTTCAGCCTTCAGTCCCAAGAGATTATGAGTAAATTACGAGTAAGAAAGAACAGGATTGAGGGCTGCGAGAAACGCCAAATCGGGCATCTGGAATCTTGGAAAAGAGAAAAAACGTTCTATGTGTACTTAAAGACAGAGCACAGAAAAACAAAAGGAAATAGCCGAGAAGCACACTACAAAGCAAAGACGACCCCTCCCGGCCCACACGCTGGGTGCAGAACGCTGCATCTGTCAGCTTTGGGAACAGGTTTGTCATACATCCCTCGGCCATTGTTCCTGCACTCGGCCAGAGAGTCCGGTGGGACAGAGCAGCATGTCCACGCCTGCCTCTATCAAGCAGCAATTGGGAGAAAGTGCATCCTCCACACCGCACGCCTCGCCGGAGCCTACAGGCGGGCGCGCAAACGCAGGGCGGACCCGGGCTCCGGGGCCTAGTGCCAGGCCCTGCCTCTCCGCGGCGGGAAGGGGAAAGGTCGAACCACGACCAGGAGGGCCGTGGAGCTGCACGCTCGCTCTGGATGAGACGAGGAGAAGATGTACAGGGCTGGGATCGCCCCAGAGGCCGGGGGATCGGGGAGCCGCGGGGGCCTTTCTCACCATCGCGCCAAACTCTCTCGCTGCAGCCGCTGCCGACACTGCCGCCGCACACGAGCTTAGCCGCAAAGCCGCCAACAGCCAATCCCCGCGAGAGGAGCCGCCGGAAGTCGTCAGAAACGCACCGCGAAAGAGCATTTTGGGCCATAGAGGCGCACACATTTCCGGCAGCTAGAGTGGATACTGACTCTGTCATAGCCATCTTGGATAAGGGCGATGGGGTGCGCAGGGAATTGCTGCAGAACTTGAAAAATAATCATTTCTTTTCAAGACGCTGTCTTCCGTACTCTTGTTATTGGACAGGCGCCTAGAGTGATCACCGATATAGACTGTGACTCCAGATATCTTTCAATGGCCCTATTCAAAAATGGCGGTAGCATAAGACTCCAGGGCCATAGGTCGGTTGTAACCCGGAAGTACTCTTCTAAAGGAGGGGGCGGTGAAGCAATCCGGAAGTGGATGTAATGAAGAGGTGCCACTTGGCGGCCATGGCAGCTGTAGTATCGGTGGCTCTGGGTCAAGGCCCAGCGGAGTGGAGTAATATGGGCAGTATCAGGTATAGGGCAGAGGCAGCTTTGTATCACCTTCGCTGCTGAACCCCTAAGCCCATCGGTAGAGACCTGCAGGACTCTTTCCCCATTCTAGACTCGGAGGAGAGTTTGCCGGGACTGGTGGGCTGGTCCCAGGCTGGCGAGAACCGCCCCAAGGAGGTAGGGGAGCCGGGAGGACGAACAAGTTTGCTTGGGTTTTCCTCCTTTTCCTGCTGCCACCTGGGACGTTGTGGAGGGAGTGGGTCCATTGTGCCACCATTCCGACGATTGAAGAAATCGCCCTTTGCATACCTTTAACTGTTAACGCTAGGGAATCCAGTGACTGGCGTCTGAAAACAGGGATTGGGACCTGAGATTGCTGAAAGTTCTCTCTGGTGCTAATATCAGCAAAAAGGGACTGTTTTCAGGTGCGTTCCAGAGAAGGGTTTCGTGAACACATCTGTTGGTGAGGAGGACGAAAAAACTGGAAAGTCCACTTGTCTTGGAATCACCACACGCGTTTAAGAACCTAAGCACCCTTTGAAGCCTCTGAAAATTTGTAGTCTGGTGGCGGTGGGTAAATAAAGGAGGACAGAATGGATGATTTCATCTCCATTAGTCTGCTGTCTCTGGCTATGTTAGTGGGATGTTACGTGGCTGGAATCGTGCCCTTGGCTGTTAATTTCTCCGAGGTAAGAAATTCTCAATTTTCTGTCAGTTGTCAGGATGGCTGCTAGGAAGTACTGACGGTTGTAAAGGGAAGCGGTTTCCTCAATTAAGCTCAGAGCTAAAGATCTTCGTAGGAAAGACTTTTTAAAAGATGCATAACATTTCATGGGGCGCCTGGGTGGCTCAGTCGCTTAAGCGTCTGACTTCGACTCAGGTCATCGTCTCACTGTTGGTGGGTTGGAGCCCCGCGTTGGGCTCTGTGCTGACAGCTCAGAGCCTGGAGCCTGCTTCAGATTCTGTCTCCCTTTCTGCCCCTCCTCATTATCACTCTCTCTCTCAAAAATAAACATTAAAGGGGCGCCTGGGTGGCGCAGTCGGTTAAGCGTCCGACTTCAGCCAGGTCACGATCTCGCGGTCCGTGAGTTCGAGCCCCGCGTCAGGCTCTGGGCTGATGGCTCGGAGCCTGGAGCCTGTTTCCGATTCTGTGTCTCCCTCTCTCTCTGCCCCTCCCCCGTTCATGCTCTGTCTCTGTCCCAAAAATAAATAAAAAACATTAAAAAAAAAAAATTAAAAAAAAAAAAGATGCATAACATTTCATAATAGAAACAAACCTCATTTTAGGCACTAGAGCCCTTAACTTGGGGTGAGTGGATCCACTGAAGATCCTGGGGTACTCTGAACCTTGTGAAATTGCATACAAAAATTTAGGACTCTGCACACTTTCCTGGAAAGAGGTACCATAACATTCTTTGGATTCCCAGAGGTTCCAAGGAATCAAGTTTCCAGATTGCTATCAAGGAACATAAATGGGGAATATTATTTGTCTGTATGCATTGAAATCAATATACTTTATCTTTTTGAGGAAATGAAGCATAGTTTTTTGGGGGGAGAGGTAATTTTTTTGGATTAGAATCCAAAATTTTCTGGTTTTTTGAATTAGTTTTTTGTTAATACAAAAATGAATTCATGCTAACGGATGAAGATAAGAAAACTAGATTGTTCTTAACTCACATTTCCTTTTAAAGAAAGAGAGCATTGGAATGCATATTTGAAGTTGTTTCAGATCTTTACTTAGAAATGAAATTTTTGTTAATATGTTTTGACATTTTGGTTAATTTGTACATTTGTCCTTATTTGCACAAACATTAATGAGTGGGGAAGAAAGGTGGAAGCATTGTTCAGTTAAAAGTGCGGATAAGTTCCTCATAAAGAGCTCACAGCATGCACAGTGCTCAGACATCTAGGGGAGAAAACCCATTACATTTGGAAGGAACAGGATTTCATGAGTATTTGGGGGTTCAGCAGTAAAATAGGCCCAGTTTCACCGCCAGTCCTGAAAGAGCTTCGTGAGAGAGCAAACTGATAGACCAAACCTAACCCACAGACTTAATTTGTTAGGTTAGCACAGTATTTAAGGTTGTTGTTGCTTTTTTTTTTTTTTTTTTTTTTTGTCTGTATTCCCTCAAGGCAGTAGTTGGCTAGAGCTGAGCAGTGGTAGATTGTTAAGGTCTTTGGCTGTGAAGCCTGCTTCACTCATTTGGGCCACCTGCTGTCCAGTACTTTGTAAGCCTGCTTTATTCTGCCTTGAACCATATTTTCTATTAACTGCATTAGAGTTGAACTGGCCTTATCAGGCCTAATATTTGTGAGATTTAAGTTGGCGTATGTATTTAAAAACTTAACTGAGGTAGCATTTATCAAAAATTATAATGTCTTCAAATAAGAGATTAATGAAACTTTATTTGTATAAAGTGCTGAGCACTTTTCCAGTTTCAGTATCTTCTTGAACCATCTTGAGTGGCTTTTGCAATATGCGATCTGCTATCTTCTTTTTCACTGAAAGGAAATGTGTACATGAGTGGTGTAATTAACCAAGCCATTAATAAAGATAATTGGTATGACCTGTCATTTATGGCTATCTGAATTGATGGTCAAGTGGTCTTTTCCAGCTGTAGGCCTTAAAATGCTACAAATCACATTCATGATATTCTTTTATTATTACAGCAGGCACAGTCCATTTTGAGCTCGTAGAATAAAAATGAAAATTATATATAACTTAGACGTGTTAGAATTCAACTGATGTTTTTTATTTTCTAGAAATTAAGCATTTTTTCTAGACAGATTATACTATTATGTATTGATGTATCATGAAACTAGTGAGATGATAAATGTGTAAAAACTAAACTTCATTCATGGAGGTTGGGAAGCAGTTTCTACCTTTAGAAAATAGTTCCTAAGCTTCTATACTGGCTAAACAACTTTCCTTTAAAAAAATTTTTTAAGTTCATTTATTTATTTTGAGAGAGACAGACAGCATGAGCAGGGGAGGGGCAGAGAGAGAGGTAGAGAGAGAGAGAATCCCAACCTGGTTCCGTGATGCCAGCGCAGAGTCGGACGTGGGGGCTCAAACCCACGAACTGTGAGATCATGACCTGAGTCGAAATCAAGAGTCAGACACTTAACAAACTAAGCCACCCAGGAGCCCCTGAACAACTTTACTTTTTAAGGAAATCTGGCTTTTTTTAAAGACTAGCATTATTATAAATAAAAAGACCAATCTAATTTATTTTACAGTTCACTTTCATCTATATGGAAACATATGCTTTTTATTCATGTTCTTAATCTAGCTGCTGCTTTTATTCAATACAGTATTTTCCCCTTAGAATTTCTCAGACAGGAATAAAAGTTAAAAAACCCATTAATTATGGCAAAATTAGTGTTTAGAAATGAGTTAAAATTAAGTAACCTGAAAATTGCTGCAGCAGTGGTGCCTACCTGCTGTATCTGACCATCCGGCTTTATGTGACAGTGATCTCATCACTGTCTTCGGCATTCCTTGCCCCCAGACCAACTTTCTTGATGCTTTTCTAACTTCTTTCTTGCTTCCTTTATGTCTAAGTGATTTCTAAAATGAAGGAAAGGAAAATCTCTGATTCCTTTTTTTTTTTTAATGTTTACTTATTTTTGAGAGAGAGAAAGAGAGACAGAGCACGAGCGGGGGAGGGGCAGAGAGAGAGGGAGACACAGAATCTGAAGCAGGCTCCAGACTCTGAGCTGTCAGCGCAGAGCCCGATGTGGGGCTCGAACCCACAAGTCACGTTCTCATGACCTGAGCGGAAGTTGGATGCTCAACTCACTGAGCCAGCCAGGTGCCCCAAAATCTCTGATTCTTGAAAATACTTATGAGCAACTGATGCTGAAGATGCTCTGTTCTTCAGCATATGGGAAGGAGAAAAACTAAAGTTGTAAAGAAGGCCAGAGCATGCCTTACACAAATGAAATCCCGTCTGGTAAAGGAGTTGGAACCACTAGGTTAGTACTATCTTACGATGTTAGATTCAGTTGGTAACGAGCAGTTTTCTGTGGCTCTAAAGGAAAACGCTACGTAAGTAGGTGAAGAGCCTACAACTTAACGTTACCTGGAATTAACCCAGCTTAGCAAGTGCTCTGACTGATGAATGAAGTTAACAGCCATGACCGAAGTGAGCTGTTAGATGGGTTATCTGAGGATTGTTACTTACCTGAGCACGTCTCCTCTTTGCCACAGAGCTGGTAACAAAGAGCAAGCTGTTCGCACCAGAGCTCTAAGGCAGTGCTCCTCCAGCTATCTGGTAGATGACTAGTTTTTGGTCTTGTTTAATTTCCATTCTATTGCAGACCAATATATTTATAAAAATTTAACACTAAAAAAATGAAATGGAAAAAAAGGCATATGAACTACAAGCCCAAATGCAGTGTAATCATATTGAAGAGGCATACGATTACTTATATAATTGTAATGTTTCTATCATATACAGTGTGCTGAAGGCTTTGTCTCAGTTTCACACTTCTCTTTTGCAGACCGGTTTGGGTTATAATGCCATCTTCTTCCTGTGTTAAAATCGTATAAACCCATAGGTATGCAGCTGAAAGCAGTGCTGCTCTCACTTCAGTAAGGGATTCAAGATGACCAGTAATGCACTCAAGCCCCGGGAACTGTCTGGGACAGGTAGTGTAGTTCAAAATCAGTGTCGCTTTTTGAACAAGCTCTTTTAACAGCCAGATCTTTCCTTTTAAATGACCTTATAGGACTGTTGTGAGGATGTAATGCATTAATATAAGGGCGAGGCTGTATTCTAGGCCATAATAAGAACTTTAGAAAATGTTGAGGATTATACTCCTTAGATTATGAAAACTTCTTCAAGGTTTTCATTTTTAGAACTTTGTTCTAAATTATAATTTTTTCTAAAGTTTATTTATTTTGAGAGAGGAGGGGAGGGGCAAGGAGAGAGGGAGAGAGAGAATCCCAGGCGGGCTCCACACTGTCAGCGCAGGGCCCAGCACAGGATTCGAACTCCTGAACTGTGAGATCATGACCTGAGCCGAAACCAAGAGTCGGATGCTTAACCAACTGAGCCACCCAGGAGCCCCTTAAGTTATAATTTTTAAGACTTTATTTTGAAACAGACTCCTAATAGAATTCCTCCATCCCATTCTCCAGTTACAGAAACTTCTCAGCGTTTTTGTTTGGAATCTGAAAGGTCTTGTTTGGGGATTGGCATTCCTATTCACCATGAATGTTCCATTTGGAGAGACCAAGCCTTCTCTAGTCTGCCTGCCTTATAGTATTTTTCTTAGTATTTGTCTTTTTTTTCTTCATTAGTTCTCATTTTAAGCTTTGTTTTATTTTTCGTGTGTTTAAAAGTTTTATGTCTAATTATCATAACTCATTCATGATAAGTATCTTTGGGACTTTGAGTCACCAACAAAACAGACATTTGTGTCTAAGGAATAAATTTGTTCATCATGCTTTTCTGACAATTGGTTCTTTTCGAAATAGATGTGACAAAGTGGTATTTTTAGAGGCTTTTGCATTGTCTGGTATATTAACGTTTTATTCTCTTCAGGTAATGCAATAAATGTGATGCCTGTTTGGAATTTCATTTCTAAATTCAAACAGTTTACACTTTGCTTTCTCTCTACCCATACCTGGAAAACAATTATGTCTTAGAAGATTATTGTTTCATAAGTGTCTTTGCTTGATAAAAATGTTTGGATCAAATAAAAACTAGATAAAATCTGGTCCAATATTTTCCTGAAAAGCTTTCTTTTCCCTAGGATATTATGTGGATAAGTGCTATTGAAACTTATCTGTTTAATAATATTAATAATAGTTAATGCTTATTGAGCTCCTTCTGTGAAGTGCCAGGCACCGATACGCGGTATCTTATTTAATCTCCAAAAGGAGACAGATAGGTACTGGTATACCTCACTTTACAAATGTGCATACTCAAGGCTTGGAGAGTGTGGTAGACACTGGTAGAGGTGGGATTTGAAACTAAGTCAGTTTGACTGCCAGTCCAAAGCACTTGACCGTTAGATATTTCCTTTTCTGATGAACACTGTAAAGAAGGAATGAAAGACCATGGGTCTAGATTGGCACCTTAGCTCCCCAAATTAGGAACATCATAACACCACTAACTTTACCTCCATTAGAAGATATCCCCAAATTAGGAATATCTTTCACATCACGGACATTCTACCTTCCACAGTACATCTCCTGCCTTGTGCTTTGTCAGTGTAGCAGAATTGAAACTACAGAGGTAAACCACCTTCAAATAGCATTGAAACCTTTAAGAAAGAGTGGAATATATCCTAAATGCCCTTAAATTGACACCTGCCAACTTAGAATCTGAAGCAGTTCCCATTTTGAACTGTCCAAAATTAATTTCATACTTCGTAATCAAGTCAATTGTAAATTGTGATATTCAAGAATTCGCATCGGAGGCGCCTGGGTGGCTCAGTCGGTTAAGCGTCCGACTTCAGCTCAGGTAACGATCTCGCGGTCCGTGAGTTCGAGCCCCACGTCGGGCTCTGGGCTGATGGCTCAGAGCCTGGAGCCTGCTTCCGATTCTGTGTCTCCCTCTCTCTCTGCCCCTCCCCCGTTCATGCTCTGTCTCTCTGTCTCAAAAAGAAATAAACGTTAAAAAAAAAAAAAAAAAGAATTCGCATCGTTTTTGAGGGAAGAAGACCTAAAATGAATTCAGAATGCCTCTGTATGTGATAGTCTTAACCCTTCCTGTTATTGAAGAATTTAGATGTGCAACTTTGTTGAATGATAACAAGATTTAAGATCCTCTGTAGTTCAGTTTGAAATCCCAGGTAATAAGTAGTAATGCTAAATGTAGTACAGGTATTTCTTAAAACCTGATGGAATTGTGGAAGTCTCAGTCTGCCTCAAATACTAGTATTGAATGTCTAATTTTATTGAAATAAAATAGAACTAGGTAGCAGTTGGTCTGGAAATTCTTCTGCCCCAGTTATATGGATTTTTAAGTGATGAGGCCTTGGGGTTAACTACTGGATAATTACATCTAAGTATCTGTTGCAAGCCCTGTATGTCACTGGGGGTCAGTTTTCTAGTAACCAAAAAATATACCCTAGCTTCTACACCTTACATATTCCTTTCATTAATTCTTCATGCATTTGACAAAGGCAAATTGGGGAATCAAGATGGATGCTAAAAGCAAAAAAAAAAGAAAGAAAGAAAGAAACAAACAAACAAACAAACAAACAATGAAATAGGTTTTGTGGTGAAGCAGTTGAGCATAATGTTTAAGAGTACAGATTCTGGAGCTAAATTACTAGATTCAGATAGTGGCTCTGCCATTTGCTGGCTGTTGTGAGCCTGGGCAAATTACTTGGACATTTTATGACTCTTTTGTAAGATGAGTATCTCATAGGATTGTTGTGAGGACTAAATGAATTAGTATATGTAAAGCAATTATAGTAGAACATGCTTAACATAGTACTTAAAAAATATTGGCTATTATGATAGAGATGAAGGAGAATATTGGTAGCACCTCTGTTGTATAGAAATTGTCCATCCGGAAACCTCATTAGTCTAAAGGATCAGAAAAGTCTCTGATTAGCTAAATAGGTAGACTGACTGTCCCTGGCTGTCACTTCTGTGTATCATTTTTTGTAATTCTAGTGGGTTAGTATGCCAGTTATCAATTTACTGCCTCTCAGCTCCAAATTCACTCTCGGTTGACCACTCTGCAGAAATGGATCTGGGCCCTTTAAATATCTTTCCTTTGCCAGCTGGCACAACATCGTACTTTGTCAATAGGGGATACTGGAGAGAAATTTAAGAGGAATGGCTTTTCCTTCTTGGTCCATGCTTGCCCAGCAGGCTCCTAGGCAACTATTCTGGCAACAATTCTTATAGGCCAGGCTGCCCAGCTTCCCCTGCAGGCTCCTCGCAGTGCATATGTTTGACTTCTCAGGCCTCTGGAAGGCTTCTCCAGGGCCCAGCTCCTGCAGGCAGGTTTTCAAGACCCAGACTCCCACTGAGCACATACTTCTCCGGCACCCAGCACCCAGCAGTTCTCACTGGCAGCACTTCCCCTTGGCAGTGTTGCAGGAGAGCCTCTCCAGTAAGACACTTTCCCATAAACAGCTTTCCCCAACAGCCAAGAGTGCAGATTTCCAGCAAGTTCCACCAGTGTAGCACCACAGAAACTTCTCTGTCTGTAATATTGTGACTTATAATCAGTATATATTTGGTCTTCCTGTTTCTGGCACAAAGCTCTTAAAACCCTTGGAATTTCCCAAGTGATGAGAGCCATAAAGGTATCTTCTGGCTGTGAATGAGATGATTTTTAGAACGCCCATGGTTAACGTAGGGTTGGAGGCTGGTTGCCAGGGGAACCAACCAACTGAGGGATTGGAAGGTTGGAACCTTCATTCCCAGCTGGGAAGAGAGAGGGGCTGGAGGTGAGATCAACTGCCAGTGGCCAATGATTTGATCACTCTTGCCTAGGTAATGAAGCCTCCATAAAACCCCAAAAAGACAGGGTTCAGAGAGCTTCTAGGTCGATTGACACATGGAGGTGCTGGAAGAGTTTTATGCCTGGGGAGGGCATGGAAGCTCATCGCCCTTTCCCCATACCTTGCCCTGTGTATCTCTTCCATCTGGCTATGTCTGAGTTCTGTCTTTTTACAAGTAACTGGTTAATCTAGTAAGTAAAATGTTTCTTTGAGTTCTGTGAGCTGCTGTCTCAGGTTAACCAAATCCAAGGAGAGGGGATCATTGGGACCTCCAGTTTATAGCCAGTCAGACACAGCTGACAAACCTGGACTTGCACCAGTGTCTGAATGTAGCCAGGGCGCAGGGGTGCAAGAGCACCCCGTTTGGCCACTGGCCACTGACAAAACCCAAAGGCAGAGAGATGAGAGGTGGTAAAACAAGAATTTATTTCAGCGAGGCCAGCGCTGGGAAGACAGTGCACTGGCATCTCAAAACTGTCTCCAAAGGGCCAAAAATACTTTCAGGCTTCTATAGGAAAATGTCGGGCAAGGCCTGATGGGTAGATGCAGGATAATCAGGTCAGTCATTGCCTTGGGGTCAGTTATACAGGGTCTTGCTGGCTCTAGGCAGCCCTTTATCGCTCTCAAGGGGGTAGTTTCAAAGGGGGTGGTTTCAGTTCCCTTCAGGGGATGTTTGGCCCTCAGGGTCTTTTGTCTGAGTTAAGAGATAACCTGGAAAGAAGAACTTGATCAGTTAGAAAGTTAGAATGGAGGTAATTGAAGTCCTCTTTCATGAAGGTGAGGGGCAGTCTTGTAGGACTGAACCCTTAACCTGTGGGAGCTGATGTCTCCAGCAGATAATGTTAGAACTAAGTTGGATTGTGGGACACCCAGCTGTGTCCCAGCATTGCTTGATGTGGGGAACCCCTCACCCCCCAACACACACACACACACACACACACCCCAAAATTGGTCCCAGAATCTTTAACCTCTCTTCACTGAGCCCCAGCCATGCCCCTTCCAGCAGGGTTTGGATTTCAGTCCACATGGGACCTCTTTTTTTTTTTTTTTCAACTTTTTTTTTTTTTATTTATTTTTGGGAGAGAGAGAGAGACAGAGCATGAATGGGGGAGGGGCAGAGAGAGAGAGGGAGACACAGAATCGGAAACAGGCTCCAGGCTCCGAGCCATCAGCCCAGAGCCTGACGCGAGGCTCGAACTCACGGACCGCGAGATCGTGACCTGGCTGAAGTTGGACGCTTAACCGACTGCGCCACCCAGGCGCCCCACATGGGACCTCTTTGACCACCCTTACCTCAGTCTTACAGTAGACACTCCTCCTTTTATCTGCTATTCTTACATTCTTTAGAGGTCTTGTTTATTAGCTCATTTCTCATTATTCCATCCCCTCTTTTAGGCTTTCTCTGTTCAAATTATGATTTTTTCTTTCTTGATTGGACCCTGACTAATACAACTGTGTAATGGGTCATAAAAATCGAATAACTACTAAGACTGAACAGTGAATCAGGCCTGGAGGAAGATAAGGCAGTTCAAGTGCCATGATGTGAGGTAGCTGACCTTCAGTGTCAGTGTCTGGAAGTCATTAGGGAGTAGTGGAAACTGTGGTCATCTGAAGAACTTGGGCCATTTGACGACCCCTGCCTTGGTGTCACCAAATCTTCCTCCTCTTGAGAAGCTGGAAGTCAGGATTTTTCATGAAATTTTCTGAATTTTACATTTTGGCTACCGAATCAAATATTGTTACATCACTGTGTGGGCCAAACAGCCCATGTTTGTGAGTTGCCAGTCTAGAACTTCTGGGCTGGACTGATTTCTAAGCTCTTGGAAAACTAGAAGTAGCAGACTAGGAGGTGTGGGGGAAGCAAGGAGAGGAGACACATTGTAACACAATAACCAGAGGGGGAGACTGGAAAACACTTCGAACTATTACAAAACATCAAAGTGCAGTCCTTTGGAACCATTTAATAAAGGAGAAAACATCTCCCTGTTCACATTAAGGGCATTGTGCTTTCTAATCTGACCACAATGCAATAATAGTAATAATAGCTACAGTGTAAGTTTATGTGTTAAGTTCTGTGTTGATTTTAATAGTAACCTTGAAAGGGAAGAATTTTTGTCCTCTTTATAGATGAGGGAACTAAGCTCATACTGATTTTACAAAGTAAAAAGGGGCTTTTTATATAGCCTCTAAATAAATGAACAAAAATTCTTTCCTTGAAAAGAATGGCTATATAATATAGGCTCTCTGTGAAAATTTAGAAAATATGATAACCTGTAAAAGGAAAATAAAATCATCTATTATCACGTTGTCCAATGAGAATCACTACTAACATTTTTTATTTCTTTCCATTCTTTTTTTTCTACTTGTCTACATTTAAAAAAAAATTTTTTTTTTTAACATTTTATTTATTTTTGAGACAGGGAGAGACAGAGCATGAACGGGGGAGGGTCAGAGAGAGAGGGAGACACAGAATCTGAAACGGGCTCCAGGCTCTGAGCTGTCAGCACAGAGCCCGACGTGGGGCTCGAACTCACGGACTGCGAGATCATGACCTGAGCCGAAGTCGGCCGCTTAACCGACTGAGCCACCCAGGTGCCCCTACTTTTCTACATTTTTAACGTGGTTAATTATGTGGTTTATGTATAATTTTGCCTTCTCCCTTCTTTTACCTGGTAGTATAACATAAGCATTCTATTACTAAAATTGTGTTCTAGGCATTTTTTAATGTTTTCATTACGTTCAGTTATTTTATGCATAGAATTTTTTTTTTAATTTTTTTCAACGTTTATTCATTTTTGAGAGGCAGAGAGAGAACACAGGTGGCGGAGGGGCAGAGAGAGAGGGAGACACAGAATCCGAAACAGGCTTCAGGCTCTGAGCTGTCAGCACAGAGCCCGATGCGGAGCTCAAATCCACGAACCATGAAATCATGAGCCAAGCCGAAGTTGGACGCTTAACCGACTAAGCCACCCAGGCGCCCCTGCATAGAAATTCTTATAGATTTAATTTGTTCTCAAAATTTTGCCATGGTAATAGTGTTGAATAAACATTTTTGTGTCTAATGCTATGAACATAGTTCAGAGTATTTCCTCAGAAGTAGAATGACAGGATCAAAGGGCATAAATGTTCTTAAGGTTCTCAATCTGTATTACCAGGTTTTTTAACACATTTTTTTCCAACAAATGCAAATGACACTGTATTCTCACAAACATTGAATATTTTTATTGTTAAGTTTTAAAACTTTGCTAATTTAATAGAGAAAAATGTATCTTTATTTACATTTTCTCAGGTCAACTGAACTTCTTATCTATTAATAATACGTATATCGCCAGGTTCTGATGTTTTCCCAGGTTCTTTCCCAACAGGTTTTGGTTTGTGTTTGTTTTTGTAGTCACAGTGAACAGTCTTATGGGATTTCCGTTTATGTTTAGTTATTTTATGTTTGAAAAGACTGCTCAAAAAGAAAAACAAATTAGTCCTGTCTTCCAAGGTTGGAGGAAGCGGCATTAATAAAGTATTGCTTGTTCTTACCTCTATGTCAAATGAATTAGGACAGGGGAAGCCTGTATGCCACTGGGAAAATGGCAGATTTGGAGCCTCGTTTGCTTGAATTTTTACCCAAGTATCCGGGTTTTGAGTTCTTATTCTTGCGAAGGAGGGGCCTAGGAGCCCTTTATGTGTGCTGCTGATGATGTTGGAAATAAGTGCCCACGGTCCTCTGTGCTGAGTGAGCTGATGTCATGCACCTACGTGGTGATCCTGGCAGTGCCACGTGCACTTCTAACAGAGGAGGACACTGAACTTGCTCAGGGTCACGCTGCGGCAACTTAGAAGCAGGAAACCTTTGGGCGTCTCGTCTCGGCTGTAAGGACTTGAAGGACAAAGTTCATATTTAAGTTTTCTTCGTCATCTCTTACTGACAATTAAAAGCAGGTAATATAGCAGTTAAAGTGAATATCGTAAAGTTAAAGGAAGTCCCTCCTTGAAGTAGGTTTGTGTGTAAGAATATAAAGATGGCCTTTGTTGTTTGAACAGTAGTACTCTGCACTTGGGATATTTCATTGCTGCAGTGCCTAGAGCTTTGAAGGGAGTAGTCTTACAATAAGTGCCACATCTTGAATTTTTTCGGAGACTATAGTTGATGCTGTCAGTACTAAAATGAGCATGGTACAAGGGGCATTGAAATAAACTTTTAAATGCTACAAGCTTTAAATTAGTGGCTTATATTTCATCAAACCAAATAATTTGACTGTTTCTATGAGCAGTGAAGAAAAACCATTTAACTATGTTGGTGTCTGCCGAGAAAATTAAACTGACTTCCAAGCTTTACACTGATAGTTAATGGCATTCAATACAAGCTGTTTTAATTAACACATCTGGTCAGTCCTTTGGCTCAGTCAGGCTGCAGCTGTGAAACTGTGAGATGAAATAACGTAAAGCCGATGGCATTGCATGGTTCCTGCCTCTCGAGCAAATACGTCATGTCTCTGACAGAAATTATTACTTTGGGCACTCTCTTTTTGTCTTGAATCACACTTGGAATTTGTAGTTCTTCATTTAAGTACATCCTAACAGTGATTTACCAAAAGCAAAGGAGAGAACCTGTTGGCATTTTAACTTTGACATATATACACTTTTGAGATTGAATCTCAAGTTGTGAAGCTCTGTGAAAAAATAACAGCTATACAGATAACATGGAGCCACGTCTCTAGTGCTTGAAATAAATCAGATTGCATCTAAAATAGTTTAGGTAGTTAAGAAATTAGTAAAAAATAAAACTGGAAACTATAACCAGTGGCAGTGATTGACTACTGGTTCTTTTTTTCATCAGAAGTGTTACCTCTGTAGTATTAGTCACCCTGAGAAGGTTAGCAGACATTTATCAAGCTCATAAAAGTTGTGGAGGGTAAATAATCTCTGTATTGCCTGGTTGAAGATTGAAATGGTGACTAAACAAGGTTTTGAGCTCCTTGGGGAAAAAAAAATAAGTGTCGTTTCAGGTAGTTGTATTAATGAGACAAATGACAACATTACCTCACGTTCGCTTTAATGGAATCCTGTTATGGTCCTTTATTATATGTACTTGAATACCCTTTGAGCCGAAGCATAAATTCTAAAGCAGCTAACCACTGAAAATTCTTGACGTGGTTACACTTGTAAGGAATATGTTAGGCCTATTTCCCAGGCCTGATGAAGCTCCACTGCATTTGTGTATATGTTGATATTAGAGCCAGTGACATGGGGGGTACCAGTCCCTAGTGCTTTGCATGGTGCCGGGCATTTAATTCATTCTTCCAATAAATTTTTAGGGAGAATCTGGTATATGCCAGATTCTGTCCTATAAACTGCTGAACGTTGAGCAGTAAATTAAAAACAAAAATCCCTTCTCTCATAGAACTTACAATTTTGGGAGGGAAGGACAAACATAGTACTCAGTGGATGTTGGTAAATGTGCTTTACTTAATTTCAAAAGGAACTAAAACATAATGCAGTTATTTTAGCTTGCTTGGTCTTTCCTCTAAGAAAGTACTATAAAACTAGTTGACTTTACTCATGTTTACCTTGATCTCTTCTCACAATTTCTCAAATTCTTTGTTTCTAAATTTGCTTATGTATTATAATACAGACCTCATGTTTACACTGCAAGTCAGGGTTTTCCAGGCTTTTGGGTTTCATGGTCCAGTAATATATATATTTTTTAAGTTTTTATTTATTTATTTTGAGGGAAAGAGAGAAAGGGAGAATCCCAATCAGGCTCCGCCATTTTGGCACAGAGCCTGATGCAGGGCTTGATCTCATGAAACTGTGAGATCATGACCTGAGCCAAAATCGAGAGTTGGACACTTAACTAATTGAGCCCCAGGCTGGTAATACTTTTGAATTTAGGGAAGATTGACACAAGATTGCTTGTTTTTAATTTTGCCAAGTGGAGACACTAAAAAACAAAAACTATTGTCACCAGATGGTTTTTTAAAAGAAAGGACATTTTAAGACCAAAAAGTAGGTAGGGCATAATCTCAGAAGAAAGAATAGTCCTCTACATTGAAGAAATAAAACCTTAGGAAAAGCTTGCTACGTTGTCCTCCTCTTACTTTGCCCTGGACCTTTAGAAACTGTCAATAGAGAACAAATATAACTATAATTTTGGTTTTCCTCTTGATGTTGCTGAGGGATTCTTCTGGCTCATACTGTTTAAAGAGGTTGTACAATTGCATGTTATCTTTTTTCAGATAATGGGTTGTATGGTTTTTTTTTTTACATATTTATTTTGAAGGAGAGAGAGAACACACACACATACGCACACACATGGGAGGGGCAGAGAGAGAGAGGGAGAGAAAGAATCCCAGGGAGCCTCCGTGTTGTCAGCGCAGAGCTCAACTCGGGACTCAATCTCATGAACCGTGAGATCATGACCTGAGCCCAAATCAAGAGTCTGATGCTCAACAGACTGAGCCACACAGGCACTCCCAGACTGTATGTGTTGTGCCATGTGGTGGACATTGTCTTCGAATGCACAGGGCAACAGTGTGCATTGTCAAATCTAATCATGCTCCTGCCACTAACTAGCCCTAGCCGTGTGATCTTGAGCAAATTATTTCTCACCTTTGGCCTTTGGTTCTTCATCTGTGTATCAAGAGAGGATCATTTTTTACATTTTCTTTGAGTTCTTAAACTTGGATTCTATGTCAATAACTTTGGTAGCTAGTATCCCTCTTTTTAAAGTATGCACCTAAAGATTAATAAAATAAAAATAAACAATTTTTGTTGTGTCTTTCTAAAGATTTGGACCAAGTTCCTTTTCATATTCTTCCAGCTGAGCGTTTAATTGTTCATACGTGATTAAAAAAGAGATGTAATTTCATGACTATGTGCTTTAAAGACTTACCATGATTTCTTGTAATGACATTTTGCTGCACATGGAAATGCAAGTGTTTTCAAGCTTACTAGGGCCTTTGGGACATTCTTACAAAATCTATTGCAATATATTTAGAAATATGATCCATATAGGGGTGCCTGGATGGCTCAATTGGTTAAGTGACTCTTGATATTGGCTCAGGTCATGATCTCACGGAGTGTGGAGCCTGCTTGGGATTCTCTCTCTATCTCTCTCTCTTTCCCTCCCTCCCTCCCCCCCCTTCTCATTTCTTCTCTCTCTCAAAATAAATAAACATTAAAAATATATATATATATTGTCCATAGAAATAAGTGAATGGAATTATGGGTAATTTCACCTTGGAGAGAAGAATATCTAAAAATATTAGATTATTTTATTTATTTATTTTTTACTTTTATGTTTTATTTTTTAAAATTTACATCCAGGGACGCCTGGGTGGCTCAGTCGGTTAGGCGTCCGACTTTGGCTCAGGTCATGATCTTGCGGTCCGTGAGTTCGAGCCTCGCGTCGGGCTTTGTGCTGACAGCTCAGAGCCTGGAGCCTGTTTCAGATTCTGTGTCTCTCTCTCTCTCTCTGACCCTCCCCCATTCATGCTCTGTCTCTCTCTGTCTCAAAAATAAATAAACGTTAAAAAAAAAAATGTAAAATTTACATCCAAATTAGGGTTAGCATATAGTGCAACAGTGTTTTCAGGAGTAGATTCCTTAGTGCCCCTTACCCATTTAGCTCATCCCCCCTCCCACAACCCCTCCAGTAACCCTCAGTTTGTTCTCCATATTTATGAGTCTCTTCTGTGTTGTCCCCCTCCATGTTTTTATATTATTTTTGTTTCCCTTCCCTTATGTTCATCTGTTTTGTCTCTTAAAATCCTCATGAGTGAAGTCATATGATTTTTATCTTTCTCTGACAAATTTCACTTAGCATAATACCCTCCAGTTCCATCTACGTAGTTGCAAATGGCAAGATTTCATTCTTTTTGATTGCTGAGTAATACTCCACTGTGTGTGTGTGTGTGTGTGTGTGTGTGTGTGTGTGTGTACACACATACCACATCTTCTTTATCCATTCATCCATCATTGGACATTTGGGCTCTTTCCATACTTTGGCTATTGTTGATAGTGCTGCTATAAACGTGGGGGTGCATGTGTCCCTATGAAACAGCACACCTGTATCCCATGGATAAATGCCTAGTGGTGCAATTGCTGGGTCGTAAGGTAGTTCTATTTTTAGTTTTTTGAGGAACCTCCATACTGTTTTCCAGAATGGCTGCACCAGCTTGCATTCCCAAGATTATTTTATTTTTTTAAAGTTTGTTTATTTTGAGAGACAGAGAAAGCACAGGTTGGGGAGGGGCAGAGAGAGTAGGGAAGAGAGAGAATCTTAGGCAGGCTCTGAACTGCCAGCAAACAGCCAGACATGGGCTCAAACTCAAGAAAATGTGAGATCATGACCAGAGCTAAAATCAAGAGTCAGAGGCTTAACCAACTGAGCCACCCAGGCGGCCCGCATTAGATTATTTTAAATAGGTTAAAATTTAAAAGGCAACATTTTAGGAGAATTCTTTGTTTACTTTATTGATTTGAAGGCCTTTTTCTTCATGCCCATAGATATCTAAGTTCTTCTGGATGGCATGTATCCCTCAGTTATCTTAAATTTCACCTGCGTCTTAATTTTGTAGTATGCGAGCCTCAAGAACTCACCTCTGCTCCTGCTTTTTATAACTTGTCTCAATGTAGTACTTCATATGAGCCAATGTAAAATATTTTAAAGCACTTGGTAAATGCCTAGTAAATTTGTGGGTTGGTCCAGAATTGTGAATACTACTGGGTTTTCCATGCAGTCATTGACATAAAATTGTGATGAATGATTTTTAAGAAATGTTTGGATGACAGATGAATTGTTTAAGAAAAAATTTTGGGGATGTGCCTGGGTGGCTTAGTCAGTTGAGTGTCCAACTCTTGGTTTTGGCCTAGGTCATGATCTCACAGTTTTGTGAGTCCCAGGCCCATGTCTGGCTCTGCACTGGCAGTGAGGAGCCTGCTTGGGATTCCTTCTCTCTCTCTCTCTCTCTCTCTCCCTCCCTCCCTCCCTCCCTCCCTCCCTCTCTCCCTCTCTCTCTCTCTGCCCCTCCCCTGCTTGTGCTGTCTCTGTCTCAAAATAAATAAATTTCAAAAAAAAGAAAAAGAAAAAAATTTGGAAATACCTTTTAGTATCCCACATAGACTCTGAGTTTGGTTTCAGAGAGTTGCCATGAAGAAGCTTTGTTAAAATTGAATGGTTCTAAAATGAATCCTTTCAAGGATCCTGGCTGAGTAAATTACTACCTAGGTAATTTTTATAGATCTGTAATTTTGTAGAGTAAAAGGTACCAATCTTAATAGTTCGATGAATTTTGGCAAATGTGAACAAATGTACCTAACATTCCAGTCAAGATTTAGAACCTTTCCATCATCCTAAAAAAGAAATAACCTGGTGCCATTTTCTAGTTAATCCCTCCTGCCACTGTATTTTCCCAGTAACCCCCATCTGCTAGGGGCAACCACTGTTGTGATTTCTTTTGCCAAGGCTTAGTTTGGCCTGCTTTTGAATTTCATATAAATAGGCTCAGTAAGTAACTCTTGGGTAAGGCTTCTTTCATTCAAACATCAGGACGTGTTTTTGAAATTCATTCAGGTTGCTGTATGTAGCGGTAGTTTATTCCTTTTTGTTACTGAGTTCCATCGTATGAATATATCACAGTTAGTTTATACATTCCCCTATCGATGGACATCTGATCCAGATTGTGCCTAGTATTGAGAAAGCGTCTACGAACATTCTTGCACAGGTTTTTTTGTGAACATTGTTATGTCTCCTGGAAAATACCCAAAGTGAAATTGTTGGTTTAACTTGATATGAGACTAATGGTTTTCCAAAGTGGTTGTACCATTTTATGGACCCACCAGCAACGCGTGAGTCTTCCAGTTGCTCTGTGTCTTTGCCATTACTTAGGTTTGTCAGCCTTTAATTTGAGCCATTTTAGTGGCTGGAAAGAGGTATCTTGTAATTTAGATTTGCGTTTTCCTGGTGACTAAAGATGTTGAGTACTCTTTCATGGGCTTATTGGACATCCCTATATCTTTGGTGAAGTGGCTGTTCAGTGTTTTACCCATTTTTTGTTGTGTGGGTTTTTTTGTTTGCTTTTGCCCGTTACTGAGTTGTGGAAGTTCTTTATCAGTATCTTAGGTTGGGTTCCCCAGAAAACAGACTCTGAGGAGGAGATTTGCACACAGGAAGTTTATTGGGGGATACTGTGGGGAATAACACCTGGGGAAGAACGAGCAGGATTAAGCAGATGGAGAAGTTGAACTGTTATTCGGTTATATTAGAGGCCTCAGCTCACCTTGCAGCAGGCTCTGAAGCTGGATGGCCCTTCAGAGATTTCCTGAATGGAGACAAGGAGACCTGGCTCTGTACCTCCCTCCATACAACCCAGTGGACTCGTCATGGGATATGGACTGCCCTGGGAGGGGTTCGTCAGTAGTCTTTGGCCCAAGGTCAGGTCCTCACAGGGACTCAGCTGTCTCATCAGACTGCAACACTCCCCGTGGCTAGGGGAACAGGTGTCTCCAACCTGAAGGAGGTTGATGTGGACAGTGTTCCCACAGCGTCTGTTACAGGTGTATGTATTGTAGCTATTTTCTTCCTGTATATAGCTTGTCTGTTCATTTTCTTAGTGGGTCAGCAAATGTTTTAAGTTCTGATGTGGAATTTTTTTGTGTCCTTGATAAGAAAATTTTGCCAACACCAAAACTGCACAGATATTCTTCCTTCTAAAAGTTTTTGAGTGCTAGATTTTATATTAAGGTATAATCCATCAGGAATCAATTTTTATGTATGATGTGAGCTGCCACCCAAGTAATTCTTGAGGGCGATCAGCTCTTTTAAGTACATCAGTTTCATTTCTTCTCATCTTCCCTTAATTTGCACTACAGGGGCGTCTTTCATTTCCATTTCCCAGAGTCAACCATGGTCAACGTCAAGATGCTGACAGGACAGTTTTCTTCCCCAAGCAATGTATTCGCTAGTTTGATTCGTGGAGTTCTGAAAGCAAGTCCCTAAAATGAAATGGTGTGCTCAGTGCAGTTCAGTTTACCATTATTCTTGTCCTTCCTTAGAAGTAAAACTTTACATTCATGAACCTTTTTTAAAAAACAAAGGTGACTTTTAAGAATTTGTTGGAGAAAATGAGAAGACTGACTCACATACCATGTCCCCTTCTACACAGAATAGAGCTGTTTTTCTGTCTTGTGTTCTCTGTGCTCTGACAGTTTGTCTCAAATGAATGCTGTGATTAACAGTGCTTTGATGAGCTTAGTAACTTGTAAAAGACAAAAACTCTTAGAATAGCTCAGTATTAAATATTAAAATAGTAACACCAGTTGTTTGGTGTCATTTTTCCAAAATGCTTCAGTCACTTTCTCCTGTTGCCTCCTATATAAGACATGTACAACTGTTCTTATTTTACAGAAGAAAAGCTGAGGTACTGAATTATGAACCAGTTTGGACATGGGGCCATTTTCTGCCTCCCAAGCCAGTGCCCCCTACTACTGGATGCATTCAGAATGCTGTATCTATAAGTAGCTAATAACGGCCATCCTGAATGTATGAAGGACCCACCTGGCCTGTGTGCTGGGAAGCAGGGGGTTTCCCCTCTTGCTACATAGCAGGTATTAGCTGGTGCTCACACTGCAACTGTAGTTTCCCCGTTTTCACTGGAGACACAACGAGATCTAGATTCCTTCCTTCCTCCCAAACAAGGAAGGAGTCTTAATGCTTCAACCAGCCTTTCAACTAAGAACCCATTTTCCCACAGACACAGTATGTATACGTCTGTACGTGCATATGTTTGTCCCCCTAACCTCAGAGTCACAGGTTTAGTAGGAGAACAGAGATAATACAGATGGTTATTTTTCTTCACCTCATAAAGGAAACTAAAACAGAAAAGTGAAGCATGTACATGACACACCACTAATTATTAAAACATTTTCATGAACAACATACATACTACCCCCTTTTAGTTTTTTAAATCATTTTTCATACTGCTAAGACTCCAGGAAGCCATATAGGGCACACCACTGCTTCAAGACACTTTGAAATGTAATCTTACATATCTTGTATGTTGGGAGGCAATCTCTCAAAGAAAACTGGGTGGAAAGAAAAAAATCGAGATTAGGTTGGATTAAAACCGTAGATCATTTATGGCATTGATTGTGATGATGGTTTCACAGGTATATGCGTATCTCCATACACATCAAGTTGTATACATTAAATATCTACAGCTTTTGGTATTTGAGTCATATCCATAGAACATTTTAGTACTGAATTAATTAAGCACATTTTTTTCATCGTACTACGTGTTCGTTGGAGCTCAATTATGAATACGTTTTACAAATTGTATGTTACATATTATGTTTATAAAGTATAAAGTCAAAAATTTGTTAATGTTTAATTTATACTTAACTCTACTTATGTATACTTGCATTACAAATAGGAGATTATCGTTGCATATTGTCTGCCATCAGCTTTTTCCTCATGGCAGTACATCATGAGTTTCTATATCCATGAATAGAATCATAGTGGGGGTTTTTATTTATTTTTTTTTTTTATTTAATTTTTGAGAGACAGAGAGAGACAGAGCATAAGTGGGAGAAGAGCAGAGAGAGGGAGAGACACAGAATCCAAAGCAGGCTCCAGGCTCTGAGCTGTCAGCACAGAGCCCGATGGGGGCTCGAACCCATGAGCCACGAGATCACGACCTGACCCAAAGTCGGACGCTTAACTGACTGAGCCAGCCAGGCACCCCTCTTTTCAACAGTTTCTTATGTTTTCTTTCCAGGAGCGACTAAAGCTGGTGACTGTTCTGGGTGCTGGTCTTCTCTGTGGAACTGCGCTGGCGGTCATCGTGCCTGAAGGAGTACATGCGCTTTATGAAGATATTCTTGAGGGTGAGAGAGAGAGAAGAGGGCCTTCTTTGAGAGATGTTGTTGACGTGGAGAGTTGAAAGGAGAAGCCTAGTGGGGTTTTTTTTCCTGAACATAGTTCATATTTGCCATACAATTCTACCCTGAGAAGAATTCTTAAAACTTCCCTTCTGACATCTTTGACATTGAACACACCCTTAGTAGTTTGTGCATTGGATGCCCCAATGGCTAATGATGTTAAACACTTTTTCATCTGCTTGTTTATCTTTATTATGTGTTCTTTATGATTCAAATTTTTGCCTATTTTTTAAATTGTGTTTTCTGGGGTGCCTGGGTAGCTCAGTCAGTTGAGTGTCTAAGACTCTTGATTTTGGCTCAGGTCATGATCCCAGGGGTCATGGGATCGAGCCATGCTTTGGGCCCTGCACTGAGCTTGGAGCCTGCTTAAGATTCTTTTCTCTCTCTCTCTGCCCCTCTACCTGCTCATACTGTCTGTCTCTCTCTCTCTCTCTCTCTCTCTCTCTCTGTGTGTCTCAAATTAATTAAATAATTTTCTTATTATTGATTTTTGAGAGTTCTTTATATATTCTAAACACAAGTTGTTATTTTTTTGTTTTTTGCTTTTTTAAGTAAGCCCTAGGCCCAATGTGGGGCTCAAACTCACGACCCCAAGATGAAAGAGTCACATGTTCTACTGACTGAGCTACCAGGCATTCTCTGGATACAAGTCTTTTATCAGATAGGTGATCTGCAAATATTTTCTCCTACTCATTGGCTTATTTTTTCATTCTGTTAACAGTATCATTCACAGAGTAGTTTCTAATTTTGATGAAGTCCAATTTATCAATTCCTTCTTTCATGAATTATGCTTTGGAGTCATATCTAAAATCCCTTTGCTAAACCCAAGTTCACAAAGATTTTCTCTTTGGTTTTCTTCTAGAAGTTTTATAATTTTAGGTTTTACACTTAGATCCATGATCCATTTTGAGTTAATTCTGAATATGGTGTGAAGGTTTATTTTTTTGGATATGGATGGATGTCCAGTAGTTCCAACACCATTTGTTGAAAAGATTATTCCTTCTCTATTGAATTGTCTTTGCAGCTTTGTCAAAAATCAGTTGACCGTGCTTGTGTTGGTCTATTTTTGTACTCTCTATTCTGTTCAGTTGATCTACATGTCTTTCCTTTGCCAATACAGCATTGTCTTGATGACTATAACTTTATAGCAAATCTTGACATCAGATAGTGGAGTCCTTCTAACTTTGTTCTTATTTTTCAGAATTGTTTTGGTTAAACTAGTTCCTTTGCCTTTCTAAATAATTTTAGAATCAGCTTGTCAGTATCTACAAAATATGGTGAGACTGATTGAGTTGAATCTAAGCTTAATTTGGGGAGAGTTGACATCTTAAAAATACTGTATTTTCCAATTCGTGAATGCAGTATAGATCTCCATATTTTTTTAGGCCTTTGATTTCTTTCATCAGTGTTACAGTTTTTTGTTTTTGTTTTTTTTTATTTTTTTAAACATTTTATTCATTTTTGAGAGAGAGAGAGAGAGAGAGAGAGAGAGAGAAAGAAAGTGTGAGCAGGGTAGGGGCAGAGAGAGAGGGAGACACAGAATCCAAAACAGACTCCAGGCTCCGAGCTGTCAGCACAGAGCCTGATGCGGGGCTCATATTCCCAAACCGCAAGATCATGACCTGAGCTGAAGTCGGCCGCTTAACCAACTGAGCCACCCAGGTGCCCGTTTTTGTTTTATTTATTTTATTTTTTTTTAATGTTTATTTATTTTTGAGAGAATGAGAGAGAGAGAGAGAAGCAGAGTGTGAGTGGGGGAGGTTCAGAGAGAGAGGGAGACACAGAACTCGAAGCAGGCCCCAGGTTGTCAGCACAGAGCCTGATGCGGGGCTTGAACTGAGATCACGACCCGAGCTGAAGTCGGACACTTAGCCAACAGAGCCACGCAGGTGCCCCTGTTTTGTATGGTTTTTTTGTTTTTTGTTTTTGTTTTGGGGTTTTTTTTGGGGGGGGGGGGTGGTTGTTTGTTTTTTAAGTAATCTCTACACCCAGCATGGAGCTCGAACTCAAAGCCCTGAGATCAAGAGTTGCATGCTCCACCAACGAGCCAGCCAGGTACCCCCAGTATTGTGGTTTTTAGCATACAGATCTGCAGGTATTTTGTTAGATTTATACCTCAATAATTCATGTTTTTAGTATGATTGTAAATGGTACCGTAAAAATATTTTGATTTCCAGTATTCTAGTATATAGAAATTTGCTAAACCTAACTTGTTATAGGAGTTTTTTTGTAGATTCTTTGGGATTTGCTAAACAATCGCATCGTCTATGAATAGAGACAGTTTATTGTTTTCCTTTCCAGAAACACTTTAATGTTTATCTTTCCAATAGTCTTTTAAATTTTTTTTTCCTTTTCTTATTGCACTGGCTAGACTATCTAGTATGAGGTTTACTGGGAATGAAAGTAGTCAGCCTTGCCTTATTCTCATTCAGTCTTTCACCATTAAGTATAGTGATAGCTTGGGGCACCTGGGTGGCTCCGTCAGTTGAGCGTCCTACTTCAGCTCAGGCCATGATCTCACACTCCATGAGTTTGAGCCCTGCGTCAGGCTCTGTGCTGACTGCTCAGATCCTGGAGCCCACTTCAGATTCTGTGCCTCCCCCTCTCTCTGCCCCTCCCCTGCTTATGCTCTGTCTCTCTCTGTCTCAAAAATAAATTTAAAAATACTAAAAAAATTTTTTTTAAAAAGTATAGTGTTAGCTATAGGTTTTTTTAAAGACTTCCTTTTCAAGTTAAGAAAGTTTCTCCTTTTGGGGCACCTGGGTGGCTCGGTTGAGCGCCCCACTTTGGGTCAGGTCATGATCTCACAGTTCGTGAGTTCGAGCCCCATGTCGGGCTCTGTGCAACAGCTCAGAGCCGGGAGCCTGCTTCAGATTCTGTGTCTCCCTCTCTCTCTGCCCCTCTCCCGTTTGTGCTGTCTCTCAAAAATGAATAAATGTTAAAAAAAAAAAAAAAGGAAGTTTCTCCTTTTATTCCTAGTTTGTTGCAAGTGTTTATCTCGTCTCTTAATGTTGTGAATTACAGTGATATTCAAATGTTGAACTAGACTTGTGTATACCACCCCCCTTGATTGTTAGTAGATTATCATCACTGGATTCAATCTGCTGATACCTTGTTGAGGGTATCTGTATCTTTGTTCAGGAGGACTATTGGCCTGTGGTTTTCTTTCTTAAAATGTCTTTGTATGGTTTTGTTGTCAGAGTAACGCTGGTCTCTTAGGGTTGGAAAGTGTTGCCTCTTCTGCATTTTGGAAGTCTGTAAAAAAGCAAAAAATATTTCTTTCTTAAATGTTTGCTAGAATTTACCAGTGATACTATCTAGGCCTAGAGTTTTCTACTTTGGAAGGTTTTTAGCTATGAATTCAGTTTATTTAATAGACATAAGACCATTCAAATTACCCATTTTTTCTAAGTTAAAGAATTAATCAGGGGCGTCTGGGTGGCTCAGTCGGTTGAGCGTCCGACTTCGGCTCAGGTCATGATCTCGCGGTCCGTGGGTTCGAGCCCCTCATCAGGCTCTGTGCTGACAGCTTGGAGCCTGGAGCCTGCTTCGGATTCTGTGTCTCCCTCTCTCTGCCCCTCCTCCCCACTCATGCTCTGTCTGTCTCTCTCTCTCTCTCTGTCAAAAATAAATAAACATTAAAGAATTTTTTAAAAATTACTCATTGTTCATAGTAACCTTTTTTTCTAATGTCTTCATTAAATTTTTTTGCCCCAAAGAACCATGTTTGATTTCATTTTTTTTCTGCTTTATATTTTGTTGATTTCTGTTTTGCCTTATACATATTAAAGCTTTTTGGTCAGGTACCTACTACACATTTAGGATTTCTAGGTCTTATTGGTGAGTTGACCTTTTTTCATTATTATGTCCCTATTTATTCCTGATAAATGTTTCTTGTTCTCAAGTCTGCTTTATTTGATATTAACAAAGCCACTCCAGCCAGGTTCCTTTTGAGTAGTGTTTACATGGTATATCTTTTTTCATCCTTTTACTTTTAACGTATATCATTCACTATTTTTAAATTGGATTTATTGTAAAGAGCATATATTTGAATTATATTTTTTAAAATCTGATTTGACAATTTGTCTGTCTTCTAATTGGTGTATTTAGACCAGGGGTCAGCAAACTTTTTCTGTAATGGGTCAGACAGTAAATATTTCAGACTTTGTGAGTCATGTGGTCTCTATTGATACTATTGAATTCTGCCATTGTAATCAAGGGTACTGATTCTTTCCTTTGTGATCACCACTCTTCTGTTGAGCCATCCAGTGAACGTACTGTTTCAAATATTATATTTGTCAGTTTTAAGATTTCTACTTGGTTTCTTTTTATAGTTTCTATTTCTTCAAATGACATTCATTCATTTGAAGTGTTTTTTTACCTTTACCGATGAAAGTGTAGTTATAATAGCTGCTTTAAAGTCTTGAGTATTCCAGTATCTGAGTTGTCTTGGAGTTGGGTTGATTGTTTTTTCCCTTCATAATTGGTGAAATTTTTCTGTTTCTTTGTATGTCAAACAAGTTTGAGTTGTATTCTAGACATTTTTAATAATATATTTTGGGACTTTGAGTCCTTTCAAAATCCTCTAGAGAATATGTAATTCTTTTGTTTTAGCAGTCACTTAGCCTGGTTGGTTTCAGACTGTGAAACCAGTGGTGCCTTTTTGGGTGATGGTTTTAATTTTAGCTCAGTTTTCAAAGCCTTTGTAATGCTGCTTTGGGTATGTCCCATCCCTGCAGAGCTCAGGGGTGAGTCTGGGACTTGTGCCTTTATACACACTGTGAAGGGAACCCTTCTTAGCTCTTTCCTCTCCCGGATTCCTCTCACACTCCCTGGCTTCCAGGGGCCCATTTACTTCATTCTCTGGCCAGAAAGATGGAGTTTTTCTAGGAGTTTTAGCTGCCTCTGCTGTCACTGCACACTTCTGTGTAACTTGGGACACCTTCAGGCCAAAGTGGCAGGAGAAAAGAGAACAGAATAGCCAAATCTCCCGCCCCACCCCACCCCATGCTCTTCAGACCACTCCTGCCAGAAAGATGTGGTTTTTCTGGGGCTTGTAACTACCTGGCTTGCTGCCATGCCGTTCTGCAACTGGGACCACCTTCAAGGTAGGGCTGGGAAAGAAAAACGAGGGGTGGTTTCCCTCCGTACCGACACCTCTCAGCAGCCCCTTTCCCTGGTCCTCTGGCCAGAAAGACAAGGTTTCTTTTGAAGTTTTTGCTGCCCTCTCTCCTCTTGCTATTGTTTACATTTGTTAGTCCTTAGGTAGTTGTTCTTTGTGTGTTTTGTTCCATTTTTGTAGTAATCATTGTGTAACTGAGGCTATAATAGGTTTACTCCGTCTTAGCCAGCTCCAGAAGTCCCTGTCATTTAAAAAAAATTTTTATTTTAGTGTATTTATGAGACAGATTCAGAACATGAGTGGGGGAGGGGCAGAGAGAGAAGGAGGCACAGAATCCCCAAGCAGGCAGGCCCCAGGCTCCGAGGTGTCAGCACAGAGCCCAATGCGGGACTGGAACTCACGAAGTGTGAGATCATGACCTGAGCCGAAGTCAGACGCTTAACCGACTGAATCACCCAGGTGCCACCCCCATCATTCTTTTTAAAAAGTAAAATATTAATACCCGATTCTGTGGACATTTCTTGAAGTAGCTTAACCATCATACTAACTTCAAACTTTTAATCTCCAAATTTCCCACATGTCTCTGCACTCTGGTGAGCTTGCTCACATTGCTTTATTTTCTGCTACTTTATCATTTTCTTCCCCCACCCTTTTCCTCTTTTTCTTTTTGTAGATCAAATCAACTTTTCTCCCAACTTCAAGAAAGGAGTTTGTGTACATGTTTACCACAGCCTATAGTTTAGTTCTTCTGTGGACCTTATAATTATGATAATTAACAGATATTTTTTCAGAGCTCAGTGTACTGTGTTAACCAAGTGCCAGGGTACTTTAATAAGCATTATTAAATACTAATTAATGTAAAAAGGAATCTCTCACATATTTTTCTATAATTATAGCTCTAAAATCACTGGAATTAGATCAGCATTCGTATGAGAAGACTGTCTTTCTACAGAAACAAGTTTTAAGAAGATGGTTTATGGAGGACTTCAGTGCTCGCTTACTGTGGGGCTAGATTTGAAGCCACCGTAATTTTTTGGAACATGAGAATTGGTACATTGAGGAAGGCAGGCTATGGGGTCAAAAACCTAAATATAAACCTGATACATTATTCATAACTGTTAGGATAGTCATCGGAACTGTTACCAGAAATGGCTCAATGTAGATTATTTTACTAATTTGTCAGTGAACGCCACATATCAGATTTTTTAGAGAAATACAATCATCTTATGGTTTTGTCATTTTGCTCTACGTTTAAATAAAAGGAAGGTAAATCTGTTATATTTAATTAACTCTTGTTCTGTCTCTTTAAAACTCTTAAACTTTATCCTCAGGATTCTGAAACATGGATGATTGTGGACTGGTATCTGTCTCTTCTACTTCTTAGTTTTTCTGCTAAAGTGTCTGATCTCTACTTTTTCTCCCTCCCTGCCCCCCACATTGTTTTATTACTCACTATTGTTTCTGACCAATATTCAGGTCAACTATGTAACATAAGATGTTTAAAAATGAATCTCCCAAATTCCATTTGATATATACCTATGTTCCTGGATATTTACTGAGCACTTAGCATATGCCAGGTGTTAATGTGAAGCTCTTCAGATATATTGTCTAATTATCACAACAACCCTCTGAGACAGATACTGTTTTGCAAACGAGGACATTAAGCCACAAGGGAATTGAACGACTTGTCCAAGGTACTCAGCCAGTAAGTGTCAGGATCAGGATTTGAACACAGTCTTTACTCTGAACCCTACACTTTTTTTTTTTTTTTAGCATAAATTTCCCCACAGGGAGAATTTAACTGATGGCACTAGTTTACTTTCCTCTTAAAAGGCTAATTGCAACCAAATGAAGCGAATGTAACCTCATGATTTGATTCTTTTCATAATATAACAAAATATGAAGCTTAGAACTGGACCACGTGGCCCTTTCTCTTGGAATCGCCTCCCAGTTCGGAATGCTTGCCCCTCTTAACAGCCAGCATTTTCTTAGATCTGCAGTTGGACTCAACACATCCAAGCCTCTGCACAAGCTTCTTTGTACTTTTACCCTTTTTCCAGAAAGTCGGCTTAGTCTGCCCACCATAGCCGCTCTGCTTCCTATCATCATGCCACTTGCCCTGGGCGTAAAGAGAACCTTTGCCTTTCTTGTACTGTGTCACTTTGTGGGGTTAGTGCCTGCCGCACCTCTTGCAGCAAGTCCAGCGCGTTTTGGGAATGTTCACCATGTTTGCAAGAGCACTATCAGCGCGGGAAAAAAATTAGGCCTACCCTCTTAATGATGATGCTGTGCTACATGGGGTACGTCGCGAGGAATTTAAAATCACCATTGGAGCGTTTATCCGCTGAAGAGTTCTTATAAAAAGAGATTTTTTTCCTTTTAAAAGCACAGTAATATTTTGACCAAAGATACGTTAACTAACATCCCTTTAAAGCGTCAGCTTTATACATTTGATTGTGATCAAGTTTTCTCTTTTACATGAGAAACAGAACATGTCACCAATAAGCAGAAGCTATTCTGCCCTTATTACTGAAAACACATCAGGTGTAATAACTATTTGTCTTTGCCAGAAATAAAAAACTATATAATAGAGATCTATAAATATTGCAAGGCATGAGTAAATGTTAGGAAATTAAAAACAACAAAGGCCAAAATGAAAACTGGAGATCACTTAAAAAAAAAAAAAAGCCAGATTACCTGAAAATTTGTTTCTTTTGTAGAAGTACATATTAATCTGAAGAAGGAGCTTCAACGAATCTCCTTAAAGGGTGAATTGATTCTGTTACCTTTAATGCAATGAATGTCTGTGACAAAGGACGGCTACAGGCTACAAATCATACAGATGGAACTTACTGGAAAGATTCCTATATAAATATCTAGAGGAAGAAGCCCATAATGATTTGCAGAACACTTTCTTAGTGGCGTGAGAAATATGTGTCTGATGTGCAATATGCAGGGATAACACCATTGGTTTGCGTACTTTGCAGCAAGGAGTATGATGTGGAACAAGTCTCAGGCTAATCAATTACCAGCCGGTGTCCTGAGTAATGAGACATACTAACCTGAAAGCTCATTCATGAGTAACATATAGATACAACTTAATATATTTTAATTAAGTTAAAATTAAACTATTTTGAGATCCCAGTTTTTGTTAGGTTCAGTTTCATGTCCACAGTAGAAGGAGGAATGAGTGTATTGATATTCAGTATCTGGATTCCATTACTAATTTGTGTATGTACCAATAAGGTGATTATCATTCACTTTGAAAAGGGTTTATGAAAAAGGTTGTTTTTTGGTTAATGTTTGCAAATAAAACCAATAATGCCTACCATTGTATATATTCCAATAAGTATTTCATGTTTTTATATAAAGCTAAATTCCACGTGAATGATAAGCATTCAGATGTTTTATGAGAAGCTCAATCAATAGCACATTTATTTCAAGCAATATTTACTATATGTTGCTGATATTTTACTTATTTGCTAAATTTTTACATCAAAATAAGTATTAACCCCTTCAAAATTATAACCATGAAATTAGGTGCTTATAAAAGTGATTGCTCAAAAAGTGTTGGAAATCTTTCTCTAACTTACTTCCAGAGTGTGTGGCACATTTAGATGAGTATCATCAGCGGCAGCAAGATTTTCCTTGAAAGTTGTTTTGGTTTGGGGAAATACAAAATGTATTCAATGCCAATCTGCACAATAAGATAGCTAATCAATTTATTCACTACTACTTTATATCAAAAACAGGTGATAACTATAAAGACAGTTTTATTAGGATTCATAAACTTGACTCTTAAGCAGTAACAAAAGAAAAGTTCCAAAATTATTTTAAGAAAGCATTGTTGGCACCTTACACTTGTCAAAATGGCTAGAATCAAAAAGATAATCAAAAGACAATGTTGGTGAGGATGTGGAGAAAAAGGAGCCCTCGTATACTGTTGGTAGGAATGTAAATTGGTGCAGCCACTGTGGAAAACAGTATGGAGGTTACTTGAAAAATTAAAAATAGGAATACTATATGATCTAGTAATTCCACTACTGGGTATTGACCTAAAGAAAACTAAATCAAAAAGATGCATGCACCCTTATGGTTATTGCAGCATTATTTACAATAGCCAAGATATGGAAACAACCCAAGTGTCTATTGATAGATGAATGGATAAAAAAGATTGTGTGTGTGTGTGTGTGTGTGTGTGTGTGTGTGTGTGTGATGGAATATTACTCAGCCATACAAAAGAATAAGATTTTGCCATTTGCAACAATGTGGATGGATCTGGAGGGTATTCTACTAAGTGAACTATATCAGACAGAAAGACAATACAATATGATTTCATTTATATGTAGAATCTAAAAAACAAACCAAAAAAAAACTTCTTATTTTTAGAGAGTGCAAGCAGAGAAGAGGGAAAGAGGGAGAGAGAATCTTAAGCACACTCCACACTCAGCACAGAGCCTGATGGTGGGACTCAATCCCATGATTCTGGGATCGTGACCTAAGCTGAACTTGAGTCAAATGCTCAACCAACTAAGCCACCCAGGTGCTGCCCCCTCCCCCCCGCCCAACCCCCGAAAGAACCCAAACAGACTCTTAAATGCAAAGAACAAACTAGTAGTTGCCAGCCGGAAAGTGACTGGGGTGATGGGTGAAATAGGTAAAGGGGATTTAGAGGTACAAGTTTCCAGTCATAAAATAAGTCACAGGGATGAAAAGTATGGCATAGGGAATTTAGTCAATAATATTGTAATAACATTGACAGATGGTAACTGTCTTACCATGGTGAGCACTAAGTTAATATAACATTGTATGTTAATTATATTTCATTTTTTTAAAAACATTGTTGGGATAAGATAATGAAGGGTCTTATACTCACCTAAGTTTTAAAATTCTGATATAGTTATACCTCATAAAATAAAATGATGTTGGCTATCCTTTGAACGTTGTAATTAGGCTTGACATTTCAGGGCTATGGACACCCCAAAAGTAATTGCCTTTAAAAATTATTATGCAACTGTTCACAAATAATAGTATGACTATACCCAAACTCTTGGCACAACCTGTAACCTAATTTAGTGTATTTATCTCTTAACCTATTACAGCTGGATTTATAAAGACACGTGCATAATTATCTTCAGACTAGAAGATTATATTTTATTTCCATTAAAAAATATTTTTATCTAGGAGTGCCTGGGTGGTTTAGTCGGTTAAGTGGCTGACTTTGGCTCAGGTCATGATCTTGTGATCCATGAATTCGAACCCTGGGTCGGGCTCTGTGTTGACAGCTCAGAGCCTGGAGCCTGCTTCGGATTCTGTGTTTTCCTCTCTGCCCCTCCCCTGCTTGTGCTCTTTCTTTGTCTCTCAAAAAAAAATGAATAGATCTTAAAAAAAAATTTTCAATCTTTTTATCTAAGAAGTTGTTAATTGCCATAACTTTTGTTTTTTTTAAATTTTTTGTTTAATGTTTATTTCTGAGACAGAGAGAGAGCATGAGTGGGGGAGGGTCAGCGAGAGGGAGACACAGAATCCGAAGCAGGCTCCTGGCTCTGAGCTGTGAGCACAGAGCCTGACACGGGGCTCGAACTCACAGACTGTGAGATCATGACCTGAGCTGAAGCCGGACGCTCAACCGACTAAGCCACCCAGTCTCCCCTAATTGCCATAACTTTTGAAATGAAATGCCACATTAAAAAAATATAGAATTGAAGGCCATTTTTTGCCTTCAGCACTTGTTTGTTGAGTATTTGCTAGATTTTTGGCCTTCTATTGATTTTTAGCAGTTCAGAGATCTAAGATATAGCCCCAGCCTTCAAGAATTCACAGCCAATAGAAAATGAATAACAATCAATGACAGCAAGGGTTAGCTTACTTTTTCTGTAAAGGGCCAACTAATAAATATTTCAGGCTTTGTGGGCCACATGATTTCTGTTGCAGTTACTTAACCCTGGTGTCATAGCATGAAAACAGCCATAGATAATCTGTGAACAGATGAGCCTGGCTATGTTCCAGTGCGATTTGTATTTACAAAAATAGGCACCAGCCCTGTACTATAGTTTGCTGATGTCTGAATTCTGGTATCGTGAGGTAGGACCTGTGGTAGAGAGATGCCTAGTGTGCTATGTATGAATGAAGAGAAGAGGACATAAAATCTCAAGGAGGAGGAGATGATGAGCTGAGTCTCCAAAGACAAGGGATTATCCAAGAGAGGCAGAATGGAGAGCCCCTGGATTCACTAATGTGTGCAGAGTACAGGCAGAGGCAGAGAGGAGAGCCCAGTTAGGTGTTAAGTGGGCACCTTATGAAAGTGTAATCATTCAGATCCTCGCCAATAGCATCTTTCTAGATAGTATTGTAAATTGTCACTACGTAGCTTTTTTTTTTTTTTTAAGATGATTTAGTTCATATTCTCGAGGCCATGCAAAACTAGTCTCTCAGCTTGCAAAGAAGACCTACTTGAAAAATGATGAGGGCAACCATCTCAGTATTGGCCTCAGAGTACTGCATTTTGAATTTTTTCGTTTTTATTGAAATATCGCTTACAAAAAAGTATGTTATACACATATGGGCAGTGTATGGCTCAGTGATTTTCACAAACTTAATACAGTCATGGTGCCATGAGGCTACATTGTAATTGTCCACCATTACTAATTCAAGAGTCTTAGACTGCTTCTCAAACTTAATTATTTTTCCTCTCTGAATTTTCAGTCACTTCTTTGGCTTAAAACCCTTACTGCTAACAAGTTTGTTTGTGTAAGGAACTGAGTGGTTCTTACACAGCCTGCCCACCTTTTTCTCCTAGGCCTGTTTGACGTTCAGCTCTCTTTAGTTGACCACTGCAGCCCAGGCTTCTGATTTCTAGAAAATGCTCCTTATTCCAAAATCATCCATTTCTCCCCTGAGTCTCTCCACCTCCAGTAGTGCTTTCAAACTAAAAGTAGCAACTAAGTGAGTCTTCAAATACATTCAGCGAGTTGGACTTGTAACCAGGATTTAAAAAGAGCCTGGGGGCACCTGGGTAACTCAGTGGGTTAAACATCTGACTTCTGCTCGGGTCATGATCTCACGGTCCGGTTCATGAGTTTGAGACCCGCATCAGGCTCACTGCTGTCAGCACAGAGCCCACTTTGGATCCTCTGCCCACATCTCTTTCTGCCCCTCCCCTGCTCATTCTCTCTCTCTCAAAAGAAATAAATTTAAAAATAAAATAAAAACCTGGTGGAGGGACAAAGAAAGAGGGAAAGACAAAGAAATGGAAGAGTGCGTTGTTAACCAGTTGAAGCTTTGCTGTTTTGTGAAACTTTGTAGTTAGTTTTTCATATAAATAAAATTTATTTTTGGGGCGCCTGGGTGGCTCAGTCGGTTAAGCGTCCGACTTCAGCTCAGGTCACGATCTCGCGGTCTGCGAGTTCGAGCCCTGCATCGGGCTCTGGGCTGATGGCTCAGAGCCTGGAGCCTGCTTCCGATTCTGTGTCTCCCTCTCTCTCTGCCCCTCCCCCGTTCATGCTGTGTCTCTCTCACTGTCTCAAAAATAAATAAACGTTAAAAAAAATTTTTTTTTTAAATAAAAAAAAAATTTATTTTTTACTATGGGTCATGGTCTTAAAAGTCTAAAAACCATCATAAACCTCAACTTAGTCATTTAAAAATACGACTTAACATTAACATCAGAATAACAATTGATAGTCAAAGACCTTGTTTAAATCAATAAAATGGAAACGTATTGGCCGAAGTAGAACTTTTCCGTGTCTTGGAAGAACATTCCATCTCATTTTTGAAGATGACACGACCAGTGTGATTCAGAGATGTTACAGGACAACAATCACTCATGAATGTATCCCTCATGCATGTACACGCAATAGTCTTTTACCAAATGGTAGTAAACTGAATCCAGCAATATACAAAAAGGATAACACATCTTAACCAGGTGGAGTTTATCCCAAGAATGCAAAGCAGGGTTTAGAGTAATATCCAGAAACCGGTTTCAATTATTATATTAACAAAATAAAGTAGAAAAACCATTTGATCATCCTTAACAGGTACAGAAAAGCCTTTGACAAAATTAACGTTTATTTATGTTTGAGACAGAGACAGAGCATGAATGGGGGAGGGTCAGAGAGAGAGGGAGACACAGAATCGGAAGCAGGCTCCAGGCTCTGAGTGGTCAGCACAGAGCCCGATGCGGGGCTCGAACTCACGGACCGCGAGATCATGACCTGAGCTGAAGTCGGACGCCTAACTGACTGAGCCACCCAGGTGCCCCGTCAAAATTAAACTCTCCTTCGTGAAAAAAAAAAAAACCACAGCAGACTAGGAAAGGATTTCCTTAGTGAGAAAGGGCATATTTGAAAATCCTACGGCTAAGACATCTAAAGTTTAGAACAAAGCAAGGCCGTGTCCTCCCAGCCATTATTTAACATCCTATTTGGGGCTTCTAGCCAGATCCTAGCCCACAGTAAGGCCAGGGAAAGAAAGAAAAGGCATAAAGATTGGAAAGAAGCAAAACTCTGTGACGATGACATGATCATGTACGTAAAAATGGTTGAAGTTTTAAAGCCTCACAATAGCAAATGTTGCCAGTGGCACAGAGCACCTAACACTCCTACACTGCTGTTGGGCATGGAAGATGGTACAGCCACTGGAAACTGGAAAACGGACAGTTTTTCATAGTTAAACCTACACACAACCCATCAATTCCAAGCCTGTGTATATACCCAAGGGAAAAGAAAACGTGTATCCACAGAAAGACTGGTACCTGAATGCTTATAGCAGCTTCATTTATAGTAGACCAAAATTGGAAATAACCCAAATGTCCGTCAATAGGTATATGGGTAAACAAATCGCATGTGATACATGCAAAGCATAGGTAAATCTCAAAACATCATGCTAAGCAAAAGAATCCTTACCCAAAAGAGTACATCTTGTATGGTTGCATGTATACGAAATCCTAGAATAGGTGGAAAAAAAACAACAACAAAAAACCTCTGGGGACAAAAGCGTATCAGTGCTTGCTTGGGACCAGGAGTGATATACTGACTTCAGAGTAGCATAAGAGAACTTTCCTGGGATTTTTAAATATTTGGTATCTTGTCCTGGTGGTAGTTACTAGAGTTTTGGCACTTGCGAAAACCCATGTGTCTTATTGTATGTAAATTATATCTCAGTAAAGTTGTTGTTGTTGTTGCTTTTTAGAGAGATTTTTTTTTATTTTTATTTTTTAGAGAGATTTAGACATTTAATTTAAAACAAGTGGGCAAAATCAGTGTTAGAAAAAAAATCTCCAGCTTAAAAAATTACTGTGGGATGATGAAAATTTCTGGAGATAGATGATCGTGATGGTTGCCGAGCAGTGTGAATGTACTTAATGCTGCAAATGGCTTAAAAATGGTTAAGGGGCACCTGGGTGGCTCAAGCGGTTAAGTGTCCTACCCTGGATTTTGGCTCAAGTCATGATCTCACGGTTCAAGGGGTCGAGCCCTGCCTTGGGCCCTGTGCAGACCGCAAGGAGCCTGCTTGAGATTCTCTCTCTCCCTCTGTGTCTCTCTGCCCCTCCCCCACACTCACGCTCTCTCAAAATAAACGTTAAAAAACGGTTAAAATGGTAAGTAAATTTTACATTACGTATATTTTATCACATTTTTTAAAAGGTTAAACAAAGAAAACAGCTATGAAAACCAAAAAAAAAAATCCTTCAGGAATTAGATGGATATATAGGTGGGTTTTTTTTGTTTTTGTTTTTAATCTTAAGATAGCATGTGCTTTGTGCCCCTCAAAAATATCTTTTAAAGAATTAAGGCAGGGATATGCATGGGTGGCTCAGTCAGTTGGGCGTCCAACTTCAGCTCGGGTCGTGATCTCACAGTCTGTGAGTTCGAGCCCCGCGTCGGGCTCTGTGCTGACAGCTCAGAGCCTGGAGCCTGCTTCGGATTCTGTGTCTCCCTGTCTCTCTGCCCCTCCCGTGTTCATGTTGTGTCTCTCTCTGTCTCAAAAATAAATAAAAACATTAAAAAAAAATTTTTTTTTCTAAAAAAAAAAAAGCCACAGGGGTGGCTCAGTCGGTTAAGCGTCCAACTTTGACTCAAATCATGATCTCATGGTTTGTGAGTTCAAGCCCCACATCAGGCTCTGCGTTTACAGTGCCGAGCCTGCTTGGGATTCTCTCTCTCTCCCTGTCTCTCTGCCCCTCCACCACTCATGTGCGCACTCACACACTCGCTGTCTTTCAAATAGATAAACTTTAAAAAAGAAGGCAGAATCTAAAATATTACAAGGATCTAAAAATTACAACGAGTAATTTCTTTGATCAAAGGTAAAAACGCTTAATCCAAGTATGAATGAAGAATGTCTAATGTGTTAACATGAAACACAGCAAAGATCAGGATTCTGGCCTTGAAGCATTTACGCTTTGAGTGTCATATTTGAATATAAACTAGGAAGTATTACCTGTCCAAGTGCCACTTCCTGTAATATGGAGTATCTCAGCAGTTGTATTTCTAGAACTGAATTTAGACTGAAGGATGTGCCTCGTAAACTGCTCTGCCCTTTTGGTTTCTAGTTAGTGATTGCCTCCTGATATTTTTTTTTTTTTTCTCAACTTTTTTTTTTTTTTTTTTTTTTAATTTATTTTTGGGACAGAGAGAGACAGAGCATGAACGGGGGAGGGGCAGAGAGAGAGGGAGACACAGAATCGGAAACAGGCTCCAGGCTCCGAGCCATCAGCCCAGAGCCTGACGCGGGGCTCGAACTCACGGACCGCGAGATCGTGACCTGGCTGAAGTCGGACGCTTAACCGACTGCGCCACCCAGGCGCCCCGACTCCTGATATTTTTTTATGAATATATTATTTTATATTTTAGAAAATATTATATTTATATCTTATAAATATATTTTCATAAAACTTACACAATTTTTATACTCAGTTTACTCTTCATTTGCCATTTCTAGATCAACCTAGGTGTGAAACCAGATCCACTTGGTTAAAATTATTTTCGTTATTACTGCTCTTCATTCACCTGTTTTCTTTTTTTTTTTTTTTTTTTTTTTTAAATTTATTTATTTATTTTTGGGACAGAGAGAGACAGAGCATGAACAGGGGAGGGGCAGAGAGAGAGGGAGACACAGAATCGGAAACAGGCTCCAGGCTCCGAGCCGTCAGCCCAGAGCCTGACGCGGGGCTCGAACTCACGGACCGCGAGATCGTGACCTGGCTGAAGTCGGACGCTTAACCGACTGCGCCACCCAGGCGCCCCTCACCTGTTTTCATCAGAGTAAAACTCACTGTAGTTTCTGATGATATTGGCAGGAATTTCTCAGCCAGGAAAGAGGACAATATCACTTGGGAATATGACTGCTTTCTTGCTTGGTGATTTGCTTCCACTTCCTAGGTTTTGAGAATAATGGGCAGTTAAAAGGTCTACATGCCAAAAGGAGTTTATAATTGGCTGGATTACGATACAGGAAGTAGATGTCTTTGCAGTAAAGTAAGTAGGGCTTGAAATGCAGAGGAATGGAAGCTTCTATGTGAAAATGTTTCAAGGGGGACAACCTTTTCTCTTTATGGTTCATTCTACTCTAGGTAAGCACCACCAAGCGAGTGAGACACAGAATGTTATTGCATCAGACAAAGCAGAAATACCAGTTGTCCATGAACATGAGCACAGCCATGACCATACACAGCTGCATGCCTACATTGGCATTTCCCTCGTTCTGGGCTTCGTTTTCATGTTGCTCGTAGACCAGATTGGCAGCTCCCATGTGCATTCTACTGATGGTAAGTGGCCCCAACGCTTTATGGGCAGTGCAATAAATTTGCAGTTTAGAAAGTCACAGATGATTAAACAATTCAGTATGTACCAATGGGCTTATTTAGTGCTGAAAACTCTTGTCTTTCTTGGGTTCTGGTGAAAATTTTATTCAGTTGGGGGAGCTAGTGAGTTGTGACATGGCACAAGGGAGTGCTCAGTGGGTTATTAATCTTAAAACTGTCTCATTGAGAGTCTAGCACAGAAATTCTTAACTTTTTTTGTGCCGTGGAGCCCTTAGGCATTCTGAAGCCTGTGGACCTTTTAAATGTGTAAAGCATAATGCATAGAATTGCAGAGAAAGCCCAGTTATATTGAAATATAGTTCTAAAACGTTAAAAACAAATGTATGATATAGTAATGTGTATCTTCTTTATTGATGCATTAATTAACAAGATATAATATATTTAAATCATATGCAAGGTGGAGTTAAATTTTATTTTTTAGGACATCAGCATGACAGCTTTTGTTGCTTAGCTCGCTAAAAATCTTAAATTGTGAGATGGGCTTTAACAAGGCAACAGAGTGTCATGTTGAACATTCAGTTGATTTGGTTTTCTGTTTTAATGGTTACTAGTATAGAGAACCCTGATTCACAAAGATATTTTCTTACAGATATACTTAAACACATTCATAGCTTGCTTTCCAAAGAAAGCTAAACTTCTCTTAACTACAGTTCTCTAAGACTTTAAATTTAACTCCAGATACAGTAACTTTTTAAAGAAATTTTTAAAATAATTTTTTAATTTATTTTTTAAAGTAAACTCTACGCCTAGCATGGAGCTTGAACTCACGTCCCCAAGATCAAGAATCACATGCTCCACCAACAAGCCAGCCAAGTAACTTTTTTGTCTTAAGATCAATGAATTCATCTTTGGCTAGGTCAGCATCTTTGATATGGTTTGTATTAAATAAAAAAAAAATTCTGATCCATGACAAAAATAAATTTGGAAGAGTTGCATCAAACTCTTGGGGTTTGGTGATATAGGAATTTATAAATATCTCTTTTCAAATACACTGACAGAGAACTTTGCAGATAGGAACGTTTGGAAAGCAGCATAGATATCTTGGTCCCCAGTGAGAGATCCCATGACTTTTGCTGTTTAGTTGCCTGAATGACTGTAGGTGAAGAGTCACCGGAGAGTTGCCCAGCTTTGCCACATGAGCATCTACAGACAAGAAGACTGTAATCATGCAATGTGGAGGCATTATAAGCCCTTAAATTTAAAATAGTGATGAGTGAAAGCAAGAATATGAAGATATTTACAACTGTAAAATAACATGAAATTATCTGATTACTATTGGCAATAGAGTATAGGTAGTGCTGATCTTGTAGCATATTGTCTATGTTCACAATTAAAGGAAATAATAGATTTCAGTTAGAGGTTAGTAAAAATTAAAATGCAGGGTTTTTTCCACGTTAAGGTCACAGGCATCCCCTACATTCTACCTGTGTTCTTCTATGTGGGCCCCAGGTTAAGAATCCTTGGCCTACAAAAAAATCAGTGGAAAAGCAGGCAAAAGACATGAACAGATAGTTCATAAAAAGTTATTAAAATGGTCCTTAAACATATGAAAAGATGTTCAATTTCACTTAAGAATGCAAATCAAAACTCTGCCAAGATGTCATTTCTTACCTGTCAGGCAAAACTTCAACAGCTTGACAATACACTCTGTTATCAGAGCTCCGGTGAAACACACTCTCGTCTGTTGCTGTGGGAATGCAAAATTGTACAGCCCCTGCAGAGGAGAGCTCGGCAATATGTAACAAAACTGCACTTGTATTTACCCTTCAACCCCAAAGTCCTATTTGTAGGAATTGCTTCTGATAATATAGCTCCACTATGAAAATACACATGCACAAGATTATTTAGTACAACATTATTTACCACTGTAATACCACTTAAATGTCCAGTCACGGAAATTGGTTGAATGAAGTGTGATGTGTGCATATAATGGAGTTCTAGGTAACTGTGAAAGAGAGTGAGGCATCAGATCTCTGTGAATTGATAGGGAGAGGTTTCTAGGAGATATTGTTAAGTGGGGGGAAAAAAGCTGAAATGTAAATTAGTTTCCATCATATACTACATTTTGTGTAAGAAAGAAGGGGGAATAAAACAAGACCAGTTAGACAACGGTTAGTTACGTGTAAGAAGTGGGTGCAGGGTAGGATAGGGTAGCAGAGTTTCAGGAGGGCATGACACTTCCCTGGGCAGGCCTGTTTAATATAGCTTTGACTTTTGGAAACATGTTGATATTTCCTATATTCAAAAAATAAAATGAAATCAACAAGGATAGGGGAAGCTAACTGAAGCAGATGAACTGTAATTCGGATGAATAACAATCACACTGAAGGGGTTTAAAAAAAACGAATTTAAGTGACTTATGAATGTAATGTTTGACTATTTTTAGTTTGGGATGGAGTTGGGGGAAGAAGCATTAAACAATTACTGAACTCTTTATTAGGCTTTGCTTTTTGTAATGGCATAGCTGAAAACAATTCTGAAACTATTTTAGGTGTATTCTAGGATTGAGCAAATGAGTAAGTGTGTTGATGTTGGTGGAACCAGAGTTCTCACTGTGGAAGAGGGGACATACAAATATGAAATGGGGGAAGGCCAGAAAGAACCTCTGTAGGGATGGACTGGAATTGGAGCTATTGGACTCATGATTTCTAAAATGTATATGTGTATATGTGTGTATATGTGTACATATATACGTGTGTGTTTATGTATACATGTATGTATGTCTTAGCTCTGTCTGCAGAGAGGGCCTAGAAGTAAAGACACCTCACTAGCAATGAGCATACCAGGGCTCTTCAGAGAAATGGCTGATTCCAGGACAGGGGCAGGGTAAGTACAAAATGAGCTTGGAACATCTAGTGCTCATAAAAAAATAAAAATAAAAAAAAATAGGAAGGAAGAAAATGGAAATTTGTCACGGAATATAGAGCCAGCTTGAAGGGGCTCCCACTGGCCAGATATAGGACAATTTGAGCTCCAATATAATTAAGAATAGTAACGAAGTATAAACCATTGAAAACATGAGGATCAGTGAGCACATCCACATGAGAGAGAGAGAAGGAGAAGGGAAGATGCTTGTTTACAGTAGGTTGCTAAAGGCCAACTGGTAAATGTGGAGAGGGTGCTGGCATTAGAAAATCATTTTTGCAATCCTCATAGTAAAAACTGGCTCAGGCCAGAATCACCAATGAATATTGCAGCTAGGAGATGAATTTTGATTTGCTTATTAGTTGCAAAGGAAAAAGAAGTAACTAAACGAAGAAATCCAATAATACCTTGACCAGATGACTAACACTAATGTCACTGGCATCTGTTTTCAATGTGGGCAAATAAGTTCCCATCAGACCAGCCTCCTTACAGATAATTATAAACTCTGGGCATATATATATATATATATTTTTTTTTTTCTTGGGCATATATTTTTTAAAAACTACCTAAAGACACTGGAGAGTGACCCAAAGCAGGAAAATTCTGGAGGGGAGTCAACCCGTGGAACAGGGTGAGTTCCTATTTTTACTGTTTTTAAGCAGCAGTCAGTGCCCAGTGAGGTAGCTAAAACTGATAGAAAACTCAGTCTCTCAGGCCTAAGGAACCAGAGGACAGAGTTCAGGGTAACTACAGCCACTGGAAGGTACAACCCCACATTTTATGTATAAATTCTACCCAAGTCTGGCAAGGCCCTGAACCATTCTTTTGTGGGCAGACTCAGCTAAAGATGAGAGAACTAAACCAGGATTTGAGCAGCTGCCCAGAAGACAGACTTTGCAGTTTGAGCTAAACCAAGTTACTTAAAGCACAACACAAAAGCAACACTCTTTGGAAGAATATAATAGAATTCAGAGTGTCCACAAGATAACGTTCACAGTGTCCAGGATATAATCCAAAATTCACTCCACTAGTAAGCAGCAGATGTACATTCTGTGCGTCTAGATGTGACATCCTGAGAGGCAGCATCTGTAGAGTATTCAGCGTGCATATTCAGCCTGTATTCAGAATGCATAATCTAAGGACACATCAGACAAACCCAAAAAGGAAGGATCCGTCTGTTAAAAAACAAGAAAGGCTGAGGGAAGGGACGTGTATTCTTCAAAGATACCAATGTCGCAAAAGTCAAAGGCAGAGAAAATGGTTCAGATTAAAGGGAACTACAGAGAAACAAGTAAGTGCATATATGATCCCAGACTGGATCCTTCCTGGGAGGGAAAAATGCTCTGAAAGACCTTCCTGGACAGCTAACAAATTAGAATATGCAAGAGAGATTAGAAAAAAGTATCAATATTAGATTTACTGAAGTTGATAACTGTGCTGTGATTATATGAGAAAATGTCCTTTCTCTTAAGGAAATATACTTTGAAATATCTAGGGATAAAGAGTTACGATGTATGCAACTTACTTTGAAATGGTACAGAAAACAAGTTGTGTGTGTGTGTGTGTGTGTGTGTGTGTGTGTGTGTGTGTGTAGTATGGATAGAAAAAGAACATGAACACAAATAATGAAGCAAATGGGGCAAAATGTTAGACAGTAGGTCGTTCTGAGAAAGGAGTGTGTGAGTGTTTTTTTTAACATGTCAAAACTTTCTGAAGATTTGAAATTATTTCCAAATAAAAGGTTTTTTTTCAAAATTCATGGAATTGAATTTAGCCTTTTTAGTCCAAGGATATTTTTTGTTTCGTTTGTTAATCTTGCATTTACTGTTTCTTTTCAGTATTTTTCCATGCACTTTTTTTTAATGGTCTCATATGTATTGGGAAGTTGATTTAGAAGTAAATGCTTTTATTTGTGTGCTTTTTTACCAAATAGCAAATGAGAAACACCCTCTGGTTGGATGGGATCTGATTCCATCTACGTTACATAGTTGCCCACAGTGGCCTCGATGACATTTTTGCCATTCTTGTCAGTTTCGATTTTAAATGCACTTAAAGGCCCACTAGTGCCCTATGATACTATACAAAGAATTAAAAATAGCATGTGTTCCTTTATTCTTCTTCCTGTTTTATCTTTGAAGTCACTGTTTTTGCTGGCTTTCATGTATCTAGTAATCTGGTTTTACCAGTTATCTGCAGGGTTTTATCTATTGTTAAATCTCAGTAAAAATTCATTTATTAAATTTATGCTAAAGCAGTCTTTTCCTATAGATTTATAAAAATTGCGTTTTAATTGTAAAGCCTCTAATTTTTATTTAAGATGCTATTTATAACTAGAAAAGTCAAAGCAAACTTGTCACGCAGTATAATATGATATTCTTCACATTTTGGGGCGATATTGAAATATTTGTTGTCTCAGACCAACTGGGGCTTTAGCTTCCCTTCCTTGTAGTATTTTAATTAGAAGATAATTTTATTTTTAGTAAAAAGATAACATGTTACCTTACTTGTATGTGTTTTTTCCCACTGTAAACCATTCTTCCTATGTGCTGGGTTCCCCCAGAAGATTAAATCCCTTGGAATTTATTTGGCCAATGTCCATCTGTCATTTCATCTGGCATTTTGATGTCCTCATCTTTAACTTTACATTGTTTGGACATTATTGACTTGCTGGTATATTTCCTATTATAGCAGTAACATTCATACAGAGAAATGTTTTTCTTCCCTCTCTAGTAAGGATTTATTAAGCAGCTGTTGGGTTTCCATTGCTGTGCGACATTCTGTAAGACATGTGAAAAGGGAATGGAGAGAAGTGGAAAATTCACTTCTGTGCAGTTTACAGTCAGTCTGGGGACATCAGACCTATCTGAGTGAAAACAGTTTTGCGTATCTCAGGTGGTGATATAGAAGAAACTGAAGTAGTATGTGCACTTAGAGCTCTTGGTTTCTAGGCAAGGGGAGCCTTTTGAGCTGGAATTGATCTTTAATTCTTTCTTAAGGGAAGTAGTCCTAGAATTGACTTTGAACAATGGCTATGTTTTGGACTGAGGAGCTGAGAAGTTATGCACATGCCAAGAATTAAAGACGAGAGATTTGAGGAAGGGAGAATGAGAATGTTTTGTTAGAAGGTGTTAAGGAAGCTGGTTTAACTGGACTGAATAGTGAGAAATAAGGTGACACCAGTTAATAAAGAGCTTAAGAACCTATGAATGGAGCAGTTTGGACTGAGTTTGATAAGCAGCAGATTCTTAGCTAGTTAACTGGCACGCCAGAAGGGTGGTGATTCAGAGATGAGCATTCCGACAAGGATGTGTAAGATGAATCAGATGAGGGAGAAATGAGAGCTAGGGGAGACCAGCTGGGAGCCTGTTGCTAAGTCAGGTTCAAGTTGATGAAAGTTTAGGTTAGGATGATGGCGATTAAGTGGAGAAGGGCAAGCATGATAGACATTTTGGTCTTGGAATAAAGCTAAAGTTTCAGGAGGCCGGGGAGAGGAGCAGGTAGGCAGTGACAGTTCAGTTGGTCTGGAGAGAAGTGAGGAGAGGCCACAGAGTACTTTCCAGGGAGAGCCGGAGCGCTCAGGGGTGCAAGGCAGCTGAGGCAGTTAGGGGTTACGTATTGTCTGTTCAGGGAAGGCTGGGGCAGATGAAGAGTTCCCTCCTGCCCACTTCTTTCAGGACAGGAGAAACTTCTAAGTGTTTGAAGCCAGTCGTGAGGAAAGACAGTCAGGAGGAAAACAATCTACTTTAAGAGCTTTCAAAGAATTCTTCCACCTCCAGGACAGTGTTCTAACAGTTTCTGTTTCACATTGCTTAATGACTGACTCGCTTATTTTTACTTCAGATCCAGAAACAGCAAGGCCCAGCAATTCCAAAATCACCACCACGCTGGGTCTGGTCGTCCATGCTGCAGGTAGGGTGGGACTGCAAAGAGAGCCCTTTCTCTTCTGGTGCACCATGGGGAGTTTAGTGTTTACATCCCAGGGACCACCCCCATGAAAGCTCTTGGGCTGGCCTTCAGGGAGAGGGTCTCGTGATGAAGTTCTCCAACCCAAGTATAAACCCTGGCGTACTCAGTGTCAGGGTTTTGCGAGCTAAGAATGGTTTTTATATTGTTTAATGGTTGAAAATATTTTGTGGCACCTGAAAATTACATGAAGTTTAAAGTTTAGTGCCTGTATTGAAAAAAAAAATAAAATAAAATCCAAAAAAATAAAAAAATAAAAAAAATAAAGTTTAGTGCCTGTAAATAGTCTTTTTGGGAACACAACCATGCCCACTTGTTTACATCTTACCTGTGGCTCTTTGCACAGTAATGGCAGAGTGCTGCAAGAGAGCAAATGGCTTGCAAAACCTGAAATATTTCCTCGTTGGCCCTTTAAGAAAAAAATTTGCTGACCTCTGCCCTAGAACCTCATCTGGAAAAGAGTTTTGACACTTTTATACTGAATAGCCCTCTTGCTCAGTGTATACCTAAAGTGCCAGTTGAGGCAGAGGTGGGCCGTAGAATGCAGAAGGCTCAGCATTGCTAATTGGGCATGCCTTAGAATGATCACCAAAGACCAGTCCCAGTAGTGGGATTCTGGGAAGGACAAAGGCATGTGAAATGTGGCATGCTATTACTTGGACCTTTCTAACAGAACATGCCTATCTGACAAAACTTTAGCCAGCCAGCCAGCCAGTGTTTACTTTTGACGTATAAATCATCTCTGTAAAGTTGTAGTGTTCTTATGTTGTGTTTTTTCATCTACAAGATGCAGAGTTGCTTTCTTTATAATCTTTGCTATTTCTGCTATTACAGTTTGATTAATCAGTGGATTATACCTTATGATACTTTATATATACTTTATATACTTACATACTTTATATACTTTCTGGCATCATACTTTTCTAATAACAGCTGATACATTGAATATTTGGGGCTAGGTGCTAAGCAGCTTACAAATGTTATCTCATTTAACCCCATGAAAACCCAAAGAACACATACTTCACTGAACCCATTTTAGAGATGAGAAGACTAAGGTTGAGAAAGGTCAGAGAACCTTCCCAGAATCAAATGCAGGTCTACCTGACTCTAAAACTCATATAAGACTAGGACACTAGTATAGATGCTGTTGTTGTTGTATTTATAATGTTTTATGTTTCGTTTTTTCCAAATTTAGCCGACGGTGTTGCCTTAGGAGCGGCAGCCTCTACTTCCCAGACTAGCGTCCAATTGATTGTGTTTGTGGCAATAATGCTACATAAGGTAAGGGGAATCCTAGTGAAAGATTTGATATTGAATATATTCACAATTAAAATTTCTCTTTGGTCATTAACATTTTCCTGGAATGGGGAAATATTTTTAGCTATTTTCATAATTGCCCTTCGTTTGAGACAGTTGACTAGATGGAAGGGATTTTTTTTTTTTATGGTCCTATACACAAATTATTAAATTCTCTACAGATTTCTGTATTTTATAATAATTTTTGTTGGTAAATATTCTTGTTTTTTTATACTCTTTTCTTGACTATTTCTCTCTTCCTACTGTCTAAAACACACACACACACACACACGCATAGGATATTTTCTTAGCTTAGAACATTAGTTCCTAAAAGGCAGAGTTCAGTCTTGGTACCATGCCTCTTTTTTTCGGTGAGAATTCAGTCCAATGACATATACTTCATAATATAGAAGCAATCCATACTTTAAGAGTATTTAGGACTAATTTTTTTTTTCCAGGCACCAGCTGCTTTTGGGCTGGTTTCCTTCTTAATGCACGCTGGCCTAGAACGGAATCGAATCAGAAAACATTTACTGGTGTTTGCGCTTGCGGCACCAGTCATGGCCATGGTGACATACTTAGGACTAAGTAAGGTACGTCTTATTCATTTCTAGTTTATCTAGACATATCCAATTTTTTTGTGATCTACCAGAATCTATGGTCTTTTATGTTGAGTTTCTCAGTTAAGTTACTCTCTCAAACTAAAAATGAAATTGGGGCTCCTGGGTGCCTCAGTTGGTTGAGCATCCAACTTCGGCTCAGGTCACAATCTCACGGTTAGTGAGTTCAAGCCCCAGGTCAGGCTCCTCGCTAACCATGTGGAGCCTGCTTGGGATTCTCTCTCTCTCCCCCTCTCTCTGCCCCTCCCCTGCTCACTCTCTGTCTCAAAAATAAAATGATAAATAAAAATGAAATTACGAGTAAAAACCAGTACAAGGTAAACATCTCAATTCCAAGGCATTCCCTTCATAAATTTACATCTTCCTGTTCATTTAATTTGAAAATGTCTTCCCCTTCAATTCCGAAAACATTTGCACATATACGTGATCTTTCAAATAACGTAACTTAAGCCTAACCAGACCCACTAATTTTATTTGACAGATGTATAATAAGCCACGGTACATGTTTAATGTTTAAGCAGGCACGTGAAGAGTGAGGGACAAGCAAATGGCAGCTTTGAGGAGAATAGGGGATGAGCAGAGATGTCTATATTCTCATATCACCGCATACTAAATATCCAGTTCTTTATCATTGCGCTGAACATAACGTCAGACTTGAAGTAACGTGTCTGTCGCTTGTCAGTTCTGAGCCTGGGTATTCTTCCCCTGCTGTTCAAGTTGGACCTTTCCCTGTCTTCCAGTTCCGTCCACTGGGGCTGCGGGTCTCATTGACCTGTTGTATTTCAGTATCAGCTGGCAGGTGACAGGAGGAGAATCTTAGCACCAGACTGACTTAGGGCTCGTTCATGGAACTGCTTTCCCATACTCTCTCTGAAGGTCACTGATTCTTCTGAGTGTCACTCAGTTCATAGCTGATACCGCAAAACTTATATTAAATTCTTTTTTAATGTTTATTTATTGTTGACAGAGAGCGAGAGCAGGAGTGGGGGAGGGGCAGACAGAGAGGGAGACACAGAATCCGAAGCAGGCTCCACAGCAGCTGTGGAGCTGTCGGCACAGAGCCTGACATGGGCTCGAACTCACCGACCACGAGATCATGACCTGAGCCAAAGCCGGACACTCAACCGACTGAGCCACCCAGGCACCCCCCAAGAAAACTATATTAAAAGGAACATATGAGAAACGAGGTGGTCAAAACATGGTTAAGTTCATGTTAATCAAGTTTGTTGATCTGGATTGCTAACAAATGAGGTGTCATAAAAACCCTCTCTGATCGTTTGAAGAGGCTTTTCTTCTTTCAGTCAGTATATAGTTCCTTTTAAGTGTTACCCTATATATCACTTCATTGATCATCGATCAAAGACTTTAGAACTTTAGACAGAAAGGTGTAATTCTGGAGGCATGGGGTTACATGTTACATTATGGCGTGCTCCTTTCTTAAATTTTTAATTGTTGTAGTCCATGGGTCCACTTTTTTAATAGAAAAAGTTGAAATTAATTGTGTCAAGATTAGCTTATAAGATGTTTCTAGCCTCTGAGGGCAGGTGCTCGATGTTGATTACCACTGTATCTCAACAGCTGGCCTGGAGCCTGGTGTATAGGGGATGTTTGTTAACTATTAGTAGAATAAATGAGTGAATGTACGAAATTTAATATCTGCATTAATAATGCTGTTGATTCCATTGTAAGAATAATACATGCCAGACCTCTTCATCCAGACTTGATGTTTGCTTGAAGAAGCAATTGTATACAGTATCAATAGTCTTAAACCCTTATTTGGAAGCTTCTCATCAATCACAAAATTGCTCTGATCTCAAGATGTCCCCAGTGTCCCATAGTGCACCAGTTGTGAATAGAGTGTTTTTTTTAATTGGAACTTCTTCCTGACCCTGAATTTTAATTGTTCTTCTCCTTCTTCTCCTCTCTCTCTCTCTCTGTCTCTCTCTGTTTCTCTCAATTCACAGAGCAGTAAAGAAGCCCTTTCAGAGGTCAATGCCACTGGAGTGGCCATGCTTTTCTCTGCCGGGACATTTCTTTATGTTGCCACAGTACATGTCCTCCCGGAGGTGGGCGGAATGGGGCACAGTCACAAACCCGACCCCACTGGCGGGAGGGGCCTCAGCCGCCTGGAGGTGGCAGCCCTGGTTCTGGGTTGCCTCATCCCACTCATCCTGTCAGTAGGACACCAGCATTAAACGTCAGGTTCCAGCCTCAGTCTGTGGCTGTCCAGCATCCGGTGAGAACAGCCAGCGCGTGACAGCTGCTCACTTCCTCGGTGTCTTGTCTCACCTTGCCCATCTCCACCTGTGTTCCTAGAGTCCGGAGGGAGGTGAGATTAAAACCTGGAGTAACAGAAAGCTTTTAGACGAGAAACGACACACCGCGGCTGGATGTGGACATTCCATTGTGTTGTTTTTTAAAGGGCCCTTGGCGTTTTGAGTTTTGATGTTTCTCTTAACCCCTATTCTCAGGGAAGATGGAATTTCATTTTAAGGAAAAGTGGAGAACTTCATACTCACGATGAAATAGTAATTACGAAAGTACAGTGTTCTGTAATTAAGCTAAATCTCTTTGTTAGTTTAGAGGCTCCGCCGCTTACTTTATCCATTGATTTTTAACATGGTTCTCACCGTGTAAGACTGGTGCTTTAGCATCTCTGCCACATGCCTTGATCAAGGTCATAATGTCCACTGTCTTAGATGCTAAAGAGAATTGTCATCTACCTGGGGCAAGAGTCAGGAAAATGACGGCAAGACACATTAAAAGCTGACTTTTTACTCGAGAGCTGTCCATTGAAAAGGGGGTGTCTGGAGAGACTTAACACCTCCTTTCACATCTGCCTCTTTAAAGAGGGCCCGCCCTTCCATCAAATGGAGCCACAGAGATGGACTAGCATTGGAGGAGGAGACTAGTATTTCTTCTTAAGTTCTCTTTTGCAGCATACCTGCCTATAATCCATTCATACAGAGGAGCCAAGCTCTGGTAGGTTCAGGGCCCCCGCCCCCCAGCCATTCCTTCAAGAGCAGTCAGATCCCAAAGTACCTTTTGAAATTGAGGGGTATTCATTTTAAGTGAATTTGGATAGTGACTGACATCTTTGTAGTAATCTTTTTAAAATTGAGATTACCAAAACCTATGTTGTCCCTTTTTTTTTTTTTTTTTCTTTTTAAGTATTTATCTTAGCAGACCGGCAGTCCCTCCGGCAGAATACTCTGTGTCCCGTGGGAAGTGCTAGGTCAGCGTCACATAAGCACCTGCAGCAATGAAGACGGTCACGATGTATCACAAGTGGGAAGTGTTTGCCTCTTGATTTAAAGCTTATTGAAATCATGTCTCTTGTCTCTTGTCTCTTCATCTTTTCCGTGCTTTCCTCCTGACTTTCCCCTCCAGCACCCCCTCCCTCTAATGTGCTGCTCACTGCTGACAGCGACGTTAGGATTTGTGTGAATTGAACTCTCATCAGGACAACCACTTCTTGAACCGTGATGATGAAGATGACATTGTCTCTTTACTTTATTCCCTTCAATGAAGTCACTTTTGTGTCAAATGCAACTCTGCTAAGCCCTTAAAATGTCACTTCCTCATACGTGAGATGATGCGGTCACTAATATTGTGGTGATTTAAACAATTGAGATAGTAAAAGCGTTTAACAAACTAGGATGATTTTTCCGTGTTTGCCAAAGTCCCTGTAAAACTTTGTGTTATCAACTCAGTGTATAATACTGTGTCATTAATTTATTTTGATTTTCTGTACCATTTCAAAAACACATTATAGAAAGAGGGAACCAAGACCGTGTTCTTCAGGGCAGTGGGTTTAGGAGTCCGTAAAATGTTTTATATGACGTATATGCCAGCATGCCTGTAATTTCTTTATTTCCTTCCTAGATTTGTCACTGGGTCAGCAGCTATGGAAATAGACCTCGAGAGCCCCCTGCTGGCTGTAGACCAAAGTAGCATAAATAGGCGGTTTCGTATAGTGGCTGCAGCCATTGCATATGCGCTTAAAACCAGCAGAAGGTACAGCATGGAAAGTCTGAGTGACTTTTCCTGATAGCAGCTCTGACTTATGAAGAGTCTTGGGGCTTCATGTGGTCCTTCAAGATGTCATGGTTGCCTTGATTCTCCCTGGACATTTACTTTGTTAAATAAATAGTACATTTTAGTGTCTGGCCTGGTTTGGATGGCAGCACTCTCTGCCATACTGTTGTATGAGAAATGATGAGAAATGATGAGAAATTTGTTCTGCTGGCCAAAGCCTCTTGCAGCAGTGCCCTGCCATCACTAAAAGTGTGGCTAGAATAGCTTGCTGGGTAGGTGGGGCCTTGAACTCTGGCAAGGATCGAACCATCAGACTTCCAAATTTGCCTTCCCCTCTGGACCTCACAGTAACAAGCAAACCTTTCAAGGCCTGTCAGCTCTCAGAAGCTGTGGGCTTCCCCAGATTTTAAAGCTGCTGCCTCAGGAACTACTCCTGTGTCTCCTGGTCAGCAGGCAGAAATAGCCATACTAAACTTACAGGGCTCAAATGCATCTTCAGGCAGCAGGGGACCAAGCAGCATGGCAGAGGCCTTCTTCACCGGGGGAAGAACTTGCCCGTGGTGGGCAGTGTCCCAGAAGAGGCCACAGCAGTGGTCGCTTACTGGCACACTTCAGTTCTGTTTTCCTCTTGTTTAAAACTGCCTCCCGCTTTAGATGTAGATGCCTTAACGCTCTCACACATTTGAAAACGTTGGCAATACTTAAGCCGCTGCCATGATTACAGATGGAATTATTGGCTACCAGAGAGATGCAGTTGATGAAAAGCATGGTCCTTCCTTCCTCATAACCAAAGCTAATCTTAATTGCAATTTGACTCCATTTCCTTGGTAGGGATCAATTTATTCAGATTCCAGATGCACTCTTAAATGGCAAATTAAATTGAAAAACACTACTGATCCATTCCCCTCACTTGTTTCCCAGTGAATTGCATATCAGTCCCCATTTCTCCGAAGCGGCGATGTTCCAGGTCTGGTGGCTTTCCTGCACCGGAGTGTAGCGAGTTGGAAACGGTACCACCTGCAGAGGCTCTGTGTTCTCTCTTCCCCCCATTACCTTTTTACTTCCTTATTCAAAACAGCCGAGTCAGCCGTGTTCCTGTATAATGAATTATTAGAAAACGGAGAGAGGTGGTCATTTGGAGGGGTCAGTTCTTTGTAAAGAGGAGACCATGGAAGTGTGTTTCTTACCAGCCTACTTCTAAGGGTCACTTCCTGGTGTTTCTCTTGTTGGAGGATTAGAGCCAGGAGGACACCCCCACATCGGAGTATATTATGCCCCTCAGACACATGGTAGCCAGGTAACTAAACACGGGAGCTGTCTGCCAACAGCACAAGCCCCCAGAGAATGTTCTTGCCTACATGGCTCCTGGGCCCCTTGGGAGATTGAGAATAATGACCAGATTCTTCTAAAACCACTGCAGCGCAAGGTGATCTACAGGGGAACCGTCGAAGATTTCTGGTCAAAACAGAATGATCCCGAGAGCACTGTTGGGAGATGCCATGAACTTAAAGCCAACGATGTAGCCCCCTTTGTAGCTGAGACATCTAGATCGATCGCCTCAGGAGACTTGAGGGAAATTTGTGACTTGTAGGAAAGGAGCCAACCATTGGGAATTCTCTAGATATGCTCAGCCTAAACACAAGGAACTTGGCTTTGGTCTTTTTTCTGATAGCATCTTCTAGCAAGTTGGAAGTCTCATGGGATAAAACTGCAGTTCCCCTGGTTCAGTAGCCTGAAGAGTGATTTTAAATGTCCCCTTTTCTGGATCCTTTGTAAACATGAAATCATTCCATGGATGGCTGCCTTATAATTTTGTCTCTTTCCACGTTAATTGTGAATGGTTAAAAAACAAAATTTTTTTTTTTTTGCTGTTTTCTGATTTGTTTTATGATATTAAATTTTTATTAGTGCATACCTTATGTGAGTGGCTCATTACTTCCTCTCTTGGCAGTTTGCTTCTCTGTTTGATGGCTAGACTTGACCCACATCTGAACATCAGAAAAGGTAACGAAAATCTTTGAAGGCCAGAGAAAGATGTGCCCACTATATGATATCCTTAAGGAAAGGGGGAAGGGAGATGAAGGACTCAATACACCAGGTGCCCCCAGACATACTAATTCATTGACTTTTATTTTTGCTTTGCCGTGGTTGTTAGTAAATATTACTTAGGAAGGTAGCTGCCTGCTCCCAGAAAAGAGAAGCAGGCAACAGATCTCAATCGCAGTGGGTTCATTTCAAAGGGCAGAGCTGCTCTATGAGAATACAGAGGCTGAGACCAACTGGCCCTGGAAATAGAGATTTTAATGGAAGTGCAATTTGTAAATTCATTTCTAGTTCTTCACAAGCTAGGGCAGCATCCTACGGTGTAGTTTTTATAATGTCAGAAATAAGCAACCTTGTGTCCCGTCCCCATGTCTAAAATGCCCTTTCCCCTAGCTCTCTCGCGTCCTTCCAGTCTGGGTCTAAAGCCTCCTTCAGTTAGGCCTCTTGTGACCACCCTGCTTAAAACTAATCTGCCCACCGTGTCCCAGTACTTTTTACCCTATTCTATTATTTCCTTTCGTGTAGCACTGGTCATCTCTTAATCTGCTTTATAATATATATCCTTACTGTGTCCTTCCCTGCCAAAATACAAGCTCCAGGAAGCTAGGTTCTCAATAGATACGTGTTGTTAAATGAATCGGTGTGCCAAGGAGGCACTTTCTTTCTAATCTGTGGTCCCCCCCGCCCCCCACTTCCCTGGCACCAGCTGTCTCCCTAATCGGTGGCAGGACCAGCTGCTGGCCTTACTTGCAGCTCTGCCCTTGCTCACACCGAGGTGAGGGTTTGGGAGTCAGCAAAGAGGTGAGGAGTCAGTGCATGGGGCTGAGTGTACAGGTGGGAAGTTAACTGGGTTTGGGTTCCTAATCCACGACCAGCTAATGTCAGTAAGGTACTGTGTGATGGATGGGGGACCGGAACATCTGGATCCCACTTCTGGCTCAGCTACTGATTTCTGTTGCGATGTTAGCCATTGCTTCCCCAGTTTGTAAATTTGGGTCAGAACATGAGGGACAACGTGTGTCCCATTCTGACTGCCTTATTTATAGAGGGATCCTGACAAATACAAGAGCCATGAGAGGAGGGAGCCCAGTGGAGACAGGATGGAAAGCCAGGGCATGTGAGGAGGTGTTGAAGGAACTGGATGTTTGCCTTCATCTGGAATGTTCTCGGGGGCAGAACTTGATAGCCACCATCAGACTTCAAGGGCTGTCATGTGTAGGAGGGCATAGATCCTATATTCTCCAGAAGGTGGAACGGGATGTAAGCTGAGCCTTACCTCTTCATTCAGCAGCATCAAGTGAACCCTTCCTACAGACGGGGCCCCTCACGAGTGCCGAGTGTTCAAAAGGGAGGAGGGATGGCTCCCGGTCCTTAAAGAGCGTGTGATTCAGAGAGGGATTCAGACAAGGAAACACGGTTGCCAAGAATGAGGTGGGTACTGGGAGGCTGAGAGAACGGGGGGGCGAGGAACCCAGAGCGAGGCTTTGGGACAACAGCCAGGGGGAGACGAGGCCTGCGCTGAACTCACAGGTGGAGCAGAATGAGCCGTGAAGCGTTGGGAACGGTTCTCGGGGCACGAGGACCTTCGTGGCAAAGGCCTGGTGGCACACGACAGAGAACGTGGACTCTTCACAGAAGGTGCCGCTGGCTGACAAACGGGAGGCAGCCGCAGGTGGTGCGTGGGACCTGTCGGTCCCCTAGTTGACATCTGTGCTTCCAGATTTAAAATCCTATAGATAACGGGGCCCGGCCAGGGTCTTTGTGATTGCAGCCTCCCCTCCAACCTTCCCAGGCACAGTCTCGGCTGGCCTCTGACTTCCTATCACCAGGCGGAGGGTTCACGGGCGCGGTGGTCCAGAGGTTCCTCCGGCATCTCAAGGTGGGGCTTGGCAACTTTTTCCTCCCTCATCCCTGCTTGTCTCCCCCACTTCCTGGCTGGGGTCAAAGACCCCACCCCCATTTCCACACATCTGTGTTAGTTACAGTTACATACAGAGGACCAGGTGAGTGCTCAGTCTTCCTTCTACCCTGTGGTTCTCCCTCCCCCAGAGCCCTGTCCCCTCTGCTCCCCAGTTGACTCAAGGGGACATATCATGGAACACGGAACCTCTGTCGTCACCGTCCACCTCTTCCAGCCCTCCAGCCCCTGGGTGAATCAGGTGTTCCCCTGTCCCGAGGGGGCAGGTAGGAGCAGGAGGGGCAGGCATGTGAGTAGACCCTCCCTTCTGTTCTCTCGCTTGGTATTTGGAGAAACCAGAAAAGAACATAAGCTCTTGGACCTGGAGAAAACATTCCGAGGGTAGCACAATGCTGAGAGTTGGCAGGACCCCTTTTTGATATACGAAGCCTCGGGGGTTTCTAAGCCACTTGCCCAAGGGCTTTCATCAAGTAAAATGGAGCTAATGCTGGGGCCCAAGCCTCTGACCCAATGAACTGCTAATTCTCTTCCAGATGAAAAGCCGGCACGCTGGCTCTTGCTCACACGTTCTGGGAGAGTGTGTGCGATTCTAACAATAAATGGCCTTAGGCCTATTGGCCAGACTGAACACATCCCCTCTCCCCCAATGAAATGAACTTCCTCTTGGAAGCCAACTTAATGTATACATTTTAATCCACACAGCACCCACGAGGGGGAGCATTGAATACCTTCAATGTTCCTGAGCAGCGTGCGATGCCTTTGGATGCCAGGGGACCTTGTTAGTGCTGTGAAGCAGCTGGCAGGCTGGCAGGGCAGCAAGGCCGTTGGGCCACCCCCAGAAACACTTCTACGTTGGCAACCCTGGGTGTGAGCAGTTGTTGGGCAGAGAGAGGGCCAAAGCCTAACAACCGCTGATGAGAACAGAACTATCTGGTCAATGTAAGAAACTCCCAGCTCAGGCATCTCAAGTGCGGGGTGCCTGGACACAGGGCGGTTGGTCTGTGCCCGCACAGACTCTCCTTTGGCTCCCCACCCCCTTAGACCTTTGGCCTACTGGCTTCAAACATGCGTGTGGTGCCCTGTACCCCACCTCCCCCTTCCTGGGTTCCCTTGGGGGCAGGGGGAGGGGTAGACAAGCCCCAGGCAGGTAAAGGAGCCTAGGACTCATGCCTGGCCTTAGAAAATGCAGTCCAAGTGGAACACGATTCATGCGGCATCCCTAAAGATGAGTCATCTGAGCTGAATCTTAAAGCAGGAGTTGGGGGAAGAGGAGAAGAAAAGCATTCTGGACTGAGGGAACGGCAAGTGAAAAGGAGCTGTGAAAATTTGGTGGCTTCTCAGAATATCAGAATGGGCGCGAGGGCTCCGGGGCCGAGTGTGGGGGGAAGAGAAGCGGGAGCCCGGACAGCAGGTTGGGATGAAGGGATAGACAACCAGTGGGCCTGAGAGAACACCGAGGCCCAGAGATGCCCCGTGATTGCCCTCAGTTCACACAACGGATGGCAGGGCCTGGATTTAAACCCGTCTTCACACTAAAAGCAGGCAACAAGCCTGCCATCTAAAGATTGCTTTCTCAGACCTTGTCAACCACACCACAGATTCTGTTTTGTTCTCACGAGGGAAAACTGAGGCCCTGAGGGGTTGGGGCTCCATTTGGTTTGCAAACAAACAAGAAATCACAGTACCTGAATGGGGCCGAGGGAAGACAAATTGGTTCAGTAAGCATTTGTTGAACACCTTCTACATGCCCTGGACTCTGTCCTCAAGGAGCTCACAGCCCGGAAGGGACACACACACACACACACACACACACAGAGGACAACTCCAAACAAGGCAGGCAGACAGCGCTAGAACGGGAGGAGAGGCAAAGGTCCACAGGAGTCAGGCCAAGATAACCCGAGGGATGGTGGTGTCGTTTAGGCTGAATTAGTGCCATAACCTGTGGAATCCAGGACAGGAGCCCGAGGGATGGAATTAGGGTTGGAGGAGGGAAAGAGATTCCATGAGAGAGACTTGATGCTACAGCAGGGCCTGGCCTGGAGCCCAGATCTTTCTGCCTCTTCTGCCTCTTGGCCCCTTAGGGATACTTGTGCTGGGTCCAGCCATCAGGCTGACACCGGTGTCAGGGCAGCTCAGGGAACCTAAAATAGGAACATTCCTGGGTCCTTTCCCTGGCACCTGCCTGGCCTGCCTGCCTGAGAGTGGGGTCGGGGACAAAGAGGGCTGGGAACTGAGGGGGTGGCGCCATGGGAAGATTTGCTCTTGTCCGGGTTGCTGGGAGCTTTGGGGGCCCAATCAGGATGTGATTCCAGGGAGGCCCCTGTCACCGTTTCCCATGTGAGAATGCCTGCCCATTCCTGACTAGAGTGGGTTAAGGAAGACTGTGGCTGGCTCACTCTGGCTGAAGTGTAAGATCAGAGAGCTGGATCCCAGTCAATATTCACACATTTCCTTACCATGGGCTAGCCATGTGTGATGGGTACACCTGTCTCGTGGAACAATGGTGACTATCCTATGAGCCTGCAGACTCTGGATAAAAGCAACGCATTATGATAATGTATGTTCTTTCATACAGCAAAGGAAATAAAATGAAAAGGCAACCTAAGGAAAGGGGGAAAATGTTTGCAAACCATATATCTGATAAGTTAATATCCAAAATATATAAGGAACTCACATAACTCAATATAACTTGATCAGAAAATGGGCCAGGGACTGAAATAGACATAACGGTACTGAGGTAGGGCTGTTAGTCCAGGTGCCAGCTGAGGTGCTTACGTACAATATAAACACACCCTCTGGTGATTTTTAAGGGGCAAAATATATGGTATCATCCCTCAGGGAAGATACCTAAGCCAGGAGTGGTATTGTCTCGCGAGGACCAAACCACCACTGTGTCGTTACGAAATGAAGATTTCCGTAAGATCACCGAAAGACACCAAAACCAAAGGCGGCGAAAGCAAAATAAACACGTGGGACTACCTCGAACCAAAACCCTGGCAAGCGAACCATCAACAAAACGAAAAGGCAACGTGTGGAATGGGAAAGGACTATCTGTAAATCGTTGGTCTGATGAGGGATTAAAATCCAAAGAACACATAAAACTTGATAGCAAAAAAGTATAATCCAATCCGCACTTCTGGATATACATCCAAAGGAAATAAGTATCTTGAAGACATGGCATTATTCACAACAGCCAAGATACGGAAACAACACAAGTGACCGTGGAAGGAGGATGAATGGATGAAGACAATGCAGTGCATGTAGACACGATATTATTCAACCGTAAAAAGAAGGAAATCCTGCCATTTGCAACAACATGGGTGAACTTGGAGGACCCTATGATAAGTGAAATAAACCAGACACAGGAAGACAAATACTCTTCTTATGTGTAGAGTCTTAAAAAGTCAAATTCATAGGGTGGCTCAGTCGGTTGGGTGTCCGACTCTTGGTTTCAGCTCAGGTCACGATCTCGCAGTTTTGTGGGTTCAAGCCCTGCATCGGGCTCTACGCTGACAGTGTAGACCTGCTTGTGATTCTCCCTCTCTCTCTGCCCCTCCCCCACTCTCCCTCTCTCAAAATAAATAAACTTAAAAAAAAAAAGTCAAATTCATAGAACCGAAGAGTAGAATGATGATTATCAGGGACTGGGGGTGGGGGAAATGGGGAGGTAGTGGTCAAATGGTACAAACTTTAACTTATAAAATTAGTAAGTTCTGGAGATCTGACGTACAGCATAATGACTATAGTTAATAACACTGCATGGGGAACATAATCTCACAGCCACAGCTGATACCCCCCTCAATGGTAAGCATTTTCCAATATATACATGTATTAAATCATGTTGTACTCCTTAAAAAAACATGTTGGGGCGCCTGGGTGGCTCAGTTGTTTAAGCGTCCGACTTCGGCTCAGGTCATGATCTCACGGTTCATGAGTTCGAGCCCTGCGTCAGCTGGGCTCTGTGCTTCGGATTCTGTGTGTGTGTGTGTTTCTCTCTCTCAAAAATAAATAAACATTAAAAATAATAATAAAAATCATGTTGGGGCGCCTGGGTGGCTCAGTGAGTTAAGCGTCCAATTTCAGCTCAGGTCATGATATCATGGTTCACGAGTTCAAGCCCCCGCCTCAACCACCATTAGCTAAGGTCTGTTCAGGTGTCCTGTGTGTAGAGGGCATGGGCAAAGACTGCCTTCTCTTCACCACTGAAGACACTTGTGCTCTCTTTCTTCCAGTAAAAACACCAAATCTTTCCCGGACACCATCTGGGCTCACGCTGCCCTTCTCCTGGGGAAGGGTTTCCTTTAAGGATGATTCCAAGTACCCTGCCTTTCTCCCTCCTATGGCTCATGAGCTCATCACTGGTCCTTCATGAGCAGCCAAAGCTGGTCCTGACCTGATTAAGCAGAAAAGGAATTAATATATTAAAAGGATATTGGCAGGGCTAGAGAACTAGGCCTGCCCGGAGGTAAAGCCACCAGGAATGCCGCCCAAAACCATGCTGAGGAAGCACGCTGATGAGAGAGCTAGCTGGGGCCGCAGAGCCCTTGTCGCTGCTGTGTGCCCCCTTCCCGCCACGGCCACTGCAGCCAGTGTGGATACTGCTAGCTGCACGGCAAACGCAGTCTCCCAGCCGCAGCTCGCCCCCAAAGTCACATGCCCTTGGTACCACCTTCCCTTGAGAAACCGATGCCTACGCAACCTTTTTTCTTCCTGCTTGTCACCTGCATTCTCGAAGTCCTGTCCTAGTACCCCTGACCCATGAATTCCACCCCACGGGCTCCTAACACAAGTTTTCTTGATTCCGTCTGGGAAAAAGCAGGACTCCCAAAGTCAGAAATTTTTCGTGCAATAGCACAAGTGTCCCAAAGAGCCCCAAAGCGTGCGAGATATCCACTCTGCACTCTCCACGGGCTCCCGTCATCTGCTTGGTCCTGTCCCACTCCACCTGGTGGACCCAGGCCCTGAGCCCTGTATTAAGCCTGGACCTGAGATGTTCTGCAGGGGCATGTGAGCCATGAGGGGCCCAAGGGAATCTGGATGGGCCCCTTCCGACAGCCAGCACCAGGGGGTGCTGCCTTGGCTTGGGAACTCCAGAGTTCATTAGGGGGAGGGGTGTGGGTGCCCTTTGCCAGGCCCCTTCTTAAGTGGACTCGTGGACTGCTAGACCTGGGAAGGCCTTGGGGAGCATCTACTGAGGATCATAAAGTCAAATGGCTACAGGGAGGAGACAGGCAGGTAACGAATGAGAAAAGCGAGTGAGCAAAGGACAATAGGGGGCGGTGGGTCTGTGGAGAAAAGCATTTTAGGTGGTAAAATTAAAAAAAAATTTTTTTTTTTAAGGTGTAGAAATGTTGGCAAGAGAAAGTAGTTGCCTGGGAGGGGGCGAGAGATGGCAGTTGCCTGGGCAAGGTGCAGGAGGGATCCTTCTGGAGTGAGGAAAATGTTCTGCATCTTACTTTGGGCGCTGGTTACTCTGCGTACACAGTTAACAAGGAAACTTCCTCAGATAAAGACGAAAGATAATTTTTTACTTGGGCAAATTAATAAAGTATATCCATAAACCAGCGTGGCTCTGAGGCCACCCATTCGCAAACTTCCGTTCCAAACCGACTTCTTTCTCTAACAAAGGAGGAAACAGAGCCCCCTGAGTGGGGAGAGTGGTCTTCTCCACGGAGCGGAGGTGGCTCGTCGGCCTTGGGGAAGGGTGACCGCAGGGCTGTCCAGTGGGCCGACTGCGCAAACTCACTCCCCCGCCTCCCGAGCGCTGCCTTTCCGCCCGCGGTCCCCAGGGGCTGGGCTGCCGTCTGCCTCTGCGTGAAGGCGAGCCGGTGGCCCAGAGCGGAGACAGAGAGGAGCGGATGTGATTGGAGCGCCCGCGCCCGGGAACACCCGCCCGGCGCGCAGATTAATCACGGACACAAACTGCACTGACGCTCGGGACTGGCACTGAATTCCAAATGCCGACGCAGACGACCAAGTTCTGGGAAAAGGAATCTGATCCCGGCAAGGCGGAGGCGGCGGTGCCGAGCGGAACCCACCTGATGGGGCGGGGAAGGCAGGGAACCTGCTCTCCGGGCGGGCGCTTCGGGCACTTACTGAAGTCTTTCCTGGCCAGCGCCCTGCCCGAGGAGGCACTGGCATCCCTGCTTTACAGGTGCGGGAAGCAAGGCTCTCCGCAGCTTCTCGGGGCCGCAGGACTGAGTTGGGATTCGGAGCCCGCTTGGCTGACACCAAACCCTTGCTCATTGCTCTCCTCTACCCAGACACAGAGTAGGTGTCTCCAGGAGAGACTCCAAGCCCATCACAAAGCACACGAGTTCCCAGTTTCTGTGTAGGCCCTGTCTGCACGCCAGAGACAACGGGGGTGGAGACGGGGGTGGGGGGTGGGAGGGGGAGGAGAGCCGGGCGCGAGGGGTGGGGGTGGGGAAAGGCTGCGGCCGCATACCGGGCCGAACGACCCGCCGGGACCTTCCGGATGCGCGGAGCCCGGCCCTCCAGCCGGCGCCCGCCCTGATTGGCGCTCGCGGCCGGCCTCCAGCTAGCTCACCTGCCCCTCCCAGCCAATCGGGGCCACCAGAATTGGGGCTGTCGCGGGGAGCCGGGGGAGATGCTGCCTGCTGGAGGCTGAGCGGCCCTCCCCGCCGGGTTCCCGCCGGGCCCGCCCCAATCTCGAGGCCGAGCGGCAGACTGCGCTCCCCGCTCCCCCTCCGCGCCGCGCTCCCCACACCGCGCGCTTTCCGGCGGCGGGTCCCGGCCCCCGCAGCTCCGCGTCTCCGCTGGCCGGGACGCGCCCCGACGGCGCCCGGAGCCCGGAGCCACCGGCCGACGCCGCCTCCCCGCAGCCTTCTGCCGCGCGTCCGCCCTCGCCCGGAGCCCCAGCGTCTGTGCCGGCCCGGGGGAGAGGGTGGTCCGGGCCCGGGGCAGTCCTGCCGAGGCAGGATGTTCACGTCCAAGTCCAACTCGGTGTCGCCCTCGCCGTCTCTGGAGCAGACTGACTCGGACGCGCTGGACATCAGCACCAAAGTGCAGCTCTACGGTGTGCTGTGGAAGCGGCCCTTCGGGAGGCCGTCGGCCAAGTGGTCCCGGCGGTGAGTGCGCCTTCCGCGCCCGGTGAGGACCGCCTGGGGAGGGAGCCCAGGGCCTAAGGACCCCGTACCGGCCTCTATATTACCATCCTGCTTCTGATTTCCTTTGTGATCTTGGCCTCGCCCCATTTCACTCAATCCTGGCTCTCCCTGGAAGATACTGATCTCGGTCGGGGTTGGGGTCATTCTGTCGGTTACTGGTCGAGCTGGCCTGGGGGCGGTGGGGAATTCTCCGTGGAATGGATATAAGCCCCAGTGGGGACGTAGGGTGTGGGCGGAAGAGATCATGGCCATGGTAGGAGACCATCTGTGCCAAGGTGGGCTAGATTCTCCTGGGGAGGGAGAAGCCCTGTCTCCAGCCAAAGATATCCTCTTGGGATCCCCACTGACAATTCCATCTCCACAACCTCCCCCCGCCCCCCACCAGGCATCTAGCATCGGGCTTAGAGGTGGGGTTCCTGTGTCCTACCCCTCTCCCCTACTTCACCTGTGCACACTGCTAGCTCCACCTATGGCCCTGCGGAAAGGCTCAGGCCAGGGGAGAGAGGAAGGGCTAGGAAGGGTCTGTACGTACTGGTGGTGGCATAATTTTGGCAACCCCTCCGACTGTCCCTTGAGCTAATTTTTAAAAATCTGGGCCCAGGGAAAAGAGTGCCCAGTGCTTCAGACACAGGGGCCTGAAAGGAGGGACTGAGCTGTGGTAGAGAGGCACAGAGACTGAGGGGGGGAGGGGAGGGGATTGATCTGTTGGAAGGGGTGGTGGAGAGGGTCAGAGCAGCCCCAGCCCTGTCTTTCAGACCAGCTTCCCAGTCCCCAACTCAGAGGGGACTCACCAGATGTCAGTCAGTAGCCACTTTCCACTTATAAATGGGCCTAGAAGGTACTGGAGGAAGAAGGGGCTCCTTATTGGAGGAAGGTACTGAGGGAATGGCTCACAGCCCTAAACTTGCAGGAGGCTCCCAATGCTGGTTGCAGGAGCAATGGGCTGCCTTCTGGACTGTCTCCACCCTCAAGCCAATCAATCTGAGTTCTGAGACTTGCTATTAGAATGGTTTGTAGAACTAAAATCCTGATCCAGCCTCTCCCTGAAGGCATGACCCCTCCAGGAAACTAGGAGTGTGTCTAGATTCTCTTTCCCATCCCACTACGAGTCTGTCCTGAAGCAGAGCCTTAGATGTTTCCAGAACTACAGATCACAGATCACAGAGATGTGGTTGGTTCTGATGTTCTATTTGGATTAATAATTTAATATTTCTACAAGACCATACATAGAACGAAAGGAGGTGTGTGTGTGTGTGGGGGGGGGTGTTCCACGTTTTCCATAGCTAGTTTCACATACCTTTGTTGGTTCTGCCAGGTTTCTTTCTGGGATTTAATGGGATATAGGTTACTTGCATTCCTCCAAAGTTAAACTTATGTCTCCTCTCCTAAAAGGAGGCCTGGGGGAGCTCGGAGGGCATCTTATGAGGGGCTTCCAGGGCTGTGCTGTCTAAGACGCACTTCCTGAGTGCCAGGAGCAGCCTTGTCTCTACCCGCACAGCCTAGTAGGGTGGGTGGGGTGGGAAGGCTGCTTGTAAATTCAAGTACCATTAGCAGGAAGCTCCCCTCTCCAGCCTCCAGGCAGCCACTGCTCCTTCTCCATTGGGTCTGGTGGCTACACTGAGTCTGGGTCTTGTCCTCCAGGATTCTTCTTGCCAGCCAATTGCTCCCGATCGCATCCCTAGTACATGCTAGGGGCCTGTGAACTCCAGGATATGTCTCCTAGCCCTCCTCACCCACAGTGGTGGGGACCTAGGCCCTGTACCCACAGTTGATTCCAGGGCTGGGAGGAGTCAGGGGCAAAGGCTCCCAGCTCAAAGCAGGGTAGTGGAGCCAAAGGAGGCTTGGGAGGTTTTAGCCCCCCACCCCCCACCTCCACTCCATACTCTCCATCAGCAGCCCCCAAAGCCACTCAAAAACCATCCAGTCTAAGTCAGAACAGTGCACATGCTCTGCAAAGCCAGCTTCAGGTCAAGTCCTCCAGCCCCCTTCTGAGGAGACTGTCACCTTTCCCCCTTCTGGAATTCTGGAGCTGCCACTGGACAGGCTCCCCCTCCCCTGGGGCTCAGGAAAAAACTAACAGTCATTTGGGGTGGGGGAGGCATGACGCTAAACTTAGTCCCCTCCCACTTTCCAACAGGGCCCCCTGGGCCCTGCCTCCCCATTTGTGAAATGGAGTCTCTGGACTTCAGCTAATTAGCGGCCACAGGAAGGCTTGGGGAGGGGGCAGCCCAGCCCTGCCACTGCAGAGCCTTGCCATTAGGGCGATCGATGCCCTAGCTGGGCAGCTAAGGGGAGGGGGCCTGGAAAGTCTCCCGAGCTGCATAAATAACGGATGGGCAAGATGGAACCGGCTGTGGCCAGCTGGGTTCTGTAAAACCTCTTCCGCTCAGGCTCAGGGCCCATCTCGGGACCTGTGCCTTCAAACCCTACTGCCTGAGCAGCCTTGCCCTTCCTGGGGTGGGAAGATGCCCTTGAGCTAAAGGATCAGCTTTCCCCCCTCCCTCCCCGCCCCAACACACCGTGGGGATCAAAAGGGGAAAGGAATCAAAACACTAGTTAGAAGAGATAAGAAGCTGGGAGAGGTGTCTAGAGGGTAAGATTGATTGATGACTCTGTCCTCCCTAGTTTGTGAGCGGGGGAGATGCAGAGGCCTGGCCGCTCAGAGACAGGGAGGAAAGGCGCGGAGGGCATCTCAGCCTCAGCCAGCATCAGCTCGAAGTGGGGCCAGTCCCTCAGGCAGGCCAGCCTTCCCAAGGTGCAATCTCTCCCTGGCCTCTGTCCCTCTCCCCAGTGCCCCCTGAACAAATGCCAGGGCCAGAGACCCTGATGAGGAAGGCCCAGCCAATTCCTGCAGCTTCTGCGCTCCTCCCTGTTCCTGCTTTCCCCCATGTAAGGTGGCCAGCGGGTCCCGAACCCGGCCCAGCAGCAGCTCACGTGCACGCTGTCCTACCAGACCAAATGCTCACGCTCCTGGAACATTGGTGGGTCTGCGTCTCAGGGAGCTAAGACTCACTTAGTGTCCACTAAGTGCTACATTTCCCACATCTCAGGTTATAACCAGCCCGGATGTAGAAAGATCATCTGTGCAGATGGTGGTCATCATGCCAAAAAGATCCAGGGAGACTTCCTTCCCATGGGGAATTGGGATCTGGGAGTTTCATCCGTGGTTCCAAGATACCGTTTCGTAGAGGTGACGTGGCAATACCGAGCTGTCCCCAAGGGCTGAGGGGAAGAGCCTTGCGTGTCACCTCCACGCACCAGCCTCAGCCTCTAGTGACGCTGGGATTTGCGTTTGCTTTCTGGCGCACATGGAATTCTGCACAGCCGTGGGAGGTGTCCCACGAACACAGCTGTAGCATTTCTGCTTGTTTTATCACAGCTGGAAGGTGCCCGCAGACTCCTCTTTTTATAATCAGTTTGTGTTCTCCACACTTCTTCCAGTGCGACAGCATGGTGGGAGGGGGCAAGCTGGCAGCTGCGAGATCTCCCCAGATCCTTCTGTCCACGACGCTTGCCCCTTTTGAGGGGGTGACATCGAGGTTCCACTGAGTCCTTAGGCTAAGGAGATGGGCACAATCTCACAGCTGTGCAGTGAAACTATATTAATTCAGGCTTCACTGAATTAATGATTCGCTGGGACTAAGCCTCCCAAAGTTAAGCGAGTTCATACAAACAAGTCATACATCCCCCATCCCCAACCCCAGGACCAGTCCCTAGTGGCTGTTGATGTCCTGTTTGAAAATGAGTCCCACCTGCATAGGGGTCAGGCCTCAAGCAGGACACTTCAGCTAACTTATGTCAAGAACTTGGAAATAACAAAGCAATTTCCTTTGAGAGCAGATGGGGCTGTGCCCGAAAGTAAACCGAGGCTTGGCAGCAGGAGCTCTGAGTTCCAGTCCCAGCTCTGCCAGTGACCAGCTTCGTGGACCAGGCTGAGGGATGACAGCATCTCCCCTCACTGGCCGGCAGTGTATCTTCTACAAAATGGGGGTGGATCACACTGAGGTTTCTCAACTGTGTTCCATGGATGACTCTAGAGATGCCTTGACTTTAGCACAAGGGGGTGGGGAGCACAGGGAGGGGCTCCAAGGCTCTGCCCATTTCACCCAGTGCCTCTGCACTACAATCTGTTTTATAGATTAACCCTGTCTTTACTGTATTGTCTGAAGAATTGCACTAGCATTTTTAAAAAGTCCCTTGGGCTTGATGCTCTGCATAAACCCTAACTTGTCATCACTCGTGCCCTTCACAGGTAGGATTCCTGTTGTCCTACCACCTCAGACCTAATGCCACACAAGTGGCCAAGGCCAGGATGAGCACTCCCTGAGCATACCAGGCCACCCGGAATGAACAAAAAGGGACACACACGGGGGGGTGGGGGGGGGCTGTGTCATTTCTACAATCCTTCTATCAATTCTGAAAAGGACTTCTGATAAGCTGTCCTTTCCCGGCTCCAGGATTCACCTGGCTCCAAACCCACGCTCGTTCTCAATGCCTGAAAGGCTGAGGGATAAGGGAGACTGGGTGCTGGTCCTCTTCTGGAAGGTTGTATCTGGGGAAGAAGGGGCAGCCATGCTAGATAGCCACCTTCCTGAGAAATGTAACCCATGGGTGGCTCTCAAGTTTACTGGACTCTCGCTGCCATCCGGAGAGGGAGTTCACTTTATCCCGAGGAACTCCAAACCAGCACCCGGGCTTCTGTGTTCCTCACGAGGCTCTAAACTCTTGTTTCCTTGTTTATGGAGGAACGTGCCGTCCACTGTAGGCAGTCCTTGGTGCACGAACTCAGCTCGTCCCTCTCTCTCCCCCACCCTACCCCGTGGCCACATGGCCACACCCACCTCTCACACAAGGTATCTGTGAGTCTGGTAGACTATGCTGAAGAGAAGGTTTGGCAGTGAGAAAGGCGGAAGAGGCATTTAAATCACCGAAGTGTGAACGCTGTCTCATTGAGTGCTGGCGCCCTGTTTTCTCAAGCTTTCCAGGCACCCCATCTTGCCATCAGCGGAGATGGGATTGTTCACCACTGTCTCTAGACACTGTAGGACCCAGACTCCCACATCTTCTCTGGGTCCTCTCTCCTCTGCGCTCTCCCATAAGCCCTCCTCCCCACAGCCCTCCAGGATTTCCCCTGACTCCAAATTGCTCTCTGTGCTCCAAGACCCTTTCCAGTCCCCACTCCCATGCTTGGCTTCTGCATCTCCAAAGAATAAGTTCAGCAAAGTAGATCCCTTTCTGTCTTAAACAGGACCTGCCCAACTCAGGAAGGACCCGTGGGCCTAAGCGGCATGTTCTCTCACTTTCAGCTGGATTGATCGCGAGGCCAGTGTTGACCATCCAGCTCTGGCTGAGCCTTTGTCACTTTCAGAGCACCGAGGAGGGGAGTAAAAGGTGGAGGCAAAGCTTAGGAAATCCCTCCAGGGTCCCCTTGTCTGTGTTGGGTGGCACCTGTCTCCACCTTGTCCACCTAAGCTGGCAGCTCCCCTCATCAGCAAGAAGCAGCCCCACCCTGCTCTGGTCCCCTTACTGCCCCTCCCCCCACACCATTGCCCACCCTGTTTGCACTTACCTGCCGGTAATCCCAGACATATTTTGATAACCTTGAACACACTGTTCTTTACATATGCTGTTCCTTCTGCCTGGAATGCCCCCCTCCCCCTTTGGCTTCCTCCCAGATTCCTAACACACTCCTATTCATTCTTCGAAACCCTGCTCAAGCTGTCACCTCCTCTCCGAGAATGCCCTTGGCTGGACACCTAAACCATTTCATTCCTCCCTGGTCCGCACCCTTCCTGTACCCCATACAAACTTGCAAGTCACTGTGTCTCCCGGTGCTTTATGGTGTCCCAGGGTATCCTGGTGCTTTACAATGTCTCAGGGTATTCCAGTGCTTTCCAATGCTGTAGTTTCCTCTGGTGCTTACAGTGTCCCAGGGATCCTGGTGCTTTACAGTGTCACAGGGTACTCGGTGCTTTACAGTGGTGCAATGCATCCTGGTACTTTGGATTATCCCAGCTCCCCCACTTACCAGCCGCGTGATCTGGGGCACATATTACTTAACGTCTCTAGGCTACAGTTACCTCACCTAACTGATGCGAGGAGTGAATGAGTTAACACACACAATGGTGCCTGGCACAAAGGAGGATCTCCATTAGCTGTTCGTTTTAATTATTGATTTCTATCCTCTCTCGCCTGCATTTGACTTTAAGCAACTCGAGGGCAGGGAGTCATCCAGCCCCAGGGCCCCGCCTGGCCTTACCAGGTGATTCGTGAATGTTTGCCCCACTGAGCTGACCAGCGGCTTGCAGTCTCTCCACGGCGAAGGGCTCCAGGAGGACCAACAATTTCAGGTGATGAGTGACCGGGAGGGGCCATATAGAGTGGAGAGCAGGGCCGGGAGTCCAGAGCACCGCAGTTGAGAACACGAGCTGCGTCTGTGGACGGAACTGAGTTCCAAGTCTGCCTCTTACTAGCTGCTTAATCTCCCTGTGCCTCCGTTTCCTCAGGCTACAGAAACACAAATACCCCCATCTCTTAGAGTGGCTGTGAGAGATTTAAAAAGATAACGCAGGAGCGCCTGGGTGGCTCGGTTGGTTGGACTTTCGGCTCAGGTTCGGTCCACGAGTTCAAGCCCCGCTTCGGGCTCCACGCTGATGGTGGGGAGGGAGCCTGCTTGGGATTCTCGCTCTCTCCTCTCTCTCTCCCTTCCCCCACTCACGCTCTCTCTTAAATAAGTTAACTTAAAAAAAAATGACAATGAAACACTTAGCAAAGTGAGCGTCTTGGCACCTTGCAAATGTCCCTTAAGCTGGACGTGAAAATACTATTCTTTAGGGCCTGAGAGAGAAGGCAGCCGGCCCTGCAGACCCCTGCCCACGCTCACACTCTCTGGGCTGCACTTCAGCCTCGTGGGGCTGCCGAGGAGGAGCCTAGGGCTGGAGACAAAGCTGCGCCCAGGACTGAAGGTGGCCCTGGACGGAAGGCTTCAGACAGGAGGGAGTGGCAGATGCAGGAAAGTGCCCAGTGCCTGCAGGACAGAAGCAGGCCAGCCGGTAGGAGCCTTGTGAGTGCAAATGGGAAAGGAGGCCAGGGGAGGTGGCTGCAGACACTGAACGTAATAATAAATAATAGCAGTAATAAAAGTAAATGTTCATTGAATACTTACCACATGTCACACAATATTCTAAGTCTTTGTGAGACCAAACTGATTTAATGATCCCAACAACCCTAAGAGATATAGCTACTATTATTATCCTCAGTCACACCTGGACCTGAGGCGTTTCGATCAGGTGACTTGCCCCGATCACACAGCTGCTATGTGGCAGAGCTCTGACTCTTGGCTAGCCCCGCCGTGGTACCTACTGCCCCTGGCCCACCGGTTTGCTGCCCGGGTGCCGGCACGAACGAACGGGGAAGCGGCTCCACATGCAGAATAGGAGCAGGGACTGTGGTCTGTGGGTTCCAATCCCAGCCCACCTCTGCCCTAGTTGGGTGACCTTGTACACATTACTTCACCTCAGTTTCCTCGTCTGTAAAATGGGAACAAGAGTCCTGCCTACCAGGATTGTTACATAGATCAAATACTCCGGTACATGTAGAACACTTAGCAGGGGAGCCAACATAGGAGAACAGCTGAATAAGTGGGGATTACTTGCAGCCCTTGCACAGCCGGCCAACTTGTAGGGCACAGAAGGAGATGGCTTCTGGCTTGCAGTCAGAATGAGATTGTCTGGGAGCAAGGGGACTTTGACGAAAGGGACAGGAAGACGAGGTGCCCTTCTGTGCAGGGGCACTCGGGTCCTGGGCCCCCACCTGCTGAGAGGAAGCTGAGAATCCTGGAGCAGTGAGCTGTCACTGAGACAGGTTTATGAGGAAAGGTGGCTCTTTGGGACCTGGAAGGCTGCCTGCCAAATGTGCCCTTTGTTGGGCGATACTCATCCCTGCCAGCCGGGGAGTCACCCTCCTCCTCCAGGTTCATGCCAGCTCCTCTCCCTTGACCCTAACCCCCACCCAAACCAAGCTGAGAACAGCTGGAACGAGGCTGGGCTGGCATGCATGGTGTGTGGGCCCTTGGTGTTCCTGGTGACCTGATCCTGCCACCTTCTGCCTGGCTCCTGCTGCAGCCACACCATAGCCTCGCAGTTCCTTCCAGGGCCCGACACACTTCCCACCCCAGGACCTTTGCACCTGTGGCTCTTCTGCCTGGAACATCTTTCTTCTCCTCAAATGTCACCTTCCTAACCAGGCATTCCCTGACCACCCTGTTTAATATTGAAACCTGAAACCTACCCCCACCCCGCCACCCCTCACCCCATTACTTACTCAATCCTGCTTTATTTTCCTCTATAGCATTTATTAGCATCTGGTAAATGACCTCTCTCTCTTATTTATTTACTGCCTGCTTCCCCACTACACATACTCAAGTATAAGCTCTATGGGGACAGGGATTTGTGTCTCTCTTGCCCACAATTCTATCCCTAGCACCAAGGACATTGCCTGCTACAGAGTAGGAACTCAGCGATAAATCTTCACAGCAGCCCCCAAGAGACATATACATGCATTCCTTATTTTATAGAGAAGCTTTGAAAGGGAGGCTCAGCAAGACTGGGAGCTTGCCTGAGACCATGGCTTGAAGGATGGGGATTGTTTGACTCCAGAGCCCCTGTTCTCTCCCTGCCTGTGAGTCATGTGATCACCTACCGATCACATCCTTCCCTTCCCCAACCAAGTCCCTGGCACAATGCTTTACCCTCAGTGGGGAGGGGTCTCCAGAAGCGTCAGGAAGGCAAGAAGGTATTTGTCTTTATTGGGTTCCCATAACAAAATACCATAGATGGGGATAAACAGTCTCTTAAACTGTTCAACTGTTCTGTTAAACTACAGAAATGTGTGTTCTCACTGTTCTGGAGGCTGGAGATCAAGGTGCCAGCACAGTCAGATTCTGGTAAGGACTCTTCCTGGCTTGCAGATGGCTGCCTTCCCCCTACGTCCGCATGTGGCAGAGCGAATGCAAGCCCCCTCTTCTTACAAGGCCGCAGTCCTATTGCATTATGGCCCTACTCTTTGGGCCTCACTTAACCTTAATTACCTCCTGGAGATCTCCTCTCCAGATACAGTCACATCGTGGGTTAGGGTTTCAACATATGAGTTTTAAGGAACACAGTTCAGTCCATCACAGTATTTCAGAAGCCATTGAAAGGAGGGGAGGAGGGCCCTAGGAGGCAACCCTGTGCTGGTCTGTCTCACGCTTCCCTAGCGTGATGCATATTCAGAGCATGGGAAGGCATCACTCAGCCCTGTCCTGGGCCCTCTGGGAATTGGCAGAATGATGAGCAGAACCTCATTTCGTCCTCAAAATAACAGACGAGATAGGTGTTCTCATCCCCATTCCATAGGTAAATAAACTGAGGCTCGGAGAGGTGAGCTTACCCGCCTAATGCCCCTCAGCCAAGAAATGGCAGGTCTGTCTGATGCCGAAGCCTATGCTCTTAACTACTTTGTGAAGTTCTTTGAAACAGGCAGGGGGCATCTCCCTTGGCCCATGGGTCACAGGGGGCGTGGCCCTGTCCCCCGGGAACCCAGCATCTCCTCAGGACAAGAAGAACACCTGGATATGTTGGTGCTGGGTGCCAAGTGCACCGCCCAGTCAGCAAGTTCAGGAAGAGCTCAGACGGCACTGTAGGCTGGACTGGTCACCAAGGAAGGGCTCAGCCAGATGAAAAGCGACAGGGAGGGCTTTCCAGGGACAACTGCAATGCAAAAAGTAGTGAGATGGGGGTGGTGAGTTTGGTATTGGCTCGGGACACAGAAGCTGAAGGGCAGAAGTGGTGGGAAAGCTGAGAGGATGGGCGGGGGTCAGGTGCTGGCCGGCCCAGACTGTCCCCGCAGCTCTGCAGAGGGTGGTATTTATGTGTCCTTTCTCCCTGGGGGACAGAGAGACCTGGGGGAAGAGCTGGCATGAGCAGAAGTCCGCAGCTCCCTCCGGTATCCGGCTGGGCCGAGAGGGTCGGTGCAAATAAAGAACAAGGGTTGGCTTGAGGCTCGCGCCAAAGGACAAAGCTGAGCTTCTCTTTCCTGGGGGAGGTGAGGTGGCAGCTGTCCCGGGGACCCTCCCCCAGCAGCTGTGGCCTCAGGAAAGATCCCGGGGCTGATGGACTTCCGGAGATAAACCGGCTTTCTGTTACCTCCGGCAATTTTTCTGGCCCCTGACAAGAGGGGGCCTCCAACCAGTAGTGTGCCGGTAAATGGCTGACAACTGGCTCTCTCGGGGGTGGGGGGAGCCCTGTTTGTATCATTTGATGATTTTCCTGGTGTAACTGCTCCCATTGTGACTGATATTAAGCTACCGACGCGATGTTACTGAATGCGGAGCAGGGGAGAGAGTCACCCTGCCGGCTCCTGTCAGCCCTTCTGAGTGGCTTTGGCGGCCACCCCTTCCCCTGATCCTGCCTCGATAACAGCAGTGTTCCCGGGGACCCTGGGAGCAAGGGGCCAGTCGCCGTGGTTGTCCCTGAGCCTCAGGGTTTTGAGACCTGGTTGGATCTTTTCCTGGAATTGTACTTGGTGTTTCATTCCGGTCAGCTCCGATCATCAGTCCTAGGAGAGCCTCCAGGCTGGGTCCAAGTGCTCTGCACGTTGGCATCAGGCGGTCGCCTCCACAACAGTCAGAAAGCACCAGGTCCCAGAAGTCCTAAGTTAGACGTGAGTCCCAGAAGGAGGCCATGAAGCACGCGGACAAAAGGGAGTGCTGGCGTCACATGGAGGCTGCAGGCCTTCCCTCGCTAGCCTGGTCCACACGTTGGGTTCAAGTGTCAGTTTCACGATTCCTTGTCAGAAGACCCATCCTGGAATTATGCACAATCTCTTAGTGAGGTGGGGGTGGGGGCGGCTTCTAGGCTCTGTTCTCCTAGGGCAGAGAGGCTGAAGGGCAGATGCAGTGGGAGAGCTTTCTTCTCTCCCTTCTCCCCCTTCTCCTGGGGTGGACCCTAAGGGACTGGAGGTGATGGCTCAGGGGATGAAGGTACCTGAGGGGAAGGACTACAGATGCCCTCCTGTGCCAAGGGTGGCGGTGCGGCAGGACGGAGGCAGTGTGGGCTTCCCAGTCCAGCTGCCCACCGGTGTGAGGGTCAGGCTGCCGATGGTGGCTGGCCGGCAAGGGCCTCTGCGCAGATGTGGAACACGAGCTGGTGAGGATGAGCCTGATCTGGTGAGCCCACGGGCTCTCTACGTGAGTGCTGGGCCCCCCGAGGCCTTTCTGTCCCAAGACACCTCACCCTTTTCCTCCTTATTGCCCCTTCTTCCCCACCACCCACTGTAGGTTTTTCATCATCAAAGAGAGCTTTCTTCTTTACTACTCTGAAAGCGAGAAAAAGAACTTCGAAACCAATAAATACTTCAATATACACCCTAAGGTGAGGCAGCCTCTCCCCAGGGCCACAGTGGGTAGGACCCCATGGGGACAATGAGGGAGGGTGTCCTGCAAGGGTGGAAGACAGTCTCTTTTCTTGCTGTGGTCTAGCAGAAAGTCTGGAGAATGAATCCTTCTTGGGGCACAGGACTCTTGTCCCCTACGACTCTTCCTGGGCCCCGAGCCTGCCCCAGTCCTTCCTCTTCCTTCTAGGAGTCAGTTCTGGTCTGGCTCCCAGCCTGGGGCCCTTGGCAGGACCTGGCTTTGGCTGAGGGCTCCCAGAGGCCTTAAGTGATGTGGGGAGGGGGGGGAGGGCTGCCTGTTCTCGTTCTTTCTCAGGGAGTCATCCCCCTGGGAGGCTGCCTGGTGGAGGCCAAGGAAGAGCCCAGCATGCCCTATGCCATGAAAATCTCCCACCAGGACTTCCATGTGAGTAAAGCTCTCCTCTCAGCCTGGACTGAGCAGGGCAGACCTGCTTCCCTGGGAACCTCCAGGCTCCCTGGGGGCAACGGCTCCGGTGGCCTGGCCTGGGAGGGTGTCAGGGTCATAGAGATGTGGGACGGTGGATGGAGGAGGAGATGGAGGAGCAGACTGCAGGCAGCCTCTGGCATCCCAAGAGTGGGCTCCTCTCAGGTACACCCGTGGTTCCTCTTCTTGGCAGGGGAACATCTTGCTGGCTGCTGAGTCCGAGTTTGAGCAGACCCAGTGGCTGGAGATGCTACAGGAGTCCGGGAAGGTGTAAGTACTCATAGGCGTGGGGGCACGTCCAGAAAGTGAATGGTTATGGGCTGGGCCCACCCTGATCACCTAGTGGGAACTGAGGACCCCAGAAAAGGGCAGGGTGAGGGAGAAAACTGTCTGGGCCGTCTTGGAAACAGTCCATCCCTCCAGCCAACCTAAATACTCCTGCTTCTCTTTGGCCAACTGCAGCCCCTGGGCCTCCAGGCTTTTGATCATGGCTTCTCCCAGCTGGGCATTCTTCCAAGTCCTGGGGAGGGAGGGCAGATGGGACAGAGGAGAGAAGAAACACAAAAGGCCAAGGAAAAGCAGGAGTATTTAGGTTGGCTGGAGGGATGGGCTGTGGGAGTTGGTTAGAGTGGGCAAGAAAGAACAGGCCAGGTTGAGAGGTCTGCCAGGTGGGCTTGGAGCCCAGTGACCTTTGCTTGTCTGGAGTCACAGGTGGCAGACGTAGACCACTTGTCTCCGACTCTTGGGAGCAAATCCAGCACCGCTAGGAGGGTTTGGCTGCCTCCTGACACCCATCTCACCTCCCCAGGTCCACAGTGAATCCTAGCATAGATTGGAGCGGGTGCTTTGTAAATCAGAGTCCAGATCATAGAAACCTCCGGCCCAACACGGTCCATTTACATGTGAACCCCTGTCCCGGCACCTGCTGGGTCATGCTTTTAGCTCAACAAATAACACTGCGCATGCCCCATACGAGGCCTGGTGCCAGGTAGTGGCCTGTGGTGGTAGAGAAAGCAGCCTGGGAAGCAATCTCTTCCCTGCTCCGAAGCTGCTGGCCCAGTCCTCGGTGGCCCACTTTGCGGCCTGGGCTGGCCTCCGGGGACTGTAACTGATCGATGCTGGTGGCACGGCCAGAGCCACGGGAGCCAGAGTGAATGGGGCTGCGATTCTGGAGGAGACAGGATGGGCGAGTACACGCCATGCACGGTCTTCCTCTCCTCTCCCCTTCTGTTGTAATGATTTTGTGTTTCTTCTCTCCTCTGTCCCATCTGCCCTCCCTCCCCAGGACTTGGAAGAATGCCCAGCTGGGAGAAGCCATGATCAAAAGCCTGGAGGCCCAGGGGCTGCAGTTGGCCAAGGAGAAGCAGGAGTATTTAGGTTGGCTGGAGGGATGGACTGGAAGCTGAGGCTCCCTAGGTAGCACTTCAGGGCCGGGGTTATAGCTGGGGCTCAGTGGAGGACGGAGGAGGGGAGCTGGGGCAGGGCTTAGCAGGCTACCAGGAGCCGTAGGTAGAGACTTGTATGGTGTAACCTGTGTCCTCTTGGCCAGCGTGGCAGGAGGACCTCTGGGCCAGCTTTGTCACTTGTCTATCAGCTGCGTGTCTCCAGACAGGGTAGCCTCTGTAAGCCTTAATTTCCTCATCCTGAAAGGGTCACGAGAATAGTCCCTAGGTTTGGGAGGTGGGACCTGGGGATCAGGGGAAATGAGAACGTGCCGGTAGCATTTGTTTCAGGCACACAGTAAGGGCCCCATGAATGGAGTTGATGTTATCCTGCCCTGGGCTCCCGGGTCCTGGATTTGCCCCAAACTTCCACCCCCTTGGCCCACTTTCAACCTGACCCTGTGCCCCTGACTGGCTGACAAGTATGCTCTGTTTGGGAAAGAAGAAGGTGAGACTGGGGCTTTGATCCTTTGCCTGAGATCTTTTCCCCTGCTACCTCCTTAGACACCCAGGGCCTCGGCGCTGGGTCCCCTCTGCCTGCTTCAGAACCCCCCTATAGCCCCAGAACCTGCGCCCCCCACCTGCCAGACACTAGTGCAGGGGAGCAGCACAATTAACAGCACTTCTAGGGGTGCAGACACCCCCCCCCCCCCCCCGAGCTTCTGAAGATGAAGCCGTCCCTGTTCGGGGACAGGGACCAGAGAGGAAGGTAGTGGCTGCGGCCGGCATGTCAGCTTCTATCCCCAGGAGCTGGCTCTGCCTGCTGGCTGGCCTGGACATGACAAACCGTTTCCCTGGGAGATCCTGGAAGTGAAGGAGGTTACTGGAAGGCCCTGGCCCCCTCCAGGCCGGAGCCGGACTGAGCTTTCCGTGAGAGCGTGCGCACTTGCTTTGCAGACAAACTGATGGAGGAGACCGAAGAGCTCTGCCTTCAGAGGGAGCAGAGAGAGGTAGGCACATGGAGGCCGAGGCCGCTCAGAATTGCTGCCCCTCCCCCGCGGCCCCTGCTCCGGGGGCCCCTTAACAGCCAAGGTGTACTGGCTTGTGTTCCTGGCATTAGGGACGTATGTAGGGGAGCAAGGCACCCAGAGAACTCTCCAGGAAGTCAGACGGGCAGAGCAGGGGCACCGTGAGGTGACCGTACTTGGGACTTGCTGTGGCTTCTTGTCAGAGAGCATTTGTTCTTGCCAGTCGCCAGAGACAAAAGTAAAAAGGGTAGGTGACCACGTTCTCGAGAAAGCCATCCCAAAATTGTATAAGCTGTATCGGTAAGTAGTGAGCTGCCGATCACCGGTGATCTTCACAGGAAGCTGGGATGGCCTCCGTAGAGGGACTTCTGCACCACGAGGGTGATTGGATTGGATGAACTCAGGGGTTCCTTCTTCCTCTAAATGACACAACGTAAGTTCCAAAAAAGCCAAGCATTAGCCGGAGGCAGCCTGCACTGGGGAGCCGCTGAAGTCCACTTCATCTGGAATCTCCAAGCGGCATTGGGCCTTGCCTGTTTCTGAAGTGTCATCAGCACCCCTGAAAGGGCACAGTAAGGTAGGGGATAGCACGGCAGACTTGGAGCCAGGCCGCCTATGTTTGTATTTGACCTTCAACGCTTCTAGCTGTGTGACCTTGGACAAGTTACCTAACCTCTCCGGACATCAATAGTCTTTCTTTTTTTTTAAGTTTATTTATTTATTTATTTTGAGAGAGACAGAACAAGAGCAGGGGCGGGGCAGAGAAAGAGGGAGAAAGAGAATCCCAAGCAGGCTCCACGCTGTCGGCACAGAACCCGACGCAGGGCTCGAACCCATGAACTGTGAGATCGTGACCTGAGCCAAAACCAAGAGTCGGCTGCTTAATCGACTGAGCCACCCAAGCACCCCTGAACATCAATATTCTTACATGAAAAGTGGAGACAATGGAGCCCGTCTTATTAAGATGTGAAGATTAAGTGAGATGTTATATATAAAGTGCTTGGCACATAGTATGTGCTCAGTGAGTATCTGTGTTTGTTAGCGTCATAATCATGTTATTACTCATTATCGGCCCATTCTGCGTGTCAACTGCCTGAGGCCTGAAGCTGCAAAGTGCCTTTCCCATAGGAGAGCCTGATTCAGCCCACTTCTCTTCGCCCAGTCGGTTTTTTCTTGTGCCCGTAGGGCTGGGCCCATCTGCCTGGGCTCAGTGCCTCCCTCTGTGACTTTTCTCTTGCGAACCACCTTTCCCAACCACCCTTCACTGGGCTCTGAGACAGGCCCTACTGTCAAGAAGCATCCTGTCCCTGCAGCACCCCAAATATCCCCAGGACCCAGGACCGCACCTGGCCCAGGATGAATGCTTGATAAATGTTTGTGGAATGATTCATGGAGCGAACATTTTTGATTCTTGTCATTTCACATTACATCTTGATTTGAATCTAGTAGGACGATCCGGCCTCATTTTCCTTCTTCAGACTTTTATCAGATCTTCTTGCCCGTGTATTCTCCCAGCTGGACTTCAGACTCATTTCATCATTTGACGACAACAGGAAAAACCAAACCCAAACAAACAAGAAACACACCCCCAAAGCCACGGAGGCTTTGCGTTAGGATTCCATGGATTTGAGGCTTGGCGTGGTGACAGCACTGAGCCTTCTCGCAGCCGTGCCGTCTGGGCGTCCGTGCCTCCACGCTCTCATCTGGGTCCCACATTAGAGTCTTGGCATTTTCTTCACACGGTTCTGCCATTTTGACAAGGGAGGCTTCTGGTGGCTTGTCAGCAACCTAAAGACAGGTAATTGAGGAAGCCAGGGGGTGGGATGGAGTGACAGACACAGCCACCGGCAGGGAGAGAGATAGACTTATCCATCAGAGAGGCTAAATCTGGGGCAGCGGTCAGCCGGAGGAAAATTTAGACACTCTATCTAGGTCTTTAGCCAGGAAATGAGGCCAGCGGAGACCCACCGCACGCAGGCCTCACTTAAAGCCGTAGCACGTTGAAGGAGCGAGGCCTGTCAGCTGTGAGCTCGCTGGTCTGGTGCTACAAGATCTGAGTGAGACTCACTCGGGCCCAGCCGATCCCCCGTGAAGGCTGCTGTGAGCGGGCGGAAAGGGAGAGGGCCGTGCCCAGGTCCATATTCCCGCGTCAGCTCCGCGCTGCAGATCGGGAACAGAAATCACTTCCCTGACTTGCTCATCCATATGATGGGTCTTCCTGTCCCCTGCATCTTTCCCATCTCCACTGCGAGGCTCAGAGGTTGTCTGGGTGCGCATTGGGCCGCTTAGAAAGGCCTCGGGTACAACAGCCCAGTGATAAGATGAAGATTCTCTGATCTTTAAGAGGCAGTCTGGCCTAAAGAAAGACTCAGGGTCTGGATCCCGGAGACTCATATTGGAGTCTCAGCTCCATCACTGACTGTGTGGCCTTGGGTAAGTTAACCTCTCTGAGCCTCAGTTGCTCTATCTGTGATGCTCTGATAAGAGTTGATGGCTGTGGCTGCCTAGTTCCTGGGTCGCTGTGAGGCTCGATGAAATCAAAGGCAGCAGAGTGCTTTGTGGACGGGCAGGGCCCATGCAGATGTGCACTGTGCGGTGATGCGGCCCCAACCTCCTCCATGTGGAAGGGAGGGCCTGGGACTCTGGAGGCATGAGCAGAGAGCACGGGGTGAGCCAGCCTGGGCTCATCTGCCCCGGGGCCAGAAGGCCATGCCCTTCCTTGAGCCCTTCCTCAAGTGTCCCTGGCTCCTTGTGACCTCATCTCTCATCCCTGGAGGAGGGCAGCCCGACTACCTTTCCTTCTCTCGCCGAACTCAGAGAGCTCAGCCTTGTATGTGGGTAGGCACCTAGGAAATCGAAATGCCCAGGGCCCATTAGGCAGGCATCTTGCCCCCCAGGCTGCTCCCGGTCAGAACATAGACCCTTGGTGTTGGGAAGAACCTGTCACTTCAAGGGGAGGGTCTTTGCTCACCTCCCTGATGGATGTTATCTTGCTTCTGTGATGGGCAACTCACGACCTCTGGCGGGATTCTCCACCTTGTTGCTCTGTGGCTCGAAGACTCTTCCTTTCCTTGAGCAGGAATCTGCCTTCTAGTGACTTCTTCCCAACCCCGTGCTCCTGCAACTTAAGTCAGGCCCAGGAGTCAGAAGAACAAGCACTAGATGGTGGGAGAGGCTTTAGCTGCAGCGGGTCCTGGCTGACCTCAACCTATGATGGGGTTGCCGCAAGCTCTCGTACCGTCTTGGCCGCAGGAACAGAAGGTTCTGGCCGCTTCAGGTTTTCAGGTCCGGCTATCATCAGTCTTCTAAGGCTCCACCTGGACATCAGTGTTAGCTAAGAGTCACACAGGGAAATCGAAAGGTAGAAAAGAAGTGAGCGACTGGAAAGAAGGTTCTCTTTCTTTGTCCTCATCCATGTGTAGCTTTTTTTATTATTGTTAATGGTAGAAATCATGCTCTTTGCAGAACACCTGGAAAACAAACTTTATTCTTAATCCCACAATTGACACAACTGCTGCCAACATTTTGGTGTTTATCTTCAGTCTTTAGAGAAATATATATATATTTCTCTATATATATTCTTATATATATATTTTTATTTTTGTGTTTATTTTTGAGAGAGAGAGACAGAGCACAAGCAGGGGAGGGGCAGAGGGAGAGAGAGAGACAGACAGACAGACAGACAGACAGAATCCGAAGCAGGCTCCAGGCTCTGAGCTGTCAGCACAGAGCCCGATGTGGGGCTTGAACTCACAAACCGCAAGATCATGACCTGAGCCGAAGTCGGCCGCTTAACCGACTGAGCCACCCAGGCGCCCCTATATTTTAAACAAAATAGGATCACAGCAGATATTCCATTTTATGGCCTGCTTTTTCATTATACCTTCATTAACATTTGTACCTTCAGCAATTTTTCATGTCATTCAACATTCTTTGAAAACATCAGTTTTGATGACCACGTACTGATACATCCTACGTGATGTTTCATTTAACTCACCTTCTGTTTTTGGACATCTAGGCTGTTTTCTTTTCTTCTTCTTATTATTATTTTATTTGTATAAGTTTATTTCTTTATTTTGAGAGAGAGAAAGCACAAGTGGGGGAGGTGCAGAGAGAGAGGGAGAGAGAGAGAATCCCAAGCAGACTCTGCATTGTCAGCATAGAGCCTGATGTGGGGCTCAAACCCACAAACCGTGATATCATGACCTCAGCTGAAGTCAGATACTTTACTGACTGAGCCAGCCAGGCGCCCCTAGGCTGTCTTCACTATTAGAAATTATGCCACAGTGAGCACCTCTGCACACATGAATCGTGGACTACTGTCTAATTGTTTAGGAGAGGTTCCTTCCTATGGGCAAAATCACGGAGTCTGGGCAAGAACTTTTAAGACTCCTGATGCATATTGACAAATTTCTTTCCAGAAATTTTGTACTAGTTTTCACTCTCAGCTGCAGTGCGTGGACATTTCCATCTTGCTCTACCCCACTGCCGGTGTTCGAGTCCCTCCATCACCGACTAGCTACAGCGTGGGGAAGAGGGATGAAGACATGTAACTTTGAGCAAGTTCCTTGACCCTTGTGTACCTCTGCTTGTCTCATCTATAAAATGAGGACAAAAATATTATTCACTTTCAGAGCTGTTGTAAGGATTACACGAATTAATACATGTAAAGTACTTAGAACAGGAAACTCACAGCGAGTGCTATCATTGTCATTATCATCATATACCAAATCTGTTTCAGAATTCTCTTTTCCATTCCTTTGAATTGCTGTCTATTCTTGAATGGATACTACACAGCTTCAATTTATAATACTATCCATCGTTTATTAAGCACTTACTATGCGGCAGACAGTTTGCGTGGATTAGCCCAGGTTATCCTCCCATGAACCCTACAAGGTGGTATTGCCCATCCCAGAGAGTACCCCCCCCCCATACCCCTCCTTCTTCCTGCATTGGATCCAAAGGCCATCTAGACCACACCCCCAGTTTCATTTACTATGTATGTGCAAATGTCTCCCCCTTGACAGGTGCAGTCCCTTCTCTCTGCTGAGCTCCAGCCCCTTCTATCCAACCATTGGCTTCACATCTCCAGCCAATGTCTCAAAGGTACTGCAAACTTAACACGTCCAAGGCCACTTACGATCTTCCCCAGCAGAGCTGATGGTCTAGCGCTCCCTATCTCAGGGAATTCACCTCCTCCCATTGTTTGTGCAGATTGGAAACCTGAGAGTTGTGCCTCATCCTGTCCTCCCCATCTCACCCTTTCCCACTCCACCCCCAAGTTCTGCTAGCTACCCCCAAATCTCTAGAAGCTGTCTGGCCACTTCTCTCCATCTCACCGCCTCGCTCAAGTTCACACTACTATTAGGTCTTGCTGAACTAATGCAGTGGCTTCCCCCCACCCCCTGCCGGATTCCCTGTATCCCTCCTGGCCCCTTTTCATCCTTTTTCTCCTCACTGCAGCTGGAGTCATGGTTTAAAATGGAAAGCGGATTGCGTTGCCCGTCTTCATCCCCTACTTTCTGCTCAAAACCTTCATTGTTTGTTCTGGCTCAGGAAAACCACAAAATCCGCAGCATAGCCCAAGGCGCTGTGTGGTCAAGCTTCCCTCCTGCTGTTCACCCTCACTGTGGGCCCAGCGGTGTGGAAATGTCTTGGCTCTTTCCGGTTCTGCAGGTTTCTGAAGGGCCTTTGCACATACTGATCCTTGTTCCTGGAATGCTGTTTCCTCTTCCCGCTATTTATGCACCTTCACATGTTGGCTCAAAAATCTGCTCCCCACCCCACGCCCCAATCATTCCCTACTTCTTGTCCAAGACAGCTTTACAAAGAACCGTGTTCCCATCCTGCACTTCACATACTTTGGTTTGTAATGATACTCTTGTGTGTGATTATTTTATTAGTTTTTGATTCTTGCACTGAGCTGTAAGCTCCATGAGAACTGAGACGTGTCTGGGTTTGCTCATTCTCACATCCTCAATGCAGAGCCTGGCAGGTCCTTGGTGCCTATTAAACACTCAATAACTATGTGTGGCATGTGTGAATGAATGAAACTATTTTTTTAAAAATCCCATTGGGGTTTTTATTGGGATCACATGAGCCTGTAAATTAATTGGGAAGAACCTCCACTGTATTTAGTCTTCCCAATCATTCAGGAGCCTGCATTCTTTTCAAAAGCATAATTGCTTTTATTGGGAACTTAGAAATAATGCAGTGAAGCATGATGAACAGGGATTATTTGGCTTGGAGGAGAGGAGACTTGGGGACAGAAAACTGTCCCCAACACATGAAGGAAAAAAGGATCAGTCTTGTTCTGTGGCTCCAAGGGCAGAAGGTCAGCCCACTGACGGAAGTTATAAGGAGGCAGATTTGGGCTCAGATGGAACAGGTGGATGAAACGGGCCACCCCCTCCCCTAGGTGGACCTGGGACACTCAGGCTTTGCCTGTCCTTGGCTTTGCCAGTCTGTTTTGCTAAGAGCTGTTCACTGGCTCTTACTTTGCTGGCTAGGGGTATTCAGTCTTCGTGGCTGAGGACAAGAGCTTAAGGGGACACTATGACCAAGGACAGCAAGTTCCAGGCAGCAAGGCAACTGCCAAAGGGAGAGTCTGTGCAAAGGATGGAGGTGGCTACAGGGGTTTTGAACGGAAGTTTTGCTCCATAAATGAGATTCAGCCCTCTCATCTGAGCCCCACAAAACTTTCGGCAAAATCTGCGGTCCTTCATCCATGTTTTTGTCTTTGTTGCTTTCAGGGAGGGCTCATCTGAGGTCGGACCCGGAAGGAAGAGTTTTGATCAGGTTGTTCTGGAATGAAATGGGCTGTCTTAAGAGGGGGTGAATTCCCCGTCATGACAGCCATTGAGGCAGAGCCCAGGCCATCTCTTGGCAGGAAAACTGATCCCAGGATTCAAGTGTCTGATGAAGACTGAAGTGCTTTCAGGCCCCTTTGACCATAGACGGCTCTGATTCATGGATGTCTGTTCTCTTACTGCCACACAGCATATGTGTTGTCCAGACACATGCAGTTATTGACTTAGGTGGGAAAAGCATTTCATCACACATACCTGGGCCCGACATGGGGAGGAAGGAGAGGAAAAGCCAATTGATTGTTTTGTCGTGTTATTTTTAGGAGCGTCAGTTTCGCTGTCTGGTTCTTGGAGGCATAGCAAGGGCCTGCCAGCACCTGAGGTGGTGGGAATAATATCCTCCCACAGTGTGTAATGTGGAGGAGCAAAGCAGGTGTCACAAAAATGCTGCCAGCTAAGCTTCGCCTGAAGGGTGCCCTGCAACCCCAGCTGCCATTGCAGCCCAGGAAAACTGGACCCTCAGAGGGCACATACCTGTGCTTACCAGCCCTCCTGACAAGACTAGTCTGGCCCTGGGGCCCCGCACTGGGCTTTCTGGCTCTCCTGTTCCCTTAGGGCTGAGTATAAGGGAAGCTGCAGGCACCTAGGCTGGCTGCTTCCTAGAGCCTTGAGAATAAAATTTTCTGATTGTTTGGGTCGGGACTGGCTTTTCTTTGCCACCTTTGACAGATGTCACTCTAGGGATCTTTTTGTTTTTTAATTTTTATTTAACGTTTATCTTTGAGACAGAGAGAGACAGAGCATGAATGGGGGAGGGTCAGAGAGAGAGGAAGACACAGAATCTGAAACAGGCTCTAGGCTCCGAGCTGTCAGCACAAAGCCTGATGCGGGGCTCGAACTCACAGACCGTGAGATCATGACCCGGGCCGAAGTCAGACGCTTGCTTAACCGACTGAGCCACCCAGGCGCCCCATAGGACTCTTTAATGGAAATACACACCCACCACGTTTTCCTCCAGGGCTTGAGAGCCAGCCAGCCTACCTGAGGGGGTTAGTGACTGGAGTTGCCCAGCAGAGTAGACACCTAGAATTATCATCACCTCCAGGCACAGGCCATGGTGTTGAGCATGCTCAGTGTGTTTGAGAAGGCCACACCCATCGCAGACTGGGGATTTGTTGAGACTGTGTATGGACTAGTGGGACCAGGGCTCCTTAGGACTTAACTCCAAGTCTGTGACAGCATATGGCCCAGACTGTACCACATCACATAGGGGCCCCTGGACTAGAGGGACGCTTCCTGACCTCAGGAGCCCTTTGCTGCCCATGACTCTTCTCTTCCCCTCTGGTTCTCTTCAGGAGCTTGAGCGCCTGAACCAGGTGCTGGAGGCCGAGAAGCAGCAGTTCGAGGAGGTGGTGCAGGAGCTGAAAATGGAGCAGGAGCAGATCAAAAGGTGGTGGGGGCGGGAGGAAGGTGCGCCTGGGGCAGGGCATTAGGACCCGCATTTCCCATCGGGCCTGGAGAGGTCTCGCCCAGGAGAGTCTCGTTACTTGATGACTTGGTTTGGGTCTATCTTCCCAGTGCTCCAGGCCTCGGGGCAGCCCAGAAGGAGCTGTAGACCCCACACGAACTGGAGAACTGGAGGTGAGGCACAGGCGTCCCCCCCCAAGCAACAAGCCCCTCTTGCCTCTCTCAAGCCTTCCTTACCCAGAGGCAGAGGGGAACAAGCCGGCCTGGAGGTGCTGTTAGCCAAGACCCCCCAGCGTCGCCTGCACAGTCCCGTCAAGTTCTGGCTAACGATGTCCCTCGGGATCTTTAGTCCTGTGTATGCTTTGCAAACCAGTTGCACATTATAATCATACGCCAGGATTAGAATCTCTGGAAAGTAGGGCCCAGAGATCTATATTTTACAAAAGCTCTTTGGGTCATTCTGATTCAGCCGATCCAGGAATTTGGAGACCAGTGCTCTGGGTGCTGTTGATGGCGGTGGTTGTCCTCGTCGTCGGCATCCTCCTCCTCATCACTACTGATAATCAGTATTAGTCCACAAAGGTTTTTCTTGCAGCAGCCTTATAAAAGGAAGTCAATTAGACAAGCACTTTGGGGAGGGAGAAATACTGAGGATCTTACCAAGTAAATAGCCGAGCACCTGCTTATCTCCAGAATTGTGCCAGATACTGGAATAGAGGATAAGTCCCCTTATCTTACCATGCAGGATCTTACAGTCTTGTTGGGAAAATCAGACTAACACCCAGGAAACATCCACACGATAATATATAGTCAGGTACTAGGGACCACAGTGCAGACTCCCTGTGTCCTAGGAATTAAGGTATACATGTGATCCTTGTGGGCATGAAGAGGGGTTCAATTGAGCGGGGTCTTGAAGGATGGGTAGGATTAGGAAATTGGGCAGGAGAAAAGGGAAAGGCATTTCAAGCAGGAGGAAGGGAAACCAGGGGTAAAGGCCTGAGGTGGCCCAGGCTGGTTAAGAAAGCAGCAAAGGGGTTGTCACCCCAGAGAAGGGCCTCAGCCATGACCCATGTGAGAGTGAGTAGGGATACTGGCAGGGTCTGTCCAGGGAAGAAAGGAGGTGGGGCCAGGCCCCCTCCCTTTGTTTCTCCACTGCTTCCCTCTGCCTGTGGGGTGGTCCTGGGTTTATCCCACCTGACAGATGCATGTGTCCCTGGAGCAAGTGACGTCAACCCCACTTGGCCAGGATCTCCTCCTTTCAGCCCCAGGTTCCTACAGCTGCTGTCAGGACCCCGCCATGCAGAGAGGGGCTGGCCTTCCAAGGCCCCCTGTGAGCCATGTCGGGAGGTGAAGCAGAAGCATTTCTGTGTGCAGAGGGGATTGGGAGGGGTGGGCCCTGCCATACCCAGCCTTCTGTCCCTGCAGGGAGCTAGAACTGACCGCAAGATGCCTCAAGGGTGTGGAGCAAGAGAAGAAGGAGCTGAGGCACCTTACAGAGTCCTTGCAGCAGACGCTGGAGGTGAGGGGCCACTGGTGGGCTGGTGGGCCTGGAGGCAGGCTGCTTGGTTGGGCCACGTGATACTGTTTTTCCCCCAGAGGGTTCTCCACAAGGGGAACGGGGCCCGATGGAGTGATGATCTAAAAGGTCTCTTCTCTGTGGACCAGAGAGCACGGGAGGCCTAAAGCAGGACCCATGGAAGCAAACTCAAGTTTGCCTTGCTGTGACTGTGCCCTTGGGAAATCCATCTTCTTCAGAGTTTATATCTTTATACCACATGGAGGGTTGATTAGGGTGGGCGACGGGACCACCCACCTCTTCCTTCTTGTGGCTCATTCACTTAGCTGCTACTGGGTGAAATTGAGCATGAAGGAAATTAACTGTATGTCACCTGCATCTGATACCACAGAAACTGTGAGGGGGAGAGAGGCAGTGGCATGTGTCAAGGACAAAGTACAGACTGTTCCCAGCCCCCCTTCCCCAGCTCCTTCTGCGTTGCCCCTCTGCACCTTGCACAAAGACACCCTGACCCCTACTCCAAACCACTGAGCTCATCTGTCCCGATGAGGCCAACCCCTTTCAGACTCAACATTTTGCCCATGCTATTCCTTCTTTTTTTTTTAATTTTTTTTTTTAACATTTATTTATTTTTGAGAGACAGAGCATGAGCAGGGGAGGGGCAGAGAGAGAGGGAGACACAGAATTCGAAGCAGGCTCCAAGCTGTCAGTACAGAGCCCGGTGCAGGGCTCGAACCCACAAACCGCGAGTTCATGACCGGAGCCAAAGTTGGACACTTAACCGACTGAGCCACCCAGGCGCCCCGCCATGCTATTCCTTCTACACAGAATGTTCTTTCACCTCTTCTCTGCCTGGAGAACTCATCCATCCTACTAAGACTCAACTCCAACAGAAATGTAGCCAAGCTTCCCTGACTCTTCTAGGCAAGGTTTTGCTGTGAGCTCCAGGCTCCGGCAGCACTTTGCACATCTTGTTATGGGACACTAGGTTGTGTCTTCTAAGTGGTGAACTTCGCTAGACTGTGTCTTAAGGTGTCTCCCAGCCCAGCACCTAGCGGCAGCCTGGCACGGCGCTAATGTTTACTCTGAATTCATGAATTGCCTTGAGGGCTGCAAGGGTTTCTATTCTCTCTCCACTGACTAGAGGCTTAGTCTGTGGCGCCTTTATTTGTTTTTCTTTTTCAGTTCACATCATGAGAGATGGTTCTCATGGAGAGTTTCAACTCTAGAATTTCTGGGTAGTGCAAGACCCCAGCCTGATAAATGACAAGGACATCTAAATCTGTTCTAGGGCTGGCTCCTTTTGAGCGTTTTTCATATGAGCCCAACACATGCCCTCACTCAGCCCTCGGGGAATAAAGACCCCAGAAGGTCACGGTGCCCTTGGATGCCGGTTTTAGTAGGTGCCACTTCCACTGGAAGCTGCACTGAGCTCCTCCCTGAGTCCCTCTGTGGAGGAGTAACCTTGCCTCTTTGTGAGGAAGGAGATCTTGGTTTTGGCCTTTTACCTCCATGGAAGAAGGAAGATATTTGGGGTGTCTTTTTTTTTTTTTTGGTGGATATTTTATTTTTATTTTTTTATTTTAACTTGTTTTATTTTTTATTTTTTTTAAATTTACATCCAAATTAATTAGCATATGGTGCAACAATGATTTCAGGAGTAGATTCCTTACTGTCCCTTACCCATTTAGCCCATCCCCCCCACAACCCCTCCCGTAACCCTCAGTTTGTTCTCCATGTTTATGAGTCTCTTCTGTGTTGTCCCCCTCCCTGTTTTTATATTATTTTTGTTTCCCTTCCCTTATGTTCATCTGTTTTGTCTCTTAAATTCCTCATATGAGTGAAGTTATATCATTTTTATCTTTCTCTGACAAATTCCACTTAGCATAATACCCTGCAGTTCCATCCACGTAGTTGCAAATGGCAAGATTTCATTCTTTTTGATTGCCGATAATACTCCACTGTATAGATATACCACATCTTCTTTATCCATTCATCCATCCATGGACATTTGGGCTCTTTCCATACTTTGGCTATTGTTGATAGTGCTGCTATAAACATGGGGGTGCATGTGTCTCTTCGACACAGCACCCCTGTATCCCTTGGATAAATGCCTAGTAGTGCAATTGCTGGGTCATAGGGTAGTTCTATTTTTAGTTTTTTGAGGACCCTCCATACTGTTTTCCAGAGTTGTTGCACCTGCTTGCATTCCACGGGTGTCTCTCTCTTTTTTTTTTTTTTTAATGTTTATTTCTGAGACAGAGAAAGACAGAGCATGAGTGGGGGAGGGGCAGAGAGAGGGAGACACAGAATCCAAAGCAGGCTCCAGGCTCTGAGCTGTCAGCACAGAGCCCGACGCAGGGCTCGAACTCACAGACCTCGAGATCATGACCTGAGCTGAAGCTGGATGCTCAACTGACTAAGCCACCCAGGTGCCCCCCCCAACCCCCAACGGTGTCTCTTATAGAAGATTGAGTGATAAGGACATCCCTCCCTGAAACTGAAAGGCAGGTGAGGGCAGCCATGTTGGAAAACCTAAACTAGGTTATTTCCCTTCTTCCCTCCCCCCATCCATGCCAGGAACTCTCCATAGAGAAGAAGAAAACCCTGGCTATGCTGGAGGAGAATGAGAACCAGCTGCAGACACTGGCCAATCAGAGTGAGCAGCCCCCTCCCAATGGGGGTCTCCATAGCAACCTGAGGCAGATAGAAGAAAAGATGCAGCAGCTTTTGGAGGAGAAGCTCCTGGCTGAGAAGCGGTAAGGGGGCCTTCAACCCCTGAGTCCCGTTTTGATAACATCCCTTGAACTGCACATCCAGATTCTTGGGTTCTAGCTGGCTTTGACCAGATAGGTCACTTACTTCCTTTTGCCTAGGACTCAGTTTCCCCACCAGGCAAATGGGAAGAAAACTTTCACTACCTAGAGCCGACCTGATCATGGTCTCTTGGACTGGTATGAACCATACAGACAGACATTAGGTCGGTCTAACAATGCTTTGTGGCAGGCGGGGCAGGTCCTCCAAGCCCCTTTGCACAAATGAGGAAACTGAGCCTCCGAGGATTTGTAGGACTTTCCTGAGGTCACAGAACTAGCAAGACCTGGACCCAAGACTCCAGTCTTCAGGCGGGGGCTCTCCTCGCTTAACCACACCACCCCTCGCATCCCCAGAAAGTTCTGGGTCTCGGGGTTTCTCCAGCCGGGTCTCTAGGAGGGGCTGCCCTCCCACTGGAAAGGCCCGTTGGCGAGTGAGCACTGAGCACCACTTCTGCCCCGGGCAGGATGAAGGAGAACGAAGAGCGCTCTCGGGCCCTGGAGGAGGAGCGCGAGTTCTATTCGAGCCAGTCCCAGGCGCTGCAGAACTCGCTGCAGGAGCTGACGGCAGAGAAGCAGCAGGCAGAGCGGGAGCTCAAGGTTGGCCTGGGCCTGCTGGGAGCAGCCTGTGCAGGTGGACCTTCCCTCACATCCCTTACCGGGCAGCTACCTGAATGATCTGTGCCAGCCTGACCCGCCAGGGGCAGGCGATGGAGCCACCATTTGGGGAAGCAGTGAGCCTGCTGCTTGGGTGGGGGGCATCATTGGTACACACCTGCCAGGTGCAGGGACTGAGTCCAGGCCACCTGGTCAAGGGCACAAGACACGGGGCAGGATGTGCTTAACTTCCATCCGAGTCCGCAGGCCAGAAAGCCCGCTTGAGCCAGGGGTGATCAGGGAAGGCTTCCAGGGAGACGGCAGCTGCCCCCCAGGACCCCACTTGTCTCTCTCCTCTCTCCCCCCTCAGGCTGAGGTGAAGGTCCGCATGGACCTGGAGAGGCGTCTGCGGGAGGCAGAGGGGGCCTTGCGGAGTCTGGAACAAGGGCTTAACTCCAAGGTGCGGAACAAGGAGAAGGAGGAGAGGATGCGGGCTGACGTGAGCCATCTGAAAAGTAAGCCCCGGCCCCGGGTGCCAGCCCCCAGCCCTAGGGCTCGTCCCCTGCGGGAGTGCAGGCCCCGGGGAGCCCGGAACGGGGTCTGGTGTGCATTAGGTGACCCATAGATAGGGTTGGAGTTACTTGCCCAGACCCCCGCCGCCGGCACGTCCCCGGCGCGGCTCCCTCTGGGCTGTAGCCTCCGGTGGGGGCGTGGCTCGAGGTCCCGCCCCTTTGGCAGGGCCTGTGCCGGGTGGGCGTATTTCCCACGGGGGCGGGGTCGGGGTCGGGGCGGGGCCGCGCGGCGGGCGGGAAGGACGCAGCCCGACTGCGCGCACAGGGTTCTTCGAGGAGTGCATCCGGAACGCGGAGCTGGAGGCCAAGATGCCGGTCATCATGAAGAACTCCGTCTACATCCACAAGGCGGCCACTCGCCGCATCAAGAGCTGCCGCTTCCACCGGCGCCGGTCCAGCACGTCCTGGAATGACAGTGAGTGTGGCCGTCCGCGTGCCCTCCCGGGGTGGGGGTGGTCAGAGGCCGAGGGTGACAAGGCAGGAAGGTGGGCACTGGGAAGGGCTGGTCCAGCTCAGAGGCCGGCAGTGCGGCCTGGAACTGGCTGCAGCAGCCCGCCGGACGGGGGCCTGGGGCGCGAGGGAGGCGGGCTGGGGTTGGGGCCTGGGCCCAGCCTCACGGCCACCGTCTCCCCAGTGAAGCCGTCCCAGTCTTTCATGACCTCCCAGCTGGATGCCAACAACATGGAGGAACTAAAGGAGGTGGCCAAGAGGCTCAGCCGGGACCAGCGCTTCCGAGAATCCATCTATCACATCATGGCAAACCAGCCAGGAGCGCCCTCGGTGGTTCCCCGGGGTGGAAAGTGATGGGCGCTCCACCCCTGCCTCCCAGGTCTTTTCTCAGTGGATAGGGGCGGGAGGAGGTGGCAGGGGGAGGTCGGACTCTACCTGGCACCTCTCTGCTCCCCTCTGCGCCCCCACCTGGGGGCCGGCCTCACCTTCATAGGACAGGGATGGCACCTCCCTCACCCCCACCCGGAAACCTACTCTTGGGTTTACATCAGGCCCAATCAGGCCCAAATTGGGTGCTGCCTGCTTGTCACCTGGTGCTTATCTGGTGAGGCGAGGCGGGGCCTGGCCTGGCTGCACGTGGAGACATTTTGGTTGGGGACTGGGGTGGGCAGGGCCCATAGCTGTCACTTGTGTCCACTCCAACTCCCTGTGATGCTGCCTCCCTGTCTTTGTGTATAAAGGACTCCCCTCCCCACCTTGATACCTGCTTCCCCCTGAGGTTCCTAACCCTTTCTTTGCTTCTGAGACCCATAGACATCCCTCAGCCAAGGCCCCTTACTTTTACCACATCGTGGGGCAGGGAAGAGAGGGACCTAACACAGTGACGTTTGGGTTTGTGGCATACTACACTTGCCACGGTGTCTCCTCTCCTGAGGTTGGGCCCTGGCTGACGGGCTACCCACTCACTCCCATATCCCTCCTGCATGTGTGCCTAGGGCCCTGGCTGGGATCTTGCAGCCAGCAGCCATTTTGAGGGCTCTCTCGGAGGACAAGGAGTAAGCTCAGGGCGTGGGACAGGGTGGCCCTGGCTCCTGCATTGTCCGCTCCTGGTTGGGTAGGAAGACAGCTGCCTCGGGCTGTGGTGGCCCTTGGTCCGTGGGATCACACGTGTCTCCCTCTGAGCCGCCCCCGCTTTAGCCACCTTGCTGCCTCCTCTCCCTGCAGAGGCTTCATCCAGTGAAGCAATGTGACCCTGGAAGATGGGGGCCTGGCCCTGCAATAATGCCAGTAGCCATTGGTTGGCCCTGTGTCATCTAGGGTGAAGCTGAAACACACTGTAGGTTGTCTGTGGGGTGTGTCCCTCACCCATAGTCTGCTCTGCTCTTCTCCTCCTAGCCACATCCTCCAAAGCTGCCTAAATCCATTCGTCCCTCCAGAAAAGGAGGTCTGCCTGGGATCAGGGTGCTCATAGATGCTGGTGGTATTAAAAGCATTGATTCTCTGCTGCTTGGCAAACAGAGCGAGGTGCCCAGTCTGGAGCGGTGCACAGATGGCTGCAGGGCAAACCCCGGCAGAGGTGCTGGCCTCCCCCTCAAAATACATGCGTGTCTACTGGCCATCTAGCCCAGGCCGGCCCGGGGTGCCCTGCTCGGTGCTCAAGGCTGCCTGGTGAAGCTAAGGGAGACCCAACTCAAGTCCTGGGTGGACTGTGATGGCTTCAGCCAGTCTGTGGAATCTGGGTGGAGACAGGGACAGAGGCACTTAGAAACAATGCATCTGAAAAAGATGAGTTTAAAAATTAAAAAAAAAAAAAAACTTTAAACACGTAGGAACCTGCATAAAGTTGGAACTCATTTATCTGACATGTATATAGGGTGGACTTTGAAATGAGGAAGATGTATAAAATCCAGATTACCATTTTATTTTTTGTTTGTAATTAGTTTAATAATGGTTTGCTCTTGGAGAAAGACCTTTTGGAAATTTTCAAATGCATTTTTGCTCCCAGGCAGGCTATTAACCAGGAAGGCAAGTGCTGTTCCATGCACATTTACCAATCCCTAGTTTCTTTCCTACCATCTCACCCTGTACTTTCCATGCCTCGCTCGGGCAAGTCTGGGTTATTGTCAACAAACTGATCAGTCCATAAGTATTTATTTGTACCTAACACTGTAAATAGAAAAAGAGAAACATCTCTATATGAAAATATATCACAGTGGGAATTACTTATTGGAAATGTATTGATCTGATTTTTTTTTTTTTTTTTTTTTTTTTTTTAATAAAACTCTTATTCCTTGGCCAATTAAATGTGTTTCCTGCAGGAGGGCTTGTAGTCTGGTCATTGCTAGAGAGATGTTGCCCCCTGCAGGCCAAACGTGGAATTGTGCAATTCCCTGCGTGTAGTCTTAATAAGCAAGCACGTTTCCCCTACATAGAGGGAAATACTCCCCACTGCTGCACCTCCTGGAAGTGGCTTCTTAATAATTAACTGAAAAATCTGTCTTCCCACCCCGAGGTCCTGGCTGTTCCCATGTACCAAGGACTATCAGCTGGATTTGGTTCTGATTTGAGCACTGACCAAAGGGAGTAGACCACATGGATGGGAATGACCTCAGGGAGACAAAGCACACCTAGTTTTATGACTTGCTGGTATCAGTGCCCCCACTGGAAATTGACAGCATGCCTCCTCTGAAGAGGAGAGGTTAATGTTTTTGTTTTGTAATCATGTAAGAGAGAGCAAGAAATGGTAATGACAAGATTCTCCTCCTATTTGGTATATTTCCTCACTGGGGATGGTTATTTGTCATCATGCCCAGGAGTGTCCTGGTTTGTATTGTTTCCCAGCATAATTATTAATGACTCCCCTTTCTGTTGTCCCTGATGTCCCAGTTTGTGTGATAGTTCTGTGGTCATCCTGGTTGTAATGCTGTTCCCCAACAGTATGTTAATGGACGGGGTAAGAGATCTGTGAAATACTCAGGTCCTGACCCACTGCCCAGCTCCCAGCTCCCAGCTCCTGAGAAGGATCTACTGCCTGTATTTGTCTCTGGAGAGATATAACTGTTGCCTTCTCCCCCCCGCCCCCCCATCCTATTCCACCCACCTCACCATGACCTGGGCAGCTTGTGGGTGATCCAGGTACCATCTGAGTAAAATTTGGAGCACACAGTAAATGATGATGGTGGAACTGACTTGCTCAAGTCTCAGGGAGCCAGCCTGTGTCAGATTTGGTCTAACTGGAAGATAGTCATTAAACCCACCAGACAAAGGGGCTGCTCTGGAGCCCTCAGATAAAGGCCAGCAGCCCTGGGGGATCTTCTGCTTCTATGGTGAGCCAGGATGGGGCTGCTCAGACCCCCAGGCTGCTGCAAAGGGCTCCCCAAATTCAGAAACCTTATGGCTTTGACTCTTGGTCGGGAAGCTACTGACTTCTTTTACTTCCCTCACCCCTGGAGAGCAAGGAGCAGGGGGTGTTCTGGCTTTGCTTCTGGGTGAGACTCTGTGATCAGGCGGAGAAGGTGAGTCAAGACAGGTTGCTCAAAGGCAAGAGGCCCGAGGCACCTGGGTGGCTCAATCAGTTAAGTATCTGACTTCGCCTAGGGTCATGATCTCAGGGTATGTGAGGAGGGCGTTGGGCTCTGTGCTGACAGCTCAGAGCCTGCTTCGGATTCTGGGTCTCCCTCTCTCTCTGCCCGTCCCCTGCTCGCACTCTGTCTTAATGTTAAATAAACATCAAAAACTTATTTTATGTTAAATAAACATTAAAAACAAAATTGAAAGGCAGGAGGCTCCACCTCAGGTTCCAGGAGAATGCAGAGCCACACAGAGCCAGCTGATAGCGCATTTGGGGGCTCATTCTCTGCGCTCTGTCTTACTTCCCCGAAAGGAGGATCTAATCCTTGCCTCTAGGCTGAGGGTCCTGCTATGAACAGACTCAACCTGTCCTGTTATCCTGGCAAGAACTGTGGCTGATGGGCCTTGGAATGTCACTGACCACAGGAGAAACTTTCCTCTAGGGACTTGTCCCACAGGCTGCTTGCTGTGGGGGGTTGGGGATGGGGGTCTCCAATGGTGAAAGGTCAGGTCTCAGCTCTGTAGCTTTGAATAAGTCACTATTTAAAACGTTTTTAATATGTATATATTTTTATTAGGTAGGAGAGAAATCTCACGAGGCTGCTCAGAGCCCTCGCAGTTCTCAAGTTCTACGAACTGGGAACTTGCAGCCTCAGAATCAACAGAAATATGGCTGCTGCCGCCACCAGCACTGATCACAAAAACACAGTTCGCAGGAAGGAAGGATGTTCTGGCTCATGTTGCGCTTGATGCGGTGCCATTGTCAGAAGCTTTTAGTGTTGAGATGAGAACAGGAAAGACAGCTAATTTATCATCCCAAAGAAAAGGCAATTGTGACTAATTAGTCGCTGGGAAGGCCACCCTGGGAAAGGAAAGATGTCTATTCTCATGCTTATCCTGGTGTCTGAGACCATCTGTCAGCATCACTTCTTTCCATCTTCATTCAACAAATATTTGTTGTGGTTCCGTTGCGTGAAGTCAAGCACTTACCTTGTGCGCTTATTATCTCTGTTACTTAGTGTTATTTTTTTCATTGTGGTAAAATGTACATAACATAAAAGTTACTATTTTCACCATTTTTTAAAAAAAAGTTTATTTATTTTGAGAGAGAGAGAGAAAGAGAGCATGCTGAAGGGGCAGAGAGAGAGGGAGAGAGAGAGAATCCCAGGCAGGCTCTGCACTGTCAGCAGGCTCTGCACTGTCAGCAGGCTCTGTACTGACAGCAAGGAGCCTGATGCGGGGCTTGAACTCACAAACCAGGAGATCATGACCTGAGCTGAAATCAAGAGTCGGTCACTCAACCAACTGAGCCACCCAGGCGCGCCCCCCCCCCCCATTTTGACCATCTTTAAGTGTAGACTTCATAAGTGTTAAGTGTATTCGCATAGCTGTGCACCCAATCTGCAGAACTTTTCATCTTGCAAAGCTGAAACTCTGTGCCTTAAACAACTCCCTGTTTCCTCCTCCCCCCAGCCCCTGCGACCACCATTCTACTTTGTCTCTATGAATTTGACTACTTTAGATACCTCATAAAAGTGGAATCATACAGTATCGATTTGTGACCATCTCATCTCACTTAGCATAACTGTCCTCCAGATTCATTCACAGTGTAACATATATCAGATGTCATTCCTTTTTAAGGCTGCATTATATCCTATCACTCACTTTTAAAAAGAAAAAAAATGGATTGAAATCTTACTTTTCTGAGAAACTGTTGGCCAACGATGAGGGCCCTGACTGTCATAAAGGATAAGAGAGTCGCAGCTGAGGGGAGGTTGAGTCCCTGTGCTTCCCTTTTTTTTTCCAGGTTGTTCCTCAGAATGGCCTGGTAGGAAAAGACGCTTTGGAATTCACTTCCCCCGTCTTCCCAGCAGGTGGCAGCATGCTCTGTGCTGGGCCTGCAAAATCTGGTGGGAAAGTGAACTAAGCCTCCCTGAGAAGGGGGAGGGCATTACTGGTGATGAATCTCCTGGTTGTTCTCCCCTTTAAGATAGGAAACAAAAGTCTCGGCTCAAGCCGTCATTTATTAAACCTGTAATACATCACGTGCTTTCACACTGATTTCTCCTTTTTGTCCTCACAACATCCCTCTCCTTGCAACCCACAGAGGTTAAGGGAGTTTTGCCCAAGGTCACACAGCTTCTAAGTGGAAGTTTAGGCATTTGAATTCATGGCCAGTATTCTTTCTAGCATATATGGAGATGTAAAATATTAAAGGTAAATATGTAAATAATCACATGTAACTTATTTTTAGTGGGTTTCTTTCTTTCTTCCTTCTTTTCCCCCTCCCTCCTTCCTTCCATTTCTTTCTCTCTTCTTTTTTTTTTAATTTTTTTTTTTTTAGTCTATTTATTTATTTTGAGAGAGAGAGTGAGCGGGGCAGGGGAAGATAGAGGGAGAGAGAGAGACCCAAGCAGGCTCTCCACTGTCAGTGAGGACCCCGATGTGGGGCTTGAACCCATGAATCATGAGATCATGACCTGAACCAAAACCAAGAGTCGAATGTTTAACTGACTGAGCCACCCAGGCGCCCTTCTTCCTTCTTTTCTTCAGCAAATATATTGAGCTCCTCTCTGTTCTAGACCCCAGAGTCTGCACTCAGATCTTTTCTTTTATAGGTTCTTAAGGGATTGACTCAGCTGCTTGGTAATGGACAGTTTCCCGAGAATTTTTCCATTCTGAAGGGCTGGCTAGTCAAAGATAGCAGGGCCTGAGCGTTGGAGCTTCTCATCCTAAGAACTTTGAAAAGTAACCAGGCCTTTGCTTGCCGCCTCCAACCGCTTCTAGGCCAGCAGTCTCTTGCCCTTCATTCTCCTTTGCCCTCCCCCACGCTCCCCAGTACAGTGTCCTCTGGAACAGAAGCATCCTCCCTGGGATGCAGAGGCAGCCAATGGGAACCCCCTGGGCTGGGATTCTAGAGGCCAGGATGATGCTATAGAAACAGTGATTCATCCTAATAGAGGGGCAAGCTTTGTACAATGAGGCGTGGAATTAGATGCTCTCAAAACCCTTCTGTAATTCTGGGGATCACACTTCTCTGTGGGGGATTGCGTTAGGCGTGGACATGTGACCCAGGGTGGCTGATGAGATGAGAAATTTGCTGGAGGACTTCTGATACAGGCTTTTCTACCTTTAGAGTCATAGAGAAGATGTAATCCTTTTTTGTCCACTGGACATTTGATGTCTAGATATGAAATTGAGAAATAAGGCAGCCAATTTGTGACCATGATGGCAGCTGTGCCTCTAGAAACATGGCAGGGAGACTTGGTCCTTACTGAGTCATCACTGAGTTAACCAATGCTAGATCTGTCCTATTTCAGGACTTCTTATTATGTGTTCTAATTTATTTTATGTTACATTATTATTTAGGACTTTTTTTCTAATTTGAGAGAGAGAGATCACGAGTAGGGGAAGGAGACACAAGGAGAGAGGGAGAGAATCTTAAGCAGGCTCCACGCTTAGCATGGAACCTGAGGTGGGGCTTGATCCCACGACCCCAGGATCATGACCTGAGCCAAAATCAAGAGTCAGATGCTCAACTGACTGAGCCACTCAGGTGCCCCTGAAATTGGGATATATTTTATTTTATTTTTTAATTTTTTTTGACGTTTATTCATTTTTGAGAAACAGAGACAGAGTGTGAGCTGGGGAGGGGCAAAGAGAGAGAGAGAGAGAGACAGACTCCAAAGCAGGCTCCAGGCTCTGAGCTGTGAGCACAGAGCCTGATACGGGGCTCGAACCCACCAACCATGAGATCATGGCCTGAGCCAAAGTCAGACACTTACCTGACTTTGCCACCCAGGCGCCCTGGGATATATTTTAAATTGATAGCATCTCGTGATTGCTGCTGACCACAAGACAATCTCAGTGAGGTTGTCATTGCCTTTGCAGACATCAGACATCCCATCATCAAAATGTGTAGACTGTATGCCAATAGTTTGGTGAAAAAAAAATCCCAAAATACTCATGGAGCATGGCTTTTTAAAAGAAAAATGTTTATTTTATCTATTTTGAGAGAGAGAGATCTCACAAACTGTGAGATCGTGACCAGAGCATAAATCAACACTTGGCAGCTTAACTGACTGAGCCACCCAGGTGCCCCAGAGCATGTTTTTTTTAAAAAACATTTTTTTGTTAGCATTTATTCATTTTTGAGAGACAGAGAGAGACAGACCGTGAGCTGGGGAGGGGCAGAGAGAGAGGGAGACACAGAATCCGAAGCGGGCTCCGGGCTCTGAGCTGCAGTGAGCACAGAGCCCAATGCGGGGCTCGAACTCACGAACCGTGAGATCGCGACCTGAGCTGAATGAAGTCAGATGCTCAACCGACTGAGCCACCCAGGCGCCCCACAGAGTGTGCTTTTAGTAAGTAAGAGTCACATGGTTGTCGGGAAAGTGGTGAATCTGACATGTTTGGGGGCACTTGTGATACAGCTGGATCCACAGAATTTATAAAGCTGGCCGCAGGGCCCAGTACACATGACACTTAGTTCTTTTATGGATTCTTTTGAGAAATGCTGCATCATCAAGACTCTTGAAGCCTCAGAGGATAGCAGCATGTGAGAAAAGATGGTCATTGTGATTTTCAGTCAACGAGGTGTCAGATTTGGAATGAGAAGGAACTCTAGAAATACCTTAGCCCATTTTTTCACTGCTGTTTCTCATTTTTTATGCACAAGAGTGATTTACGATGAAAATCTATGACTCATCCAATCTAAAAGGACTTTTTCAAGAAGTGTAAAATAAAAAGTCTGAGTGAAAGCATAGCGTCATCGTTTGATTGGCAGCACTTTTCATTTCTTAGTGGTGTATAAAATAATGGTATGCCTTATACTCCATGATGTCGTAAATTGGATAATATGTACTATGTGCCCAGCTCTGTCCTGTGCCAGGGAGATGACAGGGAATAAGAGTCCAGAGCCTGGTTGTTCAGCTTCGTTGTGGAGAGTCCTTTAGATGTCATTCAGGGATCTCTATGACAGTCACCTTTCGCTACCAACTGGAGGCTTCCAAGGTTGCCCTGGGGTTACAGTCTCCAGCAATCCATACGAATTTCCATTGTGCCTGGAAGTAGCCCAGAGCACCTCTGTTCTCATTTAGTTGGTGGAAACTCAGTCACATGGCCTCATCCCCTGCAGGGGAGGGACACGTCGTCTGGCTGAGAGCCCAGGGTGAGAGGTGAATATGAACACTAAGGAGCAACCAGTAGTCTTGCTATACATGATGAGCAACCCTGTAGAAATGGGGGAGAGTCCCAGCAGCCCACAGCCTCCCCAAAGAAAACAAAAACACCAACCTGCCTGTCCTGCCATCATGTCTCTGGGAATGCTGACCTGAACATCAGGCCCATCACAGGATAGGAAGATGCTTCATGACTCAGAATATTAGCCCCGCTGGGAATCAGTGTTTGGTAGACCCAGTGACCCATGGGCGCTAATAAGGTTAAAGGAGTTGTGGTGCTTATCCTAAACCGTGACTTTCGACTTGAGATCTTTTTGGGAAGAAGAGATTTTTCAGGAGTGCCTGTAAAGCCCGATCACTCAGCACTGCCGATTCTTCCTCTCTGCCTGCTGGTGCGGGGGTGGGGTGGGGGATGGGGACGGGCTTATTGGCTCAGTAGACTATGCTAGTGACCAGGAATGCACAGCTCCAGCCTCCAGGGTACAGAACAGAGCAATGGTGCGGGGGCAGTTGAAGTCCTGTGCAGGAGTTTGGGTTTTACCAAATTACAGGCTGTGTGACTTGGGCAGATTACTTAACATTTCTGGGCATTGGATCTCTCCGTTGTAAATGTACACGCCTCAAATGTAAACGTAGCCGTCATGCTTGTCCTTGCGACCTCACAGGTTGTGGGGAGGATCCAGAGAGCAGAAGTAAGGAAGAGCTCTGTGAACTCTAAAGCTTCCTACAAACACTATATCGTGTTGATGAAGATGGCACAGGGTCTGCGCTGCGTGAGTGCTCCCTGAGTGAGTGACAGTGGTCGTGCTCACGCTCACTGCGCTCACTGTGTCTGATGGGACATTTCTTTTTTTTTTTTTTTTAATTTTTTTTTTCAATGGTTTTTATTTATTTTTGGGACAGAGAGAGACAGAGCATGAACGGGGAAGGGGCAGAGAGAGAGGGAGACACACAGAATTGGAAACAGGCTCCGAGCCATCAGCCCAGAGCCTGACGCAGGGCTCGAACTCACAGACCGCGAGATCGTGACCCGGCTGAAGTTGGACGCTTAACCGACTGCGCCACCCAGGCGCCCCTGATGGGACATTTCTAAGCCACTTGTTTGAAAGCCTCTCCCTCTCCTTCCAAACACGTGCACACGCGTGCGCGCGCGCGCGTGCACACACACACACACACACACACACACACACACACACACACAGCTTGTTCTATTTGGTATTCAGGGTAAAGCCTGTAAGTCAGGGCTAAGGAACCAAGGCCTAATATTGGGGGGAAATCCTTAGGAAAGGGAGGGACTCTAGGTCCATTCCTGCCTCTCACCTGAGGGGAAACTGAATGCATTTTTTGTTGGCAGCAGCCCTGGGGGTGGCTGTGAGTGCCAGGAGGAGCCCAGATGCCCAGTTTGGCACAGCACCCCACTTTGTCTCCCCTCTCTGGCCACCTTTGTGGGCCGGCTCCTTTCTGTCTCGCTACCTCTCTTCCATGTGAACCATGTCTGTCGGAGTTCTGTGAGGTGTTCCTGACTTCCTGGTATGCCTTGAACCCCCACTGTCTCCTCTTGCTTCTCTAACGTTTCCTAGATGAACAGAATTTGGGAGCAAGGTACATTCTCTCCATTTTAGAGCTCTGCAGATCCAGATAGAGAGGGAAAGGCGTTTCTTCAGATGGGGCTGGAAAAGAGGACGGGAGGCAGCTGAGAAGAATTCAGCGGCAAAGAGGGAGGGCCCATCAGGACCCTTCTTGTTGCCATGACAGAACGTATCGGCTCTCATGAGGCTGGAAAAGACTCTGAATCAGAGTTATTAGCCACAGGGACCGGGTCTCGGGGCATAGAACTGGAGACCCTGCCACCGGGATGTTGGTCCTCTCTCTGCTTGTCTTTGCTTGTGTGTGTGTGTGTGTGTGTGTGTGTGTGTGTGTGTGTGTGAAGTGCTACCTGCCAGGACTGTGGCATCATGGGGTGAGCAATGTCGAGGAGCAGCAGGGGCAGGAGGACTACATCCTTCCTCGGCTCCCGTGGCTTCCTGAAGGCGGGTCAGCAACGGTTGTCATGGCAACGGGCTGCTGGGAGGCTCTTAAGGAAAACACTGAGGCTGGAATGTTTTGAATATTCGCCTATAAATGAGCCCTCTCTTGCCAAAAGCCACAGAAAGACAAAGCCCAGCTTTTTGGGTCATTTCAGCCCCAGCGGAGTGGTTGGCAAAGGTACAGGTGGGGTCAAGTTTGAGTTTCCGGGCTTGAGATGAAGGAGGAGGCCAGGAGGAGGAGGAGGCTATGGGACTCTTCTGAAACACACATACAACCACCTCCCTGCAACCACCTACCGGAACCTGTACCAGATTGTCTATCATGGAGTGTTGCTCCTCAAGGGGTCCCAAGAGGGTGTTTCGTTCCCAACAAGCATTTAGGCAGCTTGCAGACAGGGACTGATTTCAAACACAGTGTGCCCCTCCAGGGAGCCCGCTGCTCCCTGGATCGGCTCACTGTCCATCTCCAGTCCAGCAAGGGCTTGCTGAAGTGGAGACTGGCTGCCTCAACGAAGATAACCCCTATTAATGAGACTCCTTGCCATTGATGTCTACCTCCATTGGCTCAGCTTACCCTCCCGTCACCCCATGAGGAATAGGGCTGGTGCCTTTACAATTTTCATTTCATTTCATTTCATTTCATTTCATTTCATTTCATTTCATTTCATTTCATTTATTATTTTTGAGAGAGAAAGGGTGCAAGTGAGTGAGGGGCAGAGAGAGAGGGTGAGAGAGAGAGAGAAAGAGAGAGAAGCAGGGCTCACCCGAAGCAGGACTCAGATTCACCAACCATGAGATCATGACCTGAGCCAAAGTCAGATGCTTAACCAACTGAGCCACCCAGGCACCCTACAATTTTCATTTTAAAGATGAAGAAACAGTGGTCAGAGAATGCTGGTTTCAAGAGAAACTTGAAACCCCACTCTGCCTAGCCCTGTCTACTCTCCTCTCCCTTCCCTAAGGAATAGGGTGATGGTAGGCCTGGTTGGGTATCCAGGGAAGGAGGTAATGCTCTAGGCCTACATGACAGGGAGGGGTGCCTCCTTGGACTCCTCTTCATGCCCAGAGACTTTCCTCCTTGGGTAAACATGAAGGATGGAGAAGGAACCTCCTTTGCATGAATCTTGGACAGAAATTCTAGCTCACTTTTCCTTGGCATGCTTTTTGTGGAACTCACCTTTCTTTACTATGGGAATGCTAAGTCATTCTGAGATTTAGGAGAAAAGAAAAACGGCTCCTTAAGTGAGCCCTCAGCCTACATTAAGGGCCCCCTTACACGGGGCAGCCTGGTCCACCAGAGCAGGTACACTTCAGTAATAGTTTGCATTTTGTCTGTCTTCTGATGGTTTGGGGTTGGAGGATATGAGATCTCTAGCCAGATCCCATTATCCTTTCATATCACACACCAGTGAATCACCCAAGGTCCTACTGCCATGAAAGGTAGAACTGGGACTGGAGCTCAGCCTTTGGACCCAAGTCCCCATCTCTTTCCTTCCATCCCTTCTAGTCTTGGGACAATGCCAAGCCAAAAGGGGGGATGGTCCTGTAGCCTTGGACATTCCAGGAGGAGTTTTGCACATTGGTTCTGGGTTCCTGCTTGGGGTCACCACTCCATGATGGATAAGCTCCATACTCAGGCATTATACTTCTGCAGCTGCCCTGGAAGCCAGGGTGCCTGTCACCCAAGAGCTCCCGCAACCTGACTACAGCTTTTCCCCCAGAGCCTGATACCGGGCATGAGCTAAAGTCCTTGGTCTAAGATTACTCAAAGGAGGAAATCTGTTCTATATCTAACTTTCTTTCCCCCTCCTCTCCTTCCCTCCCTGTCCACCTTCCTTTTATCCTTCCTTCCTTCCTTCCCTCCTTCCTCCCATCTACTCACTCAAATTTAAGCAGATCCTTCCCCAAGGCGTGCTATCTACTGTCTCCTGTAGGTTAAAAAGCATCAGAAACCGAATACTTCCCGAGTTGAGAGCCTTGCTGAATTATTCATAGACCAAATCTATTGCAAATTTCAGAGTGATTTTTATTCAAGGTTGAGGTTGTGAGGCTACAGGTGAAAGGATTAATGAACATGCCTAACTTTCCTGGGGGTTAGAAACACTACCAGACATCAGTTCACAGTCTCTATCTCATGAGGCCCTAGGACAAGGACAGTGAACAGAAATGCTCTGTGTAGGAATTCACAAAACCTTGGCCTTGGGTGGATGGAACCCTGTTCTCCCTGAGTTCTTCTGTGGATTGATGGATTAAACATACCAACAGCTAGATGGGCCTCACCCAACCTCTGCACCTGTGTGGAATCCATCTTCCTATTGGCTGGACCGTTCAGAAGGGGACCAGGTTTTCCTGACAGATGCGCTGACTGGCGGTTGTGAGCTCCCTACCAAACTCAAAATATCTGAGTTGGTAATGATGCACAGCCATTAAGCATGCCGTAGGAGGGATTCTGCTTTGGGGGAATTGGACTAGATGTCTGTGGATTATCATCCAATGTCGGGATAGAGATCATCCTCGTATCTGAGCTTCTTGATTCTAGGGTTCAACTACTCAGGATAATTTGATCTCAAAGCAGAATCTGAACACTGATTCCCTTAGACTCAAAAATGGTTGGCTTCATCAGATGTTGCTTCTTGGATTCACCTGCCAACTGTTGTCAATCCCCTCCCTGCCCCCTGGTCTTCATTCACTCCCTACAGTGCTCCACCGTTGGCAATATTCTGCCAGTGACTCCTGGAGTCTTCCATAGCCTCTGCTACCTACTAGGTAGCTTTACAGAGAGGAAATATAGCCTCAGGGAGAAACCAGAAGGTCTGGAGCTAGGTGGACTTAGATTAATATCTTGGCTTCACCCTTACAGCTGCATGACTCTAGGAAAATCCCCTACCCACTCCGACCTTCATTTTCCTCTTCTGTAAAATAAAAATGGCAACACTCTTTTCAATAAGACTGTGAAGTTTATTTTTTTTTATTTTTTTAAATGTTTTTTATTTATTTTTGAGACAGAGAGAGACAGAGCATGAACAGGGGAGGGTCAGCGAGAGGGAGACACAGAATCTGAAACAGGCTCCAGGCTCTGAGCTGTCAGCACAGAGCCCGACGCGGGGCTTGAACTCACGGACCGCGAGATCATGACCTGAGCCGAAGTCGGCCGCCTAACCGACTGAGCCACCCAGGCGCCCCGAGACTGTGAAGTTTAAATGAAATAATGTTGATAAGGTACTTACTATAGTGCATGGCACATCCCTCCCCAAGTCCATTGTGCCCTCTTTTGCCTCTTGCCCTTGACTGTGGTATATGCATAGACCATTCTCTCTACGCTGTGACAGAAGCTTCTAATTATCCACTAGTGTCCATTCTCTTCTTTTTCCTCTTAGTTTTAGCTTGACAGATGGCAATTTAGAGACTATATTCTCCAGGCTCCCTTACAGTTAGGAGTGGTCATATGACTGAGTGCTAGTGCTAGGTGCTAGTAAGGTGGAAGCAAAAGTGATGTATGCAACGTCTACAAGAGGGATTTGATTGCCTTCTGTGTCTTCTTTTTTTTTTTTTAATTTGGAAGTGAATAACGTTCATTTTTTTAATTTTTAATTTTTTAAAATTTACATCCAAATTAATTAGCATATAATGCAACAATGATTTCAGGAGTAGATTCCTTTAGCCCATCCCCCCTCCCACAACCCCTCCAGCAACCCTCAGTTTGTTCTCCATACTTATGAGTCTCCTGTTTTGTCCCCCTCCTTGTTTTTATATTATTTTTGCTTCCCTTCCCTTAGGTTCATCTGTTTTGTCTCTTAAAGTCCTCATATGAGTGAAGTCGTAGGATTTTTGTCTTTCTCTGACTAATTTCACTTAGCATAATCCCCTCCAGTTCCATCCACGTGGTTGCAGATGGCAAGGTTTCATTCTTTTTGATTGCTGAGTAGTACTCCATGGTATAGATATACCATATCTTCTTTATCCAGTCATCCATTGATGGACATTTGGGCTCTTTCTGTACTTTGGCTATTGCCGATAGTGCTGCTATAAACATGGGGGTGCATGTGTCCCTTCGAAACAGCACCCCTGTATCCCGTGGATAAATGCCTAGTAGTGCACTTGCTGGGTTGTCGGGTAGTTCTATTTTTAGTTTTTTGAGGAACCTCCACACTGTTTTCCAGCGTGGCTGCACCAGCTTGCATTCCCAGCCTTCTGTGTCTTCTTATTCCCTGGGATGTGGAGGTAGTGCTGGTGAGTTAACTTTGATCATGCAAGTGATGAAAACATCCTAGAAGATGGCAAGGTAAGATGGAAGGCAGCGAGGCCCTGGAAAACCTGTGCCACGGGACCATCTACCCAGCCTGGACCACCTGGCTGCTTATGCATTATGACGTAAGAGAAAGAAAATAAGCCTCTTCTCAGCCTTGTGCTCCGCTCTAAGACCTTGGCTTAGATGTCACTTCCCTAGGAAGCTGTCTGTGATTCTCCCTGGACCAATACTTCCTGTGAGCTTTCACCCATGCTCTCACTGGAGCCCACATCCAAGAATCCTATGAAAACTTGTTGACTTGCCTGCAACACACACACCCCACCCGGTCCAGCCTAGGAGTGCTTTGAAGCAGGAACCACAATCTTACCTGCTCCTTTTTTGCAGGATCTAAAATACAGTAGGCGCGGGGCACCTGGGTGGCTCGGTCGGTTAAGCGTCCGACTTCGGCTCGGGTCATGATCTCGCGGTCCGTGAGTTCGAGCGCCGCGTCGGGCTCTGTGCTGACGGCTCGGAGCCTGGAGCCTGTTTCGGATTCTGTGTCTCCCTCTCTCTGACCCTCCCCCGTTCATGCTCTGTCTCTCTCTGTCTCAAAAATAAATAAACGTTAAAAAAAAAAAATTAAAAAAAAAATACAGTAGGCGCTTGGTAAATGTTGACTAGATCAACGGTGGTGTCATACACTTTCATTCTGCCCTGGTTCTCACCTACGGGGATTTTAAGCTCGTCTTCATGCTTCATCCCAACCAAAACTGAAGAACAATCCCCATTCTCTCCATCTTCAAACACAAGTAGTACTTTCTTCCTTATCCAGTGAGCCAAGCCAGGCCCCAGGAAGAAGTACTTCCCAAAGTGCAGCCCAGTGCTAGATCCCAGTCTGTGGCCCCTGTCGTCAGGTGACCTTCACCCAAACATGAGATGTGGTGGTGTTTTGGGTAGGTCTGCGAGGTATAGCAGGAGTTACCCTTCCTGGATTACCTTTACTTTGAAAACCTGGGCAAAAGGGGTAGGGGGTTGTAGAAATCTACACATCGAATTTAATGGGAAAGTGTGCAAATTCTTTTATAATTTATTTTCAATTTCCATATGGTGGTCTGTTTACAAGTCTGGTGGGAGCGGGGCAGCCCTGGTGGATTTCTCTGGTCACTGTGTAGACAGAAGCATGCACTGTCCAACAGACGAAGGCTTCGACAGCTGCTCTGAAAGCTGGGGTTGTGGCCTCCAGCCAGCCTTTCCTTGAAGACACTTCCCAAGAGCATTGGCCTTGGCAGCACTTAGAAGCTGCTGCTTTTATTAGTGCTTTCTTTTCTTCCTTCCTTCCTTCCTTCCTTCCTTCCTTCCTTCCTTCCTTCCTTCCTTCCTCCCTCCCTTCCTTTCTCTCTCTCTTTCTCTTTCTTTCTTTCTCTCTCTTCCTTCCTCTCTCTTTCTCCCTCTCTCTCTCCCCCTCCCTCCCTTTCTTTCTTTCTTTCTTTCTTTCTTTCTTTCTTTCTTTCTTTCTTTCTTTCTTTCTTCCTTCCTTCCTTCCTTCCTTCCTTCCTTCTGCCTTCCTTCCTTCCTCTCTCCCTGCCTCCCTCCATCCCTCTCTCTTTCTTCCTTCCTCCCTCCCTCCCTTCCTTTCTCTCTCTTCCTTCCTTCCTTTCTTTCTTCCTCCCTCCCTCTCTCCCTCTTTCTTCCTTCCTCCCTCTCTCCCTTCCTCTCTCTCTTCCTTCCTCTCTCTTTCTTTCTCCCTCTCTCTCCCCCTCCTCTTTCTTTCTTTCTTTCTTTCTTTCTTTCTTTCTTTCTTTCTTTCTTTCTTTCTTTCTTTCTTTCTTTCTTTCTTTCTTTCTTTCTTTCTTTCTTTCTTTCTTTCTTTCTTTCTTTCTTCCTTCCTTCCTTCCTTCCTTCCTTCTGCCTTCCTTCCTTCCTCTCTCCCTGCCTCCCTCCCTCTATCCCTCTCTCTTTCTTCCTTCCTCCCTCCCTCCCTTCCTTTCTCTCTCTTCCTTCCTTCCTTTCTTTCTTCCTCCCTCCCTCTCTCCCTCTTTCTTCCTTCCTCCCTCTCTCCCTTCCTCTCTCTCTTCCTTCCTCTCTCTTTCTTTCTCCCTCTCTCTCCCCCTCCTCTTTCTTTCTTTCTTTCTTTCTTTCTTTCTTTCTTTCTTTCTCCCTCTCTTTTTGTCTCATTCAGACAAAATAAGATGTCTGAATGTCTGTCCCCCTCCCCTCCCCTTCCTTCCTTCCTTCCTTCCTTCCTTCCCAGAGCAGAGGAATGTATCCTTGAGCCAAAGAGGAGTAAGAATGGTACGTTTGAGAAGAAAGAGAGAAGCTCAGAGTGGGGCAACAGACCCCACATTTGTCTCAGGCATGTCCCCTACTGTGACAAGGAGATTATAGTGGTTTACTGTCCCTAGTGTTTGAGCCAGAATCCCACACATTTGCGGAGGGCTATAAAGGGCCGAGCTCCCTGAGGGGCTATGCTTTCCTTTCCTCCCTAGCGGAGCTTGGAGTGAGGTGGGAGGGGAGGCCACCTTCAAATAAGCCATCAATCAGGGGAGTCCTCTGGCATCATTAATCCCCTGGGCACACCCTCAAGGTTTCACAATACCTGGCGTAAGGTCACCATTCCAAAGCTCATGTTCACCTTACTGAAAGGTGTTCAGGCGTCTTATCACCTTATCAGGCTGAGTCTTATCACCCATACCTGATGGTCCTAGAAAAACACTCCCACTTCTACTCCTGTTTTGGGAAGGATCTGAATGGGAATTAAAGAAAGACAACAAAATAGGATGTCTGAATTTCTTTCTTTGGTCTAATACAAGTCTGGTTTTGCAGCTCTGAAAGTCCTAATCATCCTCTATGTTAAAAACTTCAGAAATTTTGAGGCACCTGGGTGGCTCAGTCAGTTAAGTGTCTGACTCTTGATTTTGGCTCAGGTCATGATCTCATGGTTCTTGAGTTCGAGTCCACATCAGGCTCTGCACTGACATCATGGAGCCTGCTTGGGATTCTCTCTCTTCCTGTCTCTGTCCCTCCCCCACTCACGCTCTTTCTCTTTCTCAAAATAAGTAAATAAAAATTTTTTAAAAACTTCAGAAACTTTATCTCCCAGTGTTTGGCTACAGTGTCTTCTATAAGGTATAAGAATTCAGCAGAGCTGGCTTCATGGGGGAACAACTCATGGGGTCACACAGGGCCCTGAGCTTAGAAAGGCCCATGAGCTGGCTTCATGGGGGAACAACTCATGGGGTCACACAGGGCCCTGAGCTTAGAAAGGCCCATGTATGGTTCAATGTTCTGCTTCGGCTGTCTTGAAATTGTTAATAATTTTTAATTTTTTTTAATGTTTATTTTTTGCTTCTGAGAGACAGACAGAGCACAAGCAGGAGAGGGGCAGAGAGAGAGGAAACACAAACTCTGAAACAGGCTCCAGGCTCTGAGCTGTCAGCACAGAGCCCAACGTGGGGCTTGAACCCGCAAACTGTGAGATCATGAGCTGAACTGAAGTCTGACACTCAACCAACTGAGCCACCCGGGCGCCCCTAAATTGTTAATAATTTGTAAATGAGAGGCCATGCATTTTCACTTTTCACTGGGCACGGCAAGTTACTAGCTAGTCCCCTAATTTAGGAGGTGCAAGTAATGCATTTTGACATGGAGCAGCTGCGGCCAGAGCTGACATGCCTTGGGCACTCCCTTGTCAACTCCCTCTTTGTGTGGAGAGTAAGTGACCACCTGAAGCCACACAAAGGAAAGGTCCACTCCCCTGCCCTGCAGCGAACTGGTATTAGCAGCAGAGTAGGTGGGCCTTCACAAGAGTAGAGGGGAATTGAGAGGGGGGGAAGCCCTGATCCTATCTGAAAATCCCAGGAGAATGGGGAGAGAGGGCTCAGGGTTCCCCGAGTTTGGGTTTGACCGATGCCCTCATTGATGGCAAATGGTCTGATTTCAATACCTCTGACACGAGTATGTCCTTCTGATCTCAAGTAGCAGTTGGAAGCCTTTGGTACCCCGTGTTTTGAAGCTAAACCTTTGAGCCTCCACACACCACTGTAAAGGCTCTGCTTAAACAGGTGGGGGAGGCTGGGGCGGGGCACAGTACACACCGGCAGGGGAAGCACCTGGCTCCTCGCCAAAGGCTGCCAAGAGGTCTGGAGGTCCTGCCCCTGGTTTAGCCATAGAGAGGCCAAAATTGACGGGCAGAGTTGCAAAGGAGAACTGATGCCATCTGGTTTCGTTTCTGTCTTCACCCCCAGTTCCAACTCACAGATACACCCCTGCCTTGCTCGTTTGGCTTTCTCACTTGTTTACAATTTTTCCTGATGCCCTGACCCCCCCCCCCCCCCCCAACTGCCAACAGTAAGATGTCTTCTAGAAAGCTGCTCTGTGGATGCTGGGCCTCAAGGAGCCATCACCCCTGCCATGCCCAGCATCCTGCCCCCAGGTCAATGTTGTCATTAAATATTCGAGAGGGGAAGCTGAGATCCTGGTCCTTAGGCTCTGGCCACCATGCCATCAGCTGGAAATGGGGATGAAATGGGCCGGCTGGGGAGGCGACCTCTGTGAGACACATCATTTGGAGAACATTGGAGATTTATAAAGAATTTGTCCAAAAAAAAAAAAAAAAGTTACAGAGAAGGAGGGAGGGAGGGAGGCAACCCATAAGAGATTCTTGAGGACTGAGAACAAACTAAGGGTAGATGGGGGGGTGGGGGAGAGGGGAAAGTGGGTGATGGGCAGGGAGGAGGGCACTTGTTGGGATGAGCACTGAGTGTCGTATGGAAACCAATTTAACAATAAATTATATTAAAAAAAAAAGAATTTGTCCAATCACAAAGCAGTGGCAGCCCATTTAAAAAACCAGGTCCTTCTCTGCTGGATTCTCACGATTTCTCTCCTCTTGTTCACCTGTAACAGGAAGAGAGGAAGACCACGCTGTCCTGGACTAAAGTCAAGGTTTGTGAATGATCACTGCTAGGCATCTGGAGACATTTGCTCACGGCTTCCCTAGACCCCTTTCCCAGAGTTTGGGACATTAAGCCCCGGACTGCTCAGGCTGACTTTGGGCATCCCCGGCTGCCCTGTGCTGTCTCTGTGCCGTCTCCCCCACAGCGATCTCCCCCCACGGCCCTTCTCTGGCTAACTCTGAGCCGGCAGCCTGCTTATGGCCCTGCGTTGTCATGGAGAAGGTTTTAGAAACATATTGTTGGATTGCGGGGTGCATTTCTGCCACCTGGAAACAAGTGGGTTTGTAGAAAAGCCACGGTGGAGGGAGGGAAAGGGCTCTTGGAGGGCAGAGCCGGTGCCAGCGTAGTGGGCTGTGGCGGAGGGACGGGAGCCCGCATTGCTGTTTGGTATTCTGGACAGGCAGCAGCATGCTGATCAGCTTGCTTCGACAGGACTCCTGGGAGCGCGCATCAGACAGAAGGCCACCGACTCTGCAGAAAACTTTGCAGATTCTAAGGGAATGAACTGCCTGTGCTGCCCAGTCTGTGGTGAGGGGGGCCACCTGAGCTCCCATTTAGATACGCCGATGTAAATTTATGCTTCCTGCAGGCACAGTGCCCTTTGCCTGTGCACACCAGCAGGCTGCCCTTGACCGTCTGGGACAGCTCCTTAAGGGACATCTATTCTTGCATGAGATCCGGACACCCCAACCATCTGGGCATCTTCCTCCCGCCCCACGCCCAGTCCCTGAGGGGCTTCGGACAGCCCATTTAGGGCACCAGTCACCTTGCTGTTTGCGGCTTTATAGGTCAAAAAACAGTTGAATTATCAACAATTTTGTATCGTTCAGCCAAACTGAAAGCTGCAGGGCAATCTGGCACCTGTCATCAGGATTAGACAATAAGAACAGTAAGGAAAGTCAGTAGCAGCTTTCTCTTGCCCAACAAATATAATCGGTTACTTTCTAAATCATTCTAAACTCTAGCACTTCGGGTACATCTCAGGACTTCACCTACCAAACGATGTACCTGCTACCCGACACGTGCACAAAGTTCCCAAGTATACTTTCCCTTCAAGGCTTGCTCTTGAGCTTGGTATACTTTTTCTTCTGCTACTTGAGGTAGGAACTAGATCAGTTGTGGTGCCCACACAGAGAAGACACATCTCAAAAGTACTTTCTAACAGATTCCCAAGATTTGTTAACTGGTGTACTCACTGGCAGAAGAAACTATACAGTGTTTTCATTCCTTGTACATTCTTTTTTTGCTAGAAGTTTTGGCAACGTGTGGAAAATCCCGTAGAGTCAGCTTGCCTACCCTCATCTATGTAGACCTGACGTCTGTGGACTATGAACACATTTTGAGTCGGGACCCCAATAGTAAACGATCAGTTTCTAAAGCACCTGCTCTCTCCTTTCTCCTCCTGGGTCTCATTTCGGCTGTTTTAAGAGGGTCCCAGTGAGGGGCCTCTATTCCCTTCGCTGAAACATTGACTTATTTAGCCATGCCCAGACTCACAAGATATATATCCTGCCTGAATTGTTCTGCCTACAGCTTCATTTTAGAGTTCTCTGGCCTCTGCTCCCTTCTTTTTATTCTTGTCTTTTATATCTAGGCTCTCACTGCCTTTTCTCCTTTCTTGAACGTAGCGATGCTTTTACTTAATAATCCTTCGTAAATCAGCCTTTTCTCTTCCCAAAGCAGCTCACTTCTCTCCCTCCCTGTCATTTGTTTCCATTTCTTCTAGTGGCTGCCGGGAACGGGGGCCCCCACAGAATTCTCGACTCACCTATGGCAACAGAGGCAGGCTGTGGAAACTAAGGCCAGAGCTTTTGGCTGGGGCCGTACCAAATAATTAAACTGCTTTACTCCTAATATACTTTTGTTGTGAATCTCAAGACGCAGGAAGGGCTGGTCTGGCGGATGATATGGGTGTATCAGGTGAGGTTAAGCCCACCCTACTGGATTCCCCTTTGCAGGAAAGAAGCAGGTGAACCACCAGACTTTCTGACTCAATCCCCTGGCTTCACAAGATAGTGAAAACAAGCACTTGTCTATGCATGAAGGAGTAGCCAGTTATAATTGGGAATTCTAAGCATAGGCAATACCTGGAAAATTAAACTTGCAGCTGGCAGGCCAGAGATGGAGAGAGCAAAGGAGAGATTTTTGTTAAACTGCTCTAGCGGGTAGCTTCCCCCCCCCCCCCCCCGCTTTCATAAAACCACATACTTAGGGTTAGTTGGGAAGCCAAGTCCTTGACACCTGCAACCGTCCCAATAAGATCAGAATGAGTGGAGTGTGGGAACCCCCAGGATAATGTCTGGCCAGGGGAGGGTACTTATTCATATCATTCAAATGGAGAGAGGGATGGGAGGTGTCTAATTTCCCTTTGAGTTGTGAAATATGATCTGGTGGCCTAGGAAGAGGCAGCCTAGCCCCAAATGATACACATTTGTCAGGAAGGAAAGAGTTGCCAAGAAACAAGAAAATAAGGTGGTAGGGAGAATTTACCAATGGGAGTTAACCACACATGTAAAATGAACATTTAGGCTTGCCTTGCAGAGCAGTGGTTTTCTAACTTTAAAGAGCAGCACACATTACCTGGGTCTCTGGCAAAAAAGCAGACTCTGAATCAGAAGTTCTGGGATGGAGCCTGAGTTCTGCATTTCTAAGCAACTCCAAGGTGATGCCAATGCTGATGTCTGTGGACCACAGGAAGTAGCAAGGTTCTAGAGTATCGCAACCCGATCGAACTTTCTGTGATGATGCCCATGTTCTAGATCTATGCTGTCCAATTGGGTAGCCACTGAACATTAGAAAGGTGGCTGGTGTGATAGAAGAGCTTGAATGTTTAGTTTCCCTTAAATTTGACTAATTTAAATTGAAACAGGCTTATGTGGTTAGTGATTCCTGAAAGCACAGGTCTTGAGCAGCGCCCTCAAGCTTAGGGGCACATTGGAATCATCTGCAGGGCTCGTTAAATCACAGATTGCCAGGTCCCACCCCTAGCATAGCTGATGCTGATCCTGCTGGCCTGTGACCACCCTTGGAGAACTTCTGTTCTAGAACAGGCACCAACCCAGCTGTGGTAGCTTTAGGATCTGTATAAGAACCTCATCTTTTCTCCAGGCAGTGAGCCTCAGGCTCACCCTCAGTCCCAGCACCACCCACCAAGTCCGGATGACGTCTGAGTTTTCTCCCTGCAGGCCTTACATCTGGGCAAAGTGGGTGGTGATTCAAATGGCTGGCATTGGAAGGCTCCAGGAGGGCACTGCCTTTTTAAATGTTTATTTATTTTATTTTTGAGAGGTGGGAGGAAGGGCTATGGAGAGAGAGAGGAAGAGAGAGAATCCCAAGCAGCCTCCTCCCCCAGGAGGGTCCCCTTTTAAAAAATATCTTTTCTGGGGGCATCTGGGTGGCTCAGTTAGTTAAGCATCTGACTCTTCATTTCAGTTCAGGTGTTTGTGACTTCAAGCCCCACGTCGGACTCTGTGCTGACAGCTCAGAGACTGGAACCTCTTTCAGATGCTGTGTCTCCCTCTCACATTGCTCCTCCCCTGCTCATGCTCTCTCTCTCTCTCTCTCTCTCTCTCTCTCTCTCTCTCTCTCTCTCTCTCTCAAAAATAAATAAGCATTAAAAAAAATTTTTTTTAAATATATCTTTTCCTGGGCACCTGGGTGGCTCAGTCAGTTAAGCATCCAACTCTTGATTTTGGCTTAGGTCATGATCTCACGATTTGTGAGTTTGAGTACCATGTCAAGCTCTGTGCTGGGAAAATAAATAAATTTTAAAAATTAAAAACAAAAATCTTTCCCGGGCACCTGGGTGGCTCAGTCGGTTTAAGTGTCCAACTTCGGCTCAGGTTATGATCTCTTGGTTCGTGAGTTCGAGCCCCATATCGGGCTGTCTGCTGTCAGCACAGAACCTGTTTTGGATCCTCTGTCTCCCTATCTCTCTGTCCCTCCCCCACTGGTTCTCTCTCAAAATAAATAAACTTTATTAAAAAAATAAATGAAATAAAAATATTTTTAAAAAATCTTTCCCACTGATTCCCAAGAAGTGACAGAACATACTGGTTAGGAGCATTTGCTATAAAGTCAGACTCAGTCCAGGTCCGATTATGCCCAATACTAGCTGTGTGACCTTGGGCAAGTCACTGAAACTCGGTACCTCAGTTTTCTCATCTGTAAAATGGGGGAAATAATAGTACCTACCTCATAGAGACCTGGCGAGGACTAGGTGCTTAAAACAGTTGCACAGTGTAAGTGCTCGGTATGCTTTAGTTATCACTACCTGTAATCCTGGCATTTGCAAATTGTTCACGTCGGCTATGCATTTTGCTCACCCTGCAAGTACTTGCCAAACAAGCAGATGTTCCTGGGAGGCACGCTGTGCCTGCTCTACTATTTTTCTGAGGGCTCGGGAGGACTCTAAGGCCCACAGGGGTCTCCTTCTAGGGTGTCCAAGGGCAGAAGAAATGTGACAAAGCAGGAGGGCACCCCAGTTCCTGATGCACAAGTGAGAGCCAGCAAGGGCCACTCAGTCAGTGCCCTGATATACGTCCAGGACAGGGACTCAACTTGTACAAGCCCAGTCCTGCAGCTGTCCTCCAGGTGGCTGTCTGCAGGGCCAGTGGGGCAGGGAAGGATAGCGTTTTCTGGGCCTTCTTAGGAAAAGTCATTTGTTGAGGATGATGCAATGCTAACGCACCCAGCTCTTTCCTTCTGCTCCCACATCTGTTCCTACAATGAGCCCATCAGCACTTCCCCAGGCTGGGCTGGTCCCAGACCCTGTCTCTCATTCCCATGTGACTGCAGCAGAGACAGTGGCGTATCCCAGAATTTCTGCCAGTACCAGTGTGCCTCCCACAACCTCTTCCATGTGGTTCTGCTAAAGATACGACTGTAGAATTTGGCACCACGTCAGGAACATCCTTTTCCCCCATTTTAAAACATTCTGTCATCTTAGCCATCATTTAGGAAGCCTTAAAATAAAATTTTGAGAATTACCATCAGATGTCAATTTTATTGCCAAACGTTTGGTAAACAAGGTAATCCCTCCCACCCCGACCCCAGGCTACAGCACATTACGGGGGGAACAATGATCCCAGAGCCCCTTCCTTTGGATCGTTTGGGGGATTGCCAAACAGCAAGGGATACAGACAACTGCAAAGGGCTACCATCAAAGCCTGGCGTCCACCAGAACGACCTGGCTGATGTGCAGTCTACCTCATTCCTTCCTTCTCTACCCTCCCAAGTTCAGAATAACAATATCCACGAATTGAGTGCTATTTCCCAGGGACTGTGCTGCTTTCCAAGCATCAACTCATTTAACAACTGCCTACCATGTGGGATCTATTGTCCTCCTTTTATAGATGGCAAGAGGGGCCCATGGAGTAGTAGGTAACAGCTGGAAAAAGTCAAGATACTTGCTTCTTTGCCAAACTCTTTGCCTTGAAGGTATGGTAGCCACATCTGTAGGAGTGTGTGTGTGTGTGTGTGTGTGTGTGTGCATACACACACTCAAACCCAGGAGCAGATATGGACCTACTGTCTTTCTGACAGTCCTGTGAAGTGTGCAAATGTCTGACACAAAAACATGCCATCAATACTGTGCTAGTGGAGAGGAAGAAAGGCATGAACACTTCAAAATGGCAGGTAATTTAAAAATCACTTCACACTATGTTTGTGCTCATGTGGGACGTGACAGTATTTGATGAGTCAGGAAGTAACAACGATCACTACTGTTCCTCAAAAGGAAACCACCCTCCCCTTCTATACCCTAACATGTGATACTGACTCTACTCCACCCTCTGTCCCAGCCCTGACTTAGGGGAAGCCAAAGCACCAGGGCCCAGTATGAAGGGGCATGTGAAGGGATGTACGGGGCTGGGGGGAGGTGCGTATACATAGAGCACCAGAGCTCCATGGAACAGAGTACATGGTGAGCAGGCCAGGTGCTCTTCTACAGAGTCATGTAACTAAAGCACGTGATGGGTCGTAATCCTGCAGGTGCCGCACCAGACACCCGAAGCCAAGTGTACCACATATGAGACCTCAACAACATTTCTAGAACTGAAAGTTATCCGCTGGGTCCCTGAGAGTTATCCGCTGGGTCCCTGAAAGCCGCGTTCCAGGTTCTGTCAAGAAATGCCAGGTTTCTTTATGCTCACCTGCCAAATGTTTCCCTGGGACGTGCAGAGTGGAGCTGCCGTTCAGGTCCACGTAGCAACCTGTGGGGAACCTCAATCACCCGGAAGTCTTAAGAAATAGGATATTTGCTTCACTAAGCTTTCTCATCAATTTAGTATTGATCAGAAATCTTGTTGGAACATTGAAACTGGAAGCGCTTCTGGAAGGTTGAGTTTCTTGTCTTGAACGATGAAGCTGGTACCCTGTTTTAGTGATCGGGACTCTGCATAGCCTGAGGCTCATTCTCTAGGTTGACGATAATGACCATTTTTTCAACGGTCACTATTTATTCTGCCTCTGTTAACATCGTGACAAACAACACCCTTGAAGGTATAGTCTCTCTTTTTACTGGAATTTAAAGCTGATTAAGTACATAACCTTATGCATTTGACCTGATTAATCAAGGCTCCTGATTAATCAAGGGAAAGAGAACAACAGTGACTGAATGATGATTGGTTGGCAGATGGTGTCTCCCTTGGAAACTGGAAGGCTTGAAGTTAGTGCTTCAAGGCAAGACCTGCCTGTGGATGGATATCAGGGTGGGAAGGAAGGTAAGCCCAATGGGTAAATATAGATGTCTGCTCAGGACAATGAAGCAAAAATGGTCCCCAAGGTCAATGACCAGACTTTGTCTTCCCAGTATCAAAAGAAGTGCCTGGCACACAGCAGATGTTCGATACAAATTCATCAAAAGTATGGAGGCCTGCCCACCCGATCTATTCTTCATAGATTTCCTTAGAACTGTGAAGTGTTGATTGATCTACCACCCACCCACTGTCTATCCCTCTCTCCATCTAGTATTTATGTGCTTACTATACGTGAAGTGCTAAACCGTAAGCTATAGGGGATTTGACAGTAAACAATATACAGCCCCTGATACAAAGTCAGGCACCCCTTTGTTTCAATGGACTTTTTAAAGGAGAGGGAACGATAACTGGTGGACTTCATAGAGTGGCCTGAACATAAACTGCATTCTCATATGCCAGCCCTACTCCATACACTCTTCACCTTTGGCGAATCCTGGTTACTGCTCCCTTGAAGGTTCAGTCTGTGAGCTTCTGAAGGGAAACTTCCATCTTCCTGTCCAGATGTGAAGGCATTGGTCACTGCCTGAGCAGGACACTGGGCTAGCTTCACTGATGATTCCATCCAAAACAGTTTTGTCTTGCTTGCTTCCGTGGTAATGGACCAAACCAAAGTTTCTTCCAACCCTTCTCATCCCTCCTTACTCCACTTCACGTTCTCTCTTTTCAGAGCTGGAGGACGCTCCGAGAGGGCAAATGTGAAGATCTGAGGCCACTTCAGGGCTGCAATCTTCCAGATGGTAGGAAAACGTCCAGCATGGCACTCTGAGGTGAATTCTGGGCACTTGTTAGGATGTTTACATCAAGAGAAGTAAGCCTTTCTTCACCCACCAGCCCCACTGCCCCACACTCCTCCAATTTTCCCTTGCTGTATTTCAGAAAAAAAGACACTTCTCTCTGGTGTCACTTCAAAGAGAAGATTATAAATAAAGGGCCCAACAAAGGATTCTGGAAATCACTCCTCCTCAAAGGGCAACAGGACCACTTATTCTAGAATACAGAGATGGATCTATATTCTACAGACAGAGTGGTCTGAAATTTGGAAGAACCATTCTTTACCATTACTAGGTTTGGCTTCTGTTTTTGATTTAATTTTATTTAGCTTTATGGATTTTTTTTTTTTTAATCCAAAGGGTTTTTTTCTCCTTTACACAGTGTTTTTCTCTAAGTGCAAACCTCTAATTTGGTGACATTCAGACCTGGGCCTTTGCATCACATGCGACACTATGAGCTGCAATGTGCTTTTTTTTTTTTTTTTTTTTCTTGAAGGACTCTTTATTTTCTTAAAGTTTTTATTTAAATTCCAGTTAGCTGTAATGGGGCTTTTGAGACCATTCTTTTCTGCCCCAGATCGCAACAGTACATTGTACTCTCTGGGCACGGTACAGTCAGAGGATCCTTTCTGTTTATGGCAATTGCACCTGCACTTCCAAAGTCATTGAACTGAGAGACCGCTTTGACTCTGATTCATCTTCACAGTGCTGAGGAGGGCCAAAGACACGACCCCCTCTCCACAGGTGGGGAAACCAAGGCACAGAGAGATGATCTACCCAAAGTCACTCAGTAAGTCGGAAAACAAACTGAACAACGGGCGAGGTAAGATCGCCTGTGTACCTTTCAGTGTCTCATCCACAAAACCAGACTGTGTCCTTCTCGAGTGAATGTACATACTTGAGAAGAAAGGAGTTTTAGGTGGAACTTTCTATTAAGGTTTCAAAGCCTCTCTAGGAAATCAGGGGCCACAAGGTAAGAACCAGTAAGTATCCAGTTAACCCTTTAAATGCCCCTGACTCACAGACAATGCCAATTGTTATAGCTAGCTACTGATAACCTGGTTACTGACAAGAAAATTTGAGGGAAAAATCCACCCCTTCCAGAAATAAACCTTGGCACAGCTCTCTTCCCGGTGTTACACCTGAAGTGTAACACGCAAATACTGCTCCCTTCTACACAATGCTTTCGTATCTGCTGGCATGCAGTTGGGGGTGGGGTGGGGTACAGACGGAGTGTGTGTATATGTGTGTGTGTAATATCAGACATTTTAGGGACAATTCTGCGCAGCAGAATATACATGAAATATGTCCAATATAGTAGTTCTCTACCCTGATTCTTGCTTTTGTTTGTTTTTGGTTTTTTGGTAACTTTTATTTCCTGGTCCCGATTTAATGAAAAAAGTAATGTTTTCTGTGATGAAGGCAAGAGTCAATGGGTAGATATGGCCGGCGGCTGATTTCGGCTTCATGGAAAGGAAGCACTCTAAGGGTTAAAGTAGCCTGAAGACAACTGAATGGGAATTTGTTAGACTTGCAAGTATTTTCCCCCAGAAGCTAAATGATCATCTGTCCTGACACGCCCGGCCCCCTCCAACACCAGGAATCCATATTCCCAGAAACCAGCTAGGCCAACAGCAGCCCTCCTGCCTCCCTACTCCAGGTCAAGAAAGGCACAAAGAAGACCAACAAATAATACTGAGGCGGTGCTTTGGATCCGGAAGACCTTGAGGTACCTGGAAAAGAGTACTGATGGCCCCATCTGGCCAATGGGAAAGGTGAGGCACGGAGAGACTGATTAAACACTTTAAGTCACAAGTGAGAGAGAACCAGGAACTTAAGGGGGGGGGGGGTGAGGGGGACATTCTCTTTTTCTTCTGTGGGGGAGGACGAGGGGGAAACATACCACCAACAATAGCAAACACAACTCTCAACAGCAAAGCGGCAGGATCCCAGCCACCCCAGGAGATCACCCTCTGAGCAGCTGTGAGGATTCTTCCGCAGAGGAAATCCTAGCTCCAGACTCGCTGCGCCCACCCTCGGGGCTGCATCCAGGGCTGGAGATTGAGGCAGGATTGGCCTGGGCAGGCACATAAGGTAGCTCTGCTTCTTAAGGCATGGCCGCTGTCTTTCGAGGAATGGGCTCACATCCACGTTGGGAGGTGGGCGTCAGACCGCTGCCTCCCCTGAAACTACCCTGCAAGAAAGAATCATTTGGTGGAACACTGCTGCCTAGGGAACTCATCTCCCCCGGGGCTGGGGGCTTCCACTAAAGCCAAAACAGCGTCACCAAGCCAACCAACAACACATTTCTTGTGTCCCTTGGAAGAATAAGAAGAGAGAGAGAGAGAGAGAAAAGAAGACACAAATGAATCATAAATTTGCAGATGATTGTCTAACTAGAAAGCCGAGGGGAATCAACCAAAAATCTATCAGAACTAAGATCAGAGTTTGCTCAAGTGGCAGATTAAAAGTCAAGCATACAAAGAACCCATTGCTTTTGGGGTCACTTGGTGTGGCCTAACACGCTGGAAGAGCTGTGCTTTTCTGCGTGGCCTCCACGCTTTGTGCAACTTGCCAGATTTAAAAAGATGAAGGCGAGCCGAGGGGATGCCTCCTCCGCTGTCACCTCAGACACCAATGTGCGACAGGTGCCTGGGCTCACTGCTGCAGAAGGGGCGGTCACTCCCAGGGGGGCCCTCCCTGCAGGCCCGACCCAGCCTCTTTCTCCCCAACTCTTTTTCTATTCCAATCCCAAAGACACATGGGGAAGCTTGGCAAGGGTAGCTGCGGGAGCCACCAAGGGTGGATGTGGTCAAAGATTGTGCTCTGTCATTTCCAAACAAAGTCCGTTTTTAAAAAGGCGGTGGGGCTGTCAGGTCTCCTATCTGTCCTCTCAACGCCTCTCTGATCGGAAGCCTGGCGAGGCCACTGTGCTGAGCCCCGACGGGGGACTTCCACGGTCTGGTCATAAAGGCCAAGGGAGGCCGCCCAGGGCTGAGCGTGGCAGGCTGGCCAGCCAGGGGTGGCGGTCATTTGCGGTCCAGGTTGGCGTGCAGCTGGGCTTCCCGCACCATGCGGTCAAAGGAGCGCGTGTTGGTTTCCTCGCGCACCTTCTCCCGCACGTGGAAGGAGGCCCGGGCTGTGGAGCGGGCGCTCTCCAGCGCGCTCCTCCGCTCCCGAGACAGCTGCTCGCTGCGCTCCAGCTTGCGCCCGATGGCCTGCAGTAGCTCCCGCCGGCGGCAGTCTTCGTCCCTCTCCACCTTCTCCTTATTGGCGCGCTGGGCCCGCTCCTTTTCCAACCGACTCTGGCCCACACGCCGCGCCTTCTGCTGCACCGCTTCCTCGGCCGCCTGCGCCGCGTGTTGCAGCCGCCGCTCTCCGGCCCGGGCCAGCGCCTCCAGGTGCGCCTGGTGCTCGCGCTCTTTGCGCTCGGCCGTCTCCTTGGCCCGCCGGCCCTGCAGCTCCTCCCGCCGGGCCCGCTCCCGCAGCTCGCGGGCGCGCTGCTCCACCAGCTGCTCGTAGTTCTCCTGCGCGCGGCCCAAGCTGGCCTCCAGCGAGCTCCGCAGGCCCTCTCGCTCCGCGCGCTCCTGCCGGACCCGGCCTTGCAGCAGCGCCTCGTGGCGCGCCCGCTCGGCCCGGCTCAGCTCCCGCTTCTCCCGCTGCAGCTGGCCCTCCTGCCGCTGCTTGGTGCGGGCCGCGCGCTGGGCGCGCTCCCGGCGGGCCTGTTCGGCCCGCTCGCGCCCTTCCTGCAGGCCCTCCTCCCGCTGCTTCAGGTTCTGTTCCTGCTGCAGCTTGCGCAGCCTATCCTCCCGGGCCGCGCGCTCTGCCCGCTCCCGCCGCAGCAGGCCCTGGCGCTCCGCCAGCTCCCGCCGCCGCTCCTCGCTGCGCTCGCACTGCCGCTGCCGTCGTCGCGCCGCCTCGAGCTCCTCGCGCCCCCGGCGGCCGCGCCGCTCCTCCACCTGCGCCGCCCAGGCCCGGCGGCCCTGCTCCAGCGCGCGCTGCTTCTCCCGCTCCTCGCGTTCCCGCCGCTGCTCGGCGCGCACGCGCTGCTGCTCCCATTGGCCGTGGGCCGCGGCGCGCTGCTCCAGCAGCAGGCGCTCCTCCTGGTGGCGCGCCAGCATCAGCGCCGCGATCTTGCGGTCGCGCTCCGGCACTCCCCGCAGGCCCCGCTCGGCGCGCACTTGGCGCACTATGCGCTCCACGTGCTGAGCCGTCTGCGGCGAGTGGCTCAGGTCGCCCAGGCTGAAGCTGCGGCCGGTGAGCGGCACCAGGGCCAGGGCAGATGGGCGGCCCAGAGGATTGGGGGCGGAGGACGCGGAGCCCGCTGGGCAGCTGTTCCTGGCCGAGGCCCGCGGAGGCCAGCGCAGCTCCCGCAGGCTCTCCCCGCTGTAGGACGACGACGACGCGCCGGACTCGGAGCTGAGGGCGCCCTCGCGCCGTCGGGACAGCGAGTCTAGCGAGTGGCTCTTCCTACCTGCCCGCGAACCCGCGGGCGGAGGTTGCGTCCGAGCAGGGGACGGGCTGGAGGAGGCCTTGCGGGCGGCACGCGGCGCGGGCGAGGCCGGGAGGCTGGCGCTGCTGCAGCTGCTGCTGCTGCCGCCCGCGCTGGCGCCCGAGGCGGCGGCGGCCGCCTGGCCCAGTGGCGTGAAGAGGCGCCGTTTCTCCTCGCGCACGATGCGCTCGCGCTCGGCCCGGCACTGCTGCAGCTTGGCGCGTCGCTCCGCTTCGTAGGCCTCGTACAGGCCGGTGGCCACTCTCATGGAGCGGCCCGGGGCCTCGCGCACCAGGTCGGCCAGGGCCCTTGGCAGCAGCTCCACTGGCTTGACGGCGCAGCGAGCGCAGGCCTCCAGCGAGCGAGGGCTGGTCAGCACGTAGCGGCTGCCCTCGGCCTCCGGACAGTCGAAGTTGAAGAGGTCGAGATGCAGCAGTGGAGACTGCTCCCGCCGCCCGCCTTCTTCCGCTACGCTCGGGACTTCAGCCTTGCGGGGCGCCGCCGCGGAGGCCGAGGCCGAGGAGGCGGCGGGCTGCTGGGCGCCCTGGGCGTCAGGGGGCACGGACGCGGCAGCGCCGTCCCCTCCTGAACCTTCAGGCTCGGCTCCCTCCTTCTCCTCTTCCGGCACAGGGTCCACCATGGCTGAGCCCTGTCCTTTTGTGGAGTCTCTGCGGATGACAAGGTAGGGACACCGAGGAATACATGAGAGCGGTTCCGTCTGCCCCATTCATATACACCCCCTCCCAACTTAATCCGCTTTGGGATTAGGCTCAGAGGCCCCGGGGAACGTAAATCATAATACCGCTGTCCTGAAAACCCAGGCGGGGGGTGGGAGGGGGCGGGTACTGGTGCAAGGAGAAAAGCCTCAACCTCCGTCAGCCCCGGTGTGCAGGGCAGGGTCGTGGGACCCGGCTCCCCAGGACATCTGGCCCGCTGGATGCATCTCCTTCCTGCTGCAAGTTAAAATGAAAAGATCGCGGTGCAGGCAGTGGCCGGCCAGGGAGGCAGTGGAGGATTCCCGGGAGGATTAGTGTATTTGTTTGTAGCTTAGGCGGGGACCCGGGACGCAGCTTTGCAGGAACAAAAAAAAAAAAAAAAAAAAAAAAAAAAAGAGGCCTGTTCATCCTCAGAGCTCATTGCTGCGAGGACCCCATTTGCCTAGGGAAGAAGTTTATTTGGGATTAGGCCCAGAAGCCCTGTGATTTGTATGATAAATTTACATGAGATATACCATACGATTTCCCCCTGCCAAGGGAGACCCGGGTCCGGAGCTGATGGAAGGGCAAAGCAAAATGCCTCAATTACAAAAGGCCTCCCCGGGAGGGGTGTTCGATCCTGGCTCTGCCTTTTGGGCAGGGCTTGCTAGGAGCTGTGCCCGCCCCCACCCCCACCCCTCGCGGGTGTTTGCTGGGGATGGGGAAGGCGCCTGGGTCCTCTCAAATGCACCCGATGCCCTCCAAGTCTGAATGTGCTAAAGGCACCAATCCACCCCAGTCTAGGCTCGGACACCTGCCCCTGGATATCCTCCGAGTCCCCCTACCGTATCTCAGTGAGGTGGGCTCCGGGGACTTTGCCTGCCCAGCCACGCCAGTGCCCGCTGCTCCCGGGTCTCCCGGCCGGTTCACTCACCACACGTTCCGGGCTCCGGCCCCGCGCGGAGGGCTTTTGTTCGCAGCTCGCCGCTCTCCCCTGCGCGTCTTCAATCCCCGCGCCGGCGGGGTCGGGTTACTAACGGCTGCAGGCGCGGTAGGAGCCCCAGCTGCCACCGCAGCCACCGCCAGCGTCTCTCCATGGGGCCCGCACACATCCCAGACGCTACCTACACGCGGGAGGGGGAGTGCGACAAGGCCTCCCTAAAATAACGCAGCGCTGCTCCCTTCCCTCACGCTGATTCTTTTAAAAAAGGAAGCCGGGTTCCATCGCTGCTGCATCCCTCGCTGCCTCTCCAACCGGGAAGGTACCGCAGGTCTGGCGTCGCCCTCAGCGCCTCCTGGTGGACATTCAATGTTGGTTTGTTTGCTTAGAGGGCGAAGAGAAATTATATATACATATGAAATATGTTTTTATATATGAAATATAAATATATACATATGTAAAAATATATGGAATATATTTTCTATATGAAATATAAATATATATGTATATTTTGTAGAGATGGATGTATATACATATATATACATATATACATATACGTATATATACATATATATATATACACATACATACATACATATATATGTATATATATATATTTGGGGGAATATATATTCCCCCAAATACATATTCCCCCAAATAAATATATTCCCAAATATATATTCATATCCCAAATAGGGATATAGGTGAATACACACACACTTACTTGGAGCATATGTCCACTGAGAAACTAATCTTTAAGCACCTTCACTGGGTAGAATGAAGGAATAGTTTGGCTTGCTTCTCAAGGGAACCCTGAGAAACATATAAACTTGATAGTAACTAATTGAGTAGAAATATGGTTCCTAATCCAAATTATTAATGTTACTTTTTAAGAAAAACTAAGCGCTCAGATTGTTTTGAGGCAAGCAGAAGATGTGTGACCAGTGTTTAATGCAAATTTGGGGGACTTCCTGGTTCCAGATAATACGCATTAGAACCAGTTAGCGCTGTTTAATGGGTGTTATTTTGAGACACCTCCTCCCCACCTTTTTTCCATTTGGAGTGGTTTTGGCCACAGGAAGCAGAAGGGAGGCCTGGAGGGAGCTTGCTGGGTGCGTGGGACATAATATTAGAGAGCATGGTAAACTATGTTGTCAATAATCTTGATGTTGTCAGATGGTAATGAGGAGCAAGTGAAGGATTGAAAGCAGAAAAATGACGTGGGTTGATTTATATTTTCAGAACGTAACTCTAGCAGCAATGGAATGAGGGCTTTAGGGGAGGTCAACGGGAGGCCGGAAGCCCTGTTAGCTGTACCATCGCCCAAGGCAGGAAAGGTTGGGACTTGAGGGGGAACAGCAGCAGGACAAGTAGGTCTGGTTGAGCTGGGGGGTGTACAGATTCCTGAAATAGACAAAGAATGTTCAAAGATAGCTTGGCCCTGGGGGTGTGAGAAGCAGTGAAGGGTCAGGGATACTTCCTGGAGCAGTGAGGTAGCTGGGTGCACCCAGTGAGAGTACGGAGCCAGGAGGGAGGAGTAGGTGATGAGGAGAGCCTGGGAGAGAGGAGTTTCTTCTTGGACCACTTGCATGTAAGGTGGAGCTGCCCAGCAGGTGGCTGGGAAGTTGTGTAAGACGTCTCGACTGGAGCTAGAGTTTAGGACATCATCACCACATACGGTGTTCCTAAAACCAGCAGTGGGAGTGAGATCACCCAGCAAGGGCAGGAGGAGTGACAAGGGAGGCAGGCAGGGCATGATGAGGCTGCTAAAGGAACAGGAGTCCATGAAGGGGACCAGTCAGCACTAGCACGAAAGTTGAGGTCCTGTGAGGCTAACAACAGAGCACTCCAGGAGGGGGTACCCTAGTGTCGAGGCCACAGAGGTCTAGAAGGATTTCCCCTGGCATCAAATACCCACTGAAATTGGCAGTGACGGGGTTTTTGGTGACATCAACAAAAACAGCCTCAGTATCGTCCTGGGGGTCAATGCCAAACTGCAGGAGGTTGAGGTTTCGGGGGAGGTGAGAAAGTATCACTGATTCTTTGACATTTGGATGAGAGCGTTTGGAGCTGTAAAGGGCTTGAGACCTCATCCCACTGACATGCGGACACATTAGCCTGCCAGTTTCATAGATGCTGGACAAGCATGTCCTTGGTCAGAAACAAAGGACTTTGTTACTTCTGGCACAGCAGACAGCAGGAGGTCCGTGTTTTTGTTGCCTCCCCTGTGCCCAACTCCCTCGGAGCCATGGGGAGATGGGCCCAGATAGCTATTTTACATACAATGGGTTTGTGTCACAGGTGAATGACCCTACTAAATTTAGTATCTCTTCATCTTTTCAGGGCGGGGACTAGCAGACCTGCTCAACCTTTGCCCCAGAGGGAGGCAATATCTTGGTTATCTGGGACCGAGATCAAGTCTTTTCTCTGACCTGGAGGGAGACTCCTTCTCTCTCTGTCTTCCAGGGATGTGGGCTGTACACACATCCTTGGAAAATAGTCCAGAATAAAAGCCTGTACAAGATATGCAGAAATGCCATGGAGAATTGCTCTCAACAGAGAAAAGGAGCAATTGATCAGATTTGCTAGTAAGAGTTGGGGCTGGGATTCGGACCTGGCTCTGTCTGATTCTGAAGTGGATCTCATGCCTTGTAATGCATCTAGAAGTAAAGTAAAGGATCTATGGATTCAGATGAGTGGACTAGTTACAGTTAGTGGACTAGTGGACTACAGTGGGCTAGTAAATAGTTACTATTCATTTGGATAAATCTCATCTTACAGGTATGGTCAGAATCAATCAGGAAACATCTGTAGTATCTGTAAGTTTTAAAGGGGAAGCCCAACAAATGTCCCACCTTTGATTAAGGAATGATTCACCTACGGGAAAGGTCAGGGAAGGAGAGGGCATGGAAAGGGGTCCCTGAAATAGGACACTGATCTCTAGCCAGCCACTTGAGCAGAACTGACTTGGCAAACAGTGGGGGTACTACTGAATTATCCTGGATCTCTCACCTCTCATCTTTAGGTGCCTTGGACATTTCAGGAGCTGGGTTTCAAACAGGTTAAGTACTGGCTTCCTTCAGGTTGGGAGTCCTAGCCTGCCAAACATCAAAGGTATTAAATCCAGTTTTATTATGGCAGCCAGTAAAGAAAGCAGCCCAGTTTGGGAACATGCATCTGCCCCTTGTGAGTGAGGTTGCGGACATGGTGATGAGGAAGGTGACTCTTAGAGTCATACAGACTACTCGTTCAAACGGCCGCTAACCAGGCTGTATGATTTCAGGCAAGCTTCTTAGCTCCTCTGAGCCTCAGCTTCCTCAAAAGAGGAGCCACAATATGGACTGTTATTTTGCGTTGCACAGGCCTTTAGAGATGATAATTTACTAAGTACCTTGTTAGATCCCTTAATAGAACAGCTCACTGGCAGCCTGGGAGCTATAACAAATTACCATGAACATAAACAACAAACATTCTCACAGTTCTGGAGGCTGGGACGTCCAAGATCAAGGTGTGGTGTTTGGTGAGGGCCCCACTTCCTGGTTTGCAGATAGCCAGCCTCTTGTAACCTCACCTGGCGGAGAGCAGAGAGAGAGCAAGTTCTGTCCTGTCTTTTCTTATAAGGACACAAAGCCCATCAAGAGGGCTCCAACCCCATTACCTAGTTACCTCCATCTCCAAATACCATCACACTGGGGGTTAGGATTTCAACATTTGAATTTGGGGGAGACACAACCATTCAGTCCACAACACTCACTTAATTTGGACCAAAAGACCCTCCTACAATGTAGACACTATTATCTCCATTTAAGTTCATTTTTCTCAGTCCTCACCACCTACCTCAGCTCCGTGCACTTGTGTTTCTTCCCTCTTCTCAATATAATCCTATTCATAGAATGGAGATTATTCCATCTAAAGCTCTAAATCAAGAGTTGGTAAACTATGATCTGTGGGCCAAATCTACTCACTGACTGTCTTTGTGAATAAAGTTTTATTGAAACACAGCTATGTTTATTTGTTTGCATGTTGTCTGTACTACCTTTTGGCAACAGTATCGGAATTGAGTAGTTTTGAAAGAGACTGTATGTATGACTCACAAAGTTTAAAATGTTTGCTGTCAGGCTCTTCGAAGAACAAGTTTGCCAGTCTCTGTTCTAATGACTGATGATAGCTTTTTGCCCAGCTATCAGTTTATTGACTTGCACCTCCAAATTCACTCTTCCTGCTCTGGGAGAGTGGACTGTGTGCATTTTCTACCTGACAGTAAGCACAATGCTAAGGTTAGCCAGTAGAGGGAGCCAGAGGGACGTTGCAGGAGAAAGGGGCTTCTCTTCCTGGTTCCTTTGTGCTGTGATTTCTGCTTTTTCTTGTTCCTGCTGCCTGATGAGTGGTGTGGGTGTGGGGGAACATCCTGTGACACTTTGCTCCAGCTGTGTCCCCAGAGCCATCAGTGACTCACAGCCCCGGCCCAGGTCTGGTGAGCACCTTCCTGGGCCTTCCTGAGGCAGACACCACAGATGCTAAACCGCATGCCCCATAGTGGTTCTCTGACTCCCTTTCTCCAGTCTAGTCTACCTCTAAAGATGATTTCCTGTTTGCCTGTGGAGCAGCCCTGCCCCAGACAAACTTCTCTGCCATCCAGGGAGCTGCAATCACACCTTTCCCAATAGGCTCTGAATCCCAACCCCGAGTGGGGGGGGGGGGGGGTTCCCTTCCAAGTTGTCCCTTCTGAGTACTCTCTCTCAGCCTTAGGGAACCCTTGAGAGTTCTCTGTATATCTATATTTATTCTCCTTTTATAGCTTAATGCCTCCTTATATGAGCTTCCTTTGTAGATTACTGTCTGGTTTCTGCCTCCTGACTAGATCAGTGTAATGCACAGTGCAAAATGTAACCCATTCCCAGTTCTTGGGACTAAGGCCTTCAGAAGAAATTCAGGACAAACTGGCACGTAAAAGGTAATATTAGTTAAAAATAAAATGTTTAGGGGCACTTGGGCGGCTCAGTCGGTTAAGCATTCAACTTGTGGTTTCGGCTCAAGTCATAATCTCACAGTTCATGAGTTTAAGCCCTGCATCAGGCTCTGTGCCGACAGCACAGAGCCTGCTTGGGATTCACTCTCTTTCTCTCTCTGCCCCTCCCTGGCTTGCTCTCTCTCTCTCTCTCTCTCTCTCTCAAAATAAATAAATGAGAAGAAATTGTTTATTTCGTATTTTGTTGGAGTAATATGTGTTTGTGACAGTAGGAAAAGAGAAAATACAGGAAGGGAAAAAACTGTAGGAAAAGAATCACTCAAAGACTACCAGCTTGGTTACAACTCGGTGTGTAGGCAGTGGGGACTTGTAAAGCTGCAGGAGGACACGTTCCTGTCTGTTTTCACTCACAACTGCCTAGGGCCTGGCCCATAGTAGGTCCTCCTGCTGAATGGGTCAACAAGAGTGCGTGAACGCGTCTAATTGGTGTTACTTTGCTCACCATATATACAAGGAAAGTGGCCTTTGTCAAAGTATTTTTGAGCTGTTAAGCCACTTTGATGACTTTTTGGGAGTTAGCCACTTTGATGACTTTTTGGGAGTTCGGTATGATAAGCAGGTGATGCTCATAGGGACAGGAGAGACCAACCTGCCCTAGACCACGGAGGTGCCTCAGCAAGGGAATCTAGGAGTCTTACAGTTCATCTGATGGGGTTTTCTCTCACTTTAAGAAGGGCCACACCTCATTCCATCCACCGCCCTCCCCTGCCATGACATTGGAGAAGTGTCCTTGTTCCTGAGTATGACCATGCACTGGGGTGGCGGGGGGGGGGGGGGGGGGGGTCCTGCCCCATGGCTGTTTTGTCTGTGAACAAAATGGATCTGCTCAAAAGAGCGGGCTGTTCTTCAGGAGCTGGCCTTGTTTCCAGCCCCTCTGCCTCTCTCACTGGGTTGTCTGTCTCTGGCATGAAGCCGCCTGCGTGATCAGCACTTTAGGGGCCTTCCTTTTTTTTTTTTTTAAGATTTATTTTTGAGAGAGAGAGAGTCAGAGCGTGAGTTGGGGAGGGGCAGAGAGAGAGAGGGAGACACAGAATCCAAAGCAGGCTCCAGGCTCTGAGCTGACAGCACAGAGTCTCGACAGGGCTGGAACTCACAAACCTAGAGGTCATGACCTGAGCCGAAGTCAGACCCTTAACTGACTGAGCAGCCCAGGAGCCCCGGGGCCCTTCCATTTTGAAAGTGGCTACTCTGAAGTTACAGCTTCTGTTCCCCACAGGCCACTTCCCCCACTGTCTGCGACACACACGCACACACACTCTTACTAATTCCTTTTTTATGTAATGGACAGTCCTAACTTCAAATGTTGTGCACCGTTACTCTCATAATGTCTTAAACCAGTCTTTCTGATGTTTATACTTGGAGATTCAGAGATGAATCATATTCCATTACTGGAGATTGTGGCCCCTGTTTGCCTGTTCGTCTTGGGAATCAGGAATCTGCCATCAGGCTCTATTTTACCCATCCAGATGTGTCCATCAATCACACAAGAACAACAACAACAAAAGCAATGAAAACTTGCTATTAAAAAGCACCAAGCTTGGCCAGGAAGCCTGGGGGGGGGTACCGAGAAGGTTGAGACTGACCCTCCCCCTTGAGTGCCAGTTGAAGTAACAATACCCAAATATTCAAGAAGTTCAATGATAATAGGGTTCAATCAGTTACAAGAGTTGGTAAACAACTTAAAAGAGTAACCACAAGGCAGAATGTCATTAATGCATTGCTAACTAGCGCATGACTAATTACCATACAGTGTTAGGTAAGTTCTTCAACCTCTCTGAGTCTGATTTCCTTTCTGGATTGTATTTGTTTGCTAAGGCTGCTGTAACAATCTCACACACCGGGTGCTTCAACAATGGAAATTTGTTGTCTCACAGTCTGGAAGTGCAAGATCAAGTTGTGAGAAGGGTTGCTTCATTCTGACATCTCTCTCTTTGGGACATCTTTCTTTGGCCTAATCTCTTCTTTTTTTTTTTTTTTTTAATTTTTTTTTTCCAACGTTTTTTATTTATTTTTGGGACAGAGAGAGACAGACAGAGCATGAACGAGGGAGGTGCAGAGAGAGGGAGACACAGAATCGGAAACAGGCTCCAGGCTCCGAGCCATCAGCCCAGAGCCCGACGCGGGGCTCGAACTCACGGACTGCGAGATCGTGACCTGGCTGAAGTCGGACGCTTAACCGACTGCGCCACCCAGGCGCCCCTGGCCTAATCTCTTCTTATAAGGACACGAGCCCACCAGGATGACCCCACTTAACCTCTTTATAGGCCCCCATCCCCAGTTGCATTTGAGGTACACGGGGGTTTAGGACAGCAACGTGGAGTTTTGAGGGGACATAATGCAGCCCATAATACTGATAAAATGGAAATAATGGTTCCTGGCTATCTGCAGTCATTCAGATTTTGATCGAGTGCCTATAGTTTGCTAAGCCCTGAGATCACTCTCGTGGGGCCCTATTATTAAGAGAAAAGGGGAGATGGTTATAGATCAGTCCCAGCAGTGCTGGGAAGGAGGACTGTTGGGAGTTCATTGAGTCAGGCACAAGACTGCCATGGCCTGAACGAGGGCAGCCGCGGTGAGGACAGAGGACAGAGGGAATAGAAAAATGTTAAAAGATATTTACTGTTGCACGATTAGGTGTGACTCAAAATTCTTAGGTTTCTGGCTTGGACAACTGGATGTGGGGGGAGGGTTGTGGCATTTGCTGAGTTGGAAAATAGAGTAAGAGGAAGAAGTTTTGGCAAAGATGATGAGTTACACTTTAGACCTGTTATTTACTTATTTATTTATTTATTTATTTATTTATTTATTTATCATCATGGTAAGTACACTCTTTAATCCCCATCCCCTATTTCCCCCATCCCCCACCCACCTCCCCTCTGGTAACCATTAGTTCTCTATAGTTAAGAGTCTGTTTCTTGGTTTGCCTCCCTCTTTCTTTTTTTCTTTCCCTTTGCACATTAGTTTTGTTTCTTAAATTCCACATATGAGTGCAGTCATATAGTATTTGTCTTTCTCTGCCTGACTTATTTCGCTTAGCATAATACTCTCTAGCTCCATCCGAGTCATTGGAAATGGCAAGATTTCCTTCTTTTTTATGGCTGAGTAATATTCCATTGTGTGTATATACCACATCTTTATCCCTTCTTCAGTCACTGGACACTTGGGCTGTTTCCATAATTTGGCCACTATAAATAATGCTGCTCTGAACATCTGATAATGTATCTTTTTGAAAAAAAATTTTTTTATGTTTTTATTTATTTATTTTTGAGAGAGACAGAGACAGCACCAGCAAGGGAGGGACAGAGAGAGAGAAAGAGGGAGAGAGAGAATACCAAGCAGGCTCCACACCGTCAGCACAGAGCCTGATGCCAGGCTCCAGCTCCCGAAACCATGAGATCATGATCTGAGCTGAGACCAAGAGTCAGAGGCTTAACCGACTGAGCCACCCAGGCATCCCACCCCGTGTGTATCCTTTTGAATTAGTATTTTTGTATTCTTTGGATAAATACGCAGTAGTGCGATTATTGGATTGTAGGGTAGTTCGATTTTGAGGACCCTCCATGCTGTTTTCCACAGTGGCCACACCAGTTTGCATTCCTGCCAATAGCATATGACAGTTCCCTTTTCCCCACGTCCTCGTTCAAGCCCCACATTGGGTGTGGGGCTTACTTAAAGATAAAAAAAATTTTTTTTAAATAAGGTTTTTGCTGAGACTTAAAGGAGATGAATATGTTCAGCACATAGCACAATATGCCCATGTACCTGGTGCAGAGTAAGCCTCAACAAACAGGCCATCAATAGTTAGTAGTAGTTTGGATGAAATGAGCAAATCCAAGCTTTCTTTTGGTTGATTTCCCTTGCACGTGTAGAATGTGTCTCTAACTTGGCCTTCAGTTCCTCTGCTCCATTTGGAAACCTTGCCCTCTACTTATTTTGCCTTTTGTTTCTGGGGATCGGAGGATTTGCCTGTTGCTCTGAGAGAGCTGAGTAGCAGGCGGGATTGTTTTGGGTTGCCCAAGGCAAATTTCCAGAGGGGACCTCGAGGCTCACTTCACCTTTTGACCTCCAGGTGGCGCCACGCCGCCGCTTATCTCTTGGCTCTGGCGCCAATCTTCTAAAGTGAGAAACCGGGCCTGAAAACACCAAAAGTAATCCCTAAAACCCAGAGAGGTGCTGAGTGCACCTGAGAGACTATTTCACAAGGCAACTTTGAAGACAATATCTTCTTCATTTTTGGCCTTGGACTTGACTTGTACCCACCATTCCCTAAGGAGGCCCTGCTGTTTGATGCTTCTGTGTCTCTGCACGTACTCTTTGCAGTACTTGATCCATGCTACTCTGTGTCACCAACTCCCTCTTGCCTCACAGAACTCGGCTCAAATGTCGCCTCCTCAGTGGAGCCTTCCCTGATTAGATCTCCATTCTGGGTTGTGCTTTTACCACACCCTGAGCATTGCATTTGGATGGCATCCCAATGTATATTTTTAGACATTTTGTTATAGAGAACTTCAAATACCAAAAAATAGGGGGAGCCTGGGTGGCTCAGTCTGCTAAGCGTGTGATTTCATCAAAGGTCATGGTCTCACCGTTCGTGGGTTCTGGCCCCGTGTCGCGCTCTGTGCTGGCAGCTCGGAGCCTGGAACCAGCTTCGGATTCTGTCTCTCTCCCTCTCTGCCCCTCCCCTGCTCGTGCTCTGTCTCTCTCTCTCTCAAAAATAAATAAACATTTAAACAAAATGGAATTAAGTGACCTAATAGCATCAGTCTTGCCGAACTGTAATTTCTGAATTTCTTACATGGTTCGTGCATTAGACAGTGGCCTCTGGGGGCAGAGGAACTGTATTTTATGGCATGTGTCCCCAGCCCCTGTGCCTGACATAAATATTTAATAAAGATTTGAGGAATAAGTGGAAGCACGTACACATGGTCCTGTTTCCCTACTCCACCGTTCCCCGTTTTTATCTTTTTTGGGAGTCTCTTCCCATCCTGCCTTTGGTCTTTGAGGCAAGCAGAGAGGCAGCTGTGGGCTGCCGCATACACATGTGACCACATTTCAACTCTGTCTTTTTTTGTGAACATGACAAAGTGGTTAATGTTTCTGAGCCTCAGTTACATTATTTGTAAAAAAAAAAAAAAGAAAGAAAAAAAAAAGAAAGAAAAGAAAAGAAAAAGGAAGGAAGGAATTATGCCTGCTTTGCAACACTCTTATGAGAATCAGATAAGATACCCGCTTGCTTGGCACATAGTAGGTATGCAGTAAATGCTACTTTCCTTTCCTGTGGGTTTATGTTGGTTCCAAGGAAATGACTTCATCCTTGGGGGAGAATGGCTGTTATTCATCACGCAGCTGGAACAATGACAACATGTATCTTCGGGAAACACCGGCTTCCCCTGCCTGGCATAGGAAGTGAAATGTCAGCCCCCTATGTGTCCACGCCCACTGTATCTGACAAGGGAAGCCAGACTGGCCAAGCCAAAACGAGAAGGGGCCGCAGGGTCTCTGCACTGCACCCTCACCATTCGACTTGTCTTTTCTTCCTCCTTTATTCATTCAGCAGACGCTCCATGGTCTTGAGTGCCTTCTGTGCGCAGACCCGGGGCTAGGTGCTAGGGCTGTGGTGAACAGACGGACTTGGCCGTGCCCTCACAGAACCTGAGCTGTCTGTGGGTGGGGTGGAGGTAGAGACAGGTACACCTTGCAACAAGGGATAAGGGCAAGGAATAAGCAGTGTGGGCTATGATAGGGAATGACAAGGGGATCTCACCTAGTCTGGGGAATAAGAGGGCCCCCTTGGGGAAGTGACAGTAAAGCCAAAATATTAAGAACAAATGGGAGGGGCGCCTGGGTGGCTCAGTGGGTTAAGCGTTGGACTTCAGCTCTGGTCTTGATCTGAATCATCCTGCTGTCAGAGAGGAGCCCACTTCGGATCCTCTGTCCCCCTCTCTCTCCACCCCTCTGCCACTCATTCTCTCTCACTCTCTATTTCTCTCTCTCAATAAATAAATAAACTTAAAAAAAACAGGAGTTAGCCAGGCCAAGCATGTGGGGAGAAGAGAACCCCTCCCTCCTCCCACCTTGGGTCATCCTCTTTCCCTTCATGCAGTGCCCTGCGTGTACATGCAACCCAGAGCTCTACCTGGGCCCCCCTCCCAAGCCTCCTGGGCTAGAGTCTCCTTCTCACCGAGTAAGTCACTCTAAGATGGTAGCTGAGAAATGTGTTTTCTTCAAGGAGCACTTGCCTTCTGCTCAAGGATGCTTACAGAGGAACCATCTTTAAAGAACAAATTCCAAATACTGAGACTCTCAGGCACTTTCTGGCCAGTTTTGGGGAATCCAAGTGGCTGTAGGCTCTCTCCTGAGTACAAGCTTCTGCCTCACGGAGCGATCTTTCTTCTTTCTCTGTGTCACTCCTCCCCTTAGCCTCTCTGCATCAGAGCAATGTGGCAATATCCAGAGCCCATGCTTCCTGACCGGGCACAGCTCGAAGCCAGGGCCGGGGGGTGGGGGGGGTGCAGCTCAGGGGATCTGGGAGGGCACGCAGGTGTTCTGTTGCCTGGCAACAGAACCCAGCCCCCGGGGCAGAAAGTGAACTTGACGCAGCCCAGGGTGAGGTCAGCCCACAGATAGTCTGTGGACCTCAAAAGGAAATGAAAGTTCACCAAGAATGGAGCCAGTCTGTTTTCATTTCCTTTTCTTGACTGAGCTGGCAGATGAGGGCAACACTGGCAAACAAAGGTGAGATCCTGGATGCCCTCTGTGGAAGGGGTGGAGAAGCCTGTTCCTAGTCAGACTATAGCCATATGCTGTCCCAAATGCTGTGCTGTTTGGGGGTTTTATGCACAGCTTGGATATAGACAATGCTATCAAAGTGACACTAATCTGGGCAGAAAGACAATACAAATAGTTGTTGCTAAGATTCATATGCCAGGCACTTTTCACTTTGCCACATACTTTTTGCTTTTTAGTGAATGCTCCTGGTGACCCTAAGATGTGGGGATTAGCCAGTTGACAGTAGACACATGAACAGATTTAGAGGAATTAAAATGCCCAAGGTCACACAGCTGGCGTGTGGTGGGACGGGCTTGGAAAGCCATCGAAAGCCCTTCTCCAGTACTGAGAGACTCTAATCATTCATTCATTCATTCACCCATTCAGTAGAAATTTCCTGAGCTCCTTCCATGTGCCAGGCAGTGTTTGAGGTAAGGCGAACCAAATCCTGCTCTCGTGGAGGTAAATCCTAGTGAGGAGAATGGGAATAAGGAAGGAAAATTAAAAAGATAATTTCACAGAAGTGCCATGCGAAATAAAGTGGGGTAACAGAGCCGTGTAGACTGAACGGTCAGGGAAGATGTCCCTGAAGAAGCGACATCTGGGTCAAAAGGAGCGGCGGTGGGAATGTTCTGAGGGAAGGCAGGGGAATGGCTTTGGCACCTTTGAGAAACAGAGTACTGGACTTCAATGGTTTCTAAGGGAACTGTGACTCTAGACTGACTTTCTTTTTACATGTTTATTTTGAGAGGGGGAGGGGCAGAGAGAGAGAGAGAGAGAGAGAATCCCGACTCAGGGCTCGACCCCCACGAACCCATGAGATACTGACCTGAGCTGAAATCAAGAGTCAGAGCTCAACCGACTGAGCCACCCAGGTGCCCCTAGACTGATTTTCAAGATCTTGATTGGGATAAATGTCCTGTACTTGGGCTCAGGGCAACTGCCTAAACACAGGACATGGTGGATTGGCCTGCACCAGCCTGGCTGACGGGCGCTTCAGCTTCTGTGATCTGGCAGGTTTAACGTAGTCCAGAGTTACTCTGATAAAAGTAGGGTCTGGGGTGGAGTAGGGCATTGGCCCTCTCCCTGGAGCCTCCACCTGGAGACTTGAGCATACTCTGGGCACTGACTTGCACTTTCTTTTAAATTTATTTATTTATTTTGAGAGAGAGAGAGGGCACAAGTTGGGGAAGAACAGGGAGAGGAGAGAGAGAATCCTAAGCAAGCTCCACGCTGTCAGTGGACAGCCTGATGCAGGGCTTGAACTCACAAACCACAAGATCATGACCTGAGCTGAAATCAAGAGGCGGACGCTTGGGGCACCTGGGTGGCTCAGTCGGTTGAGTGTCTGACTTCGGCTCAGGTCACGATCTCACCGTTCGTGGGTTTGAGCCCTGCCTCGGGCTCTGGGCTGACCGTTCAGAGCCTGGAGCCTGCTTCTGTGTCTCCCTCTCTCTCTGCCCCTCCCCCACTCATGCTCTGTCTCTCTGCCTCTCGAAAATAAAGAAACGTTAAAAAAAAAAAAAAAAAGAGGCAGAGGCTTAACGGACTGAGCGGCCCAGGCGCCCCAAATCCAGGCATTTTAAGGTTACTTGATGCGTATCAATGAATTGCTTAGAAGTATGCTCTGGTTAACACCTAGCTAATTAGTGGAACCAGGATTAAAATCCAGATTGGCATGGGGGTGCCTGGCTGGCTCAGTTGGTAGAACATGTGACTCTTGATCCTGTGGTCCTGAGTTCAAATCCCACATTGGGTGTAGAGCTCACTTAAAAAAAAGTCCAGATTAGCTCAAGCCATGAAATCTCTGTAAAGATGTTCAAAGACTAATTAACATGGTTGTCTCTGGGGAGGGTAGCTAGTTGCTGAAGAATCCCCTCCCCGTGCCTCTCAGAGAAGACCTGATCGAAAATGAGCTGGACTGACTCATGAGATAGAAGACCCTAGCTTTTGAACTGCTCGGACGTCAGCCAGATAGTTGTATCCTCTGCAGCTGGTTCTGGCAATTCTGAGTAGAGGGACCGTGGCTGTGTGAGAACCCACACACTCCACCTAAAGACACTCAGTTCGAACGCCTTTATACATGGTGCTGGGCACACAGCAGTTGGGAGTCCTCTGAGGCCGCCCAGAGGTTGCTGGAAGGGCTAAGCCTGTGCTCCTGTGGCTGGCTGGCTGGGTAGGTGGACGCGGCCTCCATCTGAGCCCCGAGTCTCTTCCAAGGCCTGATTCTTCTGGCCAGTGCCCTCAGGTATGGTAAGGAGAGGAGGCAACCCTGAATGCCTTACCTAAGTGACAGGGAGGAGGTGACCCACAGAGGGCCTTCCTGTGGGGACAGGGCATATCTTGGCCCCCTATCCAGGGCCAGCTGCATGGGCAGAGACCTGCACAGTCTCCCAGGGCCCCGAATTCAGTAGAACCCTGCCCTTAGTTTAATGCTCTTCTGCTCTCATCTTGGAATTCTTTTTTTTTTTTTTTTTTAAGATTTTATTTTTAAGTAACCTCTACACTCAGTGTGGGGCTCAAACTTACAACCCTAAGATCAAGAGTTGCATGCTCTACCGACTGAACCAGCCAGGCGTCCCTCATCTTGGAATTCTTAATTTTTAAGCAAGGGGCCCCATATTTTCATTTTGCACTGGGTCCTGCAAATTATGTAGCTAGTCCTGTCTCTGTTGATTACAGGAGAGCAGTGACGCTGTTTTTTGCTGCCTTAATGCTACAAAAGCAAGACCCTGGATTTGCCTGGAAACCTCCTGGGCCTCTAGTCCTGAAGCGGAGTCCTTTGCCTAGAGGAGAAGGAAGAAGAGGGCAGGGGGAGGGGAATGAGAACTCTGGAAACGTTTTGAGGCCTGCCTGTCCTGACATGTCACCTATACTTCCTCATTGCACAAGGGTGGGTCCCCGGGGGAAAACATCCAGTCAGCAGCCAGTTCATACTGGTGCGCTTAGAGCCTGGGCCCGGCTATGTTTCAGCCTGACCTATGATCCAGAGGGGAAGAGATTGGGTGTCTGCTCAGGGCTGGACTTTGGCATAAGCACATTATCTACACATGCTACAACGACAATATTATATCCCAAAATATATGTCTTGAGACTATGTATCTATAAAAATATTATATATTTTACCAAAGATGAAACTGAGTGTTAAATAATTGGTACAACACCCCCCCGCCAAATATAACACAGAAGGAAAAGGAATCTTTTATTTTTTTAAACAGATGGCTTCTTTTTAAGCTTTTCCCTATTTGTTTCTCTTCCTTCCTTCCTTCCTTCCTCCCTTCCTTCCTTCCTTCCTTCCTTCCTTCCTTCCTTCCTTCCTTCCTTCCTCCCTCTTTCTTTCTTTCTTTCTTTCTTTCTTTCTTTCTTTCTTTCTTTCTTTCTTTCTTTCGTGGGGCAGAGGGGCAGAGAGAAAGGGAGAGAGAGAACCCCAGGCAGGCTCCCCACTGTCAGTGCAGAGCCCCACACAGGGCTCAAACTCACAAACCAGTGAGATCATGACCTGAGCTAAAAATCAAGAGTAGGAGGCCTAACCGGCTAAGCCACCCAGACGCACTGGAATCATTTTTAACCCTATTTTCCAGAGGCAACCACAGATAACATTTGGTAATTTCTAAATGAGGAGCTAGCTCTGGAACGATACACAAAAAGTCACTGCAGTTGTCTCTGGGAAGAATTGGTGGGAGACAAATTTTACTTCTCACTTTGGTACATTTTGAATTTTGTGCCATGTGCGTGTAATATAAAGATGCATTGGGGCGCCTGGGTGGCTCAGTCGGTTGAGCGTCCGACTTAGGCTCAGGTCACGATCTCGTGGTCTGTGAGTTCGAGCCCTGCCATCTGGCTCTTTGCTGACAGCTCGGAGCCTGGAGCCTGCTTCTGATTCTGTGACTCCCTCTCTCTGCCCCTCCCCCACTCATGCTCTGTCTCTCTCTGTCAAAAATAAAATAAACATTAAAAAAATATAAAGATGTATCATTTTCTGTAAATAATGGTAAGGAGTAGGCTCTTTGGACTATACGAGAAGCTAATACTCTAGTTATCTGGACTGCTTGGAGAATGTAACTTATGGTTTCTTTACAGTTAAGCTTATCCATAGTGCATTTAAAATGTATTTATAAAACTTTGCTTTAGATAGAACTTCCCGGGGCACCTGGGTGGCTCAGTCGGTTGGGCCTCCAACTCGTGATTTCATGATCTCACGGTTCGTGAGTTCAAGCCCTGTTTCCGGGCCTGCTTGGGATTCTCTTTCTCTCCCTTTCTCTTTGTCCCCCCCCGTTTGCACTCGCTCTCTAAAAATAAATAAACTTAACAAAACTGCTTTAAAAACAAATAGAATTTCCCTGAGACAGACCCTGAAGCAGGCACTCTTGTGTTCTCTCAACATGGCTCTGGGCATCAGCATAGGAAGCCGTGTTCCCACACGCCTCTTTTCCCCATGTATTTGCTTTGGAGGTGGGGCGCCTAGGTGGCTCAGTTGGTTGAGTCTCCCACTCTTGATTTCGGCCCTAGGTCATGATGCCAGGGTTGTGGGAGGGAGCCCGGCGTCAGGTTCTGCACTGAGCGTGGAGCCTCTCTCTCCCTCTAAAATAAAGTAGGGGCACCTGGATGGCTCAGTTGGTTAAGCATCTGACTTTGGCTCAGGTGATGACCTCACAGCTCATGGGTTCAAACCCCATGTCAGGCTCCGTGCTGACAGCTCAGAGCCTGGAGCCCACTTCAGATTCTGTGTCTCCCTCTCTTTCTGCCCCTCCCCTGCTTACACGCTGTCTCTGTCTCTCTCAAAAAATAAAGTAAACAAAACAAAACCCATATTCTAGTTTTAACTCCACCACTAGGAGTTGTGAGTTACTTGCTTTCTTCCTCAATAAAATAAGGATACAGGATGACCATTTCTTCTTCGTAACTGAAATCCCAGAAGTTCTAAAAACTGAGTTTCTTCTCCCCTTAGTGTGGCATAAAAACTGGTTAGGCGACACAATCTGACCTGAACTAATGTGAGGTCATGTATAGTTTTATTTATCGTGTTTCATGTGACTGTGTCAACATTTCACCGCATAAAAGTGAATGTGTGGGCTGTCCAGTGCTGTAACCAGACACCAGGAGGGATGTTATATAATTTGCAGTAATAGGCTCCTTATCACTCTTATAAAATCCAAGGAATTCAGACTTCCAAAACACCTCTAGCCCAAGAGTGACAAGAAAGATAAGGTATTAGAAAGCCGAAGGACAGGGGCGCCTGGGTGGCTCAGTCGGTTAAGCTCAGGCTCCAGCTGGCTCCAACTTCAGCTCAGGTCACGATCTCACGGTCTGTGAGTTAGAGCCCCGCGTCGGGCTCTGGGCTGATGGCTCAGAGCCTGGAGCCTGCTTCCGATTCTGTGTCTCCCTCTCTCTCTGCCCCTCCCCTGTTCATGCTCTGTCTGTCTCTGTCTCAAAAAGAAATAAACGTTAAAAAAAAAATAAAAAAAAAAAAAGAAAGCCGAAGGACAGAGATTACTAACTGCTTATCCAATATCCATTCTTACCATCTTGCTTAATATAGAACTCTGAGTGACTTTATTGAGATTAGAAGCATGCCCAGCTAAAATATTCCACTTCCCAGACTTCCTTGCAAGTAAGAGTGGCCAATAACATGTAAGTGGTTGGGTGGGGCTTCCAAGAAAGCACCCCCTTTTCTCCCTGCTCCTCTTCTTACTACTGGAATGCAGATGTGATGGCTGGGGCTATGGCAGCTATCTTGAGTGTGTTTAAGCCACAGTAGTTAGATCTCTGTTAAAGGTAATACTAACTGGGACACTTGAGTGGTTCAGTTGGTAAGCAACTGACTTTTGATGTCAGTTCAGGTCGTGATCTCACAGTTCGTGGAATGAGCGCTGACAGTGCAGAGCCTGCTTGGGATTCTCTCTCCCCCTCTCCTCTGCCCCTCCCCCACTCGTGCTCATGGGTGCTCTCTCTCTCTCTCTCGTTCTCAAAATAAAGACATAAACTTAAAAAAAAAAGGTAATACTAACTGAAACAAAGCCCCGGTAAAATGCCTGAAAACCAGTAAGTGTTGTAAAAGTCGATAAAAGTTTACAAAAAGAGATGTGATGCTCATGGAGATGTTCTGATGATGTTAAGGACACTCACGACAGGAAGGAGTGAGCTGGCAATCCCTCAGCTTCCTTTAGAGCCCGAGTCCCTGACGTCAGAGAGAAGCATTCAGGAGATTTAATGGTGTTCAGTTCTCCAACCAATGATGTCAGTGTCAGGGAGAAAGGGAAAAGGCCTCTAGGGTGTGGGTGTAAGAGCCCAGGAGGGCCTTTGGCCCCCCGGAAGGTGTGTAGAAAATGATCAGTCAGTGGTGATGGGCTTTCACTTACTCTTGTTCCTGAACCCAACATGTCCTGAGACAGTCAGTCCTACGAGGGTTCGGATGGGAGGGGGTGGGGGGTTGCTGAGAACCTTGCTCTGAGGGGCCCTGGGGTGGACTGGACATCTGGAGGAGAGCTAGAGTCAGAGGGCTGAGCCTGGGGCAGGGCAAGAGGGCAGTGTGTTTGGGGTGGGCGGGGAGAGAAACTTGAGAGATCCTTGGATGGTTTCACAAAGTGAATGCTCAGTGCTTCTAGAAAGACCACAGAGGGGCCCACTGGGAAAGGGCAGGGAGCTGGGATGGGGGAGGGGGTATCTGGAGGATCTGCAGCAGGGGCTCAGGGGCCAGAGAGGCCATGGAGATCTTCGGGCCCTGAGTTCAGTTGTTTGTTGGGTCCTGGAATTCATTAGATCATTTATTATGTGTTTTTCTCTGCAAAATTGCTGTGACCTCCATCAAAATACTAATTGTGTTTGAGCTTCTGTGTCATCACTTGTTGCAAGAGCCTTGTCCTCTTCCAAGGCATATTATAGAACAACATGTTAGAATAATCTGAGAAGCTGGGGAACCCAGACAGCAGTGCTGCAGAAAGAGTGTCTTTGTGAATATGATCACCAAATATTTAAATGCCCTGCAACTAGATGAAAAGGTGCATTCATAGACACTGCTCTGAAATCCAAATTCCACAATATACTGCGAGGACCGACAACTATTTCTGCCTGACGGTTGGTATCAAAGTTGAATTCGAATCATGTAAGCCACCTCTGTGGGCTCCTCGGGGTTTGTGCTGAGTCTTTACGTGCTGGGTGGAAAGTCTGGATCCTAAGCGAGTGGGTGCGGGCCTTCGTGTCTTCTCAGCTTTGTGCCTCCTCCCTCCACCCTCAGCCCTTCCCCACTCCATGGACATACATCAAAGCCGCTCCCTAGACCGTACAAAACCATTGCTGGAAAAGCCACATAAATGCTGCAGCTCTTTGCTGACTGGGGCTGGGCATGGTGCCAGGCCAGAGATTTCGGAAGGGAGCCCTTCCAAATGCTGGATTAAGCCTCTGGAGCAGATGTTGCCTGTGGCTTGCCAGCATTCAGAGAGCTGGGCAGGCAGCAGGCTTGGACTGGGATTTGGATAGCTCACAGAGCTGTCGAACAAAGACATGTACACACTGCCCTGATGGAGAGGCCGGGCGAGGGTCAGCTGTCAGGGGTCCCTGGGGAGCCTGCTCATTGCCCAAGAGACTGAAATCGCAGTGAGTCATTTCAGGCGGAAAGAAAGGGCACAGAACAAGTGTTCCCGGGAACACTTCCCCGACGCCTCGCCCACAGGGTGCTCGATGGATATTCCTCCCTCCCTCAGCTCTGCGCTCAACCTCCCTGTTTTAAAAATGGGAACAACTCAATGCCTGAAATTTGCAAAGGAGTCAGGCTTTGCAAAACGGTAGAAATAACGTAGGCATTAAGTCCGTAAGCCACTTTTTTGCACACAAAGTCCAGCTGCTGCGACAGAGCTGATGTTACCCCCTCTTGGAATTTGGTGATTTGAGGCACCAGAAAGGTATGCCAACCAGAGGACAGGTCTCTTCATGGATAGGTTCCTGTGCCTGAAATGCCACACTGCCAGCATGAAGCACCGGGTAGCTGAGTCAGGGCAAAGAAGGGAACAAATCAGGAGGCTTGAAAAGACATGGTGAAAGGTACCCTTTGCTGATTGTGTCCATTTGCTGCAGGGCGGTGTTGGGGCAAAGACACGTTGTGGAAAAAAAGAACACTGGATTTGGAGTCAAGTGGCCCGGGGTTTGAATCCCAGCTCTCACGCTTACCGGCTGGGTGGCTCTGAGCTATTCACCTCTGAGTCCCTATTTCCTATCACTAAAGCTGGCTAATGATTCCTGCCTCACAAGGTTGTTGTGAGTGTGAACGTGCTCTTTTGCCGAGACCTTGTGCGCACATGTGATTTATTGGAAGCCACAGCCCCAGGGTCATCCCTGGCAATGGATGTCTGGGACCAGGATGCTCCATCGGCCGAGCGAATTCTCTGTTGTCACAGCTCATCTCAGCCCAAGACCAGGGCTTGTTCTTGGGTGGTTACTTCAGAAGCTGCAGCTGTATTGCAAGCCCGTTGAGAGGCCGGAAGCTTGGATTTCACGGAAGCCTTCAAAAGGTATCTGCATTTTGAGGCCCGTTTTCCCCTTGTCATGTTTTTTCCATTTGTTCTCAGCCTTTGGGAGAAGTTTCGTCTTTCTAGCTGCCCTGAAATTAATCTTGCACTGGAAGTGTTTCTTACCACGGAGGAAGATCTGGGCCTGCCCCCGGACAAATTTGCAAAGAGAGGGGGCAGGGCAGAGGACGAGAGGAGGGAAGAAGTTGGAGTGAGGTCAGGAAAAGGAATTGGTGTGAGAGCAGCCAAGAGAGAAAGTAGGGGAAGTGCAGCCAGCAGGGATAGGAGGGGGCCTTGAAGTTGGAGGTGCGCTTCCTAAGAAACTGTGGGAACCAGCCGGCCCCAGGGCGGGGGGGGGGCTTGCTCTCTCCAGGCACTCCAGTCCCCTCCACGGTGCAGAGCAGCCTGTCCCTCGGAGCCGTGCTGGTGATGCCTAGTTGATTCTAAAATCAGTGCCACACTGCCTTTGCCCTCAGTCTCTTAGCCCGGCTCCCCTTTCCACTTGCCCCCTGCTGTCTGTGAGAAGCCCACGGGTTCTCATGATAAATGCTGTCACCAAGCCCCACCTCATGCACGGCCTGTCACTACCCAGTGCAGGGCAGGCTTCCTTGGAGTGTCATCTGTGTAGCGGAACAAGGTCCCGTGTGCAGAAGGACCCTGCCTCGATTTAATGCTTTTCTTCTGGGAGCACCCAGGTGGCTCCGTTGGTTAAGCATCTGACTCTTGGTTTGGGCTCAGGTCATGATCTCATGGTTCCTGAGTTTGACAGCAGACAGCCTGCTTTGGATCCTCCGTCTCCCTCTCTCTCCGCCCCTCCCCTGTGCTTTCTCTCTTTTCTCAAAAATAAACATTTTATAAACGTTGGCCGTTGTTTTTTTCTTTTTTTTTTTAAATTTTAATGTTTTATTTGTTTTTGAGAGAGAGGAAGACAGAGTGCCAGCAGAGGAGGGGCAAAGAGAGAGGGAGACACAGTACCTGAAGCAGGATCTAGGCTCCGAGCTGTCAGCACAGAGTCCGACAGGGGGGCTTGAACTGACGAACTCAAGATCATGACCTGAGCTGAAGTCAGATGCTCAACCTACTGAGTCACCCAGGCACCCCAAAAATAAACATTTAAGAAAGACAATGCTTTTTTTCTGTCTTGATCTTGAAATTCTTAGTAATTTTATCTTTGAAGTAGGTAAATGTTTTATAAGTGCGGGCGGCTGAAACACGGAGCAATGGGCCTCGTGTGTCTGCACACGCACGCATTCCTGGGACAGTCTGGAGCACCACCGGCCCAGAGGGGGCCGGGCCAGACCTGGGCCCAGACTGCTGCCAGTGACAGTGGCAACAGCAGCAACTGTGGGAGAGAGGAGGGGCTCTATAGGAGGGCAGGGAACCCCTTGTGGGTGGCTCATTTGCATCCCTGGAGTCCCTCCCTGCAGCATCTTGTTCAAATATTAACTTTCGGGTTTTTGCTGGCATCCAGGCTGTGAACTTTGTCAGTAAATCATTACAAAATAAAAGCATATACACAGGCATTGCAATAGAGCTTATCAGGGAATTGTTAGGATTCTTCAAGGAGTTTAGAATCTACAGTTTGGAAAACTGCAAAATTCGCAAAGCATATATTCACAAGCCTAGAAAGAGAAACTAGATGTAAAAAAAAAAATGTTTATTTTTGAGGGAGAGAATGTGAGTGGGGAAGGGGCAGAGAGAGTACCTTTAGGGGCACTATTTTCCTGCTCTTTGATCAAGAGCTTGCATGTTTTATTTTGCACTGCGCCCCACAAATTATGTTGTCTGCTCTGCCTCTGTGCCTTAAAGGTAAAACCCATAAACATATAAACTCTTACATTTTAAGAGTCCATGTAGACTCTAGAGCAGTGGATCTTAACTGAGGCCAATTTTGTCACGGCCCCAGGGGACATGTGGCAATATCTGGAGGCATTTTTTTGTTGTCAAGATGAGGGGCTGCTATTGTCATCTAGTGGGTAGAGGTCAGGGATGTTGTTCACCATGCTGCAATGTATAGGGCATTCCCCCCACAACAAGGAATTGTCTGGTCCAAAATAAAAGTAGTGCCACAGTTGAGAAACCGTAAACTAGGATCTCCAAGTGTGATTTTGGACTCACAGAGCAGCATCCCTGCTGGGTTGTTTGAAATGCAGACTCTCAGGCTCCATCCCAGACCGGCTAATTCAGAATCTTCATTTTAATGAGATCCCCATGTTAATGATCTGTGTGCACATAACATTGAGAAGCACTGAGTTAGGCCATGTGAATGGAATATTTCAGACAAGTGAGAAGAAGCCCTTCTCTGCCCTCCGGTCATACCACGTTAGGCCAGCCCTGCAGGGACCCCAAAGACCACACTGTTCCTGCCACTGCTCGCACATCTCCCAAGGTCCCCCAACCCCCCAGGCATGGTGCAAGGATGCTGTGGACAATGTCTGACAGCACCTCAACCTTGGCGTTCATTTTTATGTTGAACTTGTACCTCTGTCGAGCAATATGCAGAGAAGGCAGGTTGGTGTCAGACCTGAGAAGCTCAAAGCCCTGGCCTGGCTCCCAGATGGTCCCAGGCCTCCCTCTGCTGCAGTGTGCCTCCGTGTACTAGGGACGCGTCCTCAGACATGCTGTTTTCAGAGCCCGGCCTTTGAACATGCTGTGTCCTCCCCATGCCCTTTCCCACTTTGACTGCCTCCCACTGAGCCTTCAAGGCTCACTCATCTGCCCCTTGTGGAAGCTTTTAAGTTTTCCCCAGCGTCTACCAGCAGATGGATCTGTGACAGTGGCCCCAAGCTCCAGGGTCTTCAAGGGAGGGAAAGTCTGGGTGTTTTATGTGAAATCTTCTGATCTTCAAATACTGGCAACTAAATAAAAAAATGAAAGCAAACGACAAGGCAGACCAAACCCCTCTGCAGAAGGCGAGGGCCAAAGGTGGACAATTTGCGGCTGCTGGGCTATGCGGACACTTGTCCCAGAGTGTTGTCATTATTTGTGGACATCTTTGTCTCCCCACACAGCCTGGCAGCGACTGGAGGTTGAGCCTGGAACACAGCGGTCCTCGGCACGTGCTCGGTGAAGGCGTGAGTAAATGAAGGAGTGAGTGAGTGAATGACCCTGCCCCTTGTTAGATGCTGTGGTGCAGTAGGTTTCTTATTTATTTTCATTTTTTTAATTTTTATTTATTTTTGAGAGAGAGAGAGGTACAGAGTGCGAGCGGGGGAGGGGCAGAGAGAAGGAGAGACACAGAATCCAAAGCAGGCTCCAGGCTCTGAGCTGTCAGCACACAGCCTGACGTGGGGCTCGAACTCCTGAACCGTGAGATCATGACCTGAGCCAAAGTTGGACGCTTAACCGACTGAGCCACCCAGGCGCCCCGGTGCAGTAGGCTTTAAACTATGGTTTACAGTGGGCAGCGTCACCCCCTTGGAGTTGTTTGGACACGTGTGGGGGTGTTTTTGGTTGATACAATGGTTGACAGACCCATTGGCATTTAGTGGGTGGCAGTCAGGGTGATAAAAATAGTATCAAGAACTTATTTTGTGCTCACTGCTTGCCAGACTCTGTTCCAAGCACTTTATTGACGTGAACTCACTTAATTTTCACAGCAGCCTTACAAGGTGCATGCCATCATCCCCATTCCACAGACAGAGGTGGGGACACTACTAGTCCATCTGCAATGGACAGGGAACCATCCACAAGCTCCACAAGACTCTTGTATGCCCCGCTGGATGTCTATGCAGGGAAAAAAAAATCCTATTTATAATGATCAAAAATACAACTATCATGTAAATTGCAAAAAAGAGTGGGTTTTATTTTTCAGCATTTTACTAGGAGCTCGCCATTTCAGAAAAATCACGCAGCGGGCGCATACATTACACAGGGTATTTGAGTCTCTAAAACTGTGCACCTACATCCATCTGCATTTATAGTTGCCAAAGTCATGGAGATTCTAGGTGCATGTACTGAATTCATTAACTGATTTTGCTTGGTAAACTTTTTATCGAATAACTACATACTTTAAAAAAGTGAACTAGGCAGTCCTTCCTGCCCATGGGTCCTGTCTCCATGCTTCAATAAACTCATCTTTTCACACCAAAAAAAAAAAAAAAAAAAAGTTAACCAATCATAAATATACATTCTATGAACTTTGGCAAAATGAACACACCTGTGTAATCAGCACTCAGATCAAGAAACAGAACATTCTCGGCATCCGGAGAGTCCCATCCTACTGCCTTCCTATCATAATTTTCACTAAAGGTAACCACCATATTGACTTCTAATACCCTGCACATTAATTTTGCCCATCTTTGAACTTTATATAAATGGAATCATATGGTGTATACTTTTTTTGTGTCTAGTTTCTTTCAATAAAAATAATATTTGTGAGATTAGTCAGTGTTGTATAGACTGCAGGTTTGTTCTTTCCTGTGGCTGAGTAGTATTCCACTGTATGGATGTACCATAATGTATTTATCCATTCTACTGTAGGTGGACTTTGGGGTTGTTTCCAGCTTTTTGCTGTTGTGAATAATGGTGCTGAACATTTGTGTTGATGTCTTTTGGTGAGCATATGAATGCATTTAATTTTTACAACTACGTATGTAGGCAAATTATGTGTGATTTTCATTTCATGGTAGTAAGGGGGTGATATAAAATACTTGCTATCCAAAGGAGGCACAGGTTCTGAGGGAGTAATTGAAACCCTTTGGTTTGAAGCAGGTGCTTCTGTCCAAGGTCAATTTGTTTGTTCCTCTGTCCTGTGCCCCGTGCTGGGGAGCACCAGGGCTGTGCTTTGTGGAGGGAGAGATTGGAGAACCTCCTCATAAGGTTACAAAGCAGAAGCTTGCATTCTCATTCCCACCACTAGAGGTCAGGCATTCACAAGGGACTGGGGACTGGCCCCCCCCCTCCCCCCCCCCCCCCCCCCTTCTTCCCGGCAGGCTTCCTCTCAGGTTCCTCCTGCCCCTTCTTCTTCCTTGGTAACTGGAGATCCAGTTCTACCTGGGGAAATTAAAACAAACAAACAAAAACCTTCATAGTGCACCTCACAGGGGGCAGATGGCAGATGGAACTGACTCCCTTTTAGGGTATTAAATATTTTTCACCCACCTTCCCTGTTAAATGGAGAATCTCTGGGGTCTGGCTGTCTCCTAGAGGTACCCACAGGCTCCCTACCCTCACCCTACTGGCTTTGTTGGTGAGTTTATCTAGCACTGGGCCACCAATGCTGGATTCTCTATTCCCACACGGTGACTTCTACAGACACAGGTGTTGATAAATGTTTAACTACTTGTTTTGTGAGTGGGGTCTAATTTGTAGCGTTTGCTAATTTCTGTGATGTAAAAAATTCCACCATGTCTGATTTCAAGCTGTCAATGAAATGTTATTGAACGTGGAGCTGGGAAGGGATGTTAAGTACTATAATATACAGCACTCCCATCATGTATAATAGATGTAAATAAACTCGAAAACATTATTTGATAAGGATACAATATAGTAAAATAGTTGGGAAGTGATAAGATTTGAGTACTTATTACTTAAAAAATACAATTTACTGGGGTGCCAGGGTGGCTCAGTCATTTGAGCATCTGACTCTTGGTTTCGGCTCAGGTCATGATCTTACGGTTTATGGGTTCGAGCCCTGCATCGGGCTCTGTGCTGACAGTGCAGAGCCTGCTTGGGATTCTGTCTCCCTCTCTCTGCCCCTACTCCACTCACGCTTTCTCTCCCTCAAAGTAAATAAACAAACTTAAAAAATACAATTTATTTAATTTTCCATATATAATTTAATTTTTATTAAAACCCATATTTAACAGCTGAGTCACAAAAATCTTGGCAATTTTACAGTTGGTTCTTGAAACACAGTACAAGCAGGCTTCAGTACTGCAGGTAACCGACAGTGATTTCCCTTTAAAAATCACATTTGTCTTTTGCAGTGCAAATTGCGGTTGGATTCTCTAAGAGGTAGGTAGGCCTTGCCCCGATACTTAGTAACTGTGGCCTTGGTCTTATCTTTAATCTCTCTGTACCTCAGTTTCCTCACCTGTAAAATGGAGATAATAGTATTAATACCGACTTCACCAGGTTACCGCAAAGATTAAATGACGTCACGTATGTAAAGCCGTGAGCGTAGTGCCAGACAGACATTGGGACGTAAATTAGCAGTGGCTACCAGAACTTCTGCAGCCCTGTCTCTGCCTCTTCAGACAGTCTGAATGAGGGGGCCCCTCCATTCCTCCATCCACCTGCAGCTCAGAGCTAAACGGAGCCAATCCACCATTAAGTCACCTGAAACTGATGCCCAGGGCAGCTTTGAGGAAGAAAGCCATCAAGGGAATGCTGGGTCAAGTGACCCGGAGCAATGTGGGTGGGGTCTGTGTCTGCAAGAGCGTCAGACCTTGGGCTGCCCCGAGTGCCTTCCTTCTTCCCAGCAGGTTGACTCCCAGAGTCACTGCCAGCCCTTGGGCAAAGGGCAGAAAGTAGAAACAAGGAAACAGGGCGACTGGAACCTGTGGAGGGAGGATTGGGGCAGTTCTCCTCTGAAGACATAGCAGGTAAACACTCTCTTTGCTACCTGGGCTTTTCCTTGAATGTAAAACGGGGCTAACACTTTCCCCCAGTTTACCTGGTTTGCATCAGAGATAAAAATGTCAAAGACTTGTCAGTGCTTCAGAAAAGCAGGAGGGGCTGGGTCACCCTCTCACACACGCTCATGGACTGGGCCGCATCAGGTGCATGCTGCCTCAGGTGTACATTTTCCAGGGCTGGGCTCAGGGTTGGGGCAGGCAGGGAATCGTAGTTGCTGTTCTGAGCAGCCCTGCTCTGACCTCTGACCTCTGCAAAACCCCCCTGACTAGAGGCCAACAGGACCTGGGTCACCGAGCCTGGCTCTCAAAGCTTCCTGACTTGTCAGGGGTCACAGGCTGCTAACATAACAGAGGAAAGGTACTGGCAGAGGCCTGTGTATTCAGACCAACCACCTGAGTGGATGATCCTCATCAGGCTGGGAGCAGCCCCTCAACGCTGCTGGCTCAGCACTGCCTGGCCCACCCATCTTGGACTCTGACTTTCTGTGAAGACATCCTCATGCTCTGGGGTCAAGTGGGTTTTCTTACTTACTGTCATGGGGCTTTGAAATCTGCCCAAGGAATCTTGCATCAAAACAAGAAAACCTCAGGGCACCTGGGTGGCTTAGTTAAGCGTCCGATTTCGGCTCAGATCATCATCTCACAGTTTGTGAGTTTCAGCCTCGAATGGGGCTCTTTGCTATCCTTATGGATCCCTCTTTGGATCCTCTGTCTCCTTCTCTCTCTGCCCCTCTCTCTGTCTCTCTCTCTCAAAATTAAATAAACTTAAAAAAAAAACAAAACAAAGAAACCCCATGCTAACTCCTGTGTGAGGTCAGACAAACCAGTAATCTGCTCCGTGTCTCAACTTCCTTATAGGTGAAAGTACGGCATTAATAATGTCTCATTTTATGGGGATGTTGTGTAGATAAAATGAGCTGGTATGCAAGAAAGCATTTTCAAGAAGATCAAGAGATATGTAAGGACGATTTGTGTCATTATTTGCTATTTTTATTGAGGGTAGGAGGGGCCATATATGATGTATTTGGAAAAGTATAACTTTAGGAACAAACACAAATGAATTCTTGTTTTGCAACATACATGCTATGTAGTTTTTTCTTAATTTTTTTAAATGTTTTTATTTATTTTTGAGACAGAGAGTCAGAGCATGAGCAGGGGAGGGGCAGAGAGAGAGGGACACACAGAATCTGAAGCAGGCTCCAGGCTCCCAGCTGTCAGCCCAGAGCCCAATGTGAAGCCTGAACCCACGGACTGTGAGATCATGGCCTGAGCTGAAGTCGGACGCCCAACGGACTGAGCCACTCCGACGCCCCTATGTAGTATTTGATGTTACAAAAATGTCTTCTGAGGCTGTTTCCTCCTGTGTGAAATGTTAATTTGGAGGGTTGTTGTTAAAATTAATGGCTGCATGAATAAAGTCTTCCCTACTAAGTACCCAGCACACAGTAAGTGCTCAATTAACAGTAGCGGTCATTCCTGCTGTTAAACATGACGATAGCAACACAGATCCCAAGTACTAATTCCCAACTTCTTCCTCTCCTTTACTTCCTGCCCTTTAAGTGGTAAAAGCACAAGCTCCTAGTCACATTCCTGGAAAAGGAAGAAAACCATGCCCTCTGACTCATACCACAGGAGTGACCAACTCCTCTCGATTTGACAGGAGGACTCTCCTAGTTTTAGCCCAGAGGTCCCAAGTCCCACGGGCCCTCTGGGCCCCAGCCAAACTGGGACAATTGACTACTCACCACCAACCCGGGTCCAACTCCGAGCCATCTTCCAGTACCTAGGCTTAGAGTATTAGGATTTGTACTGGAAATCTGGAAGGACCCAGGAACACTACCAGCTCAAAGAGCCACTTTAAGTCCTTTTAGAACAAGACAGGGTCTAGATAAATAAATGAAAATAAAAAATTAGCTCTGGTCCTAGAAGTCATTATGGTAGGTGTAAGATACAAAAAATTAATTCTGAAGACCACGTATTATATAATACCATTTATATAAAATGTCTGGAAGAGGTAAATCTATGGGTAAAGAATGTAGCTTATTGGTTGCAGGGTAGAGGTGGGAGTGACTGCTAATGGGTATAGAGTTTCTTTTTGGGATCATGAAAATGTTGATTGTGGTAATGGTTGCACAACTCTGTAAATGCACTAAAACCCATTGAATTATATACTTTAAATACATAATTATACATTTAAACTGTAATTGTATGGTATGTGAACTATGGTATGGTATGTGTCTCAATAAAGCTGTTGAATTAAGAAAACACAAAATTTGAAAACAATATTTTTGGGGGCTTATTTATTTTGAGAGAGAGAAAAAGAGCAAGCAGGGGTGGGGCAGAGAGAGAGAGAGAGAGAGAGAGAGAATCCCAAGCAGGCTCCATGCTCAGCAATGAACCCAATACACAGGGCTGGTTCTCACTAAGGTAAGGTCAGTCATGATCTCAGCTGAAATCCAGAGTTTGACACTTAACGGACTGAGCCACCCAGGTGCCCCTAAGACAATTTTTGACTTAAAAAAAAGGGTTCTTCCACATTAGAATCTCTAAGTCTAAATTATTCTTTTTTTTCTAAGCCTATACTATTTAAAAAAAAATTTTTTTTTTTAATTTTGGAGAGAGAGAGTGCACAAGTGGGGCAGCGGGGCAGAGGGGGAGACAGAGACAGAGAGAGAGAGTCTTAAGCACACTTTATGCTCAGCACAGAGCCTGTAAATCTAAATTATTCTTAACCCTCATTTTAAGAATTATCTTTTCAATGGCATAATAATGTTTAACCTAGGCTGTGAAATACCACCCCAATGTTGCAGGTAAGATGAGTAAGACCCACAGCAGAATGTAAAGAGGCTTTTGCTCAGTTCTGTAGGAGGCCTGTGGAGCCTCAAGCAGGAGGGGAAATGTGGGAGAGGAGAGGCTGGGGAGCCAGCATTTACAAAGGAAGAAAAGGGATTCACCCCGCATCCTGTAATAGAAAGCAGAAAGAAATACATGCTAAACTGAGGCTTGTCCAAGATGCCATAGAATGGAAGAAGGAGAGCAAAGGTGGCGAGGGTAAGTGGGAAGGACATTCCAGGCCCAGGGAATAGTGTGAGCACAAGTTCTGAGATGTGAAGGAGGTAGCATGTTTGAGGTACAGAAGGGGTATGTAGGGTGTATGGAAGGATGGAGAAGACTTAGGACAGATTGTGGAGAGCCCTGGACACAGTCCTTGCTTGGGAGTTTGATTTCATTCTGTGGACACTGGGGGCACCCAGGGGACGATTTTTAAGAAGTGAGTTACAGATCTGCAGAGGGTCTAGGAGCCATTTTACAGTGTGAGAGGTGGTGAGTCTTGCATGAAGTCACTGAGCTGAGCTGGTTAGTGGCCAAAAGCCAGGGGATCTGATGGCTGGCCTAATCCATCTTCCGTTACACCAAGCTGCCTTTGTAGGTAATCTGCCCACCTTTTTTTCCTCTCCATTTGTCTTCTCTAATTCTTCTTCCACCCTTTCCCTTGTCCCCTTCCTGGGCCTTGGGTGTGCCTAGTGTGTACTTGCAGCCCACACAGGGTTGCTGAGCTCTGTTGCAGATCCAGGCCAAGCTAATACTTGCTTTTCAACCCCCTGGTGGTCTGGGTAGTGCAACCCCAGTGGAGAGGGAAAATGAGGAGGAAGGGAGGGATGCCCAGCAGGAAGGCAAGAGAGAAAGAAGGCAGAGCAAGGACAGACATAATGGAAAAGGTAGCTACAGTCACAGGTTCTGTGGGGCCTAGAAGGGGAGGGTTCCTTTGGGGATGGGTGCCTGTGCATGGGGTGGTGAGGAACACTCTGCTTGTCTGGTTTGAGCTACCTCAAGGACTTGCCCTGTTAATTCACAGCATCTTCTCAGAGCACCTACTAGAACTGGGTTTGCTGAGAGGTCCTGTGGGGGGAGTATCCTGTCCAAAGGGCATCTGGGAGAAAGGGCTTGCCTGACCCAATCTGCAGCTGGAGCCTGAATTCTCAGGTAGGAGAGCTGCAACATTTATTGAGCCAGCGAGCATCTCTGAACAGGCACTGCATGAGGCCCTGGGGCACAAAGACAGTAAGTCACCATCTTGGCCATGAACGGGCCACAAGCCCTGTAAACACCCAAACAGAGGACTTATCTCCCAGGGTTGCAGTGAGATCACCAACAAATGATGTAGTGATACAGTGCACAAACTGTTGGCATAGTATATGCTGGAAAACAGCCCAAAGGGGCAAGGCTCAGGATGGGAAACAAAGTTAGGAGTATGACAGGGTCCTAGCCCTGACTCTGCCAATTCTTGCTTTTAACCACTGTTTTCTCAACCTTGAGATCCATTGAGTGCTTTCAGTATGCTGAGAAATCACTTCGGAATGCTTCTTAAAATAGATCCCAGAATCCGATCCTAGCTTTACTTAATCAGAATGGCTGGAGACTATCCCGAATCTGCATTTTTCAAGCCCCCACCCCCACCCCCCGCCCCCAACCCCGGGACCACTTGGAGCTTGTTCATCTACGCTACACAGTCTGGGAAGCACTTCTGAATAGGGAGATAATGATCTGCATCAGCCCTAGGTCTGGCAAGCGATTCAAGACCTAACAAGGCAACCAACGTGCGTGGAAAGTGCCCTGTGAACCTGAGAGCAAATTATTTGCAAATAATAGTAATCCAATAATCCTAGTAACATCCCAAATATCTACAAAATAATGATAGTAAAAGAACTGGAGAGCGCACTGCAAACGCGGCGCAGGCTAGGTCGGTACCACGGCCTCGGCCACTCCAGCGCAGTAGGCGTGACTGTCCCTTTAAGCAGTCCCCCGCGCCCGCCTCCCCCCGTCACGGCTCCAGGCTCGCCTCCCGCGGGCGTGCGGCCCCTCCGGCGGCGCGTGCGTGCTGGCAGCGGTCGATCTGCAGGGCCTCCCAGCGGGGCGGTCCCGGCGGCGCGACGCCGGCGCTTGTTGCGTGCGCGCCTGACCCCGCCCCTTGCCCGCCCCTTCCCCTCCCCCCGCACTCCGCGGTCCTCCCCCGCCCGCGCGGTACAGCTGGGCCAGTGACGCGGGAGCTACCGCCGCCGCCACTGCCGTCGCCACCGCGTTCCATTCTCCTAAGCCGGCGACAGCGTCGCCCCCAGCCTCCCACCGCCTTCTCCCGCAGCGCGGGCCAGCGCCAGCCAGACCAGGCACGCAGGGCCTCGCCTAGACCCGAGAGGGTTACGGGCGCGCGCAGGCGGCAGAGCGGATCCCGGCGCTGCGGAAGCTTCGAGCGCCCCCCTCGCGGAGGTCGCGGTGCCGTTCCCCGGGTGAGTTGTCACTGCGGCCCGGGGGCGGCGGGGCCAGGCATTGTGTCACTGGCGCGCCCCGCGGGCTGTCAGGGGCGCCGGGCTGGTGCGCACTGCTCTGGAGGGACGTCGGGGAGCCCGGCCGGCCGCCCGGCGTCTGCTGCTGTGTGCGCTGGCCCCGCTGTCACCCGGACGGCCGCGCGAGGGGCCGGGAGGGCCACCGGGGAGGCTGACCCGGCGGCGGCGTGGGCTGCGCCGAGGCCGGGAGGAGGACCGGACTGCCGGTCTTCGGCTGCGAGCTGGTGGCCGGGACCGGGGCGCGCCGCCTGGCCTCGCCCGCCGTGGGGGTCGTGCTCCCTGCCCGGGAGTCAGGGCGGAGACCACACTTTGCGGGTCGCGGGAGAGAAGGTAGGCGGAGGCCCTCTTTCTTATTGCTGTTATTTTCCCCTCGGGCCGACCAAAGCCGCCGGTCCTGCGCCGGGCAGGGTTGGCTTGGCGACGGTGGATTTCCTGAGGAAATCTTGGAGCCCGTGTGTGGGAGCATCGGAGCTTTCTGGAGCCTCCGCGCCTTGTCTGGTCTTTAATCTCAAAAACTTTACTTATTATCCGGGCTGAGACTCACCGAAACCACTTCCTGTTTATATATGTAGACTTGCTTTCTTACTCCTGGCTTTTGGGGACTCCAGATATTGGTGGAGGTCTGACTCTCCCGCGTCGTCCGGCTGTGGGGTGTTGAATTGGAAAGTTACCTATAACGAGGTTAGCATGGGGTGGGGGTGAGGTGGGACCACAAGACTCGGGAGGAAAGAGGAGTCACAATCAAGTCTTTGGCTGGCTAGGGGGAAGTTCATGTCTTGGCCCAGAGGCCTGATACTGCTGTTCCCACAGAACGTACTCTCTGTGGCAGGCGGCTCGCAGGGCTTTGTTGCTCTTGCTAACTGGGCTTGTGTCAGCTCTGTGCAGAGGTGCAGTGAAACTACCCAGTTCACTTAACTGGAGGAGGCATTTACTCCCTTTCGAGATCTGCAGCGGTAGGAGTACGAAGTGTCTTTCCATCCTCAGCAGTGGTGAATTCATTTCTTGCTCTTTTCATTCCTCTGGTTTAAAACATATGTCTGAAGGATGCACACACCTTTTCTCTTTGGGGAATTCCACACCCAAATTGTCACCATCTAGTGGAGGCTAGTAGAGACATGTTCGTGGCATTGAGTTTTGAATTTTCTGGGCTTTGCATTTTTAGCTAGATGCAGATTCAGCCTGAAATGAAAATTTTCAGTTGGTTGGGTGGAGAAGCGGAAGTAGGTTTACCTCCCCCTCCGTAAAAGAGGTGTTTAATAAAACAACAATAACAGCAACGATAGGAAGAGTTCTTGAGGACTGTGTACCAAGCTTTGTATCAAGAACTACTTCCTTGATCTCATTTAATAACAGACTTTTGTGGTAGATATTGTTTTATATATATATATATATATATATATGTTTATTTTTGAGAGAGAGAGGCAGAGCACAAGTAGGGGAGGGGCAGACAGAGAGGGAGACACAGAATCTGAGACAGGCTCCAGGCCCTGAGCTGTCAGCACAGAGCCCGACCCGACGTAGCCCTTGAACTCACGAACTGTGAGATCATGACCTGAGCCCAAGTCAGACGCTTAACTGACTGAGCCACTTAGGCGCCCCTAGGTATTGTTACTGTTCCCCCCTCCTTTTTTTTTCAGTTGAGACCAAAGCCAAACAAATAACTTGCCCAGAGTCATAAAAGTAGCTCATGGTAGAGCCCACACTTCAACTGCTAGATTCTACTGTTAGCTTCTAATTTGCTTGCCATTTGGTAAAATTAAAAATGGAGTATTTCTAGAACTTTTTCAAAGCCCTACTTCTTCAGGCTCTTTCTCATATCATGAGCATCCATAACTCTCCCAGGTACACATTTATGGTATGTGCACAATAATCATTTGCTTATTTATTCCTTCATTCAGTATTCACAAGTATTTATGTGATACAGAATGTATGCCCGGCACTGTGCTAGGTTTTGGAGATACTGCAGTGAGTAAGAATCCAGCCATGCCCTCATGGAGTTCGTGGTCTTTAAGTCAGTGTATTTTGGTTTATGTTGTTAATTTTCATTGGCAACCATTTGCTGCTTAAGGAACTTCTGTCCGGTAAGTTAAATTAGAGGAGACTACTGGTATGAAGCCTGATAGATAGGACTTCCTGTCCACAGAGTGGCTTTTTGGATACTGTAGTAGACAGGGCATATGAAACAAATCCTCACCTATAGCTAGATCGGGGGGGGGGGGTATCAGGTCCCTGGGTGCTCAGAGTAGGACTGACTCCCTCCCCCCACCCCCAAATGTGTAAACCCTGAGAGCAAACCCAGTGTCACATGGCAGTGTTCATCTTATTTGCTGAGGCCTGCCTTCTCAAAGCCCAGAATTTAGGCAACAGAAAGAAGAAGAAAGGTAGAATGAGGTGTTACAGATGCAGGCTGGCAGATGAAGAGACCTCAGCACTTTGTTTGGTTTCCTGGCAGGTGTCCGTTGTGTGGCGGCTGAACTTGTGCTCTTATGTAATGGTGCATCTCCTGGCAGGGGATTTCCTCCTTTGCTGTTGCCGGGGCAGCAATTTCTACAGCTACCCTCCCATTCCATACACACATAGGTACTCTCTGAAGGTAATAAGGCATCTGGCTTTTCAAAAGTAAGAGCTTATTTCAGGTTTATTGCTCCTAAGCATTATTTCACTCCCTCTGTACTTTTCCGTCCTCCTGATAAAAACTTGCCTTATGTTTTAAATTTTTCCCGTGCTCTTTTCCCATATCCTTAGCTGTTTTGACAACCAGATAACTATGCTTGCTACAGTTGACTCTTAAAGAACACGGGATTAGCAGCACTGATCCCTCTGCAGTCGAAAATCTATGTATAACTTTGACTCCCCTCAAACTTTGCTCATAGCCTACTGTTGACAGGAAGCCTTACTGATAAGATAAGCCGTTGATTAACACTTGTTTTGTATGTTACATGTATTATATACTGCATTAGTACAATAAAGTAAGCTGGAGAAAAAAGTTACAAAGAAAATCACAAGAAAGAGAAAATAACATTTACAATACTGTACCGCAAAAAATCTGCGTGGAAGTGGACCCACACAGTTCAAACCAGTGTTGTTGAAGGGTCACCTGTGCTGGTGCCTGTGTCTGGGCTCAGAGAATGATATCTTTAAAAAAAATCCGAGTCACTTAATCTAACTCATTTCTGTACTAAAACCAGTGAAACTGTGAAGTCTTTAGCAGAACTGCTTGTGGGCTGAGAAGGAAGACCAGAGAGCGGATATGCCGTTTTTTTCCCCTCTAGTTCCCCTGAGAGGCAGCCCGGGACTGTAAAGCCCACCGGGAAGCCTGAATGTCAGCAGACCCCCCCCCCCCCCCCCCCCCAGTACTGGTTGTGTAATTGCCACGCAGGAAGCATTTTACTGAGTTCCTGACGTGACATGTGGTCTCCTAGTTGAAGCTGATCAGTGGGATTCACTTTCCTCCTTCTGTCTTCCTGGACAGTAGGAAAGTCTTGTTGTTTAGAGGCATTCCTTTAAGTAGTAGGAGGAAGAACAAATAGAGGAGAAAGAACACATATTTGAAAGCAGACTTGAGTGTTGAGGATTAGGACAGTTGGGTTAAGGGTAAGCATTAGGACAAATACGTATATGATAATAGAGACTCTTTTTCCTGGATTCTCCTCAAGAAGGCTTCAGTCTTGGGGCCACCCACATATTCCACGATAGTGAGATTTCATTGAGTGGAATGGTTTTTAAAAAAATAATATATATTTTTAAAGTTTATTTATTTTGAGGGAGAGAGTGCGTGGGGAGCAGAGGGGCAGAGAGAGAGAATCCGGAGCAGGCTCCACGCTGTTGGCACGAAGCCTGACGTGGAATCCAAGCTCATGACCTGAGCCGAAAACAAGAGTCAGACGCTTAACTGACTGAGCCACCCAGGCACCCCTAAAAAATTAACATTCTTAAGTTTTGGTGCCACATTGCAGGAAAGTTGGAAACTAGATCAGTGAGAAAAAAAATGCCTGTAGTGTGGGAGGGCTGTTTTCATACAGGTAGAAGTAAAGGATGCAAATTGAGGTTGGGGCTGAGGGTTTTGTGATGGTATTTATTTGAAGCTGTTAACAGCTGTGAATCTGAGACCAGTGAAGCAATTTCAGGACAGCGTTGGGGTGACTGTCCTTGAGCATCAAGATCTGTTCACTCCCACTCTGGCTCAGATTCAAGGCAACAGCCATTGTTCCCTTATAAGTTGCTTATAAGTTCGTGTCTTTGTGTAAAACCTTTATTTGAAAAAGCAGAGGTGCGGGGGGAAAGAGGTACCTCTTATAAGGCTTAGATTTTAGCAGTGAAACCTGTCAGGCACCTGTGGACGTTTCCTTTTTTTGTGTGCTCATGTGTGTCTCTGATGGTGTCCTTTTTCTTTCCCTTTTAGTCCTTTGGCCTAGAAACCAGCAGGGTGTCTCCATTTGCTCTCTCATCCTCTGATTCTTACCTGAGTGTGGAAGTCTCCACTCTGCTGGTAGACCTCCAGTGGTGCCGAGCTGGGTCACTTTGGCTGTGAAAGGCCACCTGTGCTTCTGTCGGGGCTTGGGGACACTTGAGTCTCTGTGAAGGTACTGGTATGGCAACAGTAGAAAATGTAGCGACTGTAGTGAGAACTGGACAGGTTTCACAGGCAGGCTCTGCTGTTGTCTGTGATGTATTCTCTTTCCTGGGCCCTTACATCTCAGAAAAGGAAAATAGCACCCTTGAAACATCTGAAGGCTGCATGCCAAGAATTCATGCAATACTCCAGAAACAGGGTATTATTGAAGCATTTTTCTCAAGCAGAAACATATGTAGTTCCCAGTTACTGTCGCCAGTGTTAGTAGACCCTGAAAATTACCTGATAGCTGTGTGTGCCCTTAAATGTACTTTCCCGTCTTATACTCCCCCTCCCACACGCACGTGTACAAGTGCTAGACTGGTTTTTTGTTTTTTGTTTTTTGGTAGAGCTCCATTGCTTGGTTTGAGGAAAGTTAGCCTGGGTTCCTGAAGACAGAAATAGGTTCTCAGGGGTTTGCAGACAGCAGAGTTCGTGACTGACAATTCTTTGTTACTCAGAAGAGGAGGATCTTTTGTGGTGAAAAATTCAGTGACTCAGGATTCTTTTATCCCGTAGTTGGAGATTGGACGTAAAACCTCAGAGAGGAGATATAAATAGGGGCTCTTTCCCAACCTCCCCTTTCTTAGCATCCTTTCCGAAGGAGGGGGAAAGTTTAATCTTTCCAAATCCACCCTCCTGCCAGCGTTGACTTGCCTTCACCCACAGAAGTGTAAGATCAGAGCATGGAGTTGGCCTGTGTGTAGACTGTCTTTGCTAGGTTTTTGGCTAGACTAGGCTTGGGCTTTTGACAAAGCCAGTAAAATGAAAGCGGCTTCTGGGAATGGGATAGGACTGTTTATCCCATTCTTCCTTCTTTGGGCTGTTCTCAGTAGATCTCAATAAAGTAAGTGGGTGGAAGTTTAAAAAGGGAACTTGAAAAAGAGAACAAGGTGATTTTGCTTATTCATTTTAAGTGGTAGCCTAGGCAAACTGTCAGGGAGAAGACTGGGGCTACTTTTTTTTTTTAATTGTTAATACACTGGGATAAGATTACCGAAAGCTTGGAAAATAGAGGGGGAGAAAAAAAATCACCGTGATTCTCCCATCCTACCACAAACATCATTTCCATCTATTCTGCTTTTTCTTTCACTTGGGAATCCTGGTGTGCATTTAGTTTTGTATTCTGTTTTTTCCAGTTAGCATTACACCATAAATATTTTTCTGTAACGACATATAGGCTTTATAATTATTTTTATTTTTAATGGCTTTATAATATTCCATCAAATAGATCAGCTGTGATTTAAATAGCCTCTCACTGGGGGCACCGGGGTGGCTCAACTGGTTAAGGGGCTTTACTCTTGATTTCAGCTCAGGTCATGATCTCAGGTTCATGAGATCGAGCTTGAGTCTAGTCTGCTTGGGATTCTCTCATTCCCTCTCTCTCAAAATAAATAAATAGGGGCACCTGGGTGGCTCAGTTGGTTAAGCATCCAACTTCAGCTCAGGTCATGATCTTAGCGATTCGTGAGTTCGAGCCACCCATTGGGCTCACTGCTGTCAGCGTGGAGTCTGCTGCAGATCCTCGGTCCGCCTCTCTCTTGGCCCTTCCCCTGCTTGCACGTGTGAGCTCTCTCTCAAAAATAAATAAACTTAAAAAAAATAAACTTGAAAAAATAAAGAAACATGAAAAAAATAAATAGCCTCTCATATGTCTAGACTATTTTTTTCTTTCTTTTTTTATAATTTGTTTTGAGAGAGAGTGCGCTCATGTGTGCACACACACGTATGGGGGGGTGTTGGGTGGGGCCAGGCGCAGAGAGAGAAGGAGAAAATCCCAAGCAGGCTCTGTGCTGTCAGCTTAGGGCTGACTCAGGCTCGATCTCAAGAACCAGGAGATCATGACCTGAGCCGAAATCCAGAGTCAGATGCTTAACCACCTGAGTCACCCAGATGCCCCTGTCTAGATTATTCCTAAGATTTGCTCAAGGCGATTTTTTTTCAGAGGGGTCATTTCATTTGTCATAATTTTTAAAAACAACTTTACGGAGATGTAATTTATATATCATAATATTCACTCATTTAAAGTTTACAATCCAGTAGACTTTAGTATATTTACAGAGTTGTACAACTGTCACCATATTCTAGTTTTAGAACACTTTTATCACCCCAAAAAGAAACTCCATTAGTGGTCACGCCCAGTTCCTCACAATCCCTGTAGCCCACAGCCACCACTGATCTTTTCTCTCTACAGTTCACCTGTTTGGACATTTCACATAAACAGAATGTGTAATTGGCTTCTTTCGTTTAGCATAATGTTGTTGAGTTTTATCCATATTTTAGCATGTATCAGAACTTTATTGATAAATGATCTGTTGTATAGGTATATCACATTTTGTTTGTCCATGCATCAGCAATGTAATGGACATCTGAATTGTTTTTCTGGTTATTATAAATGTTGCTGTGAACACCGATTAGTATAAAGTTTTGTGTAGGCATATGTTTTCATTTCTTAGGGAGGTATTGTATTTTATTTTTTAAAAGATTTGATTGATTGATTTTTAAAATCTCTGTGCCCAATGTGGGACTCAAACTTACAACCCTGAGATCGAGAATTGTATTCTCTACCAACTGAGCCAGCCAGGTGCCCCTCTTAGGGAGATATTTTAAAAGCTGCATCCATATTTCTACTTTAGAGTTAACATTTTACTTGGTTATACAGTTTGTTTGGGGAAGAACAGTGTTATCGCAGAACCTTTTGGTCCTGTGTTGTTGAGGATATTGCCCTGAATTCAGAAAAGATGCTACTAAGAAAATGAAAGGAAGAATTATGTGTAAGAATATAGCATTGTTTCTAGGGGTGCCTGGGTGGCTCAGTCCGTTAAGCTTCGACTCTTGGTTTTGGCTCAGGTCATGATCTCACGGTTCGTGGGTTTGAGCCCCACATTGGGCTCTGCACTGGCAGTGTGGAGCCTGCTTGGGATTCTCTCTCTCCCTCTCTCTCTGCCCCTCCCCTGCTCACTCTCTCTGTCTCTGTCAAATAAGTAAGTTTAAAAAAAATATAACACTGTTTCCAAATCTTCAGTGCAGAACTTTAAACAGTAGTGGGAGTTCACAGATGCAGTAGTGCCTAAATTCAGTGCACATGTACTGCTGCTTAAAAAAAAAAAAAAAAAAAAAAAAAAGGATTATCAGCCTGAAGTCTCAGTTCTAAATTGCGTCATTGTGTTTTATGGAGTGAACTTTACCATGAACCCCACAGAGCATTCCTTATCAAATGTAATTTATAGTTCTCAGAAGCTTTTCCTTTTCTTATGAAACATTCCATGCTGGGGCTGTGTGCACCTGCTTAGAGGCTTCTGGTAGGCTGGAATGGAGAGCCAACCATCAAGGTAAAGGGGAGGGAGAGGGGCTGTGAGTGTGGTTTAAATATAGGTCTGAGAAAGACTGCTCTTTAGAGCAGCTCTTACAGGGCTCTTGCTGGTGGACCTCAGTTGCACCTGAGGTTAAAAATATAGCTCATGCCAGACACAAAGAGGAACAGATGGTACTGCTGGGAGTGTCGTTTCCTCTACAGGACCTACCCCTGGGTGGTTTCACACCATACCAGCCATATGACTGAAATAATGCAGTGCCTCCTTTCGCCCTTGTCCTAATTAGAACTACTAGCATTCATGATCAATAGCTGTTCTTGCTTTCCTGACTCCTGGTTCACTACCAAAAGCTCTTGAAAGTATGTGTGTACAGGCCACCTAATTTTTTTTTCTTATCAGAAGATCAAGATGCTTCCACCCCAGAGAAATGTGGGGCACAGGGCACGTGCCTTTTGTCCAGTAAGCCAGACAAAAAGTAGGAACTTGAATTATCTTCTCTTGGACCTGTATTAGTTTCCTGTACCTGGAGCCAAGCTCAAGGATCTATCCTTCCAGAAAGTTCCTGGGTGTATATGTGTGTAAATGTAAATGTATGCAGCCATAACTTCCCTGCCACAGTTTTAGAATTTTTTGAGTGTTCTCTACCTGGTAATGCAAATTCTGTTCCCAAGTCCTGGGGGAGTAAGGTAATACAAAATTCTTACCTGAAGATTAAAATTCTTGAGTATAGTATCCAGATATTACCAAAACTTCTTGAACAGCAAACCAAGTATGTGATGAGAGAGACTCTAGGTTCATTAGATGCTAGAGTTGGAAGAATGGGACTTTGGGGATAGTCTCCTCCTACCTCCTCACTTTATGGAAAGGAAGAATGGGAAATGCGGTGCTCAGCGCCGACCTCCCTGAGTGGTGACGGGGCCAGGGGAGAACCCAGGCGTCCTGATCCCGAGTCTAGTGCTGTTTCTTCCCCTGTACGATCAACTTCTCTCTCCTCTGGGCTTGTCTCAGGAAAGGGCATTGGAGTCCAGAACAGTGTATGGCTCATACTGTTTGGAACAAATTCATCTCCTTTTTGTGATTGTGGTTTTGAATCTAATAGTGAAATTACAAAGAGGAATGAGTCGTTAAGTTCAGTTGCGAGGAAGAAACTGGGCATTGTTGTGCTTAGGTCGGCCCTGCTTAACTATTTATCTCTGTACTGTGTGCTTCCTTGTAATTAATAAAACACCACCTGCTTTAGACCAATGGGATGTGTTCTCTGAGTCATTTTCCCCTTTGGGTCCCCCCTTGACCAGGTGGGACAGTGGCAAGTGCTGGTGGCATCCTAGATGTGGTAGTTGGGAACATGCTGTCTGGGAGGGCTGATGCTCCCTGCCCCCACCCCATTAGCAATCCAGAACCCTTCATAACTGTGATTCTGATTGCAGTGTGAACACACATCTCTAACTGTATTCCTAATCAGTCTGGAAGGAACCAGGCTTCTTGGGCTGAGGTTATGTATGCTAGCTTTCTCCACCCTAGAAAGCCGGTGAGCAGTTTTATGCTCAGTGGGTACAGCTTTTTCAGTTGGCCTGCTCAAGACATTTTTAGAGAATTGACAAATGGTATGTTAGCTGGTCCACACCTTTATCAGTCCTTGATTCTCATCTACCTGCTAGGTAGAAACTGTGCTGTGGGAAGGCGATCTACCTCCTCATTTCAGTCCTGTGGGGATTTTGCTTATTACACAGTGGGATGGCAAGAAAAACAGGCTCTGGGTTTCATAAGAGTTCATTGGTCCATCTTTTTTTTCCCTTTACATGTACCTTCAAGTCATAATAATTTGTCAACTGATAATCTGGTTGGGCTGTGATGTCAGGCTGGTGGGAGTTAGGTAGGTGGTTGGTGCAGAGACCAAAAGGAAGTAAGTCTGGTTATTTGCTTGACAAGTATTTAGTGAATGCCTGTGGTTAGTGTTAGGTATACAGTTGTAAACAAAGAACAAAATGGACACAGTTCTTGCCATCATGGCCTTAACTGTCCTGGAGAATACCCATTGGTTATTTAACTTGAAGTATAGCATTGGAGGAATCTATTGTGTAAAGTAGACTTTCAATTTGATACTCTGAAAGAGTCACTCTTTTTCAGTGACCTCTGTGCTCCCATCCAGCAGTCATCCTGGAAGAGAGGTAGGCTTGAAAAATATCCTTGGAGAATCCTCCTGGCATTCCAGGCAAGAAAGCAAATTGCCTTTCCCTGCAGAGTAAGTTAGGTCTAGGAGTTTGGTCTGCTGTGAGGATTCCTGTTTACAGGCTTTATTTAACTAATCATTTTTTATTGTGCAAATGTTTTCTGACCCTGAAATATCTTCTTTTTAAGTACTTTATTTTTTAATGTTTATTTATTTTTGAGGGAGAGCATGAGTGGGGGAGGTGCAGAGAGAGAAGGGGGACAGAGGATCCAAAGTGGGCTCTGCACTGAGAGCAGCGAGCCTGATGCAGGGCTCATACTCAAAAACTGGGAGATCATGACCTTAGCCGAAGTTGGGTGCTCAACTGACTGAACCATCCAGGTACCCCTCCCCCCCCACTTTTTTTAAATGAAGGGAGAAAAGTGGGTCTGGATTCCACAGTGAGAAATTGGAGGAAGGGAAGTAGATCAATAGTGTGAATTCTTTAGGGAATCTTTTTTTCTCCCATCTCCCACAAGCCTCAATTTTAGATGTAAATATTGACTTGTGATACCTCTTTTCTTGATCTTTCTGTGGCTTTATAACCTGCTGGGGCATTAAAGGACCTAACACAATACTGGCATAAATAAAGCTCCCAATAAGCACACATCCTGTATATATTTTTTACCTCTATCGGTAGCCATCTCTGTTGGCCCAGTTTTCAGGCTTAGACTGGGAGTCTCCGGAGGTCATTGATGGTCTTGTCCACTTCTTTGTACTCAGCTCCTGGATTACTTGGTTGATAAGTGATGGACCAGGTATAAAGGATTAAAGTCAAAAAAGTGTGAGAGGGCAAGGTGACTTTGAGGCCAAGAGCCCTGATGACAAGGAGTCAAAGAATGGTATTATTGATGGAATTCTAAAAAGAGACATTTGGAGGGGGACCTCATTTGAGTGAAAAACAGATATAAACAAGACGATAAAAAGCGGTTAACATTCACGAGCTTTACTCTGGTGGTAGGAAAAGAAGACTGCTCAGAAACCATGGAGGTGGGAGGAGGTGAAGGAAAGAGATGGTACTGGAGGTTTTTCCAAATGTTTTAGCAAGACCAGTGAGAACCAAATTACAGGATCCTTTAAGAATTTGGACCCGAGCCATTGCAGTACATTGAGCTCCATAGAGACAGCGCTGGGGCAAGTGAGAGCCAGACGGGCACTGGGCGACTCTGTGCCTCGCTGAGGAAAATAATTAAACATGGGCAAAGGAGATCCTAAGAAGCCGAGAGGCAAAATGTCATCATATGCATTCTTTGTGCAAACTTGCCGAGAGGAGCACAAGAAGAAGCACCCAGATGCTTCAGTCAACTTCTCAGAGTTTTCTAAGAAGTGCTCAGAGAGGTGGAAGACCATGTCTGCTAAAGAGAAAGGAAAGTTTGAAGACATGGCAAAGGCGGACAAGGCCCGTTATGAAAGAGAAATGAAAACTTATATCCCCCCTAAAGGGGAAACAAAAAAGAAGTTCAAGGATCCCAATGCACCCAAGAGGCCTCCTTCGGCCTTTTTCTTGTTTTGTTCTGAGTATCGCCCAAAAATCAAAGGAGAACATCCTGGCCTATCCATTGGTGATGTTGCAAAGAAACTGGGAGAGATGTGGAATAACACCGCTGCAGATGACAAGCAGCCTTATGAGAAGAAGGCTGCGAAGCTGAAGGAAAAATATGAAAAGGATATTGCTGCATACCGAGCTAAAGGAAAGCCTGACGCGGCAAAAAAGGGAGTCGTCAAGGCTGAAAAAAGCAAGAAAAAGAAGGAAGAGGAGGAGGACGAGGAAGATGAAGAGGATGAGGAAGAGGAGGAAGATGAAGAAGATGAAGAAGAAGAAGAAGATGATGATGACGAATAAGTTGGTTCTAGCGCAGTTTTTTTTTCTTGTCTATAAAGCATTTAACCCCCCTGTACACAACTCACTCCTTTTAAAGAAAAAAATTGAAATGTAAGGCTGTGTAAGATTTGTTTTTAAACTGTACAGTGTCTTTTTTTGTATAGTTAACACACTACCGAATGTGTCTTTAGATAGCCCTGTCCCGGTGGTATTTCCAATAGCCACTAACCTTGCCTGGTACAGTATGGGGGTTGTAAATTGGCATGGAAATTTAAAGCAGGTTCTTGTTGGTGCACAGCACAAATTAGTTACATACGGGGATGGTAGTTTTTCATCTTCAGTTGTCTCTGATGCAGCTTATACGAAATAATTGTTGTTCTGTTAACTGAATACCACTCTGTAATTGCAAAAAAAAAAAAAAAAAGTTGCAGCTGTTTTGTTGACATTCTGAATGCTTCTAAGTAAATACAATTTTTTTTATTAAAAAAAAAAAAAAGAATTTGGACCCAAGGGGCACCCGGGGGGCTCAGTTGGTTGAGCGTCTTGATTTCAGCTCAGGTCATGATCTCATCGTTCTTGAAATCAAGCCCCAAGTTGGGCTCTGCCCTGACAAGGGAGCCTGCTTAAGATTCTTTCTGCCTCTGCCCCTCCCTGCCTCAAAATAAATAAATAAACATTTAAAGCTTTAAAGAAAAAAAAAAAAAAAAAAGAACTTGGAACCAAGACCAGAATTACCCTGCTAATTTTTAGGCACAGGTCTTTATTTCTAGAACTCTGTCCATCTTTTAAAAGCCTCAGGAGGCATTAGTCATGCCCTAAATCCAACCTACAAGTGTTTATCTACAGTTTGGCCTTATTTACTTAATGTATTTTTAGCATCCACTGTGAATCCTGTTATAGTCAAGGAAGTAGTTAGTAGTGGGACACCTTGTTTCTGTTTGTTCTCCAGAACCCAGCTCTTTTGGGGGTGGTTCTGTTACTTCTGGAATTATAACATGTAGTTGTATGGGTCATCTCCTTTGAAGGTCTGTGCATGCTTTGGAAAAATCACATCTTTGGGGCACCTGGGTGGCTCAGTCAGTTAAGCATCTGACTTCGGCTCAGGTCATGATCTGTGGTTTGTGAGTTGGAGACCCACATCTGGCTCTCTGCTTAGTGCAGAGCCTGCTTCAGATCCTCTGTCTCCTCTGTCTCTGCTCCTCCCCCAATCTCTCATGCTCTCTCTGTCTCTCAATAAATAAACATTTTTTAAAAAGTGTAAGAGACTATAAAAAGAAAAATCATGTCTTTGAAAGAAGGGTTGCTCTCTACAAATGCTAACTGCTTTTCTTGGATATATGTGAGCAACAACAGAGTAACAGATTTCAGAGCCTTTGGTGTTCCTAGAACTTTCTGTGAATAGCAACAAGGCAGGTATTTTTCAAGCAGTGCGTCTGACTTTATTACATGAACAAGTATTTATTGAATGCTCTTTCCCATTTAATGATCTCCCCACAGGGATTCTTTTTTTTTTTTTTTTTTTTTTAATGCTTAACAATGTTTAGTGTTTTTAATGTTTAATAATTTTGAGAGAAGAGACAGAGCACGAGCTGGGGAGGGGCAGAGAGAGAGAGAGAGGGAGACACAGAATCCAAAGCCGGCTCCAGGCTCTGAGCTGTCAGCACACAGCCCGGGGCTTGAACCCACATGAGAGCAGTAAACAGTGATCAGTATGATCATGGCCAGAGCCGAAGTCGGATACTTAACCAACTGAGCCACCCAGGTGCCCCCTCCTCAAAGGGATTCTTTGCAGCACATAGCCCAACAAATGTTTTGTATTGTTGCTTCAGTATTTTGATTTGTCTTTTACACACAGATTTTAAGCCCCTTGAGGATGGAAGTGCTGGTTTAAGTCTCCTCTGTGTTCACTCTGCAGGCTGGGCATCTGTATTAATAACAATAAAAATTTCTTCATTTTACAAAATGCTTTCATGTAAGATGTCATATAATACTATGAGGAAGATTATAGTCCCATTTTACAAATGGGAAAGCCAAGGCCTTCGGTAACCAGTAGACATTTAACATCCGCTGTACTTGTAATTAGTGACACCAAGTCACCTAGGGGCTCAACGGACTCAAATGTTGGTACCTCCTGCAGGGAGAAGGAAACCTCCTGGAATTGCAGACTTCATAAATTTTAACTTTCTCATGGAAAACGTTATAACAACCCCTCTCCCTTTCCCCTACTCAATCTCGGCATAGGTACTCTCAAGGACAGTATGTCAGTATGTTTTTCTGTACCGATGGGACAAAAATGCGGAAGTGTATAAAATTTGAAAGGCAACTTTCATCTCCTAACTAAGGAAAAGCATTCCCATATTGGCCGAGGGACCTTTATTTTTATTTTCTGGAGGAGGGGAGAGGCCATAGAGTTAAAACCCTGGTATATAGAAATCCATGCAGTTTTGGTGTTAGAAGTTGCGTTTGGGGGTAAGCCAGAGAATGAATGCTGAGTTCTTTGGATTCTAAGGACTCTGTGATGGAGATTTTGAGCAGCTCTGTAAACACTGTTTCCAGAGGAGGACTGTCTGTGCCTGAGAACTCATGAGGGTTCCTGAAGGAACATCTTTGCTTTTTCTGCAGACAAGGGAATCGACAGTCTCCTATAGGTGAGGCTTGAACCCCTTTTCCCCACTGTCCTGCCCTTGTTTCCAGAGGCAAAGATGAGTCTGTGTGGGTGGTGAGGAGGTTGGAAGTGAAGGTCCCGCTTCACCCGTGACAGCTTAGATTCGGACAGACATAAAGCAGTGCTGATGTTCCTGAGGCAGGGTGTGCTTGGACAGCCCTGTTTTTCCCATTTAGTTTAGGAAAGTGGAGGAGTAAGACTGGCTGTGGGCCAGGCATGGTTTCCCCCTTTCCTGTGGTGAATGAAAATGGACGATTGTTTGAAGAAGTGGGTACTGAGTGGGAGACAAGTGGAGGATAGCAGGCCTTGGACTCAGAATGACCCTGCTTTCACTGTCAGCTCAGCCATTTTCCAGCTGTATGACCTTGAGCAAGTTTAACCTCTCTGGTGCTCATTTTCATTATCTATAAAATGGAGATGATATTATTAACACTATCTCCAGAAGGGTAGCTACCAAAATATTAATTACTTGCTGTGGGAATTTTGGGGTGGTGAATCTTGGGATAACAGGAAAACTGTAACTTGTTAAAGTTTCTTTTTGTATCACTTGAATTTTTCACTATTGGCACATAGAACTTAATTAAAAGTATCCCCTCATGGGATTATTAAGAAAATCAAATAAATTGGGGTATTTAAAATACCAGGTACAGGGGCGCCTGGGTGGCTCAGTCGGTTGAGCGTCCGACTTCGGCTCAGGTCATGATCTCATGGTCCGTGAGTTCGAGCCCCACGTCGGGCTCTGTGCTGACAGCTCAGAGCCTGGAGCCTGCTTCAGATTCTGTGTCTCCTTCTCTCTCTGACCCTCCCCCATTCATGCTCTGTCTCTCTGTGTCGCAAAAATAAATAAACATTAAAAAAAATTTTTTTTAAATAAAATAAAATACCAGGTACAGTGCCTGATAACTAAAAAATACTCAAATGGTAGTTTATTTGGGGAAGAAGTGATAATAATTCGTGGTTGACCCTTGCTTTTATAGTGTTAAATTTTCCTTCTGCCTTGTGTGGCTTTGGATAAGTCTCTTTGTTAAGCCTCAGCTTCTTCAACTGAAAATGGGGGTTTATAGTAGTATCTATCACATATAGGGGGTGGAGGAGACCTATCAAGAGGTTAGCCTCGTGCTAGTAAAGGCGTATAATTAGTGCTCAGTAAATATTAACTGTTATCAGCTTTATCCTCACAGCTACGCTGGAAGTGAGGTGGGAGTTATGCCCACTTCAAAGTTACAGAAAGTGAGGCGGAGTCATTTGGTGACTTGTCTTAAGGCCATATGTTGAGTTAGCAGCAGCAGTGGCCTTCTCTGTTAACTGCCCTCCTGCCGGAGTCCACACTGACGGCCTCACAGCCCTGAGTCTGCTCATCTCCTTTCTTCATCCCGGAAGGCCTGCACAAGGACGGGCTCAGCCTCTCTAGGGGAAGGCCTCTCTCCATACCACTTTGGTACTGCCTGTGACTTCCCACCTGATCCATAAAGATCTGCCTTGCCTGTTTGTGGTACTGATTGGGCTAAAGTTACTAGACCTGGTGGGAAATAGCTTTTGAGCTTTGTTGCTGTGGGCTCCTGTTCTGTGTGTTCACACTTTGAGGAAACCCCCCTCCCCCCGAAACAAAGAAAACAAAACCCTGACTGATTTCTGCCCAGAATTGTTTCCAGAAAGTGGGAGATCCTCATCCCCAGACTTAGGGGGTCAGAGCTGATGCCACCAGTTTCTCACCTTGGGTTTTGTACAGTACACTTCTCACCCTTCTTTGGTTTTCTCTTCATCGGACTTTATGACATTGGCCTCGCTCCCTTCTTCATAGAGGTCATGAAATACTTACCATTTGGTGAAAAATACAAGCAATGCAATGTCAAAAGTTTTATCGATCTAAATTTGCCTAGTGGACTGGAAGGAGTATACATATTTATACAGACTCTTGCACTTTATAGTTTTTATATTGTTTTTGTGTGTTCCAAATACATCTTTTTCCAAATTTGCATTTAGTGGTGGCTAGCAACTCTTGTCATCTGTATTTCTTTGGAATATATACTTGCTGTGTAGGTATTGCGTTCACATCATATAATTCCACAGCAGGATCTGAAGGGCAGTCACTTTTCAGTACTTATCACCAGTCCGGTCTCTGCACCTCTAGACAAGTCTGCTCTGATTCCCAGACTGGTTTCTTTTCCTTATTTGTGGCTGCCTAAAGGCCTTCAGTGAAGTACATCAAAGTGCTTCCTGTTGGCTTGGCAAAAGGAAGATCCTTGGAGGAGCTTAAAGGCCTCGTGGAAAGGACCCTCTGACTCTTCGCTAATCCGCTAATCACAAAATGAGACTCTACAGTGGAGAAGCCACGCGCCCACCCGCTTTGTGAAAGCTCCTCTAAAATACAAGTTTTTCAGCTATTTATCATGTTTCTGTCGTATTTATCTGGTTTTTGGAGATAGACCTGCTTAAATGAATTCTGATTGATGCATGGGGGTGCGGGGGACTAATGCCCCTTCAGAGTTACAGGCAGTGAGGCACAGAGAGATCTGGTGACTTGTCCTAGGGCCATACGTGGACTTAGCCAGGGTGGTGCCTGGAAACTTTGGAGGACATTCTCCAAGACATAAGAGAGCCAAGCTCCGGGTTTATCTCAGGCCTGATCACGAACCTGCAGGAGCAGCTTCCGAGCACTGGGGAGAGAGGAATGGCACACTGCCTTGGAGCTGTCATCGAAGATGCCACCTTTTGGGAACCATATTGTAGGCAGTCTCTGGCCTATGTGAAGTTGTGCCTGGGCCTTATCAGAAATGAACCAGATGGTGTTTCTAGTAAAACTGGCAGCTGTTCTTGCTGTCAGAATTAATTAAACATTTTTATATGTAAATGTGGAATTATGGGAATCTTTCTTTTGGGGTTTTAGTCGCATATGGAAGTGCTGCCTTTACCTTACAGAGGCCTTTACTCATCCCTTGCTTCTGGTCAGAAGTGACCCTCAGCTTTATGTCTTCCTATCCTCTCTGGTTACTTTCTTCACCAAATGGGACATTTGTGGTGATGGTGGTAAGGGGCGGATAATAAGGTAACCAGTCCTCTCTAGTGTAATTTGAAGGTTGCTCATGGGACCTTGTGCCCAGAATGTACCTGTTACATAGATAACATTGGTGGCTAAAGTATTCATAATTTGAGTGACTTCTTTGGGTTAAGACATTTGGATGTAGCACACATGATACCTAGGAACAGTGACAGTCACGGAAGCCAGAAAAGTTTTTCTTTCTTTCTTTCTTTTTTTTTTTTTTCGGAAAAGAAAGAAGAAAAAGGTGGAGAGCGCATGCTCTGTGCCAGGCACCGTGCTAGGTTCTGTATTTTTGTGGGTTTGTCTTCACTTTCTAGATCAAAAAACCAAGCTCTGAAAAGTTAAGTACTGTAACTTACTCTGTTGGAGCAAGAACCAAAGGCGGGGTGATTCCAGAGCCTGTGTTATTCAGGGCAGATAAAGTAGATGTGGGTTAGGAAGCTGGAGGGGAGGACAAGGTGGTGAGGGAGACAGAACAAAAACCTGGAGAGAGGAGGTCAGTCGGGGCCAGGTGGGAGCTGCAGCGCAGGGACTTAGCGAGAGAGGATGGCCCTGGGTGACGGTCTGGGAGGGAGAGGCTGGTGAGCAAAAATAACCCGAAGTGGAACAAATAAAGGTTGGGGTATCACTTGGAGGGGGGTATACTGTTGGATGATGGTGGCTTTTCCCTCAGGGAAGCTCTGGGGTCTGTTTGGGGTATGGAAGACCAGATAGTGTCTGTATTTAGGCAGGTGGCACTTGGCCACACAGGAAGCCTTTTAATCCCTGGTATTTATAGACTGGCCTGTACTCTAGTGAAAGACAACTCCCATTTCAGTTATGGAAGGCAGCATTATCTGCCTTTGAGATGCCGCATTTATGGATCCCCATTTGACCCAGCAGGAGGGGCGTGGTGATATGCCCCTTATATTATCCTGGCTCCCTCCTTCTTCAGAGGCTGAGCAGGGACACTTCTGTCATTTACCTCTAAGTGACCTCTGGCTGCTCCCTCTTCTGCAGATGCTTCTATTCCTCTCAAAGATGAGTTGGAGTCAGGACTGGGAAAGGTGGCCCTCTTGTCTCTCCAGGGTAGCTAGGAATTCCCTAGAATAATGATTCTGATTTGTTGCCCAGCTCCTTGCCCCAAGGCTAGGGTTGCTCTGTTTATACATACCATGGCCAAACCCTACATTCAGTCCAATTCAACACTGATTTATTGATACCTGCTAGTATGTATGGGGTGGAATACAAAGGTGACTGAGATAGGTCTCCAGTCATGAGGGGGATAGTGAGTAACGAGCTCCCGTGGTCAGGCTAGTTCCTCTTCCTTATCGCGGGAAATGCCCATACATTTTCGGTCTTGTCTAACTTAAGTCGTTACTGTGAGGACTGATTGTAGCAATAATGAATTGAGACTGCCTTGAAAAGTATAAAGCTCCAGATTCGTGTAAAACCTTCTTAATATTATAAGGTAGACTCATAATAAAAGATAACACGTATCAAGTGCTTTCTACATGTCAGGCACTGTTCTAGGTGCTTTATTTGTATTAGCTTATCTAATCTTCACAGCAGCTGTGAAGTAGGTTGCTTATACCCATTTCACAGTTGTAAGAATTGGATGTAAGAAATGCCAAATTGGATAAATACAACAACAACAACAATGTTTCTAGGATGGCATGGCTGGTAAGTGGCAGAGCCAGTTAATCTGAACTATAAACTGCACTGTGTGGCCTCTGTTAAGACCCTGTGGAAATCTGGGAAGAGAGGAGTCCCACCCCAAGGGAGGCGGCAGCCAGGACTTACCCTCAGAGACTAGAAAGGAGCAGGGAAAGGTCAGCCTGGTGCCCAAGAAAGCATTAGGATTTCTACACAACTTAATTAAATTACCGAAACTGTTTCTGAACTTGGAGCCATGTTTCTTGTATAGTAATGCAATATTCAAGATAATTTAAGCCAAGGAGGAAGGACAGAATTGGTGAGTGAGTTTACATATGCTCATGGGCACTTACTGACAGACTAAATAAAACACAGAGAGGCAAACCTTAAAGTGAATACGTCTTTATTCAATTTACAAATGAGGGCAAAGACTCAGGCAGCGTGTTTGCTGCTTTGCGTTGGGACTTCTAAAGAACACACTTTAAAAAAAAAAGAATTCTTCCCCTCAGCCTTTCTCTGTTGAAGTTTCCATTAAGGGTATCAGAGTCTGACCACTAATATGCAGTGTATCCATCTTTAGCAGTTATTTTCCAGAGAAATCCAGCTCATTTTTTGAGGCACCCTCTAGCCAGGTTATCTCAGATGTGGAAGATTGGGAGCAAACATATACACATCGTGGGGAGGGCAACCTCTCCGTTAGATGTATGTCTGTAAAGAGAGCTTTGGGAGTTAATGTCTCTAAATTCCTGTTTCAGTCCACTCCACTCTTTGAATAGCTCTTTTAACATGCCGCGCCTGTCTCGTTAGCAGTTCAGGGGAATTAGCCATCAACATCTAATGACCTAGTTCCCAGATTTCCAGCAGGTTCAGAAGTTTCTAGAATGCCCCAAAGGAATGTTTCTCAAAGTGTGCTTATACCTTGTACCTTGGGGTCAGTTCCCTTGTGGGTGTGGTCCTGGCGTTCACACAGAAAACGCTTCCCTCTGCTCGGGTTCTGAAGCAGAGCTGCAAGCCAAGTCCAAGCCCATCTCCAGAGGGTATGCAGCTGCAAGTAGCAGTATGGACAGTCTTCAAGGCTTCCTGTTTTCTTCTTATAATGAATGAGAATTTTGCCTCCTATTCCACATTATTTCCTCCTATCCAATTATCCAGGATAATTTTAATATTTAAAATGAGTTACACTAGGGGTGTGTGAGTGGCTCAATCAGTTAAGCATCTGACTCTTGATTTCGGCTCAGGTCATGATTCTCAGGGTGATGGGATTCTTCACCACTCCCCCATCCCCCGCCTCCACTGCTCTCACCCTCGCTCTCAAACACACACACACACACACACACACACACACTAATCTAACATGGAATAAATTTGAACCTTTATCAAGATTGTGTGCTGTGAAGTGAGACTGCTTAGTTTGTAATCTTGGTGTCATGAATTGCTAACTCTATGACCTTGGGCAAGTTATTTAACTTCTCTGTGCCTTGTCTAAAAATGGAGATAATACCTACCTTTTAAGGTTGTTATGAGGATTATATCAAATATTAGAAAATGCTTGGATCCATGCACAATGATTAAGCAGTCAAGTGCCAGTTAATGATGCTATTATTACTGTCCTGAAGGTCTGTGTCCCTGGGAGTATGGCATATGACAAACATCCCTCTCTCCATTGACACAGCCAGGCTATAGGCTTATAAAAAGGCCTTTTGCCACCTATAGGAACCCTAAACAGAGCACTGGGGAAATGCTTTGTCATAACAGATATTCTCAGGTCACACTCAGTTTTATTTTAGTTGTTTGAGGTCGCTGTGTGAAGCATGACTATGCTCAAGCAGTCAGAATCTATCACTGGTGGGAGGGAAGTGCTTGTTTAGAAAATGTCAGAGAATCCACCAAGTTCCTTTGGCTGATAAATGTTCTTCAGTCTGTACTCTTTTTTCTTGTTTAATAGTTAGGAAAGAGGGCTAAGTTGTACTTTTCCTTTATAAAGTACACATCTCAAAATTTGAAAAATCTCAAGTCATACTTGTTTCTTGAAGAAAGTTCAGGATGTACAGGTTACTAGCAGTCACGGAAGGAGAAAAGCACCTGTGATTTCCCTTCCAGCCGTCACCACTGTTCACCTCTTACTGTGCTCCTTCCTTCTGTCTAGGATGGTCAGGGATGGCAGAGTGGTTGGCAGGGTCTTGGAGAGAAGGACCACATTTCTGGCAGCCAGGGTGGCCCTCCTGTGGCTCAGCCTTACAGTGGACAGTCCCACTTTGGGACAAGCACTTGGCAACACCCTTGTCCCTAAGTGCCCTCTCCTCTTCAGAGAGGTTATGTTGAAGGCCAGCTACTTCTTTCCAGTGATGCTGCATGTTCAAGCATTTTTGGCCTGGGTTATGTTGATCCTGCTCTCCCGATTTTGTGCTCATTTTCCACATAGCCAGGTGGTGAGGGTTCTTGGGCCTCTTCTCTCTTTTCTCATGGTACTGGCTCTCAGGGTTGATGCTTCTCTGTCTCATCCCTCCTTTTCACTAAATGCACCTAGGGGGTTCTGCCACAGAGAAGAACTCATGGGGTGAGGAGAACACTGTCTCAAGGCTTTTTAAATGTAATGCTTCCTCCCCCTTTTTTTCCTCTGCCCAGAATAAAAGCTGCCAGTAAAATTTTAGTGCAGGACTATTGAGATATATTTATCACTGTTGTGATGGTCAAAAGAATTGTCAACTCTTCTCCTTATCGATCCCCTTCACTCCTTGCAAATGGGAATTACAGGAAATCACAACCAGCTTAAACGGCCGTGGGCAGATGGGAAGGATGGAATGTGTAACCCCCATTCCCAGAAACAGGAAGAATGGCTGAGCTGATTGACCTCAGCATTTGGCAGTCAGGGGAGCGAAAGCATGGCCTGAAATAATGTCACCATCTGGGAATTGAAACCCAAGTCTTCCTGCGCTCTGACTTCTTTGTCATCATGACTCCCCTCTCTGAGCCCCTCCTTTCTGGTCAGTAGACAGGCCCTGCCAGTTCTTTCTTCAGTAGGTTTCTGTCACCACCACACTGGCCAGACATCACCCTGTCTAGCCTCTTAGGCTGCTTTAGTCTCTCTTGCCAGGTTCATCTCCCATGAACGTTGTTCTCATCTCAAGTGTGATTAGGTAAGAGAAAGAAGCCTGATGTGTGTGGGCGGTAGTATTACCATCCTTTTCCATGGTGGCAGTGCCCTTTGGCACTAAGTATTCTGGTGCCTTTCACATAGTAGGCCTTTAGTGAACGTTTAATTGGCTTAGGTCATGTTTCTTGCTCAAGAACGTTCATTGGCTCCCACTACCTACTCATCCAAAGTAGAAGTTTCTGTTTTTCATGGCTGTACAGACTGGTTTCACTGTAAGTATTCAACTAAATGCTTAATACTGTGGAATAACCAGAGTCTGCGAGGTGATAGATACTAGAGAAACCATAAGAATTATCCCATGTCCTGGAGGACCTCAGATGGAATTTTTTTTTTCTGTTTTTCCCTGATTCTTGGCCTCTCTCCCCCTCCTTTCCCCACCTCCTCCACCCCCCAGTGTATCATGGTTACTTCAGCCTTCCAGCCCCAGCAGTTTCCTTTTTCTTTCTCTATATTTATTCAGCTTTCTAAGTTTTCAGGTCAGATCTCCCTTCCTTCCTTTTAAAGGTCCTCTTTGATGGTCTTGGTTCAGATCCTTTCTGATTTTTGTTTGCTTTCATTATTTTGTCCTTAATTTACCAGAAGTGGCTGCTTGTTCTTTCTTATTTTCTAAATATTCATACCTCACGATTTAGTATTCTATTGCATCCACATAGAGTAATGCAATAGATACTCCTGCCTTATTGTGTACCTTAATTGTTTGCTGTCTGGGTTTGTAGCCTCCCCAACTCCCTTGAAGGTTCCAAATGGGCTGGGGCCTGTGCCTTCTGTGCATGTTACAAGCAAAATATAGAGGACTGTCAGGAAATGATGCTACATGGGGTAGACAGAGGTGACCCATTAGAAGTGAGAGGTGATCTCACAATGTTTTGAGAGTGTGGTTCCTAGCAGGATTCTGGATGGCCTGGAGCAGAGCAGGGACTGGAGGCCCAAAGACCATCGAGGAGTAGTTCTAGGATTCTAAGACCTGAGAGAAAATGGCAAAGGCAGAAGGGTCAGGCTTGTCCCCCAAGAGTTTGTCTCATTCTGAGATTCTCTTGAAATCCTAGTTCACTTGGAAAATGTGTTCATACTAGAAGGCCACCAGGGTTCTTGGGGAATTCTGAGGCCAGATGCCTGTGTGGTGAATCTTCCCAAAAGGAGGGTAAAAGATGCTGGGCCATAGGGAAGCTTATGGCTTAAGGAAACAGATAATTAGGGGCAACAATGAACAAACCTGTTGGACTCAGCGTTTGATTTATTTGTGGTTAATGGGATTTGTATTGATTTCTCTGGGAAATTTGGGGATATGAATGCATTCTGCAAATATAAATATTTTGTCACTGATGGGGCTTACAGGGTTATGTTGATTTTTTCTGCTAATATTCGAATCTTGTGTGAAATTGAAAGCAGTGTCTTCCTTTTCCAATTTGGGCAGAATTGTAAGCATAGTGCTGACCCCCTCCTCAATCCCCAGTTTATTTCTCAGACCCACCCAGGACTGTGAAATAGGTTAGTAAATAACAGCTGTGGACTGGGACCAGTTTTAGCTAGCTGAATTCCCTGTAATCCAGTTTAAGTCTACAGGGTACATCTAAACTTACTGGAATTCTAGGTAGGAAGTGCGGTTGCAAAGGCAAAGCCATTTAATTGTAGCTTATATGAAAATAAAACCAGCTTGAATTTTCTTCTCACAAACTTTCTCTGAAACACCTCTTTAGATCTTTTATTTTTGGCAAATGGGCTTCGAGGTGGCAGCCTCATTACTGTTGTGATGGAGGGGTATAATAAGCCAGTGGGCAATTTCCCAGAATTCTGAGCCTTTGAAAACTGCTATTCTTTTTGGAGGGTAATAAGTACAGAAGCCGGGCTGCCTGTCTCCGATTTCTTCCTTCTTCCCATTCTGTTCTCAGCTAGTAAATACGTGGTCTCAGTCTGCGTAAAAACGTAATGGCTTAAATTTGCTTAAATTTCTGTAGCAGTTTGGTAATGAAATTTAGCCCTTTGATGGTGGTGGTGGTGGTGGTGGTGGTGGTGGTGGTGGTGGTGATAGGCATTCAGTAGCAGGTACACTGATTGTGCTGTGAGCTGGTTCTTTCCAAGTCTCCTGGGAAGAAAATCACTAACTTACTTTATATGCGAAGGTCTTCGTGTTGAGTAGAGGAGGAAACAGCCTTGGAGTATAGAGAAATCATCTGCCCGAAGTTTATATTTTAGAGAAGTACTTCGAATGAAGTTGTATGTTTTCTGTTTGGATTGGGTGTATTGTTTCTTTTGAGAATGCTTTTTACAATAGTATAATGGTTCCTCTGGAACTCATAGCAGGATTCTTTTTCTACCCTCTCCTGTATTTACAGCTGCTTTTTCCCTAGGGGAGTATTCTTCTGTTTTAAAAAGCAGAGAGAGAAAACAAGAAGTTCTCTCAGTGATGTTTGGAAACAAACTGCATTTGTCTTTCAGGAAGGCAGGTTCTTAAGAGTTGCTGTTTGGACAAAAAGGAAGTCTGGCTACAGACCCCCCCAAAACACACATGCCCCCCCCCCCCCCCCCTCCACCCAGAGGTTCCTTGTAGCAGATATGAAAGAGTTTAGGACATGAGGTGCCCGTTACGGTCCCTTTGTTGTACTACACCAAACATTTCTTTTCAGCTCCTGAGAAAGTCAGTTTTTCTGGCAGCCCACATCCTTGCCCTGAATATCTGTGCCTGGGGTCCTGGGCTGGCACTGGCACTCAAGGCCAGGATCGTACTTGGGTGTGGGTTCAGAGGCAGCATCCAAGGACATTTGGGACAGGAAAGAGATCTGATCATTAGGATGTTTTCATTGTACTGATGTTTCAAGGCCTTGGAGGTGAGGTTTGCCAGGGTCTAGATGAGGTTAGTAAATGGGCATAACCCTAGTGCCGCTTAGCCTCTTTCCACACTTTTCACCAGCTAGCTGGTCCTTGGCATGCATCTTTGTTTTGTTAGAAGAGGAGGAATTCTACTTTGCAGTTGAATAACTGTGCCTTCTATTCAAATTCTATGGAGGGTTACACTTGAAAAGCTAATAAGTACTTCCACTCTGCACACACTGATCCACAGTGGGTGGGTGGCAGGCTGGAGGCTGGGGGACCTTCATAGAACAAGTGTTATTGAAGGCAGATACTGAGGTGACACTGAGGGCAGCTGTGCCCTGAAGTTCCAGTGGCTTGGCCCCCTGGCTGATGACCTATCCACCACAGCTAGGCCAACGGGGAGGCCTTCAGCTTCCCTGAAATGACTACTACTCACAGCTCATTTAGTGTGACCAGCCAGAGGGATGGGCCTCCTCTGGGAAAGGGTAGGAGAGTCCTTTTTTTTTTTTTTTTTTAAGTTTATTTATTTACTTTGAGAGAGAAAGAGCACATGCACAAGCAGGGAAGGGGCAGAGAGAGAGGGAGAGAAAGAATCCCAAGCAGGCTCTGCACTGCCACTTCAGAGCCCAGTTTTGGGGGCTTGAACCCACAAACTGATATCATGACTTGAGCAGAAATCAAGAGTTGGATGCTTAATCAACTGACCCACCCAGGAGCCCTGGGTAGGAGAGTCTTTGTTAAGCTTGCCTGGTTTGGCAGTCACTCAGACTCACCTCCTGTTTCTGTGTTGGCCAATAGTCTCCTCCAATTTTCCAAACAACTCTTCTTCATTTCCAAAGGGGGGCCCATTTTTGCTAACAACCACCCCCCTAAAAAAAACCCACCAAAAACTGCAACTTACCTTGATTGTTACTATGTGTGCCTTCTCTGCCTGTTTTCCGGCAGAGGCAGGCAGCCACTCTTGTTTTCTCTTGAGGTGCTCTTGCCACATTGGAGTTCCTGGAGGCTGATGCTGCTGAACTTCCTCATTGGGCAGAGGCCAGGATGTGAGCTGAGCCCCGAGTGCTCTGAATGGACAGAGCACACACAGTGGGGAACATTGCTGGGTTGGCACTGGGTCTGTGGGAGCCCAGTGGTTGGATTCTGACTGGGGGATATTTGAGAGAACTCTGTTTAGTGAAGAGGTAGGGGAACTGAGTTCTGGTTCAGCCACCAGCAAGCCATCTCCCCGGGCAAGTCGTGGCCCCTTTCTAGGCCTCAGTTCCCCTCCTAAAATGGGTAGATTGGACTTACAAGAGGACCCCAAGTTCCTTCAGACAATAATGTGTTAGGATCCCCAGGACCCATGAGTCTGCTCCTGGTGAGGGTGACATGAGGCCAAAAAAGGCTGGGACAGAAAAACTTGCACTTCTCAGTTCTCTCTCTTCCCCCCTCCCCCCATGTTTATTTATTTATTTTGAGAGAGAGAGAGAGAGAGAGAGAGAGAGAGAGAGAGAGAGAGAGAGAGAGAGAGAGAAAATATCCCAGCAGGCTCCACACTGCCAGCACAGAGCCCATTGGCGGGGCTCAATCCCATGAACCGTGAGATCATGATCTGAGCTGAAAGCAAGAGAGGGACGCTTAACTGATTGAACCACCCAGGTGCCCCTCCACCCCCCATTCTCTTTTTGCCTCCAGGCTTTTGCACATGTTGCTCCTCTCCCTGGAATGCGCCTTCCTACAGTCGGTGTTAGACCGCTGCTTGCCCCGATACTGGTGGGGTGCCCCTCCTCTGTGCTGCCATATCTCTCTGTGCTCAGCACTTAGCCCCACTGTCTTAATGTCTTTTTCCTTGTGCTTCCTGAGGGCAGAAACTGTCTGCTCTTGCCACTGTGCCTCAGTTGGCTGGTGCAGTGCCTGGAATGTGGTATATACCCAACAAACGTTGAATGATAAAATGACCTCTCCTAGGCCAACACACCCAGTGCACTCAGGTGGGCTTTTCCCCACCTCACCAAGCTCTCTTTCTGATGTTGTATGTGGATACAGGAGAACCTTGTATAATGCTGAGAGTTGAAGTTTCATCTCACTGTAGCAAAGCATTAAGTGATGTTGCCACCCCACCCTGGGGGTGCTCTTTCTAGGTGTTGCTTTGACCTGGGATGGTTCTGGACTTTGTCCTGCTCTTCCCCATCTGCAGCCTTGAAGGAGGGGCAGGCAGGCACGTGCAGATTGCTGTCTCTGCCAGCTGCCTGGGGCTGGGCCATCTGCTGCCGGTGACAGGGGGTGGGGTGAGGGGTGCGCAGCAACCTAATCTCCTTCGCTGCACTGACTACATGGCTGAGTCCAGCCCCCCTTCTCTCTACACTCTGTCTTCTGTTCAAGCTCTCTGTTATACTACTCTTCATCGAGGTCTTGCTTTTGTTCCAGCTGCTGCCCCCACCACTCTGCTCGGAGAACCCTTGCTGTGTTTCTGTTTATTCTGTGTGTGTGCCTTGCCCTTTAGCCCGAGCCCCCAAGAATCTTTATGTAATATGAGACAGCAGCAGCAAAAAGAAAAAAGCAAAAAAGGGGGGCCTGGATGGCTCAGTCAGTTAAGCATCCGACTTGGGCTCAGGTCATGATCTCACAGTTCGTGTGTTCGAGCCCTGTGTTGGGCTCTGTGCTGACAGGTCAGAGCCTGGAGCCTACTTCGGATTCTGTGACTCCCTCTCTCTCACTGCCCCTCCCTGACACATGCTCGCTCGCTCTCTCTCGCTCTCTCTCGCTCTTTCTCAAAAAATAAATAAATAAATGTTAAAAATTTTTAAAAAAAGAAAACAAAAAACAAACTTTAGAAATGAAACCTTGGACTCCTGTTGGCCTGTGTTCAGATGTAAATGAGGAGACTCTTACCTTTGTTTTTGCTTTTTTCCAAATGTTTTTAAAATTACTTTTGAGAGAGGGAGAGAGAGAGAGTGAGCAGGGGAGGGGCAGAGAGAAGAGAGGGAGACAGAAAATCCCAAGCAGGCTCCACCTGAGATCATGACGTGAGCTGAAATCAAGAGTTGGAAACTTAACTGACTGAGCCACCCAAGTGCCCCTGGAGTTTGTACCTTTGGATTCACCACCCTGTTTTCCATCCCTCTTCCCAGGGAATCTTTGAACAGCAGGGGTGGGCTGAGTCACTTGCAAAAACTCTAATTTTGCTTGTGCTGTAAGCCTTGCCTCTTTCTGGCCTTGTGTGGACATAAGAAAGAGGCAAAGAGGAAGTAACCTATCCTCATCACTCTTGATGACTCTGGGTTTGGACGTTCAGAACTGGGTGTGTGTGTGTGTGTGTGTGTGTGTGTGTATGCACACATGTGCACAAGCTGTGCCAGGAGGAGGCATTAGGAGGGAATATGGACAGAGTTTTAAAGTCGTCTTTACCAAGTGAAGAGGTGACAGAGCAGAGAACAGAAGGGTAATATACCCTAAACTAGGACTTCTCAAACTTTAACAAGTGAAGGAATCACCTGCGGAACTTTATTACAATGCAGATTATGATTCAGGAGATCAGGGATAGAGGCTGAGATTCCACCAGTGCTGCTGTTCAAAGACCCGTAATTTGAATAGTAAGCCTCCTCCTCCTCCTCTTAACACTGATTAAAAAGATTGACGTGGGGAAGGCAGGAGGGAGGCTAGTAAGGACTTTCAATTTTAAACCTGAGGGCCTGAGCTGGCCTTCCAGCCAGTGTTGACAGAGCCCTTTTCCACATCCCTCCCTCCTTCATGCCTGAGTTCTTGGCTTCTCTGGAGCTTCCCTTGGCCCAGTTTGGTTTCTACAGTATAAGAACCTCTGTCCTTCGAGGGTGGGTGTGCATACTCACAATAAGACTGGATCTTTCCCCTTTCTCTTTGGCTCATTATAAATAGGTAAGGCTGAACCTAGCATTTCAAATAGAATTTTAGAACTGAAAGAACTCTTAAATTATCTTTTCCAGTCCCTCTATTTTACTGAGGAGGAAATGCGCCCAGGAAAAGTTTTGTGACATGTTCAGAATTAGCTAGTGGCAGAGCTGGAGTTAAAAGCCAGATGTCTGGGCTCCTAAGCTCTTCTTTCTGAGGCACTGTAAGCCCAAGTTAGGGACTGTGGGAGGATCAAAATGTTGTTCTGGGGACAGGTGTTAAGACAAGAGGCTTTGTAGTGGTGTGAGGGAATTTTACACTACATGCACAACTAAGGCAGGTCTGCTGGCATCTGCTACAGCTCAGCACTCACTCACTTAGGCCAGGCTTCTCAGCTGCAGCACTGTTGACATTTCGGGCCACGTAATTCTTTGTTTTCTTTAATTCTTTGTTAAACATCATAGGATGTTGAAGTGGCATCCCTGGCCTCTACCCACTAGATGCCAGTAGCATCCCCTCACCCCCAAGTTATAACAGTCAAAAATGCCTCTAGATATTGTCACATACCCTCGGAGGGGGGTAAGATTGCCCCCAGTTTAGAACCTCTAGTTCAGGCACTAAGTATTTTGGGGAGGAGGGTCCCCTTGGGCACCTACAGTGGGTTTTTTTTAGTGTATGTTGGTCTCTGTGTTACAAAGAAAGCATAAAAGGGGACCCACCCTTCCTGTGCACTTACAGTTTAGTTTACAGTTTAGTGGGGAGACCAGACCAGCCAATGCATGGGTCAGATAAATTGCCATCGTAGTGGTCCCTCCAAGATGTAGGGCTGCAGGCTGGACTCTGAGGAATGTGGTGCCAGCCCAGGGTACTTAATGAGGGGATTTTGCTGCTCTGGGAAGGATTGCATAGCTAAGAATTTAGTAACTCTCATTCATATCTTTAGTTATCCTTACCTACTTCTGCTCAAGCAGCATTCTTCCATTCTGAAAAAGCATTTCATCTGATCAGAGACACATTAACCAGCACATATGTATACTTGAAGGGAGGGAGGCCAGCTCAGGCCCGATGCTGTTAAGGTGACCCATTCCTTAGTGAGATTTACTTTTTCTTTCTAGTTTGATTTTCTTTTGCTTGGGATGAATGCTCTGGTAGACCTTTCTTGCATCTTTACCATTGTGTTAAGCAATATTGACATAAGGCTACGTAAGAACTGTCATGTTCTGAATACATAGGTAAAAAACATGGTTAAATGCCCCTTTGTGAACCTGAGAAAGAGTCTTTACCTCTTTTTGTTTTTCATAGGATACTATACTTATGTTTTTAAGGCCACTGAGTACCTCCGCTCCCCATCTTGTGCTAAGCACAAGGCCTCCCTGAAAAATGTTCCTCCAGGGCACAAAAAGCATTGGTGATGGGAAACTCATAGTTCAATGAAGTCAATATAACTTGACCAGTGCGAGACTGCTTTTTTCCCATTACTTTTTTGGATGCTCCATTGCCTCCTGGGTTGCATTGTTTCTAATAATAAACCTGCTGTAATTCTTTGTTCTTCTTCTTTTTTTAAAATTTTTTTTTAATGTTTATTTATTTTTGAGGCAGAGAGAGACAAAGCATGAACAGGGGAGGGGCAGAGAGAGAGGGAGACACAGAATCTGAAGCAGGCTCCAGGCTCTGAGCTGTCAGCACAGAGCCCGACGTGGGGCTCGAACTCATGGACCCTGAGATCATGACCTGAGCCAAAGTCGGATGCTTAACTGACTGAGCCACCCGGGCACCCCAAATTCTTTGTTCTTTTGAACGCAGTATGTCCCTCATTCCCCTACCTGCCATGGCTGCTTTTAATACTTTCTTATCTGTCTGACTATCTCTCTATCAATCAATCAGCCATCAAGCAGGAGAAAGGCAGGGGTTGGGGGGAATCCCAAGCAGGCTCTGCTCTGTCAGTGCAGAGCCCGATGTGGGACTCGAACCCACAAACTGTGAGATAATGACCTGAGCCAAAATCAAGAGTCGGTTGCCTAACTGACTGAGCCACCCAGGGGCCCCAACACTTTCTCTTTATCACTTGTTTCAGCATTTTGATTATGTTGTGCCTTGTGTTTTCTTTTTGTCCTTCTTCTTGGTGTTTGATGAGCTCTTGGATCTGTGGGTTTATAGTTTTCATTAAATTTGGAAAAATTTCTGGCATTTCTTGAAAATTTTTTTGTGTCTACCTACCCCATCCCCAATAAATACACACACACACACACACACACACACACACGTTATGTGATTATATAATCTGTATACATACGGATACATATCTATGTTAGGCTGCTTGATAGTGTCCCACTGCTGTGTTCTATATATATTATTTTGGATAGTTTCTATTGCTGTGTTTTTGAGTTCATTAATTTTTCTTCTACAGTATCTAATCTGTTAATCCCATCCTATATCTTTTTCTTTCAGATATTTGTATATTTTCCTTCTAGAAGTTCAGTTTGGGTCTTTTTTATGTCTTCCATTTCTTTCATCATGCTCATGCCTTCCTCTTCTCTCTTGAACACATGGAGAATATTTATAATAGAGATTTTAACATCCTTTTCCATTGTCATTGGGTCAGTTTTATGCCTGTTTCTTTTGTTTCATTATTCTTCTAGTTATGGTCATATTTTTCTGCCTCTTTGCATTCCTGTTAATTTTTTTTATTTGAAGCTAGACATAGTGAGTTTTATTATTGTGGGTGCTGGAACTATTTATATTCCTTTAAATGCTTTTGGGCTTTGTTCTCAGAAACAGTTCAGTTACTTGGAAATTGTTCGATCCTTTCATTTCAAGGCCTGCTTTTTAGCTTTGTTAGATTGGGTCCAGAACAGCCTTTAGTCTGGGGCCAGGATGGCCCCATTACTAAGGCCAAACCCTTCTGAAGATTCCATCTGATGCCCTGTTTGTTAGGACATTTTTCCACTTTGGCCGGTAGGAACATGAATATTTCTGTCTCTGTGTGAACTCTGGGGGTTATGCCACCTACTTCTTTCCGTTCATTCTTTCCCCAGCATTGCTAATTTCCTCATACACATGCACAGATGAGTACTCAGCCAAAATTTCAAGGGGTTCTCTCTTCAGATCTCTGGGGCTTTTTCTCTTTATGGCTCCTTATTTTTAGTTACTTTGCCCTGCAAATTCTAGCCACATTGGTCTCCCCACACTCCCAACTCTGTCTCTAACTCTGAGATTGTTGAACTCTTTCATGTTTCTTCTTTCTGCTTTGTGTTCTGGAAACTCCTGGGAGAGTTAGCTAGGGCACTAGTAGGGTTCACTGCGTTTCAAGGATCACTGCCCTGTGCTGCCTATTGTTAAATGTCTGAAAGCCATTATTTCATATATTAAATCTGGCTTTCTAGTTGTTTAAGGAAAGAGAGTAAATCTAGTCTCTGTTATTCCATCATGACTGGAGGTAGAAGTCCCTCAGACTAATTTCCAACCTTGGATATTTTTTTCCCTCCTGTGTTTGCTTGTTGAAAAATGGATCCATCAAGACAAATTTTACTCAGATTTAGATCTTGTTAGTTTGCCAAACATTTATTGAACACCTGCATCCAGAGAATAGCATGGTTCAGTATTAGGCTATACATGGCACAATCTGTAATTTTACCTGTGCTGCACTTTCTAGCAGAAAGCTGGGGGTGCACTTCTAGGTGTTATCCTGGCACAAACATGCACATCTATACACACTTTGAGCCTCCTTCCTGTGCCTCCTGACCATGCTCCCATTTAACCTGGGCAGCTAGTTGAACTAATAGGCACAATCCATGAACAAACAGTAGGTGCCCAGCTGTGTATGCGTGAGTTAGCCAGATAGCCATCTCCAGAGAGCCTTGTGTGGGGAAGGGAGTTTTAACTCTCTGTGTTCAGTGGCTCTTCCATCTTACTTAGGCTTACTCTGTGCCAGATCCTATATGTGTGAATCATGGACTCTTTGAAATTCTGTGAAGCATTCGGTGTTGTTTTCCCCATTTTATATATGACAAAATAGAGACTCACAACAGTAAAGTGGTACCCCTAGGACCTGTAAGAAGCAAGAGGCAGAATCAGGATTTGAACTCACTTTTGTGTAACTCTAAAATCCACATTGATTGATCCTGTAACTAACAGTTTCATTTCCCTCTTCTGGGCTCCAGCTTACTTCTGTGTTTTGTTTTTGACATTTGGGCTGTATATCGCCTATGTGTTCTCACTTTCTACCTCTGTATGTGTCTTACCTCCCCCAGTAGACTGTTATCTCTTTTAGGGCATATGCTTTTCCCCATCTTTGTGCCTTTCATGGAGTCTAGAATATGTAGGTACCCAATATAGGTGTTGAATGAAGTCAGTAAGTTCCTTAAGAAAGATATTTGTTAGGAATGAGTCCAGATGCCTGTCTGGAGGGAAATACCAGATTCCCTCCCTCATTAATTTATGATATTTCTTTCTGTCTGCTGTGTTTATCATAATCCCTCTTAACATCTTCCAGGATGTAACCTGGACTTTATGAAGTTCTTTGTTTGGTACCTCTGCCTGAATTTTGACTAATTTGAGATTACTTTTGGAGTCTGTGTTTGGAGATTTCAGGAAATATCTGTTGTGAATTAGATTCCTTTCTTCTCGGGCTGTGATTTAGAGCTCCGCATGTAGAGAACCGGAAGTATGGCTGGAGCTAGAACTGGAGCTTATAGGCCTTGGTGGAGGGTATAGGTGGGGGCAGGGGCGTGGGACTAATCAAAGGGGAAGGAACAGTAAGCAGGTTCCTGCTTCTTGTTTTTGCTTGGAACCTCACAGTCCAACCTTGACAGCTTACAGGAAGTTTGGGTAATTTGTGAGGGAGAGGACAGGAAGAGTCATGGTTTGGTTATAGATTCAGAGGCTTCTTGGAATTTACGCAAGATGGAGAACATTTGGAGTCTTGTACAGCTTAAGTGTGTACCTGATTGGGGCTGTTAAGCTTTAGTAGATGGAAGTGAAGAACATGTTGCTAGAATCCTGAGCCTGCACCAGAACCTCAGGGGAAAATACTCAGGTGGCATGTGAGTAGAAAAGAGGAAAATGGCAGAAAGTGGGACCATATTTATGCAGAATCTTAAGGCCTGAGAGACACTAGGAAAGGTTGCTTCTGACTCAGCTACTAGGTAGACTGTTTCTCTCACGAATCTTACAGATGTAGCAGTTTTGGGGTAGAAGTGGAGAGGCTCTTTTGTTGCAGTTGAACATTAAGGAAGCAGGCAGCTCTTTAATATTCATCCCCAGTGTCTCCCTAGCTTCGGCCAATCATGGCATGCGGGAGTGTTAGTTCAGAGACACTCTCTGTGGGAGTTCTCCAAGCTGTCTGGGCAGTTCAGGAATTTTAACTAAATCCTTGGGCTAACTGAGAAGGTACAGCTTAAAAGATATAAATTCCTGGGGCGCCTGGGTGGCGCAGTCGGTTAAGCGTCCGACTTCAGCCAGGTCACGATCTCGCGGTCCATGAGTTCGAGCCCCGCGTCGGGCTCTGGGCTGATGGCTCGGAGCCTGGAGCCTGTTTCCGATTCTGTGTCTCCCTCTCTCTCTGCCCCTCCCCCGTTCATGCTCTGTCTCTCTCTGTCCCAAAAATAAATAAAAAACGTTGAAAAAAAAAAATTAAAAAAAAAAAAAAAAGATATAAATTCCTTCTAGCCATCCTCCAGTCTTTCTCCTCCCTTCTTTTCCAGCTCTTCGCTCAAATATTTTTGCCCTTATTGTGTCCACTTTGTCACTTTGAATTCATGTTAAGATCAGCATGATCTGCCCTCACCACTCTAATGAAACTACTCTTGATGAAGTCACCAAGCATCTTGTGACAAGACCAGTCTTCATCTTAGTGGACCTTCACTGCCAACTCCCCCTACATCCTCCTTGAATCTCTCTGTCCCTCCCTTGACATCTTGATGCATAGGCCCTGGTTTCCTCGTACTTTTGGAGTGTCTTTCGTGGGCTGTCCTTCCTTGACATGTTCCTTTAAAAAGTTAGTGTTCTTCCCAGGATTCTGTCCTTGACTCTCTTCTCTTCCCACTCAGCTCTCTTAGGTGAGTCCATCTATTGTGCATGTATTCAGCCATCACTTATAGGCTGCTAACTCCAAGCTCAAAGCGCTCTGCAGAGTTTCATGCTCATTTCCTGCCATTCTAATCTTCTCTGTATCATTCCAATTTTTTTTTTTATTATTTTTTAAAAATGTTTGCTTTTGAGAGAGAGCACGAGCGAGCAGGGAAGGGACACCAAGAGAGGGAGACACAGAATCCCAAGCAGGCTCCAGGCTCTGAGCTGTCAGCACAGAGCCCGACGCGGGGCTTCAACCCGTGAACTGAGATCATGACCTGAGCTGAAGTCAGACACCTAACCCAACTGAGCCACCTAGTCACCCCCCAGTTTTAATATATGTGCTGCCAAAGCGAGCACCATGCTTATTTCCAATTTGCCTGCTAGACCTTTCTACATGGATATCCTTGAAGTGTCTAATTCAGCATATCCAAGAATTACCTGAACTCAGTTCATTACATTCGTCCCCTAGATCTGCTCCTCCACCTGTGTTCTTTTTCTCCTTTGCTGGCTTTCACCAGTCACCCCATCACTTAGGCCAAAACCCTTGGCGTCATCCTTTATTGTTGTTTTTACTCACCCCATCCTATTTTTGGCATCTTCTACAGCATTTGGCACATCATGAAAATTGAATGAATAAATAAGAGAAAAAGTTTATTAATTTCATCTGAATTTAATTATAATTTAGCTAGCACTTTGGCCTTCATGAAGCTGAATACCTCTGATTACACTCTAACTTTTGGGAAGGGCATCTGACTTTTGGCCACATTCAAATTCTATTAAGGAGAAGGCAGTTTTTAATTTAAAACAGGAACACTTTGTGGAAGGGTTAGTCATTATTAGAAATGGGTGGATTGGCCACTGTGCTATCTTTTAGGGCTGCTCTAAGGAGCTGCTATCAGTTAAAGATGAGGTGGGTGAAGTCAGACTGTACTGGCTCATGAGGGCATTGTCCTTGGTGTTCATGGGAGTAGAGGCAGTGTGTTGTGGGTGAACTTGCCACATGCTATGGGTTTAATGCAGGAATAGGTAAGACTTTTCCATTGGGGAGGGTAGTATGCCTCCTTGCACTCACTGATGGATTTCCTAATAGTATCCTAGTGTTTGTAACATAAATGCTGAGGATATGTTTGTAACTATAATGCTTTACCAAATTTATTTCCTTTTTCATCTAGCCCCTTAAAAAGAAAGGAAAAGGAAAGAAAAGAAAAGAAAAGGTGGGGCACCTGAGTGGCTCAGTCAGTGAAGTGTCTGACTTTGGCTCAGGTCATGATCTCACAGTTCCTGAGTTTGATCCCTGCATCTGGCTCTCTGCCATCAGCACAGAGCCCACTTCAGATTCTCTGTCCCCCTTTCTCCACTTCTCCCCGACTTGCACTCTCTGTCCTTTTCAAAATAAATAAGTAAACTTTCTTAAAAAAAAGAAAAAAGAAATGGAGACAATGAATCATATGGGGCTTAGTCGGTTGAGTGTCTGCCTCTTGATTTCGGCTCAGGTCAGGAACCCATAGTCATGGGATCAGGTCCTGTGTTAGCGTGGAGCCTGCTTAATAAGATCTTTCTCTCTCTCCCTCTGCCCCACTTGGGCACCCTCTCTTTCTCTCTCTCTCTGTCTCAAAAAAAGAAATCATAGGATGTTGGAGCCAGAGAAGCTCTTCATGTAGTAGTCATCTAGCCCAACCCTGACATGTTTTCAAAAAGTAGCAATAGTAATAATGATAGCTGGTAATAATTAGAATACCTAACATGTTTGACAGTTCACTAAGTTCCAGGTATTATGTTAAGTGCTTTACATGCATTTCCCCATATAATACTTACCCATGAGGTAGCTGTTATTAGTGCTATTTTATAGATAAGGAAACTGAGGTCCAGAGCAAATGAATAGCTGCATTGGAGTTAAGTATGCTGAAGCAGCTATTGTGCAGAAAGATGAAGCATCTTGCTTACTGAAGGTCAAATTTTCCAGTTACAGGCAGAACATGAGTAGAATGCAAATCTCCTGACTCTGAACTCAGCATATATTTTTGTTTTGAGCTGAGAATTCATTCTTTGTGGTCATTTGTGTCTCGTTTCTTATTCAGTCCCTTTAAGTTTTAGTGAAATTGAACGAAGTAGAGGAAAGGATGGTTTAGAGTTAGGGTTTTGGTGAGTTTTTTAAAGTTTATTTTTAAATAGGCAGCCTTCCCAGACTGACTGGGAATGTAGCAGAAGGCCTGAGAACCAGGAAGTGACACAGACCTGTTTATACCATCCCATTTGGAGGCCTTTGGGAAGTGATCCACAGAGATGGTAAAAAGTAAATATAACTGCATCAGGCATTTCTCTTGGGTTTGCTATTTTTGACCTGGAGGAGGTGTTTCCTGCACAGCTATGAGTACTTTGGAAACTGCAATCCTAGAGCCTAAATATCTTGATTGAAGGTATATACATAGGTATTTATTTCTCATTACCAGACAGCAGTCAGTGGGGCCTGGCAGACAAAATTACCACTTATTTTTTTTTTCTTTTGGTCTTTCTCTCTCTGCCATCCTTTTGGTGAATTGCTCTTCCATTTCTTTGTCTTTCTTTATAATTAGCACTGCGCATGCAATCTGTCCTGAGAGCTCACTAGGTATGTGCATGAGCTTCACGGTCCAGTTCAACCTTTCTTTTCCCCCTCCCCCTGTTCCCACTCAGAAGTCACTGTTCCTACCTCCTCTGCATTCTCATAGCACTTTTGATTTTTATTTATTTTGTTCATTTTTTTAATGTTTATTTTTGAGAGAGAGAACGAACAAACAAGCTGAGGAGGGGCAGATGGAGAGGAAGACACAGAATCCGAAGCAGACTGTAGGTTCTAAGCTGTCAGCACAGGGCCCGATGCAGGGCTTGAACCCATGAACTGTGAGATCATGACCTGAGCTGAAGTCAGACGCTTAACTGACTGAGCCACCCAGGCGCCCCCTCATAGCACTTTTTTTTTTTTTTTAAAATAGCCATTTTATTGGGCTCTTATAACACTTCCATGGTGTTATATAGATAAGCTTATAATTCCTCTCACGTAGACTGTGAATTCCTTGAGAGTGGGGAATTCATGTCTGTGCTGCACTTCATTTCTGTGATCACCCAAGCCTTGCACTGAAGACAGCCAGTAAATATTTGCTGAATTGCAGTATAGTCACTGCAAACACCGAGCCGTAAGAAGTCAGATTTAGCAGATCAGCTTCCCAGACTTTATTTGTCCAGTGGGTATTGAAGCCTGCTCCACTTAGCTCTGATAGGAACCAAACAGAGGGGTATGATGACACATAGATATGTCTCTGGGGTCTATGAACCAATTACAGCCCCTTCTGCCAAGCATTTGTTTTGCTACCTGGCCCAAACTTCAGGATTTATGCCCCTTTCCCCTCCTGTTTTATGTCTGTTGAGACTTTGCCATCTTTTATTTCCTACACAAATTATGTCTTTTGGGTTTATCTTTTTTCCTCCTTCAGTGAACAAGTAAATGTTGAGTGCTTTGAGGCACAGAAAGAGGCAGAGTTGGTGGTCTCTGCAGGAATTTATTATCTGCAGTATATGCAACATACAGCAGTTAAGTAACTGAGCAGGCCTTGGGGAGGGATATGATTGGTTGTCCCGTTCATCGCTCAGGCAGTGATGCTTTGGGTTCAGAAGGGCCTTCCATGTTTATGGGCTCAACTGATGCAACTAAACTTTATCTTGTATTTGGACAACAAAAAAACAGGGAGCCCTTTGCAGTAGGAAAGCAGAGAAGGATAGGCTTTTGGCCCCTTGGATTTCATTTATCTGTAGAAGAGGGGTAATGGCACCTATTTAATGAGGTAATGAGTGTGTGTATATATGTAATAAACATGTAAGCTCGGTGCCTCATCCTTCCCTACTACACACTCAGACTAGAAAACTCCTGTGTCCCCCTGGACACAAATATTGCTTTAGTATAATCACGTACATAATTATTTAATTTTGCAGGAAGGAGTGCTAAGTTCCTTAAAAGATACATTTTTTATTTTTTTATTAAAAATTTTATTTTAATGTTTATTTTTGAGAGAAAGAGTGAGACAGAGCGTGAGTGGGGGAGGAGCAGAGAGAGAGGGAGACACAGAATCTGAGGCAGGCTCCAAGCTCTGAGCTGTCAGCACAGAGCCCGACGTGGAGCTCAAGCCAGTGAACTGCAAGATCATGACCTGAGCTGAAGTCAGACACTTAACCGACTGAGCCACCCAGGTACCCCCAAAGATAGATTTTTATTTTTTTATTTATTTTTTTTAATTTTTTTTTTTTTTCAACATTTTTAATTTATTTTTGGGACAGAGAGAGACAGAGCATGAACGGGGGAGGGGCAGAGAGAGAGGGAGACACAGAATCGGAAACAGGTTCCAGGCTCCGAGCCATCAGCCCAGAGCCTGACGCGGGGCTCGAACTCACGGACCGCGAGATCGTGACCTGGCTGAAGTCGGACGCTTAACCAACTGCGCCACCCAGGCGCCCCAAAGATAGATTTTTAGAACTTCATGGAGGAGAACCTTGGAGGTTCACCTGTTGGCAATTTTTTCATCTAAACTAATTTGTGTTTTGAGCGTAGTCTCAGGGCATATGTTTCCAGCCCAGCTGAAACAGTGCCCTTTAGGAATCCAGTGGCTGCTCAATCAGAGCTGGTCAGAGCAGGAAGGGGCCTTAGCCAGCACTGATTTGAGTGCCCACTGTTCCATACACCATCCTGCATCCTTCACATTTATCTCATTTCCATCTCACAACAACCCAATAAAGTGGGTATTGTGTATCCAGTTTATAGATGGGAACTGAATGATTTGCCCTAGATCACCCCACTAATAATATCCAAGCAGAGCAGAGATTCTGGCCCAGTCTGCTAGAATCTTTCCACCATCCCAGTCTGCCTGAGAAATATTTAGTTGAACTGTTTCATTTTACTTATGAGGAGACAGAGGCATAGGGAGGTGGTGTGATTTGTCCTAGTTCAGCCCATCAGTTATTGGTGAAGCTGGGACTAAAGAAGCAGCGGTTTCCTGCCTTCAGGGTCGGAAATTTACTGACTGAGCCAAGTCCCTGCTCACAGCCACTCTGCCTTCACTCTCCTTTTTTTTCTGTCCTGTCTTGAGTCTTTGTGTGTTATTTTGTTCTCTTCAGTCCTTCTCTCTTTTCTCTGGGCCCCTACAGCTCTGCAGTGGTCCCTGTGTGTGACGCAGGCTGTGTCTCATGCGCGCGCACGCTTGTGTGTGTATGTGCGCATGTGTGTGCGTGCACGTGTACACGTGGAGGCTGGGTTTTTTTGTTGTTGTTGTCAGACATTTGTTATTTTTGGAAAGCACTTTAGGAACACTGTGTACAAATGGCCTATACAAATGTGCTGATGGATTGATTAAGCTCTAAATGGGAAAGTGGAGTTTCCTGAGTTTGCTGCAGTGCAGAGGGAGACAGATGCTAGGATGGGTCTTGGAAGATGAAGGGGGAGAGGACTCCTCATGCAGAACATAGAGGAAGGATTTAACATTTGTTCCTTCCAGTTAGTACTTTTGCTTACTTATGTTTTTGGAGAAAATATTCCTGGGCCCCTCCTATTCCCTAGAAGACATTCCAGATTCCTTAGAACTGAAAGGGCATTTGGGGATCATCCAGGCCCACCCCCTGAAGACCAGGAAGAATGACTGGTTGGTGGAGCTGGGACCTAGAGCTCTCTTATGCATTCAGGTCCATGCTGCAGTCCTTCTGCTGTTAGGTTGGAGACTGTTAAAGAGAAGCCTTAGGATGGGGGTGGGGGCAGCTTGTCTGCTGATGTCCTGCTGTCTGCAGCCTGATGAATACGGTAGGGGGAAAGTGTGACAACAAGAGGATGTAGCTTCTGGAGAAGCCAGACAAGGATACAAAGAATATCAAGGTGATTCAGAAAAACTGCTAACACCTACCCTATTCTGGTTTAGGTGGCTTATGAGGAAAGCTGAGGGTTATTTTGGTATTTCTAGGAGGTGAATTTTAATGAGTTTGTGTCTTTTGGGCTTTGGAGCTGGAGATGAAAAGGAAATGGATAAGGTACCGTTCTGTCTGTCACGGATCTTCAAGTCCAGTAGAAGAGTTTGTGCCTGTTGAGGCCCTCACATGTTAGTGGCACAAAAGGAAGGGGAAGATACAGGGGTTAGCAAGATTGGAAAGAGTCACAGGGGGGAAAAGTAAACTAAAGACATCTAGAAGTAACTTCATTTTTTCATTTTGGAAGCAAGAGTGGGAAGCATTAGGATCTGATAAACGTTTAGATGTCTTTTGCTGCCGTGGCCTAGCTATTTCAGGGTGAGTGGGAGGGAAGTGAGGGAGACATGGAAGAGAAGAAAGGGAGCAGGAAGAGAGGCCTCCCTGGCACGTTAGCCACTTCTCTTATCAAACCCTCTGGGAGACTTTGGACTTTGCAGAGTTAGGACTTCCTATCTTTACACTCTGAAAGGTAATTAACTGGTTAAATTCTGGTCACATTTCATGAACTATTCTTTGTCTTCCACCGTCACGTAGCAGCACTGGGGCTGGTGAAGTCGGTTCATGGAAAAAAAACAGACTTTCTTGTTCCAGACTGTCTACTACCACCATCTTCTTTCCCGACTAGTTCTGAGGCAAGGAAAGGATTTTGTTGGTTTTACCCATCTAGTTTCCTCTCTTAACTAATGGAGAGATGGGTCATAGTTTAGGAAATAATCAATCCTGACAATTACATGGAGACTGAGGCTGATCTCCTAGAACTGTAGAGAAACCTACTTAGCACCTGGGAGCCAAGCTTGACAGAGTCAGGACCCTTGTCTCACAAAGGAGAGATCAGTAGAATGTGACATGACCCTGCCACTCCAGGAGGACTGTGACATTCTCCAGGGGTAGGCCCCAAGGCAACCAGGCACATGGGCTGAGGAGGTCTGGGCCCTCAGCTGTCTTGGGGACAGGGTGCTGTGGTGGTTTCATGGCTGGCCCTACCTGGTGCTGCTGCTTCCCTAGTCTGTGAGCCATTTTTGAAGGTGACTCTGAGGACACCTTTAATCTTTTCAGGCTCTTTGGTTAACCTGGAAGCATCTATGGCAACGATACGCAAACCACGTGAACTTTGGGTTCATGTTACAGGTTGTCCTTTACTCCAGAAGCCTGTCCTGTTTTCATCGTCATTTTTTATGAGCAGTTTCTCAGACCTCTGCTGTGTTGGCTTCTAGGCCAGAACTGTAGATAGAAGGACCTGAGTCTTTTCAGTTTATAGAGCTGTCCTTTGTATTTTGTCCTTTTTGAGCCTCATTAGAGAGTAGGGAGATATTTAAAGCAAGCAACAACCCCGTTTTATAGATGAGGAAACAAGGCAGAAATGAGGTAACAGAGGCAAAAATGAGGTAAGTGGCTTCCCCAAATCAGAGCCATGGATCGTCACAGAGGATCATTTTGAACAGGAAATGAATGTTCATGACGTTCAGCAGAGCACAGTCACCCTGCTTTTAATGTTCTGAGTTCACTGAGGGGGAAAGACCAGACACTGACCTTGAGGGGCTGACATTCTAGCTCATGGGGTCTCTTTCTACCACACACTGTTGGGGTGCAGCCATGGTCCCAGGAAAGATTATCAGAAAAGGATGAATGCAGACTTTCCATGACTCCTCTACACCCCATATTTTAGAGGGGAAACTGGCTGCTGGAGGAAGGGTTGTGTGATACACAGAGAAGCTTGGATGTTTGGAGAATTCTGTGGCTGAGAGAGACCGTAGAGCCTTTCTTAGATGTGCAAATGGAAGCCAGGGAGACCAGCCAGCTGTTTAGTGGCAGAGATGGGACTGACATGCAACCTCAGGCTTTCTCTTTTCTTTCTTTTCTCTTCTTACCTCTAAGTTTAAATGTGACATGCCTTGTGAGGGTGGATAAGTGCCATCTTTAAAGACGAGGCTTAGTTCCAGGCTCCTCTTTAATCATAACTTTTTTCCAATATTTTTTGTGGTAAAATACACATAAAATGAAATCAATCATCTTAAACCAGTTGTAAGTATGCAGGTCAGTGACATTAAGCACATTCCCACTGTTGTGCAACCATCACCACCGTCCGTCTCCAGAACTCTTGGCATCTGGCAAAAACGGAACTTTGTACTTGTTAAACACTAACTCCGCATTCCTTCCTCCCCCAGCCCAGACAACCAGGATCTTCTTCCTCTTCCTCCTCCTCCTTCCTCTTCTTCCTCCTCCTCCTCCCTCTTCTTCCTCCTCTTTCCCCTTCCCCTCCTCCTACTCCTCCATGTATTTCTCTAGGGATAATGAATATCTAGTTAATTTTTTCTGAAATGTTTTTCTTTTCACTTGCTCTAAAGCCACAGTTCAAGTCCAGGTTTTATTTTATTTTTTAATTCTGTGTTTAAAGCAGATGCCTTCTTAAAATGATAAGATATGTATAGTGTGACCTTTTCTCCACAGTAGCCAGGTTCTCCCATTCTGAGCAATACCCTGGGGTCACAGGGCTTCGCTTTTCTCTCTATTGTTTCTGAAGCACTAACTCTTGGCCTAGCCTTGCAAGTAAACACTCCCACTGACTACCCTCTATTCTCTATTCATCTTTTCTCTTCTTTGCAAAGCCCCCATCATCACTACCCCATCTGTCATGCACTTGATCAGGTGTTAGGCTTCGTGGTGGAATTGGTCCTTTGGCCCAGGGAGCTGCTTAAGTCAGGGGGAGGAGTCCGTTGTTTCTCTCAAATAAGACAAAACAGGAGCTCCTATTTGTGTATCTTTTTCCTAATTCTCTATTGTCTCCTCCCCACAGTATTCATGAGTTTGGCAGGCATTTGTTCACTGCCTTCAAGGAGCTTTGAGTCTGGTGAGGTGAGACAGATAAACATGTAGACGCATTAACCTGTTAGAGGTACAGTCCTAGCAGGGTGCTCAAGACACTTTGGGAATAAGAGGGGGTTAGTCCTACTGGAGGTGGGTGTGGTGTGAAGTGTCAGAAAAGAATTCCTCCAGGCAACTCTTGTGCTGAGCCCTAAGAGTGACTATATTCCTGGCAGGAGGAGCAATCAGGTTTATTTGAACATCAGTCCGTATGTTGAGGGAGGAGACAGGTGGTCTACTGGAACACATGGCTACATTAATTTTATTTTACATTTTATCTGTTTGAAGAGGTAATGCATGCACAAGGTACAGTATACTCAAGGACATTAAAAAGGAATACATATGGTGAAAAACGAGTTATTTCCCTATTAATTGCTCACTTCTCCACCCTGAAGGCAATTATTAGCTACCGATTTCTTGTGCAACATTCCAGGCAGAGATTTTCATGGCATGCAAGAGTGTGTGTGTGTGTGTGTGTGTGTGTGTGTGTGTGTATCCCCTTTAAAAATACATGCAGCCTCGCAAGTGGCTTTCTTCATGTACTGATTGTGGAAGTCATTTCATATATGAGGACAGACTAGACCTGCCTAGTTCTTTTTAATTTTTTTAGTAGGCTCCACACCCAGCATGGAGCCCATCATGGGGCTTGAACCCAGAACGCTGAGATCAAGACCTGAGCTGAGATCAAGAGTTGGATGCTTAACCGACTGAGCCACTGAGGCACCTCCTGCCTAACTCTTTTTAGACCAGTACGTGGTATTTTGTTAGGTGTGTGTATGACCACTTGTTTAACTTGCCTCACTTCAGTCTTTTGCCAGTACAAAGAATTCAGTGACTATCTTGCATCTGTATCATTGCTCATGCGATTTTTGAGGACGGATTCTAGAAGTAGAACTGATAGGTTAGAGAATATGTGACAGATATTGTCAAATTGCCCTCGAAAGAGCTCCACGTTAATGATGCTAAATTTAAGATCCTTTACCACTTGATGCCCCCCACTTCCCTTCCTCTAAAATCCTTGCCACAGTGCTCTTCCTAAATGAATTTGGTCTTATAACTCCTCTGTTTATGATCCTCTAAGCTGTAATTGGTTTTCAGGGTAAAGTTTAACCTCCTTGGCCTAGCCCTTAACTCTAGCCTCTGCCAAGTGTGCTGTGCTCCCATTGTTCTGTTCCACTTGTATTTGGTACCTTCTTTTTCACTAAACATATGCACTAGCAGTCAGCATCACCTCCTCTGGGGAGTCTCTCTTGGTTACCTTCACTTGTGCACAGAATACCTAAGCACCACTCTGATCCAGCCCCATCCATTCACTATAGAAATATTTGTTGTGCACGTGCTGTAATGTGGCCCAACCACGTGTTATTCTCAATGTTGCCTTCAGGGGGTGATGACTGCCTGGTACAAATACCTGCTGTGGATGAATCAAAAATGACAGCACCCATTGCTAACTGGACATATTGTTGAACCTCTTCTGACCTTGGGTTTTGACATCTGCTGAATGAGGAGGTAAAGCCTGATGACCTCTAAGGTCTCTGCAGCTCAGCCTTATTACTAATTACAACAGCAACAGCAGGCAGTATTTACTGAGTACTGGCAAAGTGCCAGGAACTGCCAAGTGCTTTGTCTGATCCTAATCCTTACGTCAAACCAATGAAGACATGGTTACTGCTCCCATTTTACAGATGAGGAAACTGAGGCTAAGAGAGTGATTTGGCCACATGGTCATAATAGAGGACACAGATTGGAATTCTGGCATTCTAACTCTGCTGTTCTTAGCCACATAAATATATACACATTCCACACATTTACACACACATGGTTTTGCGTACTGTTTTCGGTCACTTACAGACTCCACCCCTAGACCTCTTCATGAACCATCCCTTTTCTACAGCTTTAAAGGCTCAAGTTGGAGTCTGGGTAAAAGCTGTGGACAGAAGACTGCTATAGTCACAGCTATTTAGGGGTAGTGAGTAAGGACCCAGTGGCTAGCTCATGCTCATTGAAGGCCCTCCTAGCTGCTTTTCCTTCATGCTGAGGTAGCTCATGTTGCTGTTTGCAGTAACTCTCTTTAGAAGGGGATGTAGGCCTGAGTCAAGGCTTCAGACATGGATTAAAGGCAGGTCTGTTTAATATCCCTGGCAGAGTCTCAGAGGCATCCTTTATTAGGGTTGTAGATGGCAGGCTCCCTTATCTATTTACATAAAGCCTTATTAATGGAGAAGGAGGTGTGTATGGAATTTAAAAAGGGAGTATAATCTTATTATTTGGAATACTTGTTATAAACTAGGGTAAATAAAATCAAATGACTTAACTAAAATATAATAGGCCCATATCATAATGTATCATCATCAACTCAGCTGCTTCTCTGAAGGCTTATAGAAAGTAATCCCTTAAAGTCTTAACCCCTGATACATATATTTTTTAAAGACCCTGGTTCCTACTCTTCTGAAGTCATCGTCTGAACTAGAGTGGGTGGGGGTGCTAATTAACAGTCACAGCCCATCCTCTCCCAGTCCTTGTCAGGGACACCCAGCAAGTGTGGCCTCTTGGGGTCACAGGTGTGTCAGGTGAGCCTGGAGTAATTGGTCCATTTTTGAGATTCATGGCTGTGGAGTCAGCGTCAGATCCTCAGGGGCTTATCCGGCCTCTGGCAGCTGAGCAAGCCTAGCCGTGGGCCCTTGGCTCCCGCAGCTGCATTCCTTCTCTAGGCGGTGTATTTCTCCCTTTAAGACACGTGTTCTCTATTTTTTTTTCCTTTCGGTCGGTTGAACTCGCTCTGAGTCCAAATGGCAAAGGCAAAGCCTGACTCAGGGGTGTAGCATCTGTGTCAACAGCTGCCTCTCTCTCCTCTTCTCTGTTGGAGGCGGTGGGGGCAGAGCCTGGGCAGTTGCTGAAAGTTCTGCCATGCCTGACAGATTTCCAGGTGAGCTTGTGTTGGTCTCCTCGTCCTAGAGCGAGGATCTGGCTCCTAGATGCTGACACTGATGGCAGCTTGCTGCAGGCTTCGGCATTTCCCCACATAGGATTTGAAAAGCCACTTATGTGCCTGTCCCTTCTGGCAGCAGGAATTCAGTTACTAGCATTTTGTATGTGATTATGGCTTCCTTGCTACAGTGCCTACTTGCAGCTAACTTAGGGCCAAAGTTTTCACTTATGTCCTTGTTTTCTGTTTGTTTTTTTTTTATAGGTAAATCTACCCGTGGCTGACTTTAGAATTCTTCTGGCTTTTAAATTTTTTCTTTTTAAAATAACTTGGACGGATAAAAGATGTGCCATGGCAGGATAACACCAAAGAGCACCTCAGCGTTGGCCGTGGCCTCCGCGGGACATGGAGTGTTCCTTCCACTGGTGATCCTTAGCACCCTCCTTGGAGACGGACTTGCCTCAGGTGGGTCCCCGACTGCCCCTGTGTGGGAGGGAAAAGACTCAGTACCATTTTTCTCCCAAAGGCTGGGATAGGGCACTGTCCATCTAGCGGGAAGTTGCAGGGAGAGAAGAGGGTGGAGGTGGGCTTTTGTGCGGTGGTATAGCTGGGGGGGGGGGGGGGCAGGCCTGGGGGTGTGGCATTAAGGGGCCTCTTGAGTCACCTGGGAGACGGGTGTGTAGGAACCTGCTGGGCTGACATTGTCGCCCCTTTCCCCCGCAGCTGGAGTCACCAGGCAGGATGGAGGGATTCAGAACACGATATTCAGCAGGGTGCACGTTTTGGAATCAGACTGCCTGTGTTCTGAGTCCAGTCCCATTGCTGGCTCTGCGACCTGAGCAGATCTCCTTACCTCTCAGCTACAGAATCGGATAAAAGTAGTACCTACCCTGGGGGGGGGAGGGGGGGTGAAGATTGTCTGAGATAACACAGCAAGCACTTAATGATTGTTAGCTTATTGTGTGTTTCTTGTCTTTTTATGTTTTTTTCTCAGAATAAGTACAAAGTTGAGGTGTTGTAACTTAATGAAAGCAGGGCCTGGCCACTGACACTATAAACTTCATGATCCTGGACAAGCCACTTAGGCATTCTGTGGCTTAGTTTCTCCATTTATCAAATGAGGGGGGTTGACCCAGATACCTTTAAGGTCCTATCCACTTCTCTCAGTTTATACTTTCATAATTCTACGGACTTTTCTGGTTGAAGCTGATGGGCTGCAAGAGCTGTAGCAGTGGCTAGAGATGTAGCCATGAGCTTGATCCTTGTTGCCTTCTGCTGTGCTCTGAAGACCCTTCTTAGGTTCTCTTCATGTGGTCCTCTCGACCTGGCGTCCTTTTTAGAAAGCACATATTCTGATGTGTACCATAGGCCTCTGGGTGACGCTAGAGAACCTGCCTCTGTATCTGCAAGTACCAGTAGGGGTCTCAACTAATTATGAATGAACTCAACAGTAGTGGGGCCCCTACCAGTCTTCATTAGATACATTTATACGGCAGTTTTCTTTGGACAGCATTCCCTGGAGAGGGATCTCAGGTAGATTCTGGAAGGGGACTTGAAGGATGAGAGCAGTGTGGTATAGTGTGGCACGTAGAGTCCCCATACAGTGCTCTTTCTCATTCTTTCTTTTGAACACTTGATTATTTTTTCTAAGTTTATTTATTTATTTTGAAAGAACGTGAGCAGGGCAGGGGCAGATAGAATCCCAAGCAGGTTCTGTGCTGTCTGTGCAGAGCCCATGCGCCATGAGATCATGACCTGAACAGAAATCAAGAGTCAGGTGCTTAATCGACTGAGCCACCCAGGCGCCCCCTCTCATTCTTTTTCTATCAACCCCTGCCACCCGCTTACGTGACACATGAAGATAATGGTGCAGGCTCATCTAAGCTTTTTCTTCTGAACTGTTGAGAAAAACAGTTACCCATTTGTTGTTGCATTATAGTCTTTTCCACCACGCACGTGCAGATTTCCTCTTCTGCTGCCTCTTCTTTACTCTGTTCTGACACTTAAACCTTTCCCACAAAGCATAACACCTCTTTGGCTGTGAGGAGCCCCTGGCACAACCAAGGAGGCCACTACTAATGATTGAGACCCCACAATGTAGGCCTCATGACTATATATGAGATTTCAAAGGAAAAGAAGGCCAGACCACACCAGTTGTGCAACCATATGAAGCAGGGCTTACGTTTGCAGGGCATATAAGCCAAAGCCAGAGGAGGCCTCTAGAAGCTGTAGTCACAGAGCCATAGAATATAGAGATCCTGCCTTATTCACCACTGTATCTCCAGAGCAGATGTTGGCAAGTGACAGTCCATGGACCGAATCCTTCCTGCTCCTTTTGTATGGCCTGTGAGCCAAGAATGGTTTTTATATTTTTAAATGATTGGGGAAAAAAATCAAAAGAATAATATTTCATGATACATAAAAATTGTGAGCTCACATTTCAGTGCCTATAAAGTTTTATTGGAAGATAGCAATGTTTATTCTTTATATTTATGAATATAAATATGGCTGTGTTTGTGCTGCAGTGGCAGGTGTTGGATGGTTGTGACATAGACGGTTTCACCCCAAAGCCTAGACTTTAAGATATTTGACCCTTTCTGGAAGAGATTTGCCACCCTACCCCTAGACGCGAACAAATAGTGCTCGATAAGTATGTGCATGAATGGAATAACTGTCAGAGCTAGGATTTTAGAGGTCATGCACTTGCCTAGGGTCCTAGGGCCCAGGCTCCAGAACCTGACCTAGTGCCTAGTATGCTACCAAGACCACCTTCTTCCAAGGCTCCACTAGGGGAGCTGTCTGGTCGTGTGACCTGGCAATTTTAAGGCAGAATGTCTGCCTTTGGTGTCTGAGGCCTCTAACTTCCTTAGCTTCATTAAGCCATTCCGCCTACTGCCACCCTCCTTTTTATGGGCTCCACCTCTGCCTCCTCCCATTTCCCACCCCATTTTCCAACTACCCACACCTTCCCAACTTTCCACCCAAGGTCTGAATTCAATTATCAGGAACTGATGGTTTCAGACTGGCTGGATAAAGGGATTATTATTCTCCAATGTGGAAAAATGTATGTCTGTAGTGTGGGCTCAGAGCAGGATGGAAACGTTGGCTCTGTAGCTTTTTTTCCCCTCCCCCATCTGCAAAGAATCCTCCCTTCCCTGCAGCCCCCAACCCCCCAAGTCTTTTCTCCTTCCCATAAAACATGTGTACTGGCACAGAGCAGGATGCAGGCAGTGGAAGGGGTTTTACCATTACTTAGATCCAGTGCACCAAGTTGCTGCTGGTTTTTTCCCTCTCTGGAGTGGCTTCTCGGTGAAGAGGGCACACACTCCTTGGCCTGAAACCCATAGCACACCTGCATGGCTGTGCCTGCCATAAGCAGCTTGCCAAGAAACCAGAGCTCTCAGATACCCTGAAGTTGAGGAAAGGCATGCCAGTTCAAAAAAAGTCCCCTCTTCCTCTTCGTGCCTACCTTACCTGCTCCTGTGGCTGCACTTGAACACTTATTCCAGAGGCATTGTAAAATGAGGTGCTTATAAAATACACAGCCTTTGTTACCCAGTGGGCTGTAGTCTTTGTGTGTACATACACACTCGTAACTGTGAGACTCCCACCAGACATACGTAAGTGGGTGTCTTCTGGGGGGCAGTTCATCTGTAGAGTCTCTGGTTATAAATTCCACAGTCACCCTTAGTCTTGGTCATAATTGCTCAGGTCTAGAAGAAAAGAATCTTGTAGGAACAGGCACTTGAGAGTTCTGGGGCAGAGTTGTGCCATGATCGAGTTCAGTTTTCCATCTTGGTTTCTCTTATCTACAGTTTGGGATTTGGAGTTATAATGGAGAAGGTGTTAGGGAGGCAGTGGGTCCAGCTTCCCCCTTGGTCATTCCTTAAGCAGATATGGGGAAAATCATTGGAAGTTTCCTTTCGAGGAGTAGCAGAAGGAAGAGTATCTTACCTCTTTACACTTGGTCACACCATACAGGCAAAAGACCAGAATTGAAAATAAAATTATATGCATAGTACACAGCTTGCCTCTCTTCTTGAACCAGAGAGGAATCAGGGTCTCAGCTGTGCAGCAGCCTTTCCCAGACCTCGCACAACTCCTTCCCTTTACCCAGGATCTTAAGAAACTTGCTTTAGGACCTTAGGCAAATCAGTTGACCTCTTTGTGTCTCCTTTAAAACAGAAATCGAATCCTTAAGGATGTTAGGTTGGTGTTGTGTAGACTAATAAAAATGATTGGAGGGCACCTGGCATATAAAATGTGTGGTGTAATTCCCAAATAATAACAACAACAGGGTTGGTATGTGACCCACTGTTGAGTCATGCTGGGCAGGAGACTTTATGCAGATGACATCCTTTGCTGTCTTTAAAAAAAAAAAATGAAGATGCAAAGTCATTGTGTTGGGGATAAGGAATTGGGAGGAGGTGTCAAACTTGACCAGTTGAGGAAGTTTTGGTTACTTCTGGAAACCCCTTTGCCTTCCAGAAAGCTCATGTTTTCATAGTCTGATGGTCTCAACCCAGCTGGCTTGCTGACTCATGTAAAAAGCTTTTGATTTTCATTCTCTCCCTTTCCTGAGCATTTGCTGAAAAAACTCAGTATTTTACTTGTTTCTGATTTCCAACCCCCCCCCCCCCCCGCCCCAAGAGTGTTTCCATGACACTTTAGGCCATGTTAAACATCACACAAGCACCTAAAGCCATTTTAAAATCTCATCTGTATTTCTATGCAGCAGAGTGAGAAAGCATGGCAGTTAGTGTTCACTGAAGAGGGAAAACGTTGAGAACAAGGCTCTCAGGGGTGTGATACGGCTTTGGCTCTTCGTGTTGATGTGCTGGAGAGATGTTGACAAGTGGCCCTGGCTCATCTTGCATCTCTGAAGGGACCTGGAGTCAGAGATAATGTACACTGAGCTGAGAGGTGAGAATAGGCAGGAAGTTGACATGTACAGAGCATCATTTGTGTGTCAGGCTCTCTGTGTGTCATCCCATTTAAAGCCCTTAGGAAAGCCTGTGAGCTGCGTGGTCATGTAACCATTTTACAGATGAGAAACTAAGGCAGAGAGAGGTTACATAACCTGCTCAGAGACAGGCAGTTGTCTGTGGGGAAGCTGGCTTGGATTTGTGCCGAGTCTGTCTAACTTTGCTGCCCATGGTCTGCTGAGAACCACACTGCGTGTGCTGAGTGGCAGCAGGCTTCTCTGAGACCCATTTCTTGTGTCACCCTGTTGGAGCACTCGGGGCAATCTTCGGATGATTCTTTTGACAGAGGAAGAAAGACTCCATCTGTGTTTCCTCCCCTGGATAAAGGATGCAGGAGTCATCTCTGGGTTACTGTGTTTGCCTCTGTGGTGGTTTCTGTTCTCGTGTACTGGGACCCTTGATTGTTTGGTTCCCAGTTTAGGCACATGGTTTACCAGGGCGGTTCTATTCTTGGAAAGGAACAATAGGGACCACAGCAAATTGTTTGCTAAATGAGGATGTAGTTCCCAAAACATCCGCAGAGCATCTTCCTGTCGGTTGTAAACACTGCTGACAAAGTGATGTAATCTCTCTGTGGTGTAATTACCTGTGACTATAAAAAGACTTGGGGATTGTGGGAGGAGGCTGGATGGGTCATTATAGGGCTTGCTGAACCCTGGCGTCTCAAAAAGACATTGAGAAATTACCCTCCTCAGGCTAATTGTTGTGCCATGTTTAGAACATTGCAAACACATGGTATCAGCTTTGCACTGTAACTTTTGAAGAACAGAAACCAGGAGTCCACCAAACTGAACACCTAAGTGGGTCTCAGTTGGGCTAAAGCTCTCAGTAAGCACAGACTCCACCTTTTAAGCAAAGGTGCCCTACTACCCTGGCCTAATTTGTGAGCTAGGATGTTATCCTTACCTGCCCAACTCCTGCAAAAGGGGCCACAGGGCACTTAAAAAAAACAACAACACAACAACCTAGGGTCAGCTTCCAGAGTTCTTAATTATTCTAGTAGGTTTGCAGGTGAATCCTTTCATCACCTCTTACCCGCTGGGAGATTCCTTTCCTTTGCATCACTCAGGAGTGTGAACCTGCAGAGGGCATGAGCAGCCCTCACTCCCATTCCAGGTGGCTGGTGCTAGTATGACTGGCTCCCTGGAGTGTGGCCAGATCAGGAGTGACCTTGGCAGGCCTTGTGTTTAGTGTTGAGGCCCCGAGGGACAGCAGCATTTAGAGACAACCTTTCATGCTGCTGGGTGAAAGAGAGGGGTGCTGGCTGCTGATCTCTCCTAGCCCTGTTCGTGCACCTCACCTGAAGCCAATGTAAAGCATGAAATCTGAATGTACCAGAAGATAAGGGTGAGATTATAACTATTTATTTAAAAAGTTTATTTAAGTAATCTCTACTCCCAATGTAGGACTCAAACTCACAACCCCAAGATTGAGAGTCGCATGCATGGTCTTCCAACTGAGCCAACCAGGAGCCCTAGATTATAACTATTAAAAAAGGATTGTCCCCTAGCATTTGTTCACATAGCTGTCTCATGTCAGGTGGCATAGGATTCAACTCATAAACACCTTAAAATAGTAAATACCACCTGCAGTTCTCGTGGTGGCACTGAGGTCACTCATGCAGCTCAGGGTAACATCTATCTGTTATCCTTCAGGTCTGCCCCTTGCTTGTTTGTTGCTTTTAATTCCAGTGTAATGAACATGCAGGGTTATATTAGTTTCAGGTGTACAATACAGTGATTGACAATTCTGTACATTCATTGTGATCATCACAGTAAGTGCACTTGTAATTCCCTTCACCTCTTTCTTTTTAATTTTTTTAAATGTTTTTATTTTTGAGAGAGAGAGACAGAGCGTGAGCAGGGTAGGGGCAGAGAGAAAGGGAGACACAGAATCTGAAGCATGCTCCAGGCTCTGAGCTGTCAGCACAGAGCCCGATGCAGGGCTTGAATTTGTGAACTGCAAGATCATGACCTGAGGTGAAGTCATGATCAGCTAATGGACTCAGCCACCCAGGCGCCTCCCCCTTCACATATTTCATCTATCCCCCCCACTCGCCTCCCCTCTGTTAACTGTATGTTTGTTCTGTATAGTTAAGAGTCTGGTTTTTGTTTTTGTGTTTTGAGGTTTTTTGGGGTTTTTTTTCTTTGTTTGCTTGTTTTGTTTCTTAAATTCCACTTACGAGTGAGATTATATGGTATTTGTCTTTCTCAGAAGACTTATTTCACTTAGCATTATATCCTGTAGATCCATCCATGTTGTTGCAGAGGGCAGCATTTCATTCTTTTTTTATTGACTCCTTGTTTTTAGAGAGGCAGTGTAGTCTGATCAAAAGCGTGGACCTTGGAGTCCAGTTGCCTGGGTTTGAATATTTTGAATACGGCCCCTACTCATAGCTCTCTGTGTTACCCTGGATAATTTTTCTGACCTCGCTGCCAGTGTTTCCCTAAAATGGGCATGATAATAGTGACTACTTCATAAGACTGTTGCAAGAATTAAATAAGAATGTATATATATAAAGCAGTTAGGACATGGCCTGGCATACAAAGACGTAATTTCCAAGTTGAAAGATCAGATTCTAGCAGCAGTTGCTACAGTCTGCACTTCTGCTGCCACACAGCTAGTTAATTCAGACAGACTCAAGGTTGGAAGGTGCACCTTGTTTCTTCTGTAGTCTTAGATTCTGTTTGATTCAATTCAGTACATACTGAGTAGAGTTGGCTGCATACTGCCTGAGTTATTCATAATTCATAAGTCCGTAATTCTCAAATACTTCCATGTTGGCATCTTGCATATGAAGACAAGGAGAAAAGGGCAGCAGTACCCCTTAGCAATGTTGTTGCTGGGGTAGGGGTGGGGGATCAGCTAGGTAATCTCACAGTAAGCCATTTGCTTCGGAGAGGGTCTCTTGTTGGCATTTCAGAGCCAGAGTTCCTCAAAGCTGCTGTTTGTTAGGAACCTTGGGAGTCATTTTGCAAATTAAAGACATTTTTCCTTTTAGCAGCACCATGATGTGATGGGAGGAGGATTGTATTTTAAAAGATTCTTGGGGCGCCTGGGTGGCTCAGTCGGTTGAGCGCCAACTTCGGCTCAGGTCACGATCTCGCGGTCCGTGAGTTCCAGCCCCGCATCGGGCCCCTGTGCTGACAGCTCAGAGCCCGGAGCCTGTTTCAGATTCTGTGTCTCCCTCTCTCTGACCCTCCCCCATTCATGCTCTGTCTCTCTCTGTCTCAAAAATAAATAAACGTTAAAAAAAAAAAAAATTAAAAAAAAAAAAAGATTCTTAAACACATCTGGGAGAATACAACATCAGAATTAAGTAAGAACTCTCTTGTCTCCTCTCCCATATGGTAATCCTTTTGCCCCCTCCTACTTTTCTTAGCTATTTTGACAGCATTTCATCTTTTAAGACCCCTTTTCTACCTAGATTCATTTGCTTCCCCAGAGATGGGGATTTTCCCCATGTTTAGCTTCTTTGACTTGTTAACTCTGCCAGTAGCAGGTCTCCTAAAGTACAATTGTTTAATCGTTCAGAATTCTGGGAAGTAGTGCAGGGCAGATAAACAGGTTCTCTTCAAGATTTCTTCTTTGCAAAGCCTTTTTTTTTTTTTTTTTTTTAAATTCACAAAAGTATTTTAGGCATTTCAACCCAAGAGGGGAAATGTGTTTCAGGAAGTTGTGGCCAAGTAGAAACAGGGTTATAAAATAACTGTGCTGTAGCCTTTGTTATTCTGAGTAACAAGCAACACTTTATGAAATATGAAAGGGCCTGACAATCAGTTCTTCACATGTAGGAGACACATGTCTCCTTGGGAGAGGACAGGACCTGTGTGTCTGTTGTCACTGGCTCGAGTTCTGACAGTTGGGCCTTGTTGACTCTGGCAGTGGTGGGAGGTACAAGAGAATGTTGTTGGGATTGTCACCCACCAGATGAGGAATAAGTGGGCCTGAGGAGCAGCCCAATAATGTTTACTGAGGACCGGTCAGGGAACAGTGAGGTGTGGCAGCAGATGGGAGAGAAGCCTTGGTTATTTCTGCTTCCCAGTTGATCTTAATACTTTGGGAAGGCCTTTGCAAAGGATCCTGTGGTGTCTAGAGCCGGTGTAGCCCCACTAAACCTCCTGATGACCATGCGTGGCTGCTCAGAATTGCTGCTTAATGGCCAATGAAGTTAGCTGGTGACTTCAGTAGGCTGTGTGGCTCTCAGCTTCATGACTCCTGGACAGTAGACCCCTTCGGCCTCTGATCTTTGAGGTCTTCTCCTATCATGACTCTCCAACTCAGATCTTGGTATGTAAGTGTTTGCACATAAGCTCCTTGAAGGTAAGGACAAAGTCCTTTATACATTTGCTTCTTTGCTATAACCAGGCCAGTGATCATCCCAGGTGGACCCAACCTGGGAAAGGTACTCTATGGGGTGAGGGTCCCTCCCAGCAGGGCTGTGCAGAATCATGGCTTGTCCTGCACATGAGGAGAAAGCAGCCAAGTGCACAGCCCTGTGAGCTGCAGTACCCTGTGGGCCTCTGCACTGATTTATGGTTCCCCATAAGATTCCATCCCTAGCTTTCTGGGGAGTTAAGAACGGTGTGAAAGTGCCTCTGTGCCTTAGGGGATGCAGGTGGTGAGGCTCTTCTGAGGAGAAAGGGTGGGACTGGGAAGGCTGCCTAGAAGAGTTCATTGCAGTGTGCAGACTTTCAACTTGGGTGAGGAACTGTGAACCCACTGTGGGTGTGGGTCCCCTTAGGTGATGGGAGGGAGGAAAGGTAGGCTCTCTCCTGGGGAGGAAAGGTCAGGAGGAGGAATGCGTGCTGACTCTGAAACATTCCCTGACACTGGGGAGGGACCGGGAGGAACAGCTTGAATGGGTTTGGCTCCCCTTTCCCACCCATAACTCCGTCTACTCTGTACCTCAAGTCAAGGCTAAGGGGACTCCTTTTCCCTCTTTACCTGCACAATAGCACCTTCAGGCCTATTCTCACTCTTCTTCCAGTGGCTGCATTCCTGTGGCTGGAATCCTGCCTCTTCCCCTCCCTCCCAAACCTCTCATCATCCTTCAAAATCCAATTCAGTCATCTTCTCTATGAGACACCGCTCATCCCCTTACCAGTAGGGTTAATAGGGCCTGGGGGAAGGAGAGTAGGCTTTGTGTATGTTTCTTGAACGAACAGGCACTCCTAGTCCTTTCTCTTGAGGATGTCAGAGAGGTTTTCTGATGATGGACAGGATTCCAATTCCTAGAACCTCGACTATCTTTGATTTGAAGGAATTGGACAGTTTGTTAAGACTTCTGGGAATTGCAGCTTTGGGAAGCCCAAATCCTTTGTTCTGCAGATCATGTTGCACATACCCTGTAGACCTGCTGCAAGGCCTCCCGACTCAGGGCTGCCGGGGCACATGCTGGCTTTGGTATTTTCCTAAGCACACTACCTCATTTAGCAGGCATGGGTTGACATAAGGTTGGCAGGGAATTCTAGAATGCCATGGAGGGCTTTCTGGGGCCAGGTACTGGACTGGATCGTGGTGGAAGTTCTCACGTGCAGTTGGGTTCTCAGGGTAAGCCTGTGAGGAGGGCACCTGCAGCCAGGAGCAGTGCTGTAGACCGGGAGGAGCCCAGAGCTGATGGTTTGGCACTCTGCCGTGCTCACAGGCACTTGTTGATGCTCCTGCCGAGCGCCAGGACTATGCCAGCTGCAGTTCTGCATGGTGCGTGTCCTGGCCAGGGAAGTCACTGTACCACACGGGATGCACATGAGAGGGGTTCCTGGCTCGGATTAGGGGGGCCATGGTAGCCTTTTCTGAGAGAGAGAGAGAGAAGTCTACACAGAGAGCTGAAGGCAAGTAGAAGCTAGCAGGTAAGGAAGACAAGATGGCAGAGTAGAATTAGGATTGTAGACTTTGGGGCCAGAAAGCCTGGTTTGAATCCTAGCTCTGCCACTAACATGTAGTATAACTTTGAGCAAGTTTCTCAAAGTGAACATCCCTCAATTTCCCTCTGTGTGACACTGGGATGAGAGCACACTGACTGTACAGGGCTGTGGTGTAGCATCATCGTTGCTGTTCTGTGGCACCTTGCCAGTGGCAGAGACAGCCAGCATGTTGGGGACATGTGTAGGGAGGACAGGGAGAGAGTCAAGTGTCGCGTCTGCTCGCTTCCCTGACCTTTGCTTTGCAGCTTGCTGTGACACTTCTGTTGAAACTTCGGAAGTCCAGTATACTCTGTCCTCCAGACTGGCATGCCTCTTGCCCTGGTGGATGAAGGAGTGGTCTCTGCCTTCATGTGAAGGAAGTTTGGAAGCTAAGGTTTCAGAAGGAAAATAAAGTCTAGCCTTAGTCTGAGGGGCCTTAGTCTTAGTCTTAGTCTAGCCTTCAGATTGGGCTGAACTTCACCAGCAGTGCAGTTTGGGGGAAGCATCTGGGAAGTGAGACGCTGCTGGTGGAGCACGTGCCTTTCCTGCTGAGTTGTTCCAGTTGAGGACGGGAGGAGAGGGAGTAGGAGGAAGGGCAACAACTCTGTGCTGGAGTGTCTTCATGATCAAAGGGTTAAAGAGAATACAAACACCAGTTAATGGATTCAGGGTTGAATGAGTCTAAACAGGGCAATAGGGCTGGAGGAGGGTATTGGTTTGGGTACAAATTGGGGAGAAGACTGGGGATGAGAAGAATGGCCTTTACGTTCCTATTTGCCCATAGGAACCGGAAGTGACCAGCTAAGTAAGGCCTGTTCCAGCCTGCTGGAGGGGCGGGGTCACTCAGGACAGGCCCCTCGTGCTCTGCCTGAGCCCAGCCAGCGGGTGGGAGGCGTGTCTGACAAGGACCCCTTATTTCAGCCAGTCTGCCTCACAGCACAGGGTCCCCTGGGGGTCTAGCTCCAGTCTGGGAGGACTGTGGGAGGCTCCTAATTGATTTGGAAGGGAGAGGAGGGGAGGAGCGAGCAGCTGGCATCTGTGGCGTGCGGATGTTTTCCAGGCCTCTTCAGCTTGGATCAGAGCTGGGGTAATTGGAGACGTCGGGGTGAGGCTATCTGTGATTTGATGTGTTTGGGGGTGCAGAGAACTGTTGTGACTTCCAGCAGAGAAGTGTCTCAGGTTTCTTCAGCGTGGCTGTCAGTAGAGGAGCTCCTTCTCCACACCGTTGTTCTCTGTACCTTCTGGTTAGGTGGTTCAGACGCTTTGAGGTCCCAGCCTTGGCGTTCAGAAATTCTGTTAGCGGTAATGGCAGACCCTGGCCTTGCAGGAAAAATGAAGATTGTGAATAATAGGATTAGATGAGGTAATATGTGTACAAGTGCTGGGTAAACAATAAAAGTCTGTTCTAATGGAAGGGATTATTATAATGTTCCTTTTTTTAGTCAGCATCTCTTCTCTGAATTGCTCAAAGCACTTGGTTGACACTAACTGGTTAATCCGTCATTTATCCCTGGATGGGAGGCTGGTATTTAATAGCCCCCTTTGTATACAGGATCAAACTGAAGTTTCCAACAGAGCCCCAAAGTTTGAAGCCCAAATCTATGGAGTCTGAATCTAAAGCTTGGGCCTCTGAATGTGATAATGCCTCATTTCTGGGAATAAAAGAAGGTGAAAAGAGAAAGGGAGAGATCATTAAAAACATCTAATGTTTCTTTTCACAGACAGCTAGTCAGGTCAGACAAGGTTGCCACAGTCAGGATTTTGAGAGACGTGGAAATCTGACATCCATTTTTCTCTGAGAAGCCACGGAGTCCCCGTTGAGAATTAGGCCTTGGTATATGCTAGAGAAGCAGCAGGCTAGTCAGTGTAGGTTTGGGACAAGGGACACAGAGAGGGAGCTGGCAGCGTTCTTAATTTTGTTCTGTTCAGGTTGTGCTTGCAGTCCTTGAAGTGCCAGGCTCTGCACAGCGGTTCCAGCTTCCTGGCACACACCAGTGCAAACCCACTCACTACTCCATCGTGTCCTGGGAGGCGTCAGGGCACCCGTAGCAGGTGCTTGTTGTATTTTGCAGGTCTCAGAGGGAAACCCCAGGGAGGTGGGTTCAGAAACCTCCCTGAGTGTGTGGCCCAGGCCAGTTTTACTGCAGAACAAATGCCTACAGCCTACATTTGGTGGCATGGCATCTGGGCAGATCAGCCTGGGGTCAGTGCTGCAGTCAGGGAATAGCCTAGGCCTGCTGGCCCACCTTTCTCCCTTCTGAAAGGTCTCACTAGTCAGGAGCTAGCGAAGACAGGTCCCATTTTGTTCACATTGCTAAATATGGTCCCGCAGGGTCACCTTTCTTCCCATGCCCATGCTTTCCCGCCTCTGGTGAAGGCTTAAAGACAGTTTGTATACTTTCTTGCACACGGTCTTGAACCCTGGAAGCAAGAGAAGAATGTGCTGAGTTGGGAAGCTCCTTCTTCTAGTGGCAACTGCACGGTCTCCTAGGCTTGAGATTCTAGAGGTCATTCAGGTATGTCAGTTAAAAGTCACATACTTGTGAGAGAACCAGCAGGCTGAACCTTACGGGTTATATGCACCATTAGGTCTCAGATTTGAGCGTGCATTAGAATCTCCTGGAGAGCTCAGATTGCTGGGCTTGCCTCCAGAGTTTCTGATTCAGCAGGCCCAAGAATTTGTATTTCTGCTGAATTCTTAATGCTGCTGCTGGTGATTTGGAGACCACACTTTGGGAACCAGTTTACACTTGGGGTGAACAAGCCCATCTGACCCTTTTCAGAGCAAATTTGGTAAGGTGGGAACAGGGGAATAGAGAGGTCTTGAACCCACTGTGAGGAGAGGTGGTGGTTCAGAAATAGAATGTTGCAGGCAGACCAACATAATTTAGAACCTGGAAAAAGTTAAGTGAGTAAGGGAGGAAGCTTACAGGGCTGTCACTTACCTTCTCTGAGCTGGCCCTGGTCCTTACTGACTGTCCCACAGAGAGTGGGGGCCAGACGTGGTGAGCCTCTGGTTAGGTCACCTTGGGCATCCTCCCTCCACTTCTTATTCTGCCCTCCTGGGCAGCAGGCAGCTCTCAAAGTGTGCATTTTAGGAAGTCTCCACAGCTTGAGTTCTGTGGTATGAAGAGCAGAGCCCTAAGCTGGGGGTGCCAGGCATCAGCCCAGCAGTGCTTCTAAAGAACAGTAACTAAAGGCCCATATTTTGCTCAGGAGTGACGTGAGGGTTGGACTAGCTTTCCAGGGCCCTTTGAGCTCTGGGATTCTCTAATGTCTCTTCTGACAGCTTCTGCCCTCGCAGTCAGGAACTTCTGCTTGTTACTTGTTTGTTTGTTTGTTTTTTATGTTTTATGTGCGTGAGAACTTCTGCTGATAAGCAACATTGATCAGATGCCTATCCAGAGACTGGCTTGCCAAAAGTGAAACTAGAGAAGAGTTTGGGAATTGGAGTAACTTCTTTCTAGAGAGTCTCCTGGGCCTCTGTCATTACTGTGTTGCTTCCGTAAGACCTGTGTCCAGAGAGGAATGACTTAGCATCCTTGTCCAGTCCTGATCCTTATGTTCCACATTGCCACACTCGACTGCAAGGTCTCACAGGCTTTCTGTTCAGTTCCCATTTCCAGGGTGATCAGGATTGCTATTCCATATCCTCTACTGCCCGGCACGGTGCTCACGGTCAGCCTGGGTAAATATTTGCTGGGTGGACAGAATAGAGGGTTGTATCCCTGTACCTCATTTCTTTCCTTCCATTTCTCCCCTCCTTCCAGCCTGGCAAAATTGTCTTCCTTTGCCCTTCCCCCTTTCCTTCCTCTGTGCTCATTTTACCTCCCCTGCACTCTGGCAGAGCTAGCCTTCCATATTTGTGTGTTGAGTGTGGTAGGGACTCCCTACAGAAGCCATCTATATGAGGGGCACTTCCAGAGTGCCCCAGCCTTTGCCTTTTTCCTTTTCTCTTTGCCCACTTTTCTAGGGTAGCTATAAGTTACAGAATGTTTTCACCATCCCAAGGGGAATTTGTTGTTCTTCAGATCGAATTTGACCCCGTTTTCCGCCTTTATTTCCTGCTGTTTGTATTGGCAAACTAAAGGACTCCTGGCTTGGAAAGAATTAGCTCGTCTGCCTCAAAACCATTGTCTGGCCCTGTCTCTCCAGCCTCTGTCTGAAGGGGCGAACTGAAGATTTCTCAGCCTTGGCTAATTGTCACTTAGCCCCTCTGATCCTGCCCGGGTGGCTTTCAGGAAGCTCAAGCACTGAACAGCCCAAGGTTTTCACTGAAACAAGGAAAGATCAAGATTGCTTTCATTCATTTTAAGTGAAATCACCGGCCTTTTGATGATTCCATTAATTTCCTCCCTTCTGAAAACCCTCCTGTTAGTAGTAATTGGAAATCCTGCCCCTGTTTCTCATTTCCCCCCACTACCCTGCTTTAATCTGAGACAGCTGGCTGCTGCACTCTGCTTTTTCATTTGCTAGAAGAGTGGTTTGAAGATGATTTTAATGACAGGCTTCAACAGTACTTGCAGAAGCTGAGACTGTTTCTGCACTTAAGTTCTCACCCACTCGGGAGCCTCAGTCTTGCTCACCTGCTCCTATAAAATTTTACTTAGTTCTTGGTGTACAGATGGGAAGGAGTCCCCAAGGTCTCTTGTCCCAGGCAGTCTATGCAAACTTTTTATCACTCAGCGTTTGTAGACCACCTGTGGTGTGCCAGACACGGTTCTAGTTACTGAGTGTTTCCCTGGCACCTCCTTCCTGCCCTGGTGGGAGTGCAGAGGCCTAAGGAGGTGAGGTTGTAGCAGGTTGCTGGCTGCCCATACACCTTGGGAACTGTAGTCTCTGAGGCTTTATCTCTCTCTCTCTCTCTCTCTCTCTCTCTCTCTCTCTCTCTTTTTAACGGTTGCAGTCTCTCTTTTTGTGGATTAGGTGTAAAGAAGAATAAATAATACAAATCACCTCTTAAGATTAGAGAAATAGCAGGGAGCAGTGGCTAAAACAGCCTACCACTGTTGGCAGTTGACAACACGAAAAGCACTTTATTGTATACCACGTCCTGTTGGTGTTCTCACAGTAAACTTACCACAGCCAGTAAAGGATAAAGCTGGGATCTGAACCCAGGTCCTCCCATTTGTAAAGCAGATACTTTTTGTACTGATTATGTGAGTGTATGTTTTTAACATGACTTCCCTATGCCACTGTCTTTAGCATTATTTCAGCCACTTCAGCTGTTTTATATACCCTGGGCCCTCTGCCAGGAACGGAGGGCCTCACATCTAATTGGGGGAAAAGGTAAGAGCGAATACATCTTCATCCCCCTTGAGTGGCTCAGGTATTGAGTGCTATTGGAAAGAAAATAATGCTGATATCATCCAGGAAGATTCCTAGAAGAGCCAAGACTTCCACTGGGCCTGGTGGGGAGAGTTGGGAAAGGAAGTTGGGTTGGTATTTGTCTGCCTGAGATTCTGGGATGCGGAGAAAATGGTGAGATTTTGGTCCCGCTTTTCCAACTGTACTGTGCTTTTAAAATCTGATTTGCACACCGCATGCCCACAAAGAATAATTTGGTCAGAATAATTGGTTTTTCCGCAAGACAAACAGTCTTGCAGCCCTTCAATTCTCCCAGAAGAAAAGAAACCAAGGGTACATTTGTTTCTTTTATTTCCCTTCCAGAGGTAGAAACTGTTTAACCAGCTGCCCCCATAGTTCTGTAGCAGGTGGTGAGGGTGGCCCACACTTTGAGAAACACTGTACCTCAGGGCATGCTTGTGCCATCCATGTTGCCCAGAAGGGACCTGGGTTTTGGCATCATGGAGGTATCCCACTCCTGTGGACTAAATACATGTTTAGGATAAACTGAGAAAGAATAGGAGGGAGTGGATATTAAATGATGTTAAGTTGACTCTGGCAGCAGCTGGGGTAGTCTGACTGCTCCCTTGACTTGAAGGCAGGTGGTGGGGTTGCTGAGGCTGAGTAACTTGAAAACCAAGACCATGCTCAGAGTTCCTGCATGTTCCTCTATTGAGTAAACATTTTTACAGATGCTGTTTGGTAGCCTAACTTTCAGATGAGTGTATTGGGGTTGGGAGCGGTGGTCAGGAGTCAGTTAGTGGGTGGAAACAGGTCTGGGATTCAGGGCCCTGTATGAGAGCTCAGGAAAAGAAAACCCAGGTCTTTGTAGGACTTAGCAATCTTGGTGAATCTTAGATTGCTGTCTGTATTTGGGGACCAAATGGGGCATAGGGTAGTTAGGAAGATTACAAAAGTTACCAGGTTACCAAATACCCTGTTACAAAATGATATATATACCTTAGTTTTGGGGTATTTGTAAAAATATGTACCCTATAGCGAAAGTGTTAACACTTAAACATGCAGTATGTTCCAGGTACTAGCCATTTTAAATCTATTATCCCATTTTCAGTTTTTCAGTGAAAATTTTCAAACATTAAAAAAGTAGAGACTAATATCATATGTGGGTACTTGCTGCCCAGATTTATTATTTTGCCATATTTCCTTTAGATCTTTTTCTCTAGAGGTAACCAGTGTTCTAAATTGATGTGTATCCTTCCAACCATGTTTGTATGTTTTTACATACACGTGTATTTATGTTACATACACAGGTCTTACATACTTACACTTGGATTGCTAAGCAATATGGAACATTGTTTTAGGGGCACCTGGGTGGCTCAGTGGAACATCCGACTTTGACTGAGGTCATGATCTCACGGCTCATGAGTTAGAGCCTGCATCCAGCTCTGTGTTGTCAGTGTGGAGCCCGCCTGCTTCAGATCCTCTGTCCCCACCTCTCTCTACCCTCCGCTCCCCATCCCCCGCTTTCTGTCTCTCTCTCAAAAATAATAAAACATTTAAAAAGAGCGTTGTTTTAAAATGTTTGTAATTTTCTATAGCCCACCTTTTCACTCACACAGTTTTTGAGATTTAGCTGTGTCGATACGTTGGTTTTACCTGGAGTATGCCATTGCGTTGTGTTAATATACCAAAATATGTGTAACCATCCTCTCATTGATGGATATATAGGTGACTTCAGTTTTTCACCGTTAGGAACAGTACTGCAAAGAGCATTCTTGTACATGTGTCCTAAGCATGTATACAAGGCATATAGATCCATCAGTAGAGCTACTGGATTATTAGAGGTGCACAGCTTCAACTTTCTGCATATTGCCACATGACTCTCCAAAGTAGTTGTATGGGTTTACAACACTAGTGATGTGTAGGAAAATTCTTAGTTCTCCATGTGCTTTGTAACAGCTGGTATTGTTAGATACTAGTTTTTGCCAGTTGATGGACATAAAATGAAATCCCCATGTGGCTTTTATTTTATATTTCCTTGATTATCTTTTCCCAATTTGTAGATTTTTTTTTTTTAAGACTTTTAAGTAATCTCTACACCTAGTGTGGAGCTTGAACTCAGGAGTCCATGATCAAGGGTTGCATGCTCTACAGACTGAGCCGCCCAAGTGCCCCATAGATTATTTGAACTTTCTCTATATCAGTGGTTCTGAAGGGTCCTTAAGATCCTTTCAGGAGGCTGACAAGATTGAAACTATTTTCATATTAATACTAACATGCTATTTGCTGTTTTTGCATTTTTTTCACAGGTGTGTAGACTTTCTAGAGGCTACATGACGTGTTGACATGATTGCTGAGATGCTTTTGTTATTTTTTAAATGAATTTATGAATACGCAATAAAATTTTTTAGTTTTATTTTCAACTATGATATATATTGATAGATGTAACACAGACAAATCTTTGGGGGTCCTCAATAACTTGTAATAGTATAAAGGGACCTGGAAACAAAGAATTTGAGAACCACTGCTGCTTTACAATGTCAGCTTTATTAATATTTTTTCCCTTTTTGAATGTGAGGTTTTTTTTTTTTTTTAACTTAAATTCTTTCCAAATTTCTTAAGGATGGGCTCTTATATTTTCTTCTAGAGGTTTTGGAATGTATTTTTGTGGGTGGCATGTGCCATTTCCCAAGCCCTTCAGCCACTAGGAATAGTTTTTAAATTTCACACCCTCTTAAGAAACATTTTACACAGCTTGGATAGAACATTTCCACATCAATCCTTACAATGGAATTTTTTTTTTTTTTTTAGATTTTTTTGTGTGTGTTGGGAGGAGGGAGAAGGAGGGGATGGGAGAATGATAGGCAAGGGTTTAGTCACCTTCTGCAGACCCCTGTTATTCAAGAGAGTCTCCTAGCATTTTGCAGAATATAGCAGTCCTTCACTGAGATGGTATACACTCTCATTTGGATCCTTGTGTTCATTGTTTCATTGCAGCTTGCCTCCCAGAGGACCAGAACTTACCAGTGACAGAGATTCTGGAAGCACACCTTTTTTCCAACCCTCCCAGTTTCCACTGGACGCTTTGGGTTTGGGTTAGCATGAAGCAGCAAGCTTTTCTTCCGGGTTGTATCTGTGCTGGGTGCACGGGCAGGCAGCTGGCACGTTAACTGTAGTCTGTGGTATAAATGATGGCCCCTTACAAGAGAGAACACTGCTAACATCCAAGGCCTCACCATCTTTCTGCAGACTCTTACTGGTTTCTCTGTCTCCAGTGTCTTCTTCACCTCCCTCTCCTCAAGTCTGTCTTCTGCCCTGCCGCCAGAGTAACCCAAAATTTCAGACTTAGAATGAGCCTTCTGTCCTTAAAACAAAAGAAAGCAAACTCAGGGCTCACTGGAAAGATGTACAGTAAGGTTCATACTCCTTAGTAACATCACCCTCATCTGTGCTTTCAGCTTTCTCTCTAGCCACTCCCTGTCCGGTGCTCCGTCCTGTGTTTTATCATTCCCATAATACACTGTAGAATATGCCCCAGGTGCCCTGTGCTGCTCCCTCCAGCTCAAATGTGACTCCCCGTTTGTGTGTTGGAGGAAAGCCTGTTTGGCTCTCAGACCACAGAAAACAAGTATGAATTCTGAGAGGATGCTTTTGCTTTCATCGTAGTCTCCGCACTGACTCAGCCTTTCCAATTAAAATGAAGACTGGAAGTTAATTTCTGTTAAGTCTTTGTTTCACTTGTGGCTTTGTTAAGGCACAGCTGCTATGCTTCATCCCTTCCCTAGAAGTTCCTTCCCCATAAATTCTGTTTGCAGGATTGGCCCCTGTCGTTTTGCAGCCCAGTTGTTTAATAGCTATAGGAGAAGGGGATTTCTTCTTGTGGTTAAGGAGCCGATGCAGACACCCTAATAAATTGTTTTCCAGCACATCTTGCCTGCATGAAGAGGACGCAGTGAACAAACGGATGGAAACACCTAGTCCCTCACTTTCCCTCCCACCAATTCAGCTATTGCTTATCTTGAAAAATATAAATTGACATTTATTTTAAATTGACTGGCATATTTAAAAAGTGGTACATGAGTTGCATGTATGTGTTAACGCTGCTGGCAGAAGGGGCCTCCTCAGGGATGGTGCTGGATGATGCTATTTTTCCCATGTAGCCACACCCAGCCTCCCACCTCCCCTTCGACAGCGTAAAAAATAAAATTTCATGAACCCTAGAAATCTGTTAGAGATGCAAATTAGGAAGATTAACTTTTATTTTCTGAAAGAGTTTTATGGCAGGAGTCCACAAGGTACCAAGAAAAGGGGCTCCTTCTGCTTTGAAAGACTGCAAGCCTGAGTGGTCTGCTAGAAGAGGGCTGGAGTGGGGACCTGAGACGGGGAAGGCCCTGCAGGGGGAACTCAAGGCAGAGATTATAAAGTCTCAGGAACCTTCTTTGTATCATCACTGCATCTGAAAAGAAGCGGACTTTCTTTGGCAGCTTGTTTGTAGCCCTTTCATTAGATCAGTCACTAGGTAGGTGAGGAAAGTAAGATAGCAAAAGGGGAAGAGTTATTCTCTGGGTTATGTTGCTGATAAGGACAAAGCTAGGCTTTGTTTGCTCCATTGTACACTGCCTCCTAATTTATGCAGACATTCACAATTTAGGTGGATAGGAATTCTCGGGTTCAGGAGAAGGAGCTTATGCCACAGAAGTGAGGTCTGAACACTCATAAGTCCTGCATTGCTAGCTGTGGAAACATTAGGTCTTCATATGGACGTGGACCTTAGAGATTCCCTTTGTGAGTAATGGATGCTTTTCTTTCTTCTTGAAGAGTACTGCTGATGTTGCTGTCGTGTTTGAGTACTAGTAGTTCTGAAAGTGAAATACAAGGAGTATTGCAGATAAGCCTTGCAGATGAAGCAAAATGATAGAAATTTTTTCCTTCTACCCTAGTTTGCCTGTGCCCCCTTGTCTTGAAACCCAGGCACTCTGGAATATGTAAGAAAACAATCCTTATAATCAATCCAAATTATGAAATACAAAATCACCTCCCCCAGCAAAAGTGTAGTTCTTGCAAGAAGATTTTGCTGTCCACCAAAGCTGTCATTGTGCAATTGTGTTTAAAAGGAAGGTGTTTGTGGCGTATGTAAAGTATGAGTGCGTTCACACCCAACTTTTAAGGTCACATTTGGTGTTTCAGGCATCTAAGAGAAAGAGAAGGTAGAGGAGCTCCCAGTGGCACCTTGGGCAGGATCAAATGAAGCATTAGGTTGGGCCTCCAGCTCTAAACACTGTGCTGAGTTCTACATTTGGCCATGAGGAATTGCCTTCTTTTTCTCCCTGCAGTTCTTGTCTCTCCTGTTCGCTGCAAGACAGGCTCCCTTGCCAAGCATGAAGAGCCTGGATGTCAGATCCTTTCTCTGTCCTGGCAGGAATGCTGTTCTGTTTGTTTTCCAAGAAGGCTTTTTGCACTTGGGGAATTTTTTCTTTTCTCTTATGGGAAGTTGCTTCATCGTTTCCCAAAAATATACCGCACCTCTTGTTTAAACAGGGTGCCCTTGAAGAGCTTTGGAGCCTGAAGGGGGAGGGGGGTGTTGTGAAATCCTTTGTTCGAAGCTTTGATGCAAGCCAGAATACTGGCTGGTTGCAGGCAGAAGTCTCAGAGTTTAACCAGGACTCGGTCCAGGAGTGGGATGCGGGCAGGAGAGACTCCCAGGGAAGCAAGAGCTGGGGTCTTTTAAAGCATTTAATCAGTCCATGTTGTAAGAGGTCTCAGCCGTTCCAGCCACAGGCTCCATCAGGCGTTTGTACGGTGCCTTAAATGTGTCTAGGCTGGTGAAGGCAGATACTCTGCCCTTTTGAGATGTTCGTGATAACTTGGAGGGGCAGTACCGACTCACATGTAGCAACTGAACAAAATAGTGTGTTAACTGTGTCCTACATTGGATAGCCATGAGCGCTTTAGCCTAGAGGAAGGCAATTCCTGTAGAAGAGAGCACTAAGATCAGGTCTTGCACATCGGGTTGGTTTGAGTTGATGGAGGGAGAAGTGGAGGAGAGTGAAGAGAGGGGAAGAAGTTGAGAAGAGCCAGAGGGCTGATCTGAGGCTACAGCTGTGGGTGAGTAAGGCCGGTGCCGGTGCCCTAATGGGACTTGGTATTGGAGAAATGGGACAAGTCAGATTGCAGAAAGCCTGGCATGTCCATCAGAAACATTTATACTTGTAGAAAGAAATTGGCAGGCTTTTGACTTTGGAAGATTCTAAGAAGAGAGCATCATTGGAAAAATGTAGTTTTTTGGAAGATTAGCCTGCTATAGGGTAAATTGGAGTATGCCTCCAGGTGGGCAGTAGGAGGGATTCCCAACCCCATCCATAGTTCTTGGAACAAAGTCATGCTGTTAGGTTTTGGGAGGGAGGAATGGCCTGGTAGAAAGCTTCTATCTTTCATGAACACAGTCCCACAGGTCCTGTGCCCGTGGCCCTCTGCACCTCCCCCAGCAGGGCACAGCAACTCAGGCCATCAGGTTGTTGCTAACTGAGTAAGTAAGACCACCTGTTGGGTGCCACCCTGAGTAAAGCTCAGTGTAGAAGTGATGTCCCTCATGGGCCCGGGATTATTGCTCAGGTTCAGTTGACACCAGTCACCTCATGCCTAATCAGCAGTAGAAAAGTGCTGTTTTCAAAACCCTGGCCAGTGCTGAGTACTATTACTGTCCTCTGTGCCATGCACCCCCTTAACAATTTTAAATAAGGAATTTGGGTAACTTTGAATTTTAAGTTAAAATCAAAGAGGACCGCGGGGCGCCTGGGTGGCTCTGTCGGTTGAGTGTCTGACTTCGGCTCAGGTCATGATCTCGCGGTCCGTGAGTTCGAGCCCCGTGTCGGGCTCTGTGCTGACCGCTCAGAGCCTGGAGCCTGTTTCAGATTCTTGTCTCCCTCTCTCTGACCCTCCCCCGTTCATGCTCTGTCTCTCTGTCTCAAAAATAAATTTAAAAAAAATTAAAAAAAAAAAAATCAAAGAGGACCAAAAAGTGGTCCTTAATCTATCTAGTAGTTGCTCTTAGAGAAAAATGGAAAGCGGGGAAAATAAATTTTTGTTGCGAGATTGTAGCAGTGGTATGCTTATCACAAGATCTGTTAATTTCCAGTAGGAGGGACAAGTAAATGGTTGCCAAGGGAGGTACTGCCCAGTTCTCTTAAATCAGAAAATGAATGACAGTTCCAATACCAGCTGCTGTGCCTGGGCTGGGCCCGACACTCCCAGCCGACCCACCCCAAGCTCCCTGGCACAGACCCACAGCGTGGCCAGCATAGACATTGTGTTTGCAGCCCTGGGAAGCAAGTGGTTCCTCTTTGGGGATCACCCCAGCTTGTTGCTAGAGAGGCTCCACTGCCAGCCTTGGTTCTCTCCACCAGTGGGTTTGGGCCCCTGGTACAGGAGAGGTGCTGGGGGAACACTTAGCTGGAGCCTTGAGTCTTCAGCTGTCGCCTCACATTACTGCCTTAAAGACCAGCGATTTCTTCCTGTTCTCTAAAACTGCGACGCCCCAGATACTCTGCTCAGGATTGCTGGTAGATAAACTGCTAAAACCATTCTGAGTAATCTCTTCATTAGAGTTGAGTAAGAGGGTGCTCCCCTAAAACAGGGCTTGACTTTGAGTGGCCCGGCCCCACATTTGCAAAGGGCCTAGTTGTCTTTATAGTTGTTTTTCTCGGTCCCTCTGAGACATGAGGCTAGATGAGAAGATTGAGGGGGGCAGAGAGGAGGAGAAGGCAGCAGGCCCAGAGTTCAAAATCAGTTGCTCTGCAACTTCTGTGTAGTTTTGGGGTATATGGTTTCATTTGATTTTGCAGAAGGGCTGCAAGTACAAATGGGCCAACCCCAGAGGATGTTACCCACCGGCATGGAGATTGTGAAGCACACGGATTCCATTTCCCGTAGGCCAGGTTGCTCCCTGTTGGGGAAGGAACCATTGTTCTACCAACTTACTCCACTGCAGGGTCTGGCGGGAGGCATCTGCCAGGATTCTGACTAAGCATCCCTGATTGCACGTGCAACAAGCCATTTCTATCAACGAGGCAGAGAGGCTGGGGAAACCCAGAATGAGCTGTCATCCTGAGTAACAGGCTCGTGGCAGGTGCTGACGAGCTTGACTTCCCTTGGTGCTGCGCAAGCCTCTGAGCCCTGGCTGCAGTCCTGGCTTCTTTGTAAAATGCAGGTGTGTGTTTGTTGCCAGGCGCCAAAGATCCTTGATCCTAGACACATTCCTCATTTGTATCTGGGCCTACCTAAGAATTTACTTTCTCGGAGTTCACCAAAATGATCTGGGGCCAGGGGAGTGAGGAGGCAAGGAGTCCAAATCTGATACCTTGTGAGGTGGTTCTGAAGTTCTGCTGAGGAGCCAGCTTTTAAACATGTGTCTTCAGAACAACCTGTACCCTGGTGTGTCGTAAATGGACGCCTCAGTTGCCTCTCTGTGATGAATTTGGACTTTTGTACTGCAGTTGGGGGAAGAACTCTCGAGCGGCCGTGAGCTGTGGCTGCCTGCCAGCGCTCCGTCTGTGCCGCCGTGTGTGTGGAGCAGCACCTTGGATTTTTGGAACTTTATTTTGTAAGGATGAGTCAGAAATGGAAAAAAGACATTGCTAATGGTAGATCAAAGAAGGGTGGTTCTTCTAAAGTTGATAAAATTGAGGAAACGATTCTGAAATTCAGTGAGCGTGCTGGAAGTGGCGAATCATTAGTGTCAGTTGAACACTTGCTGATTGTAAGTCAACAGCCCTGCTCAGTTGTGAAGAGGAAGAACCAGAGTTAAAGAATAATGTATAAAATTGCCAAATTATATTGTCCGAGGTTGTATCTAAAAGACAGAGTATAACTAGGCATTTTATGACGTTGTTTGGCTCTGAGAGCATGACTTTCTTACAATACGTGTACACCTGTTATTTGATTTTGGAGGGCCTTTTCAGGGAAATGAGGGACTACCTGTAACCAGCTTCTGGTATAAGTAAGAGTCGTGCAAAAATAAAACCCTCTTTGTAAGTGCGCACGGCCCTTCCAGAACTGTGAGAGTCTGTCCTTCGGAATCCAAACTGTGTTGACCTACTCTCTGATCTATGAATGCCTTTACCCCCTGCGTTGTACCTTGTTTATATGCTCATTTCTACCATCCCTTTTCCACTTAGATACATTATGATTTTAAGCTGTCAGGTAGGCTTCTATTTTAAAAGGCTGAGCTGCTGAAACACTGCTAGCCTTCTCTAACTGGCAAAGCCCCAAGTTCCAGGAGGTTACAGGAAAACCACCACCAAAAGTAAACCAGCTAGCTCCTAGGCTGTGGACTTTTTCATATTCTCCAGTCTCAGCCTCTGTCTTTGTGCGTGTAGAATTGTATGTGTGTGCTTGAAGCAACTAAGTTTTTAAGAAAAAATAACCAGCATCCCACCCCAGAGTACCATAATAGAAAGAGAAAAATCTCTTTAATTATAGCAGTGTTGCGGGCTTCTCCCATGGCTGGCTGGCCACGGCATGGAGTTGATAAGCATACAGTGTCTTTCATACTTGCCATTACAACATGTTAATTAAGAGAATTCAGCTGTGGCACCAGCTGGGGATGTCTGGCTTTGTGGAAGATTGCAATTAGATGCTTTATTTTCTATTTTCTTCTTCCCCTTTCAACTTTGGTGGAATGCCTTTGAGTAGGGGCTTTTAGTCTCAGCAGTATAAATACTTTAATGTGCCTAATTATGTAATCGTACACTTATACTCCTCTGTGTACACACACATGGTTTTATGGATTTTTATCCCCTTTTTTCATACGTGAAACATCCTGCCTGCTTTTTGGTTGGTATGGTGGAGCCAGATTCCTCCATGCATTGAGCAGGAAGAAGAGAGGGATCAGAGGCAGTTTGTGATTTTCCTCTGATTATGATCTACCCCTCTGCCCCCTCATTGACCCACTGGCCCTTTTATGGGCAAGTCCTTTATCTGTCAAATAATTAACATCTCAATAGTTTCCTAGCAAAGTCAAGGTAATTTAAATAAAATTGAACTTTATAATAATATATCTTTCAGTTAATTTGCAAGTGCTGTCTTCCAAAATGTGTTGTGTTAGTTTTCCCAGTCCTCTGTTCCAGGCAGGCGTAGGGCATTAGCCTGAACATGAGAGCTCATGCATGCAGGCACAATGGAACCCATTGATTTCTAGCATGCAGCTTGTGCAAAGAGGTCCCGTAACCCCAGCTGTTAGAACCAGGACCTGGGAGCAGCTGCTCTCTGAGATCCAGTCCTCCAGGGATAGGCCATCTGCTGCCATGTGAGTGAACCCTGGGAAAGAAATTGACCACAGGACATCTTTGTGTTCCTTTTTTCTGCTCCAATCCCTTCAGTTCTTTCCCGGCCCCCCTCACCTAGGCAAGTTTAAGAGGCATGATGAATCTGCGCTGGAAAACTCACATGGTTTTCCTTTCTGTCCTTCCCCTGTCCCACACCAGCATACCCTGCTCTGTTGAAAAATAGTTTCCAGAATAGGCAGGCACATTTATATGACTGCCTTCTTCCGCTGGATTAGTTCTAGAGAGCAGACTTTTGTTTTATTATTAGCAACATGACTGCATTTTAGAACTGGAAGAGTTCTTAAAATCTCATTTTATTGAAGAGGAACCCAATATTTTTCATTCCTCAGCTCTGGTTTTTTAAATTTCCATCTATCTCCTGTTAAACACGAAATCCTTTGCTGCTTTCCATGCACACACCACCTCGTCTCGCTTCTCTGCCTTTACTGGTGCCCTCATCTCCCCCTTGAATATTCTTCCCATTCTCCTTTATCCCACGGTCACAGTCCTGCTTCCCCAAAATGTCAGAGTTCTAATACCATTTCTTCCATCTTTTCTGATCTCTTCTTCATTGGATTAGTCCTTCTTCAGAACTTCCTGTTGTAGGCCATGTTGATTTCTAATGTGTGTCCTTTATGGTTTCTTACTAGGCAGTAAGCTCCCAGAGAGGAGAGTAGGGCCTGTGACTTTTTCAACTTCTCCCATTGCCTGCCACAGTGCTTTTAGAACTTAGTAAAAACTTGAAAGAGTAAATGGATATACATAATCCTTAACATGAAATCTAGGAGATAGACAGTAAATATTACCATTATTATAACCTGGTTGGGGCTCCTCTATAACTCCAAAGAGTCTGAAGTCTCTTCAAGGACAGAACCACATACTATTTATTCTTAAATTTCTAGCACCAATTGGCAAGTAGGTGTTTAATAGTTATTTGTTAAATTAATGAAGTAATTCCTACCAGGAAAGTGAAACCCAGGGAGGTTAAGAATCAACACTTACAGGAGCGCCTGGGTGGCTCAGTCGGTTAAGCAGTCGACTTCGGCTCAGGTCATGAATGATCTCACAGTTCGTGGGTTTGTGCCCCACATTGGGCTGTGTGCTGACAGTTCAGAGCCTGGAGTCTGCTTCCGATTCTGTCTCTCCCTGTCTCTGTCTGCCCCTCCCCCACTTGCAGTCTGCCCCCCTCCCTCCCTCTCTCTCTCTCTCTCTCTCTCTCAAAAATAAACATTAAAGAATTTTTTAAAAAATAACACAAATGTTTTTCACTCTCTTCTGGGTGAAAGTTATTAAACCTGTTTTTTGGAAGACAAAAAGTTAAAGGGTATTTTCTGTTCACCTGTGTGACATCTGGACATAGTTATCTACACATAGAATGGGTGAGGCTGCAACAGGCAGTATCTTCTGACCAGGAATCTTGGGCTGGTCAGTCAGAAAGTGGCTTGGCAGGGTCACAGGTCCAAAGACCAGGAGAAGCAGAGGAGGCGACAGGAGCACAGGCCTCAACATCATTAATAAAAGCACAGTTGAGACTCTACCCCTGACTCTGACCTGGTCTGGGCCCAGACTGCCCTAATCCGTTGTGAGGTTGGTCTGTTTAATGATCAAGGAGTCTCAGCACTGTGCTAAAGCCAGACTGGCAAATATACAGGCTAAATCAGAGGGGAGGCAAGTCCCAGTCTTGTGGAAAATCACCTTGAGGGCCATGTGCCCTGCTTTAGACCTCACAGTTGGGTTTTAGTGGATTCTTGTTTTTAATTTTTTTTTTACACTTATTCTTTTTTTTTTTTTTTTTTTTTTTTTTTTTTTTTTTTTTTGAGAAAGAGAGCACAAGCTGGAGTAGGACAGAGAGGGAGAGAAGGAGACACAGAATCTGAAGCAGGCTCCAGGCTCTGAGCTGTCAGCATAGAGCCCGGCACGGGGCTCGAACCCACAAACCGCGAGATCATGACCTGAGCCGAAGTCAGACGCTCAACTGACTGAGCCACCCAAGGGCCCCGAATTCCTGTTGTTTTTAAAGTTTCTTAAAAGATGTTTAAGTTTGGCCTTCTCAGAAAAAAGCAAGTGGGAGGGATTCACCTCCTCTGCCTGGGAGGAGGAAGGAAGTGCCCTGTCACAGACAACCTCCTGATTGACCTCCGTGGCTCCATCTGGTCCAGAACTTGAGAAAGACCCAAATGTTGAAAAGTGGGGAAGAACCAAAAAAACTCTTTGGCGAGTTTGATTCCTCATTATCCTTGATGAGCTGATGGTAGCACAGGGTGATAAATTCCCTTTCTAGGAGGTACAAAGGAAATCAAGAAGGCTTGACAAGCTGCTGTTCCTGTGGTGGCCATGTGAGAGAGTGGTCTAAGATTGTTTCACGAGAGTCCCATCCCCCACAAGACAGAGGAAGAAGAATATCAGATCAGTGGACTTTGTAACTGTGGACTCCCTTCTACCTATGCCCACTTGTCACCATATTCCTCATAACTGTTGGTTCAGAGGTTGTAAGAGCTTCATTCCCCCTAAAAAAACCCAAACTCCTTTCTTTTTCCTTTTATATCTCCTATCCCTGTGTCATGGTAGGGTCAGGCCTGACTTGAGCCCCCACAGAATGTACAGGGTTCACCTCATGGCATGTCTTTGCTAACCTTAAAAATAAAAGTCAGTTATTTTACCAGTAAAAATGGGTTTACTCAGTAATAACAGAATTGCATTTTGGGACATGCAAACTGTGGTAAAACCGCAGACAAACCTAACAAAGGAGAGGAACTTTATTTTATTTTTATGGAGAAGAAGGAGGAAGTTGGGAGGGCTTTTTTTTTTTTTTAAATTTTTTTAATGTTTATTTTGTTTATGAGAGAGAGACAGACAGAACATGAGTGGGGGAGGGGCAGAAAGAGAGGGAGACACAGGATCCAAAGCAGCCTCCAGGCTCTGTCAGCACAGAGCCTGATGCAGGGCTTGAACTCACAAACCAAACTGAGAGGTCAGGACCTGAGCTGAAGTCCCTGCTTAACTGACTGAGCCACCCAAGCACCTCTGGGAGGGGTTGTTTTGAATGAAAGTTCATTGGAGAAAAGCAAAAGTTCCGGGTGATGATGATTTCTCATTGGCTGAGTTACAGGGGTAATCAGTTTCTTGTAGGAGATGCAGTGTTCATCTTTGGGGGCCTGCCATTGAGGATTCTTTCCACTGAGATGTTCTGTTAGGGGTCTGTGATTGACCGTTCCTCCTATAATGGACGTGGAGTGGTAGGGCTCTCCCTTCCATCTGCCTCTTCTACCTTCCTGAGTGTACTTTAGTGAGGCTTCTCTTAATTAATTTTCACACCTCAGACTCACAGTCTGTTAGTTACACCTTGTGTGTCACAAGGACCCAGTCACATCTTTCTTCAGAAAGACCATTTAGATCTTTACCCCTCAATTACTGGTGAGTGTTTTTCAAGGAACTGTGGTGTTTTGGTGGGTTTAGGCCATCACCTCGGCTGCTCTCTGCCACCATCCATAGCTAGAAGTTGACAACAATTATTTCCTTTCGGTATTGCAGTTGGATAGTGCCTCTGTGAGTAGCAGCGTCCCGTCGAGCAGCTGGGAGAAGGACGCTGCCTGACTGCTGTTGGGTGGCACATGGCAGAGGCTGATTATTTGGGGCTTGGGCAAAGATACCCCAGTGACCCTGTGTGTTCTGGGAGCTGGCAGAAAGTCAGCCCACTGCCTAATTCTAGGTCACATCCCCATTCTGCATTTAGTGACAACCTTCCTTTCCCGTGTTCCTCCAGGAAGATTTTCAGTCTTAGCTGAAAATGCCTCTGACTACTCTTAGCACTCAGAGATTAGTGAAGGAAACTGTCTGTCTTCCCTTCCCCCTGCTGCTCTGGGAAAACGTGGGCTCACTTGAGATATGAGCTGAGTCCTCTGGGCACCGGTAAACTCACCAGTCCACACTTTTCTCCAGACAGGAATTGCTGCAACTTTTGTCAGATGTATCCCACCCCCATGTTATACTTTTGTAGGGCTTGGGGTAAATATTTTTCTGCAGGCCTCGGTAATCAAGGAGCTTTGTAAGAGGGGAAGGACAAACCAGAGTTTGGAATCCAGACTCCTAATGCTTAGTAGCCATGTAACCCCAGACCCATTACTCAATTTTCAAAGCTTCAGTTTCTTCATCTGAGCAAACCGAGTATTTTACCACCTTCCTGGTAGAGTGAGAAAATTAAATAGGATGGCAGCTTTAAAGTGCCCACGGTGGTGCCTAGTGATACACGTTAATTCTCTTCCTCTCTTCTACCCTGTTGAACAACAGAAATCATTAAATTTGTTTTAAATTTAAATTTGTGTTTCTTGGAGGCCTACTGTGTGTGCTTGGCACTGGCCTTGGCATTAGGAGTTACCAGTAGAGTCTGAAATGAAACCACAACTTGGATCTTTGTGCCCGAGTCCAAGCCAGACTGTTAATTACTGCCTGCTTATCGGTTTCCCTTCTGGAGTTGGACAGTGCCTTAGGCCGCAGGTTGGGGCCTTCCTGCAGAGGACTAGCATGCATCCTTCTTGGAGGTGGGGAATTCTGAAGGGGGGAGGGCAAACATATGTGCAGTTTAGTTAGGTCATAGGATGAAGGAGGTGAGACCAGGAAGTAGTGGTTGCTGAAAAAAAAGAAACATCATCCACTTTCCCTTAACTCTTTCACTGCCACTCTCAAGGAGTGCATAGTCACATTTGTTCCTGCACATGGAGTGGCTTGGCTCCTAGCTCTGCTGTCATCCCACTCTCCTGTGGGCTCTGCTCTGTAGGTCACCGCACTGGGCGGGGCAGTTCAGACACCAAGTGGCCCAGGCCTGGAGGGAGTAGGATGAAGGCCAGTGGTCCTCCAGGCTGCCCTCTTTTTAGCAGCCATGACAGGAATTGGAGGGGTGGGGGGGGGCGCGGTGTGCAGCCACAGCTGGCAGCCTGTTCCCCTGTGTCCTTGAGCTGCGAGAACAGGAGGAGGTAAAAGGGTAACAGGCCATATGGAGGCCATTTGTCGGTCAAGAGCAGCCCGTGGGGAAAGGGGCTGGTGTTGCTGAGCTGCAGCAAGGGGAAAGCAAAGACCCCCCAAAGTGCTTGTCCTGCTCTGTTCTCTGCCTGTGCTCTCTCCGAATGGCCAGACAGTCCTGAAACAACCTTCTTATCTTTGCTAAAGCTTTGCCCTACCCCATTCTGAAAATTGGAGGTAAGGGTCTGGTTAGCTATGTGAGAAGGCGTGTACCTCACATGTGCCAGTCATCGTGCAGGCATCTTGTAGGTGAGCAGTTCTATCATGCCTCTAAAACACTACTTGGAGGTGCATATGCCTCTCAGGGACTAAGGCTCGAAACAGTTTAGGCATTTGACAGGGTTGCAGATGGGGCCCCTGGGTCAAATGTAGATTCATCTGGCTGACCTCCAGGACCATGCTCTGACCTGTCATGGCCCTAGTCCTGTCAGGCTGAGAGTATATTTTCATGGCATACACGAGATTTAGAGAACATGAGAGGCACCATGCAGAGGGCTCCTCTTTGCTGTTGTCTGTTCTTGCCTCATGTCGAATCAGAAACCACATGGCCCTTTGCAATTAAAAACATGACAGTGCCTTGAAATGTGGGCAGAATTTTGCAAGTCAAAGCAGTTTTCTACTAAGCATCTACGAACTGCCAGATTCTATGCCAAGATCTGGGGATACAAAAATGAGTGGAACAAATGCTTGCCCTACAGCTTGGGTGGGTGAGTGGGTAGGTGGGGATAGTGGAGAGGTGGGGGAAGGACTGACCTGTGAGAAAGTAATTGTTGCAGAGACAACGATGTGGTGGTAGTTTATAGAGAAGAATGAAGATGTTATGGGAACACAGAAGAGGAATAATAAGGCTACTGTTTATTGAACACTGAGTGTGTGACAGACCCAGTACCAGGCGCTTCACCTGTGTAATTGTGATTAATCTGCTCAGCCACCCTGTGAGGTAGACACCTGTACTTTAGTATCCCTATTTTACAAGCAAGGAAACTAAGGAATGGGCAGATGTGCCCACGCCCCACACGGTGGGTAGCCGTCGGCAGCGTGACTCAGTGCTCTCGCTCTAGGCCCATGTTGATAGTGCTACCCTGTGCTGCTTTGTCCTCCGTGGCAGTGCCCTTTGGAATGGTTTTCTAGAGTGGGTGACCTTCGAACTGAATCTTGAGTGGTGGGTGGCATTCCAGCTGAGCCATGTGCTTTCAGGTCAGGGTTTAGAGGAGAGAAACAGCACTTCTTTCGAAATGACTGAGGGTTTGCTGGCTGCTTCCAGGTTACGGGAATAACCTGCAGTGGGCTGCAGTGAAGAAAACATTCCCCCTCATTGGCTCTGAAGCCGCTGGCTGGCATTTCCCCTTTCCTGTGAGGCGGAGGGAGAGAGTGAGGGACCCCGACCCAAGATAAGACTGACAGGCTCTGAAGCCAGACCCATTTGTGAGTTACTAGTCTTCCGGAGCAGGGCTTCCCCTAGGTCTCTGTGGGGTTGGGGTGGGAGGGTGCAGTGGGGGTGGGGGATACGGTAGGGGAGTAAGGGGGTGCCTGGGAGGAGCAGTGGGGGCAGCCTAAGCCATGGGCGGGTTCCCCCTTTCCTCCAACGCCCCAGCCCCAGGGCCACACCCTGGGAAAGGCCTGAGCTGTGGCAGTCTGGCCCTCCCCCAGTGCGTGGGAAGTTCTCATGAGAAAAGGGATCCTGGCTGGACAATGGCTTCCTGTCTGACTGCTGGGAAGGTTTGTCTTAGAGGAGAGGAAGGTTGCAAATGGCATGAGAAATGGTCTCTCCCCTCTCGCTGCCGCCTGTTTTAGACTTCTGACTATTTGAGTGGGGGGTCAGGAAGGCGGAAAGCCAGGGAAGTCCATGGACAGAAGCAGCCCTTGGGTATCTCTTGAGTAAGTGAACTCCTCCTGCCTGTTTCCCTGTTCCCACTACACACCCAAGGCAGGAATCTGCCCAGATGGATGGATGCAGGAGCTTCTGTGCAGACACGATGCTTTCCTCAAGCCTCTCACGCCTTGTGCTCAATTTAAAGCCTCCATGGCTACATGTAGGACTTTGATGAAGGAACCTTGAGTTTGAGTAGGTGGGTGAGGCCAGCAACTCACCCAACTCAAAACAAATTTGCAAATGTCAGAAGAGACCTCAGAGGTCATCTGGTTCAGTACCATCATGTACTGGAACTGAAGCTCGGAGAGGCCACTGCCCACAGGCAGTAAGTAAGTACCCTTTGTTACTGGCCTCCCTTTTCAGGATGTGGATGTGGGAGGAGAACCTGGGCCCGCAGACCCTCTGTTTCTGCCCAGTGCCGTGGAGAGGGAAGTCAGCCTTTCGGGTTCACACGTGACTCTGCCCCTTTCCTGCTAGGTGGCCTTGAGCAAGTTTCTGAACTTCTCTCACTCTCACTCAATTTGCCCATCTGTATAATGCTGTAATAATATGTTTCTTACAAGGTCTTTGTGAAGCTTAAATGAGTTACACATGTAAAGTGCTTGGAATGGCACTTGGCATTTATAGTAGATGGTTAATAAATACGAGCTGTTAGTACTGAGATTTTTAAAGGAGGCTTCAGAAAAAAAAAACTTTTCACTATAGTCAGATGTGATTATTACCCTGCACCCCTGCCTCTTTGCATTTGTCTGGAATGCCCAGTCCCAACATTCTTGGGAGGTTTTCATGAGGAGAATCACCTTCTCTTTGAGCCTTTTCACACTATAGTATGACTTTTCCTTTCACATATAGAGTAGCTAGGTGTTCCAGAAGCTCCAGGCCTAGTTTATCAGGGGATGAGCCACAGAATGGAACCTGGTGTCCTGCCCTCCCCTGCAGGCCCAGGTCAGCTTAGTGGTCAAGCCTGCAGCCTAAGAACCAGAGTAGAGTGCCTGTTGAATCCAGCATCATTATTTACAAATGTGTGTTTTGGGGCAAATTACTCAACTCAGCTGAGCCTCATTGTTCTTAGGAGAAAATACAGTCCCTGCTTCATGTAAAGAGAGAACTCACAAGAGTGCCTGGCACATGTAATAATCTATTTGCAGTAATTATTACTTTCCTTGTTTTATGTCCAAAAAACAAAAACCCCAAACTGCACATTTGAATACCCTTTTTTGTCTGTTTTTACCTTGCTTTTTTCTCTGGCTCCGCTTATAATAAACTGTTGAGGGCTACAAGTAGAAATTGGACCTTCAACATATCAAGAAGGGATTTTGAGAGCAAGCACATAAACAGTACCTTTTAAAACAACCTTCCGGGGGGGGGGGGGGGGGGCGCCTGTGTGGCTCAGTTGGTTGAGCTTACAACTTCAGCCCAGGTCATGATCTCACAGTTTATGAGTTCGAGCCGCGTGTTGGGCTCCGTGCTAACAGGCTCAGAGCTTGGAGCCTGCTTCAGATTCTGTGTTTCCCTCTCTGTCTGCCCCTCCCCTGCTCATTCTCAAAAATAAACAAACATTAAAAAAAAAAAGTAGAACAACCGGCTAGGCCCCTGGGCGGGGGCGGGGGGGGGGGGCCCTCCTGCCCCTGTGGCGTGCTTCTGAACCTTTCCACTGCTTTCAGATCGCCAGACTCCCCCTCTGACTCTCAGACAAGGACTCTTCTCCTGGATCTGTGCTGTCCAGTACAGTGAATCCAAGCCCCATGTGGCTACTGAGAACCTGAAGTGTGGTTAGTTTGAGTTGAGATGTGCTGACTTAACTATGGGAAAAAAAAATTAGATATCTCTTTAAAATAGAAAAATTTATATTTTATATAAATTAGGTTAAATAAAGCAGATTATTAAGATTAATTTCATGTGTTTCCTTTTACTTTTTCACCATGGCTACTAGAAAATTTTAAATTACCCATGTTGGGGTGCCTGGGTGGCTCGGTTAAGTATCTGACTTCAGCTCAGGTCACGATCTCACGGTTCGTGGGTTCGAGCCCCGCATCAGGCTCTGTGCTGACAGCTCAGAGCCTGGAACCTGCTTCAGATTCTGTGTCTCCCTCTCTCTCTGCCCCTCCCCCGCTCACGCTCTCTCTCAAACTCTGACCCTCCCCTGCTCACACTCTGTCTCTCTCAAAAACAAACATTAAAAAAATATATAAAATTACCTATGTGGCTGCATTATATTTCTGTTGGACAGTACTGCGCTGGATGTGTGATATCCATCCATTCCTTCCTCCCATCCTTATTTTTTCTGATCCTATTTCTCTTCTTTGCCACTGGTTCTTACCTTCCTCTGGTTGCCAGCAGTGCTCCTTACCGGAATTAGATGGTCTCTGACAAGGACGGCCCAGGCTAATAGAAGAGTTCACCTTTTAACACTTCCTTCTTTGCTTTGCATTAGAGTTGGCCGTGTGTGAGTCTGTCCTCTCTAAGCTTTCTGAGGGCACAGTCTTGTCACATTTACATTTATGGCCTCCTAGAGCAGCCTGTGGAGAGATGGAGGCTCTGAGTTACAACCAGAGACATTTACAATTCTGCCTCCGTGGTGTCCCTGATTATTACGACTGCTGTGTTGGTGTGCTGGGTTTGGGGAAGCCTTTTTCTTCTCCCCTTAATTCCCAGGAAAGCTTTTCTCCAGCCATCCTTTCTTTGGATGCTTTGATTAAGCACCTACTTCTCTGTGCTTAATGTTATGTTCTAAATGCTACTGCTCTGATTTTAGTCTAAAACTACATTATTTCAAACTTGTGCATGAACACTGACCAGTTTCTTAAGCCCTCAGTCAGTGTTTTAGAGCATGGTGTTTTCTTGATAACTGACGTCAGCCAGAATCTCTTTTGTTGAGTCTTTTTTTAAATGCACCAGGTATTTAAATGTCTATTTGCCTTCCTCACACTGACCTTCACACTCCCTACTCCTCATACCTCATTTTGAAGGGGCTCAAGTGCTCGTTCAAGTGTGTTACACTGAACAGTTTGATCCGGGGCCCTCTCCTGGAGCTCATTTTGATTTGCTTGTTACGGAATCTTATAAAGTTGGTTTTGTTTACTGCCTCCTCCTTCTAAGAGGCTGGTCCTCAGGACACAAAAGCAAAGCCCATTTAGAAGGGCTAATCAAGGGTTCTTGTTTTCTACTGAGGGTTGTAGGCTGCAGTGACTTGGAGGTGGAAGGATCAGCCAGCTTATTTTGCATCTTCTCTGTCTGCATCCTCCCCAGCTGGCTGAATCGTCTTTCTCTGAGGCCCCTGAAGAACTACTTTGCTGCTTCCTGTGCTTACTGGAGGCCTAAATGGTTGTAGGAGATAATGGAAAGCAGAGAAGGACGCTAAGGAGAAATAATTGATTTTTTTCCTGTAAAATTTCTATCTTCTGGCTTTCTCCCTCTCTTTTTACAATTACGCGGCTTGACCAAATCAGATGAGTTCATTGTCTTCTTGCAGTTTAGAACAGAGCTTAAAACTCCCTCTGAGAACCTTGGGTTGTCAGAGAGAGAGGCTGAGATTAAGATTAAGGTAGCTTCTTGCCCAGGATGGTGGCTTCCAGAAGCCTCTGGATGATTATTTGCTCTTCCTGATGTTCTTCCATTTCTTGTTAACCCAGGCATCACTGAGAGGGTCCTTTTGAACACCTGCTCTTTTATAAGACTTTTTTTTTTAATTTTTTTATGTTTATTTATTTTTGAGAAAGAGAGCACGAGCAGGGGAGGGGCAGAGAGAGAGGGAGACACAGAATCCGAAGCAGGCTCCATGTTCTGAGCTGTCAGCACAGAGCCTGATGCGGGGCTCGAACCCACAAACCACGAGATCACGACCCAAACTGAAGTCGGACGCTTAACCAACTGAGCCACCCTGGCGCCCCGAACACCTGCTCTTTGCCACAACTCTCCCACTCTGCTGTTTGCCTGGGCAAGAAGGCCATATTTTTTTCTTGTGTTCTTGGTGTCTTAACATGACCTTGCCCCCTCCCCCCCCCTTTTTTTTTTAATTTTTTTTTTTTTAACGTTTATTTATTTTTGAGACAGAGAGAGACAGAGCATGAACGGGGGAGGGGCAGAGAGAGAGGGAGACACAGAATCGGAAGCATGCTCCAGGCTCCGAGCCATCAGCCCAGAGCCCGACGCGGGGCTCGAACTCACGGACCGTGAGATCGTGACCTGAGCTGAAGTCGGACGCTCAACCGACCAAGCCACCCAGGAGCCCCCCCCCCCTCCTTTTTTTTTTTAACCTCCATAGCCTCCTTACTTCCCTGGACCGGGGGCAGCCTCTTTGCAATGCTGAGCCCTATGCATTTGACTGGTTTCCTTTAGCCTTCACAGATAATGTGAAAGAACCTATGTGCATGTATTTGACCGTACTAGGGTTGCTGTACTGTTGACAAACTTTAAGGCTCCCTCCAGCTTTGTCCATCTTTGATCAGATTCAATTCTTCTTATAATTCTCCCCTTCTCAAGACCCCTCAGAAGCTTCCCTTGTCCTTTGAACATGTTACAAACACCTCCTGTTGCGGTCAAGACTGTCTGCAAGATGGTCTCATTGCTTGTCACTTTTTTTTTTGCACTAAACTTTCCTTATGCTAGGTGATCTCATAGGTTTTCTAGATTTGGGCTTTACCGGCAGGAATACCAGCAGCAGGAGTGGCTTTAGAATCTGCAGCTTTTCCTCTGAGACCATCTTTCCCAGCACATTGGACCTGTGAGTGGGTCCTGCCTGCTTTCGGAAGCTGCCCTGGGGTGCTCAGCATTAATTATGCTGAGGAAATGACCCAATTAGACACAGTGCTAGGAGAGCCAGGGGATCTGTGGCAGCCTTGTTGCCCTGAACAAAAGAGGGAAAATGTAAAGAGTAAAGCAGTTTACAGAGGTTCCTTTGGAAATCCAGCTGGACAGCTTTTTGAACTAGTTGGCCAAAGTTGCAAGAGGCACCAGGAGTGTGGTGGGTCTGTCTTCCTCCTGTTTAAGACTTTGGGTGAGGTGGGTGGCGTGGGAAGAATCTGGAGAAGGCGTGTCTCTAGAGGGCACTGGGGCACTTACTTGGGCTCATCTGCTAGTTTCAGAGAAGCTGCCCAGACCTCTTCTGTGCATCCCTTTGGCACCCACCCTGGCGTTATTGTCTGATAAATCTTTTTAGGTGATTCTTTTCTCCTCATCTCAGCAATACACACCTTGAAGGCAAGGAGCCATCATCTCTTTTTCAACATGACTTACCCCCCAACCTGGCTGGCAGTCTGCCTGCTTACTGGCAGTCTTTAGGTTGAAGGGAAGTGGTATTTGATAAGAGGCCGTAAGGGCATCTCTGTGCAAGGGAGCGGTGGGCAGTCTTGTGAGCGGGAGAGGGTTCAGTCAGGCTCCAGGTCCGTTAGAGGAAGTGGAAAAAAAAAAAAACACCAACAGTTCTTATTTTCATACCGATGTTCTTGTGATAATCAGGATGGGGGCAGGATATTTGTCAGCAAAATCAAATGTCCTTTGGAATTTTCTATCTTTTATATTAGTAAGGCTTTTGGAAAGTTGAAGTTCATGGTACCTGGCCATCCTGCCAGCATGTCTTCTCCCCCAGCCTAGCCTTCCAAACAGAATTTCCTTTAGTGCCCCTGCTGTGTATCTCCTGTTAGGGCTAAGCACACCCACAGTCCATTGCCTGACTTTTAACTCTGCAGCATCAGTCTAGGATTGGAGGTGCAGGCCATGGAATCAGAGGTCACCCTTCTCATCAGGCCGCTTAGACCTTCCTGTTCCTCTGACTTACTGCTACAACTCATCTACTCCAGGGTTTTCACCACACTTGGACTCCGTTTGCCTAACTGACCTGTTTGAAAGGAGGTGACCAGGACATGCATACTTCTTAAAGGCCCACTCAGCTCCTGGGGTAGAAGCAGTGTCTGCTGGTGGAAAGAGCACAGGTTTTAGAGTCAGAAGACTCGACCCTGCTCTCGGGTCTGCCCTTTACAGTGCCTTAAGATTGGCTAAAAGTCATTTAACTTCTGTGGGCCAGTGTCCTCATCGACAAAGGGGAGTAATGATAACTAGGTCTTGGAGCTGTCAGAATAAAGGGATAGAAGGTGAAGATGCTTTTAAAGCTAAATAGTCTCGCCTGAGCGAAAGCTGTGGGCTTTACTGTGGGATGGAGACCAGTGCTGGCAGGGACTTCTCCAGTCAGGAGGAGGGCAGTACATGGGGGCTTGGGAAGGCCAGGAAATCCATCAGAAATCCCCTCTCAGGCCACGAAGGCACATTTTTATCACACCTTGGCGTCTTTTCTGGTATTGTTATCAGAAACAGGGCTAACGTTTCCCTTGCACAGGTTGACAGTGTTTTACCACCTTTCACTCTGATTCATTGTGTGTTTCAGTAGGTTTTATCAAAACCATATGATGTGCTAGGTCTCTGAGTTCACGACTGTCAGAGTCTGTCACTCCCTCATGGGTGTGGTTCTCCCAAGGCACATACAGAGCAAGAGGGGAAATGTTGCAAGCAGCCAGACTTTCCCTGCAGCCAGCGTGCTTCCTTTTGTCACTGGCAACCTGAATTTCCAGAGTTTGGCCAACAGCCTTTCTAAGAGAATGGCTCTCAGATCCTTCTGCATTTCCTGTCCTCCTCAGCAGCACGGACAGGATCCCCCTGGGAAACTTCACTGCTGTATCCCCACACACTCTCTCTCTGTCTTTGCAGTGTGTTCCCTACCCCCGGAGCCAGAGAATGGTGGCTATATCTGCCACCCCCGGCCCTGCAGAGACCCCCTGAACGCGGGCAGCGTCATTGAGTACCTGTGTGCTGAAGGCTACATGTTGAAGGGTGATTACAAGTACCTGACATGTAAAAATGGAGAATGGAAACCAGCCATGGAGATCAGCTGCCGTCTCAATGAGGGTTAGTCTGGCAGATGAGAAAGGGGGGCTGCTGGAGTTCTGCTTCCTTTAAGCTGATGGGAAGTGGCGCCCACTTCCTCCAGAGCACCTGTGCTGTGGGCGGTGTAGCTCCTTTGATGCCCCTCAGCCTCCCTTCCTTTGGGATTTCATGTCTTTGTAAAAGACGTTTGGGGTTGCTGGTGCGTGTCCCACTGCATTTCAGCTGAGCCACCGAGGGGCTTGGTAGCTTTATCGAGGCATCTGTTCTGCTTTGTAAAGTCTCTTTGATGCTTAGGATCTCTCGTTTGCCCAGCCAAGTGCTGGTGACCTTTGGCCATGTTCTGCTAACACCTTCTGGAGTGTCTCTTTTATATTATTTTTCTTTGAATGGAAATGGACTGTTTGTTATAGAGCTACAGTCCAGCTGGACAGAAGACCCCTCCTGCCTCCTCCTGTCATCCATGACAGGAAAATCCAACTGTCTGCAGGAAAGTATGTGTCCTACAGCTGTCTTCGTGCCTCACACTCGGGCTCCTAGACCATGACACCCTAGAGATGGATGGGGACCAGCCCGAGATTTGCAACTGAAGTTACAGGGTCTTAGAACAGGGGATCACAGCCCAGTTCTTACCAGTTTTCCTGCCATATGTGGGGAAACATGGGTGGGACCTAGGATGGTGGAAGGCTGTGTCCATGCACATGGTTGATGCCTACCAACCTGCTACTGAGGACAGGATCAGAAGTGGTTAGTAAAAGCCAGATCTCTAGGGGCATGGGAGGTTAGGTGTGAGATGGTCCTCAAAGGTCTGAAGTGAAGAGAATTTTAGATTCGAGAACAGGATGGGGAAATGACCCCTTACCTTATGTGTAAAAGCTGCTCCACACTTAGACTTCCAAAATGGCCATGGCCATGGCACCGTGCAAGGGACCTTTGACGAGATCAGCTATGGGGCTCACATGTTATGGGTCTGGGCACAGCACCCTTCTGATGATGGTTTTATTTCTGTAGACAAAGATGCCCACACATCACTTGGGGTCCCCACGCTGTCCATAGTTGCTTCCACTGCCAGCTCCGTGGCACTCATTCTCCTCCTCGTGGTGCTGTTTGTGCTGCTGCAGCCGAAGCTGAAGTCGTTCCATCACAGCAGGTGAGGCCCGTGGTCGGGGGCAGCGGGCATCGCCATGAGGCCTGGCCTTTGACTGCAGAGGGGTGCTTGTGGGCTGGCAGCCTCTTCTGATGTGTGTGCCTAGGGGAAGGGGAGGGCCCTGCATGTGTTCAACTCCTGGATATGCCTGGCACTGTGCTTATCATTTTGCTTATCATTAGCTTAATCCTCATTGGATCACTGCAGATAAGGAAGCTGAGGCTCAGAGAGATTAAGTCAAGGTCGTGACTCCTCTAGATGACGACCACCTGGAGATTTGAACCCAGACTTGTCCAACCCCCAAGCCTTGTCATTTGCCCTATACCAGTGGCTCTCAAAGTGTGGTTCCAACAGCATCGGCATCACCTGGGGACTTGTTAGGAATGAGAATTTTCAGGCCCCACCCCAGACCAACTGAATGAGAAACTCTAGGGCCGAGACCCATCCACGTAGTTTCATAAGCCCTCCAGGTGATTCTGAGGCAGGCTCTGTTTGCGAGCCACTGCCCTGGCCCCCTAGTTCCCAATCCTGACTGCACATAGAGGCATCTGTAGGGAATTAAACACAAATACCAACACCTAAGCCTCTATCCCCAGACATTCTGATTAATTTGGTTTGGAGTGGGAGCCTAGCATTAGTGTTTTGTGTTTTGTTTTTTATTTTATTTTTTTTAATTTGTTTTTTTAATGTTCATTTATTTTTGAGGGAGACAGAGCGTGAGCACGGGAGGGGCAGAGAGAGAGGGAGACACAGAATCCGAAGCAGGCTCCAGGCTCCGAGCTGTCAGCACAGAGCCAGATGCGGGGCTCAAACTTACAGACCGTGAGATCATGACTCGAGTCGAAATCGGACGCCCACCCAGGCGCCCCTGTTTTGTTTTTGTTTATTTTTGAGAGAGAGAGAGAGAGAGAGAGAGAGAGAACGAGCGGGGGAGGGGCAGAGAGAGGGGGAGACAGAGGCTCCAAAGTGGGCTCTCTGCTGTCAGCATAGATATGGGGCTTGAACCCATGAAACGTGAGATCACGACCAGAGCCAAAGTTGGACGTTTAACCGACTGAACCATCCAGGCACCCTGTGGCATTAGTGTTTTTTAAAAAGCTCCCAGTGGTTTTAATGTGCGGCCAGGATGGCAACCACTGTGCCATACTGTGCTAGAAACAGAGGAAGTGGGGGTTTTTGCCCACCTTTGTCACTTTCCTTTTTTCAGTTGAGTGCGCTGCCCACAAGTCGTCCCAGACTGGGTAGATGGGGGAGGGGGTGGCAGTGGTGGGGGACTGGCCCTGAGGGTATCCCTTAGGGGAAACTCTGCCCCGGGGCTGTCACGGCCCCCTGCAGTTTTTTGGGCTGCCCCGGCAGCTCCTCATTCCCCTGAGAATAGTTGATGTGCACTCACAGCCCTTTATCAGTCACTGTCGTCATCCACAGGCACAGAGGAACAAGCTAAGTTGTGTTAAATCAAACGCTTCCTGGTCTGGAATTTACAGACCAGGCTCAGGCTAAGTTTCATCTTTGTGTACTTGTGTGATTTTTCTTTCTTCTTTCTATTTTGTTTTTTTCGGGGGCCGGGGTGGGGGGGCAGGTAGTAGCTATTTGTTTTTTCAAGGTTGTTACACAGTTCGTAGAATGAAGAGGAACTACTTGAAAGAATTGGCTATTTCCATGTAAAGTCAAGCTGATCTGTTTGTTGCTTCATCCAAATTAGGGAGTATTTTCCCTTTGTAGTTACCTGGTAAGTGTGTTAAAAGTAATTGGCTGCCTGACTTGAGTGGAAGAAAGATTTGTTTGTTTGTTTGTTTGTTTGTTTATGGGCCCTGTTCAAATTTTGTACTGTGTTACACATATTACTTTTTTTTAATTAAAAAGTTTTTTTTTTAATGTTTATTTACTTGAGAGAGAGAGAGACAGAGAGAGACAGAGAGTGAGCAGGGGAGGGGCAGAGAGAGAGAGAGAGACAGAATCTGAAGCAGGCTCCAGACTCCAAGCTGTTAGTTGGAACTCACAAACCATGAGATCATGACCAGAGCCAAAGTCAGATGCTTATCCAACTGAGCCACCAAATTAAGGCACCCCTTAATTTTTTTTTAATGTTTATTTATTTTTGAGAGAAAGAGAGACAGAGCATGAGGAGGGAGGGGTAGAGAGAGAGGGAGACACAGAATCTGAAGCAGGCTCCAGGCTTTGAGCTGTCAGCACAGAGCCCGACATGGGGCTCAAGCTCACAAACTATGAGATCATGACCTGAGCCAGAGTCGGATACGTAATCGACTGAGCCACCCAGGCGCCCCCACGTATTATATTGCTTTTTAAACAACAACAACAAAACGCATTTTGAATAACAGAAGCTAAGCACGTACCAGAATGCACAGTGCTTTCTATGTGACCTTGCCATCAGTTTCCCTTCCTTCCAGAAACCTCCAAGCACTTCTCAGTACCACTTCTGTCATCCTCACAGTGTCTGTGCCATTTGAATTGGTAGCATAGATTTTATCTGCAAGTACAGATGAGGAAATTAAGAGCTAATAACAGTCTAGCAATAGTAATGTGGTCCAGTCATGGAGCTTCTGTGTGTTCTGGTGTAATACCCTGAGGAGAGCACAGCATCACAAATGATACAGTGTTCCAGGCAAAAATTGACTGGAATCTTAATCCCAAGGAAACAATTAAGTCCGGACTGTGGGCTGTGGGACATCGTAGGAGACAACTGGCCTGGATTCTAACAAAAAGTATCCTTGTCATGAAGGAGGAGCTATCGTGGACTGTTCTAGAGGAAAGGAGATAGAATAGGACTAACCGCAATGCATGAGCCCTAATTGGGTCCTCGAAAACAAACGAGACTGCAGCCGAAACAGATCTATTTTGGGGTATTTAGGAAAATTTGAATGACAGTATTATACCATTGTTAAATTTCAAGGAGGTAATAATGTTGCAGGTATGTAGAAGAGGTTCTTCGGAGGAGTGTGCTGCTGAATAATGTTCTATTTAGCCATAAATAACTTACTTTCAGAATGGTTCAGGAAAAAAGTGTGTTCGTATCAAAAAGTGATAAAAAAAAAAAGGTGTTTGCATAAATAAATCTCACACAAAGTTCAGTAAAAGAAGCCAGATACACATACACATATGTACACACACATTCATTGTATATCCCATTTATATAAAGATCAAAAATACGCAAAACTCAACTGTAGTGTTGAGGGGTTCGTTTTAGGCAGTAAAACTATTGAAATAGAAAGCAAAAGCCTGATTGTCATGTAAGTTAGGATAGTGGTTACTTCCGGTGTGAGGAATAGGAAGTCATCGGGACAGGAAGCAAGGGTGTGTGGGGTGCTGGCAGCATGCTCTTTCTTGACCTCGGTAGGGGCAGTACCTTTGGGATAAAACAGTAAGCTGTATATTTTTCTATTTTGTGTGTGTGTGTGTGTGTGTGTGTGTGTGTGTGTGTGTGTGTATGTTGTAATTCACATATAATTTTTTAAGTAAAGGTAAAAAGGTAAAAAGGTAAAAAGGCAAGCGGGGCACCTGGGTGGCTCAGTCGGTTAAGCGTCCAGCACTTAGTTTCAGCTCAGGTCATAATCTCACAGTTCGTGGGTGCGAGCCCCACATCAGACTCCACTCTGGTGGTGTGGAGCCGGCTTGAGATTCTGTCTCTCCCTCTCTCTGCCCCTCCCCCCCCCCCACATGTTGTCTCTGTCTCTCTCAAAATAAATACACTTTTAAAAAATTGAATAAAATAAAGGGCAAGTACAGTAGCTGAGTCACAGGAATGGAATTCTTCACATTTTGACTCCGGCGTCCCAAGACCACAATGCTTCTTTTCCCTCTCCTTTTTTTAACCACTGCTGCATGGAAATTTAATTCACACACCACACAGTGTGCCCACTTAAAGCATTCAGACAGTATACTCACAGATATGTGCAAGCATTACTCTCTTACTTTCCTGTCCTCCCTGTGCTGCATAATGGCTTTATTTCTACGTCTCTAGGTTCCTAGTTTTTACACCGTATGAGAGGACTGGGTGCCTGGGTACCCAGAGGGTAAGAGCCCAGGAACTGGATTCACATCCCAGCTTCTTCCCGCACCAGCTGTGTGACTGGGCAGGGTACTTGACTTCTCTAAGCCTCATCTGCATTCTTGGTGAATCTGTACCTGAAAGGGCTCACCTGTGGGTTCAGTGGGATAAAGCGCTTAGTGCTGTGCCTGGCACGTTGTAAGTGCTCAAAACTGGTTGGCATTGTTGGTGTCGTCGTTGGTATCTATTTCTTTGTGTATTTTTATTCTTCCTTTGTCTTTTTCTCTTCTGGATGCAGGCGCGACCAGGGAGTATCTGGAGACCAGGTTTCCATCATGGTGGATGGAGTCCAGGTTGCGCTGCCGTCCTACGAGGAAGCTGTATACGGCAGTTCCGGTCACTGTGTGCCTCCTGCTGACCCCAGAGTGCAGATCGTGCTGTCAGAAGGGTCTGGGCCCGGTGGGAGGAACGGACCAAGGGAGCAGCAGTTGCAGGACCAGGGGGCCTGTTCCTCTGCAGGCGGAGAGGAGGAGGCCCCGGGCCAGTCTGGACTATGTGAAGCCTGGGGCTCTCAGGGCTCAGAGACTGTGATGGTGCATCAGGCAACCACCTCTTCCTGGGTGGCCGGCTCAGGGAACAGCCGAGTGGCATACAAAGAAGCCCCAGATTCAGAGAACAGTGACATACAAAGCCTTTTATCCCTCACATCGGAGGACTACACAGATGGTAGGTGGTCTGCACTGATTGTGAATTATGAGCTGCTCGGGGGCCTTGCTGGGAATGAGGAGGGACTGTGAGCCTCTCTCATAATTGGGTATTTGGAGGCAAAGGAAGATAATACCTGGGGGATTAGCCTGCAGAATAAGGCCTCACCCTCAGTTCCCGGCAGGGCTTTGGGCTCTGTGTAGGAGACTTTTGACTGTTGTCTGTGAATCTTCGTAGTTTAGAGTTTCCAAAACTATTTGTGGTCACAGGCCTGTGCTAAATCAAAGAGAGGACAGCTGGCTGGAGGCGGGAGTAGGGTCTGTTCTCTTGTGATGATTTTTATGTTCCTGAAAGGACAGGAGTGACAAAGAGGTATGGGGTCATGTTACAGAGAAAACTGGAGCCAGTCTTTCTTGCTCGGGATTCAGCAGTTTCATTTTCAACAGGACCGTGCAAGTCCTGTGCTAGTTGGTTTTCTTGCACTGTGTCAGTTAAACCTCACAGTGATCCTGAGAAGTAGATACTATTACCATCCCTATTTTACGGATCAGGATACTAAGCCCAGAGGAGGTGTCACTTGCCCATTGGTAGTAGCTGAGCTGGGATTAGAGCCCGTGTTTATAACCCCACAGTGCCATGCTACCTCTCAGGTGACTCTGGGTTCTTGGTGGCAAGCCAGCCATAGAAGGAAATTGCCAACTCCTGACCTACCTGCCTCTTCTGGGGCCTGGAGAATTGAATATCGGGATTGACTCTGTCACTTTAAAAAATATCTTTATATGAAACCCCCGTGCTTTTCAGGATGCAGGCTAAACCTAGAGGTTTCCCTTTTGACAGTAGGTTTCTGCACTTACCAAGCCCCTCCGAAAACCAGTGAGGAAGACTTATGTGCCCTGGAGGTCCTGGGTGCCATTAATGTCTGAGTTTGAGAGTATCTGAAAGCAGAGAAGTTGGAAATTCTTGAATGCAGATCATATTTAGGAGTTTCCTGAATCAACAGCATGCCTTTTTTCCTCTTGGTGGGATATAGAGCTGGGAAGGGGCCATTACCTAATTGACCTGCGTTTAAAGATGGAAGCCAGTGACCCAATGGACAGCCAGCTATGCATGTTATGTGTCTGTACATTTTTTTTTTTAATATTTATTTATTTTTGAGACAGAGAAAGAGAGAGAGCATGAACAGGGGAGGGTCAGAGGAAGAGGGAGACATAGAATCTGAAACAGGCTCCAGGCTCTGAGCTGTCAGCACAGAGCCCGACGCGGGGCTCTAACCCACAGACCGCGAGATCATGACCTGAGCCGAAGCCGGACGCTTAACCGACTGAGCCACCCAGGCGCCCCTGTGTCTGTACATTTTTAAAAAAAGTTTTTTTTAATGTTTATTTTTGAGATAGTGAGAGACAGAGCGTGAGCAGGGAAGGGGCAGAGAGAGGGGGAGACACAGAATCTGAAGCAGGCTCCAGGCTCTGAGCTGTCAACAGAGCCCGACTTGGGACTTGAACCAATGAACCACAAGATCATGACCTGAGCTGAAGTCGGACACTTAACCGACTGAGCCACCCAGGCGCCCCTGTGTGTCTGTATGTATTGACACAGGTCCCAAGTGTACTTCTCAGCCCTTATCTTTGCTAAGGAGCCCTGATGGTGCTTGCTCCTCTCCCTTCTTCTCCTCAGTACCTTGCTTTGTTCCATTTATTGAACAAACATTTTTGAGAACCTATCTTGTGTCTGGTGCCAGTTAGATTTCTGAGATGATAGAAAGTAATTTGAAACATGCTGTCTGCCTGCATGGATTGTCTTGGGAAGATCGGGCCTATGTTCAAGAAATATGGAACCAGCAGTTGTAGGGTCTGTGTCAGTGTGAGGGGCACAGAAAACAAGATACATCGGTCATTGCACACTGCCTGTGCTGTCTGAGGCTGACAGCACCGTAGGAAATCAGGACCATGAGGCATCCGTGTAGCCCGATGGACATAAAAGGAGACCCGAGACCCAGGGAAGGAAGTGAGTTATTCGGTATCACACAGCTGGTGATTGGCTCTAAGGAGGAGGTAGGACCTAAGCAGGGCTCAGCAGCCTCATAGGGTGAGATTAAGGATAGAAAGAGAAGCAACTAGACCAGCAGAGTCAAGGCAGACAGGAGATTCAAGGTGGTGGGACCAGAGGGGGTTTGAATACTAAACATTCAGAGTTTATCACACAGGTAGGGGGAGAGATGAGCAAGGAAGGCCTAAAGAAGGGGCGAAGGGGTAGACTCCTCTAGAAGGTATGAGTGAAACATTTTGTTTCTTCAGACCAGGGCCTGCATGGGAAGCATGCAGTGGGATCGATCAGACGTGCTGCAGAGAGACCCAGCAGGGTAACCACTGTGCTTTCCTTCCTTCTCTTCCTGCAGATATCCCGCTGTTGAAAGAAGCATGAGTGCTGCCACGGGCCTCTCCTCTCTGCAACGGTCCTCTCTGCCCCTCTTCCCTCTCCCTGTGGGTTTGAGTACGCCATACTCCAGCCACCCTACCCGGATACCTGAGCTGCCACCTGTGTATCTGTGTATCTCTGTATCTCTGAGGGCCTCCAGGCCCACCTTGCTGGAAACTCAAGATGATTCTCGCCATCTGCCCGCTGGACAGCTGGAGGAGCTGGCATTTTGCCTACTCCAGCCTTCCCATCTGTGTCGGAGACATTTGAATGTGCTGGACTGAACTCTTCCTTTCCCTGAGCCCTCTGGGTCCCCTCCAGCCAGCTCTTTGGCGGCAGACCCCACCAGCCTGCGTGGGCCTGAGAGCCGCTGTGTTTACTCGTGCCTTCCCCCACCCAGCCCATTCGGTTTCCCTGTCATGCAGGCTTGTTGCTGTCCTACAAGCCTTGGTGGCTGCACTGCTGCGCTCCGGCACACAGAGGGCCAGGCCTGGGTCTGGGTCTGGCCTGTCACCTTTAAGGGCTGGCACCACTGCCCTTAGCAGGAGCAGATCCAAAAGTGGCTCTAATTAGGGCAAGGATGTGGGTGCCCGGGCCTGCCCTGGGTTGACACCCGTGGCACATTTCTTTGGCTGAGGTTGGAGGATGTGGAAAATCACGCCAAAGCTATCCCAGCACCCAGGTGTCCAGCTCAGAGGTTCTGGCCCCTGGCCCTGTTGAGTTCCTGAGAAGTGTTGACAAGATCCTGAGGGAGGGAAGGAAGGTGGCTGATGGGCGATTGTCTTCCTAATATGCAAGTTCTCACTTCCTACTTCTAGCACCGGCCTTCCTGGCCTTGGTCTTTTCTGTTTCACTGGAGTGTGAGGGGAAGTGGCCTGCTGCCTCCTGGGTTTGGTCCTTGGCAGCCCCAGCTTCCTTGCTGCCCACAGGGGCCCGAGGTGAATCATCGCTGGGATGGGAGAGTTGCTGAGGTGCCACGGAAGGTCTGTGTGGCCAGTGGCATTTGGGGCACTTTGCCCCGTTCTGGGTTCGTGGTGACGGAAGGGAGCCCGAGAGGCACAGACCGAGTCCCCAGGCAGCTGCAGGCAGCTCCAGCCCCGGTCCTGAGGGTCCTCGTCACCACAGTCACGTGCCTTAGTAACTGTGCCCAGGAAGCGTGCTGCTGCTTGCTGCACTGCTGCTTTCCCTGCTTGTGTTTCCCCTGCCACCCTTCCACATGCCAGCCCACCAGCGAGTCCCTGCTCTCTCCCCTGGCCCCCCTGCCACCCTTCCACACGCCAGCCCACCAGCGAGTCCCTGGCACCTGGGGGAGGGGCCAACACTCCTGTGCATCCCCCTTGCTGGTCTGCAGCGGGTGAATGCTTGCGAAGCAGCCTGGCTCCGGGTCCTGGAGTCGGAGCGGGTGGGCTCGGTGCTCCCAGATGCTCCTGCTGGGGGCTCTCGCTCTGCCACGTGTGAATGCTGACCAGGGCTGGGGTGGCAGAGCTCAGCCAGGCTACTGTCATCCTCAAAAGACGTGGCATTAAAGAATGCTTGTTTCTGTTTTGTTTTTGAAGCGCTGGGGCCGGGAGACTTGTAGCTGAGCCCACCTGCACCTCTGCTGCTCCCCAGCCGCTCTGTTTGGGATGGTGAAAACAATAAAGAACCCAGTCTATTTTCAGTACCTGACCTAACAGGGTAGCTCCAGGCGTGGTTGGCCGCGAAGATTAAGAGGAATGGCCTCCTCTCAGCCTCCCTCGCCACTCTCAACACGCACTTTACCACCTGCCCGCTCCCGGCCTCCTGGCGCCACTGTAGTCTTCCTTCGCTCAGGGTAAGGGCAGTGCCTTCTGGGCCTGCGGGCAACCCCACACCTCCCCCCTTCCCCACCCAGGAGCCCTCACGTGCTGTGCGCAGAGCCCTGGCTGGCGTGTTTCCATGCAGAGCAGGTTGGTGAAGGTGCTGGAACACAGAAGCCTCTGAGGGACATGCAGCAGACCAGGGGGCCTGCCCTTGCCTCCAAAGAGGCCATTTCCGGAGATGTGCCTGTCAGCGGTTGCTGGCACGGGGCCCATCTGGAGGGTAGGGTCCCTACAGACCCTAGTTGCCTCCTTTACCCACAGGGGTGCCCTGTCTTCCTCCAGAAAAGACAGCAGGGACAAATGGCGGTGGGGGGCGGGGGTTGGGGGCGGAATCCAAAGTCTCATTGTTGAGCCTGCAGCCTGAATTCTAGTCTAGAATATTTTTAAAAATGGAAGATCTTACCCTTTTTTATATCATTACTCTGGATCTTTCCTTCCCTAAGAGATTATGCTATTTGAGGTTTACTCAGCCGAGTAGGTGACGAACTTAGCCCTTGGGGGAAAAAATGAAAAATGAAAAGCCTTTCTTCTGAAGCCTTCTTCCACCTTGCTCACCATTAACACTGTCCTGCGGATCACAAGCCCAGACTTGCCTACCTGGTAGGAAAGAAAGTCTGGATAAATGGGAACCTAGCATACACACACCCTTGCCACCTCTCTCCCATCCCCTCTGTCCCTGGCTTTGCTGAGGCCCAGCTCCCACCTCCCACCTCCCACCTCCCACCTCCCGGGGCCTGTCGGGGGAGGATCCAGGCCTCCCATTGCAGCTGACATCCTTGCTGGCTTCTCTCGCAGTTCTCTTCTCTGAAGCAGTTTCTTAGCCATCAGCCAGGTGCTGCTGTTTCTAGAGCTTCTGGGGTTTGTCCCTTTCAAGGGATTAGGGACTCCACAGCTGCCTTGAAGTGGGGCCTGGCTGAGAGACCAGGGCAGTGGCAGGTGGCAGGCTGTTGGGCAGGAGGCTGCCAAAGGATCCCAGAGCAGGTGGGAAAACCACGGCCCTGGCTTTCCCGGGCTCACCTCTAGGGGAGTCCAGCAGAGGGCTTGTCCAGGAGGGTAGCCAGCACCAAAGGACTAAAAGTGTCTTTTTGCACACATGAGCTGACTCAGTGGTTTTCTATCCTGCTGACTTGCCAGCGACTTTCAAGGGCCAGTATGTGGTGAAAATCACTTAAGGTTTCCGTCCCTTTCAATGCCTTAGTTTAGCAGATCGGCTCTCTCTTTTGCCATTTCTGAATGTTGTGTGCCGTGTTCCCATCTCACTGGTGTGAACTGTGAAATGGACTGAGTCCCAGCCACTTTGTGAGTTCTTTTGGCTTTATAAGGCACTTCAGTGTGCATTCTACTAACACTCCATTTGCAAACAGAACTTAAGCTAATGTTGTCTTCTCCATTCATCCTCCCCCTCCTCTCCCTTCTCCCCCCCCCCCCCCCCCCGCCAGCTTTAAAGTTCTGTGGAGAAGCCTGATGGCAAGACAGACAAAGGTAGACTTTTCCTGCTTCTTTAGTGCTGGCACAGGGATCCACAGGCATTCGGCCTTTCCCCTCCCTCCCAGTTCTGGCCACATAGCAATGTCTCCTCCGTTCACAGGGATATCCTCACATAGAGAATGGGATATGCTGCAAACACTGCTACATCCTTGCCTTTCTTTCCTCCTGAAAGAGAATAAAGGGCCCGGAAGGGAAGTGCTACACAGGCTTAAGTCCCCGTGTGCTTGTGAGGACAGTGAGGCCAAGGGCTTCTGGGACTCCCGGCTCTCAACGTAGGGCCAGTCTTTACTGGGGCCCAGGGAGGGGCTGAACTAGACTTTGTTTGGCCGAAGCACAGACTGAGTGGTAGAGTAGCTGATTCCCTGAACAGGGAACGGCAACAGGCTCAGCTTTGCTGGGAAGCTGCCGCTCTTAATTTCCAGTTGAAAACCTAGAAGAATCTTGAATGGAAACCCCGAGGTTGAGCCCTCTGTCTGGCAGCAGAGCTGGCTGGAGGGAACGGAGGGGCACAGCACTCAGATTGCCAGGCCGGAGGAGAGATGGACGCGGGTTGCATGGTGGCCTACCACACCCCGCCCTGGCTTCTTTTCACACCACTGTGGAATCCTTTGTAGAATGGTACTCCTAGATGATGGTTTCAAACGACACATGCATCATTGACTCTGTGCAGGATGTCCCTCAATCAGTTTGGGTTTGCTTTATTTTATTTTATATATTTTTTGGTATCCTGTACATTGCGGTGGGTGTGAAGATAGTATTTTAATATTTGTACAAAGTTTAATTTAATTTTAATTGTTCTATGTATATAACTGCATTTCTAAATAATAATTAAAAAGGTTCTTATGAAGGCAGTTGTGAGCGATGTGATCCTTCCAGGAAGTTTTCATAGAAACCCTCGAGCAGGAAAAGCCTAGGTGGTAGGAGTTCCTGAAGTGGTGACGCACCAGCTCTGGGGAGGGGCTGCCTAGCAAGAGGAGACAGGACAGGGAGAGGCGGACGGTATCAGGGAGAGGCCCCAAACCGGAGTGGAAACACACTACCGGTCTTAGGCGTTCTCAGTGTGCCAGTCCCTGTGCTGCACTGGGACTCGGCAGCGAGCAGGCCCCTGCGTTTGGGACCCGGGCACAATTACTGCCCTGGGAGGGCGGGCCGTCCCCACAGCGTGCAGTGCTGATCAGGGAAGCCACGCTGGGTGGGGCACAGGAAGCATCTTTTGGATGGAAGGGCAAAGAAGCTGTGATGGGAAGGGCCGTACCGCCAGGCTAAAGGGCGGGACACCACGCGTGCGTGGACGCCAAGGCAGCAGAAGGCACATTCAGTGGAGGAAGGGAAAAAAAAGGAGCGCAGGGCTGGGGGGATAGTGGCTCAGCATGGCAGGAGAGGGCAGCGGGGGCTGGGGCAGCGAGGGCTGGGTCCTGGAGGCCCTCCAAGCAAGGAGTGGAGAAGTTTGACTTCATCTTCAGGGTAGCCGGAAGCACTTGGACAGTGTTAAGTAACAGAATGATGTAGTAAGCTCCACTTTTCTGGGAGGACGCTCTCCCCCTCGCTTAAGACTGTTCAGGGGGATAGGGGCGCCTGGGTGGCGCAGTCGGTTAAGCGTCCGACTTCAGCCAGGTCACGATCTCGCGGTCCGTGAGTTCGAGCCCCGCATCAGGCTCTGGGCTGATGGCTCGGAGCCTGGAGCCTGTTTCCGATTCTGTGTCTCCCTCTCTCTCTGCCCCTCCCCCGTTCATGCTATGTCTCTTTCTGTCCCAAAAATAAATAAAAAACGTTGAAAAAAAAAATTAAAAAAAAAAAAAAAAAGACTGTTCAGGGGGATAAAACATACTTTACCTGGAGACCACTAAAGAAGTCAGTCTTTGGAGGAAGGCACCTTGAGCAGCTAGCCATCCCCTTCCCTGAGGTGGAGAAGCAGAAGGCACAGTCTGGGGCGGGGAATGATGGAGATCTCAAGACCAGAGGGCAGAGCACACAGAGGTGGCGACGTCATTGCCTGGTAGGAGAGACCAACAGTGAACAATCACAAACAACAGTGAACAATCACAAAAGGTGGTAAGGGCATGAGAAGAGGGAAGAGCAGGGCACTGTGGGATAGAAAATCAGGCCACTTTTTTTTTTTTTTAGATCAGGCTGCTCTCAACGTTGTCCTGGGGTAACGGTCAGGATGTGTTTCTCTAATACTTAAAAGTGTCGGGAAAACGTTTTAGGAGCATCTGTGCCAAGTCTCCACCCCAGTCCTCAGTAGGGTCCACACAAACATCACTGCCATTAGTTGTAAGGAGGTGAAGGGAAGAGCACTTTGCCAGCTTTTGAAAGTAATGGTGGTAACAGCTAATACTTACTCGCTACGTACCTGGCAGAGTTCTACGCACTCGGTGTGTATACCCCCAGGGCCGCAGAGCGGCAGAGCGGCTCTACGAGGCAGGTGCCCTTATCGCTGCTCAGAGCTCCAGGCCACATATAATGAAACTGAGGCATAAAGAGGGGGATTAACTTGCCCAAGGTGGGGTCAGGATTGAATTCAAACCCAGGTAGTTCTGCTGAAGTGTTCCCCTCCCTGTCCCATTGTCCCATTCCCAACCCATCTGACACTGCCTGCCTCCCAAGGCCCTTACTGCCCTCCTTCTGCCTTTCAGTCTCTGTTCCAACCAGTGAGCTTCAGGCAGAGGAAAAACTAATTTCATGGCATGGCAGGGAAATGGCACACCCTTCAGTAGGATAACAGATGACCTAAGGGTCAAAGAACGGCAGGTGCCCAGCAGTGTAGGGAGAGGGGGCATTTCAGCTCCGCAGACCATGATAAATATGTTCACAAAGCGGCAGGAATTGTTCCTCCACGAGAAAAAAAAACATATATGAAGAGGAAAGACTGCTTATTTCCTTGATAGATAAGCCTTCTTTGTCATTGGAAAACCGGCAGAAACGTGTCCCATCAGGTAAGGAATGCTGGGGAAGGGAGACTTTCCAACGTGGGGTCAACCTGGAGTTGTTACCTTTCTCTTAAAAGACAGATGAGGGAGGACAAAGGCAAAAAGCCACAAAACCTGCAGAGCCTGGGGGGGTGTTTGGGGGAAGGGCTGGCTTTGAAGTGGTTGCCACAGGTGGGGAAAGGTGGTGGGAGGAGAGAAAAGGAATTTCCTGCCCTGCTGCTGAACCCCCCACCTCCCCGTCTGGAAAGCGGAGAGCCCTGGACAACAACAAAAGTAGTAACCTCTCAGGTAGGTCTTTCTCCGATCACGTAGAAGTATTTTAAAATATGCGAAAGTAACACATACTTCAGAAAATTGAGAAAACCTACCACCTCCTGGTAATGTGGTTCTTTTTTCTATGCCTAAATATAGTTTCCTCTTTTAAAAGGATCACTTTTATGTTTTGTTTAATGTTTATTTATTTTTGAGATCGTGGGGGCAGAGGAGGGGCAGAGAGAGTGGAGGCGGGGGACGGACACGGAGGATCCAAAGCAGGCTCTGCGCTGTCAGCACAGAGCCTGACGCGGGGCTCCAACTCACAAACTGCCAGATGGTGACCTGACCCGAAGTTGGACGCTCAACAGACTGAGCCCCGCAGGCGCCCCTAAAAAGATCATTAAAAAAATTATTTTTTAAGTTTATTTACCCTTGAGAGACTGAGAGAGCACAACTGGGGGAGGGGCAGAGAGAGAGGGGAAGCAGGCTCCAGGTTCTGTACTGTGAGCACAGAGCTCAGTGCAGGGTTTGAACCCACGAACCGTGAGATCATGACCTGAGCTGAAGGCAGACACTTAGCCAACTGAGCCCCCCAGGCACCCCCTAAGAAGATCATTTTTAAGTAGTATTTTGATTTTTTAATCTTCACAATCTACTTTAATCTCATAAAACATCCATCTACATAATTTTTAATGGTTGCAGTTTTCCATCCTATTGGTAATTTAGACATTTAGATTACCAAAACTTTTAAAAAATTCTAATAACCAAGGGTTTGATAGTATTTTATTTTATTTATTTATTTATTTTAACGTTTATTTTTGAGACAGAGAGAGACAGAGCATGAATGGGGAAGGGTCAGAGAGAGGGAGACACAGAATCTGAAACAGGCTCCAGGCTCTGAGCTGTCAGCACAGAGCCCGACGCGGGGCTTGGACCCACGGACTTCGAGATCATGACCTGAGCCGAAGTCAGCCGCTTAACCGACTGAGCCACCCAGGCGCCCCGATAGTATTTTAAATTATTTCCTTGAGATAAACTACTGGAAATGGAATGCTAGATCAAAAGAAATCCACATTTTAGTGGCTTTTGCTATATCTCAAATTGCCCACTAAGAAAGTTATCCCAAATTATACTCTCATTGGCAGTGTGTGTTTTCCCACAGCCCTGCTAGCATGGGGGAGTATCATTTTAAAAAATATGCCAATTGAAAGAAAATGGCATTGTTTTGATTTACACTTGTGTCATTATTCCTGAAGTTAAAGTATGGTTTGCCTACTCTTTATAACAAGACATAGAAGACATTGAAAATTGTGCAGATTTGGCGTCCAAGAGGTCCGTGTTTGAGATGAAGTCAAAACTGTGATTTCCCCTCTAAATAATGCATGATAGATAGATGATTGATAGATGATAGACAGACACATAGATGATAGATATACATACATAGGTCACTCTCCTAAGCTCCCTAGTGGTAGAGGAACATGGCAGGCCTTAGGGACCATCCCATCCCATGCCAAGAGGTAAACAGCTATTTGGCATTTCAGATTTCCCATGATGCCCCAGGGGACCCAGAAAATTTCACAACAAAGGAATGTCCTGTGCAGCCCATGTGGGGCAGCTTGACCTATTCCTGAGCCCGGGGTAATAGATGATTCTCCATTTGGCAGGGCACTGCAGAGGGCTTGGCAAATATGGACTTCCCCACCCACAGCCTCCCTGGAGGAGCAAGTAACCCGGCCTCCAGCAAAGGCAGCCTGTTCTCAGGTTAATCCTGGGGGCCAGGGCTGAACATCTGGGGGTGATCTGGGGTGTGTGATGGAAGGACTATGGCTCAACACAACTACCAAGCATGAGGGCTGCTGTGGCTTCTGGGGTGGTCCCAAAGCCCTTGAGCATCCGGGTTCCAAACACTTGTAGGGACTTTTGGTGTAACCTGTCTGCAGGATGGAAGACTGTCCTCACTCATGTTCCAATCTTTGTTCATTCGTTTAATAAAATTGGGGGGGGGGGCGGGCACCTGGGTGGCTCATTTGGTTGAGCGTCCAACTTTGGCTCAGGTCATGATCTCACTGCTCATGGGTTCGAGCCCCGCGTGGGGCTCTGTGCTGACAGCTCAGAGCCTGGAGCCTGCTTGAGATTCTGGGTCTCGCTCGCTCTCTGCCCCTACCCCGCTCATGCTTTCTCTCTCTCTCTCTCTCTCAAAATTAAATAAACATTAAAAACAAAATTAAAAAACTTTTTTTTTTTTTTTTTTTTTTTTAGGATCTACTTAATACAAAGCCTGGTACTAGATTCCAGGGGCACAAAAATGAGCAAGACTCAGCCTTTGTCCTCAAATAGCTTGCAGACTAATAGGGAGAAAGAGACTAAACAGGTACCTAAAACTTCATTAAAAAAGTCTAATGGAGCACCAGCACAGTGCCTGAGTAGTGAGAAGGGAGGAAGAGTTCATTTCTCGGGATGAGTGAAGATTCCCAGGGAAGGTGCCATTCACTTTACATCATGAAGGATGGATTATGTTTCGACAACACAGGTAAGGAAGTAAGTGGGAAGGGGACTTGTTAGGCCATAGATCAAAATACCAGCATATAAAATTAGAATCATCCAAAGTTGTTGTTTTTGCAGGTTAATAAAAAAGGTCAGCTATGGGCAATTTCAACCTAATACCAAAGATCTGCCAAAATAAGGGGCACCTGGGTGGTTCAGTCGATTGAGTGTCTGACTTCAGCTCAGGTCATGATCTCATGGTTCGTGGGTTCGAACCCCATGTTCAAGCTGTGCTGACAGCTCAGAGACTGGAGCCTGCTTCAGATTCTGTGTCTCCCTCTCTCTCTCTGTCCTTCCCCTGCTCATGCTCTGTCTCTCTCTCTCTGTCTCTCTCTCTCTCTCAAAAATAAATAAACGTTAAAAAAAAAAAAAAAGATCTACCAAAATAAGAAATGCCTTTCTTCTTTGGATTGACTAAACTTTAATTATTTTAATCACAAGAAAGAAATTTCAGCACACCCAGAGACAAGTATCTAGAGACTTTCTGTCCCAGAGTCTATCCTGAACAAAAACAGAGCATAGCAGATTTTCTGTCACAATCCACCAGCTCCTGGCCCCTGCCAGCAAGGGGAGTCTTCAGAAATGACAGGACCAATTCAAGTTTCCAATGCAGGGCCAATTCACTTGCTCTTTGGGATGGGCAACAGAAGGGACACCCACTGCTTGCAACCAAGTTTCTGCCAGCAACGACCAGGCATCAATTCCAAAGCCGAGAGGTGTTTTTTGGTTTTTTGGTTTTTTACCCCTTCTATTGTTTTCTTTAGGGCAGAAGTGGAAGGACAGTAGTTACATCCAACTACAACACTCTTGCCAAGTTTCTTGATTTGTCATTAGAAACATTCAAAAGTGGGGACACCTGGGTGGCTCAGAGGGTTAAGCATCTGACTCTTGATTTTGGCTCAGGTCATGATCTCATGCTTCATGGGATCAAGCCCGGCATCATGCTCTGTACTGACAGCACAGAGCCTGTTTGGGATTCTCTCTCTGTCTCTCTCCTGCCCCTCCTGCCCCCTCCCCAACCTCTCAAATAAATTAATTTAAAAAAAAGAAACATTCAAAAATGAGCAAGCTATCTTATATAACAGCAATACATGTTAAAACATCAGAAATAGTATTTTCCACCTATGATACCGGCAAAAGAAAAAGCTTAAAAATATCTGGTGGGGGTGTAAATGGGTACATTCTTTTTTGCAGGGCAATTTGGCAACAACCATCACATTATAATGCAGTTCCTCGTCCCTCCTATTACTGAACAAGTCCCTTCTGAAACCGGTAAGTGGGAGCAGAGTTACAAAATCAGAAAGGGAAACAAAATAACCAACCCAGCTGTGTCAGATTGGAATTGGAGGTATGGGGGGGGGGGGACCCATGATATACCATCTACTCAAATAGATGCAGAAATAAATACACACAGTGCATGTTCACATGTACACATACACACAGATATTCCCTAGATGTCCCCAGAGGGCTTGGGAGCAGTGACGCCTCGACTACAGAGAGCATACCTAGAGTTCAGATCGTGGCTTTTATTTATTTATTTTTTTAAGTTTATTTATTTTGAGAGTGGGGGAGGGGCAGGGAGAGGGGAGAGAGAATCCTAAGCAGGCTCCACGCTGTCGGCTCACAGCCCAATATGGGGCTCGAACACACTAACCATGAGACCATGGCCTGAGCCGAAATCAAGAGTCAGATGCTTAACCAACTGAGCCCCTCAGGTCCCCCTAGATCTTGACTTTTAAAATATTGTTTGCCACTAAAAGGAACCAGGAGTCCTTGGAGAAATGGCTGATTCAGAGCTGGGGAGGGAAGATCACAAGATGGGCCTGGAACATTTTGTTGCAGCGTACGATACATCCAAATACAAAGTGGATATGGAAAAGCAAATATAATAGTCCTGAAACAATCTTTTTTTTTTTTTAAGTTTATGTACTTATTTTTGAGACAGAGAGTGCAAGCAGGGGAGGGGCAGAGAGAGAGGGAGAGAGAGAGAGAGAGAGAGAGAATTCCAAGAAGGCTCTGCACTGTCAGCGCAGAGCCCAATGTGGGGCTGGAACCTATGAACCATGAGATCGTGACCTGAGCTGAAACCAAGAGTCAGATGCTTAACTGACTGAGTCACCCAGGTGTCCCAGCTCTGGACCAATCTACAGAATCCACTGTCATATGGGAAAAGCCAAGTGCAGAACAAGTGCACGAATGCTATCATCTGTGTACAAGAAAGAGATGATGAGAAATGTGTCAATGTGCACGTTTTTCTATGTACAGAGGACCACTCCTGATACAGGAAGCATGGAGTGCCTCTGGGAAAGGAGAGTGACATGGGAGGAAGGATCATCTTTTACCCCTTGTGTGACTCTGGGTTTTGTAGCAAGTGACTATAATACCCGTTCAAAAAATTATTTCTTAAAAAGCAAAATGTGTATTACCTAGGATCAGAAGGAATATTCACAAGAAGTTTTGCAAATTTATCTGATATTTTTCTCTTGTTCCAAATTAGTAATCTGCCTTCTGGGAAGGAACACGCAGCTCCCTGCAGTGCCTTGTTTAAGGACAATAAACCATGCTCATTGCCCGTTATTTCCATCTTCTTTCCCTGAGAAAATAATTATTTCCTGGGATCGTTGGTGTTATGAATTGGATTGCCTCCCCGCTAAAATGCATATGTCGAAATCCTATTTGGAGATCAGGTCTTTAAAGAGATAATTAAGTTAGGGGCGCCTGGGAGGCTCAGTCGGTTAAGCGTCCGACTTCGACTCCGGTCATGATCTAGCGGTTTGTGAGTTCGAGCCCCATGTCGGGCTCTGTGCTGACCGCTCAGAGCCTGGAGCCTGCTTCGGATTCTGTGTCTCCCCCTCTCTCTGCCCCTCCCCTGCTCATGTTCTGTCTCTATCTCAAAAATAAATAAAAACATTAAAAAAAATTTTTTTTAAAGAAGTAATTAAGTTAAAATGAGGTCTTTGGGTGGACCCTAATCCAAACTGACTGGCGTCCTTATAGGAAGAGGGAATTTGGACACAGACCCATTGAGAGGGAAGAGGATGTGAAGACCCAGGAAAAAGATGGCCATCCACAAGTGCAGGAGACGGGTCTGGAACACATCCTCCCCTCATGGTCTTCAAATGAAGGGTCCCTGCTGACACGTCGATCTAGGACTTCTGGCCTCCAGAACTATGACAAAATAATCTCTGTTGTTTAAGCCACCTGGTCTGTGGTACTTTGTTACAGCAGCCCTAGCAAACTCATACATCCAGTCTCACAATAGGGTGTCTGGCCAAGGCTCTCCCCCGAAAACACTGACCTATCCAGGCAATGGACAGGAGTCTAGGGTGGAGGGAGCCAGTGAGGGAAGCAGCTCAGGGGGTATGCCCACACCCAGCAGGAGTTTGTCACACTAGGGATGCAGACAGGATTCCGCAGGCAAGTGGGAGCTACTGAAGGATTTGAAGACTGAATGGTATGGTCTGAACATAATATATTAGAAAAGAAGGTGGTGGACAAGGGGTCGGAGTGGAGAGCCAACCCGGAGACCCCTGCAGGTGTCCTGTTGGGAGAGGGGGAAGGGCAGCCCTCTGGGGGATTAGAGCACAGGGGGGCTTGAGCGAGTTGGAAGAGATGAGAGAATTGCTCAGGTGTTTGGGGAGACCGTTCAGGTCAAGAGAGCTGAGCTCTGTGGTTGACCGTGTGAAGAAGAGTAAGAGAAACAGACAAAAGGGTCAAAAAAGACTGTACATCTCTACGGCAAGAAGGGGGAATAACAGAGAAATGAAAGAAAGCTTTGATTGGAAAGAGCAAGTCAGGGGCCAGTGCAGAAGGTCAAGAGGTCTTGGAGTGAGGGGCCAGGACCCAGGGAAGGGTCCTCGCCCTTGTTTGGGTGTGGGGGACAAAGCCAGGGGATTGCTTTTGGGGTGAAAATAGAAGTCTTTGGCCCCCACTGGTACTTGTAGAGGAAGTGGGAGGAGCAGAGGACAGCCTGCCAGTGAGGGCAGAACCAGGCAGTCAGTGAGTGCTCCGCCCCCTCGTACTTCTCCCCACAGCAACTGCAACACTGAGGTTGCAGAGGGCAAGTCGGGATTGGCAGGACCATGTGCAGAGAGGGGATCCGGTATCTCGGGGGCACAGCGTCCATGGCTCTACCAGATCTGATGCTGGCCTGGTCCTTATAATCCTGGGATGGAGAGTCACAGTAGCTCCGGAAACACAAGCACTCACACCCTCATGGGCCTGCTCTGACGCATCAGTAATTAGCAAGTGTGTTGAGCACCTACTAGGTGCCAGGCACTAGGAATACAGAGGAGCACAGATCCACGCAGTCTCTGCCTGTGAAAACTGGTCTGGTCAGCTGGACCCCGTTGGTGTGGTCCAGAGCTTCCTTGAGGAAGTGATGGTTGAGATGCAAGAACGCACAGGGGTTAACTAGGTGAGGAAGGTTCCAGTTAGAGGTCCAGCCTGCCGGGAACTCAGAAGGAGGAAGGGCTGGGAGCCAGAAGGAGAGTGGGGTGAAAGCATGCTGCAAGAGTAGGCAAGTCTCATAGGCCATGATAAAGACTTGAACATCATCTAAGAGCACTGAAGCCACGGAAGCCTTTTAGCAGGGGAGTGGAATCATCTGGTATGTCTCCAAAAGGTTCTTCTTACTCTGTTCAACTGGGTGGAGGAGGGTAAGAGCAGGTGCGGAAAGACGAGTCAGCACCGTGCCTCAAGAATTCCCTGGTCACCCGAGAGGAGCTTACCGAAATGTAGATTCGGGTCCAGGAGGTCTGGGGTGGGTCCTGGGACCCGGCGTCTCTAACAAGTTCCCAGGTGGTGCCCATGCTGCTGATCCACAGACCACACTGAGTAGCAAGGGGCTAGTCCAGGTGAGCAATGTGGTGGCCTGGACCAGGGGGTGGCAGGGGCAGTGGGGAGAAACGGACAAATCTCAGATGTGCTTTGGAGGCGGGCTCTTCAGTGCACAGCAATGGGTAGGACACGGGGAGAAAGAGAAGAAAGTATCAGAAATGGCTCTCAGATTGTGGAGTGGGCTCTCTGCGATGGGAAGGCTGGAGAAGGAGCTGGGTCTAATGGACATTAGTCGTGGGAGATATCAAGTTGGGAGGCGAATACAGAGTCCCAAGAGCCAGAGTGGATGCACACCCTGTCTTCCCTCCCACATCCACGCCGTCTGCGGAGGTGGTAGTCCCCACACCTGGGACACCCAGGCCGGCTTGCCCCAAATCACGATTGCGAATCCTGTGCTCAGGGCCTCATGGGCATGGCCTGCACTTCGTCCACTCAAATTCTGAGGCTGAGAAGGAGGAAGGGTGAGATGGAGTTGGCAGGACAGTTTGCAAGGGAGAGGATCCAATTTCCTCTCTGACAGAACAAAAGCCACTTTCTCTGGAAAGAACTTAAAGTTGGATGTCTGATCCCCATCTTGGATTTGCACGGGTCCCTTTACCAGCCCCTGGGGGCCCCGGAGAGCCGGGAGGGCTCAGTCCGCTGGCGCCATCTAGTGTCTATGGGGAGGTAGTCCTCTGGTGGTCACAGAGCGGAGGCCTCGGCCAGGCTCGGGGTGGGGGGGAGATCCAGCCTGTAGCAGAGTTTGGGGCAGCTGCGGCCTTCTAGGGCAGTGGGGGGCGGGGGGTGGGGGGTGGGGGAGAGGTGACTCAGGAGTTTATGACTCCGTATTGGTCTCCTAGGGCTGCGGAAACAAGTTACCATAACTGGGTGGCTTAAAGCAACAGAAATGTATTCTCTCACAGTTCTGGAGGCTACAAGTTCAAAGTCAAGGTATCAGCGGGCCATTCCCCCTCTGAAGGCTCCAGAGGGGGAAACTTTCCCTGCCTCCTCCTGCTTCTTTGTCTCTGGCTGGTTTGTAGATGGCTCCAGTCTCTGCCTCCACCTTCAAGGCCTTCCGTGTATGCCTGTGTCCAAATTTCCTTCTACTTAGGAGGACACCAGTATTCAGATTAAAATCTACCCAGTCCAGCGTGACCTCATCTTAACTTGATTTCATCTCCAAAGACCCTATTTCCAAATAAGGTTATGTTCACAGGTACTGGGGAGTTAGGATTAGAAAGGATCATTTGTGGGGGCGGGCGGGGGGGACACATTTCAACACAGAACAGACTCCTTTCAACCAACAGCTGTTCCCTGAGCATCTGCAAAGTGCCCACCAGTGCCGGAAGCTGGGCTGGCTGAGCTGACTAGCAGACCTGCTCCAACCTTGAGGTTTTCCCATGTGGTTCTGTAAGTCTTGTCACTGATCTGTGGCCTCCTGATTCACCCTGGACTCCTTAGCACCCAGAGAGTCAGTATTTCATTGATGTAGGACGAAGAAGGGCAAGAGACAGGAAAGAAAGACTGCAGGAATGATGAGGAGGGGGACAACACAGGGGTAAAGGGGTGCAGAGCACATGACATTTGAGCCGGGTCTAGAAGCAATATAAGTTTGCCAGGCAGGAAAGAGATAAGCAAGGGTGAGGGGCCTTCTAGGCAGAGCTGAAAGTGTGAGCCATGGCTCGAGGGGTGACAGTGGCTGTGATGCCGGGGAGCGCGGGGGGAGTCTGGTATGGTTGCAAACGAGGGTGTGTGGGTGGGGGTGTGCTGCCCAAGGGCCATAGCCCAGAAGATGGTGACTCAATGGGGAAGAGTTTAAAGGGCCATTCTCATGGCTTTAAATATTATCCTTGGAGGGATTTTTTTTTTCAGTTTATTTATTTACTTAAATAATCTCTACACCTAACGTGGGCTCGAACTCACAACCCTGAGGTCAAGAGTCACATGTTTGACCAACTGAGCCAGTCAGGTGGCCCCCACCTTGGAGGTTTTAAAGCCCGCTCTAGGTGTCATAATTACCAGTAGAGACGGCAGCAGGCAGAGAGTCACGACAGGCGGGGTCCAGAGGGCCTCCTCGATAAAAATGGAAATATAGTGGGGCTCAGTTGCTTGTGTCTGGCTCCTGATTTCTGCTCAGGCCGTGATCTCACAGTTCGTGAGACTGGACCTCTCATCGGGCTCTGTGCTGACAGTACAGAGCCTGCTTGGGATTCTCTCTGCCTGCCCATCCGCTGCTTTCTCTCTCTCTGTCTCTCTCTCTCTCTCTCTCTCTCTCTCTCTCTCTCTTCTCTCTCTCTCTCTCTCTCTCCTCTCTCTCTCTCTCTCTCTCTCAAAATAAATAAACTTAAAAAAATTGAAATGTAAATCTGCCCCCACTTTCTGGCAGCACTGAGTCCAAAATAAAACCATGTTGTTTTGAAACTTACCCAAAATACTTCACACAAGCCCCTGGCAGTACTTTACTGAGGGTGTGCAAGCCACCCCATGGCAGCAAGTACCAAGAAACTGGATCTGTGTTAGTTTATGCGTGTCCCTCACAGTCTGGCTGTGGGCATCACCGTAGTCAATGCCTCCAATCCCTAGTGTGCCGAGTGTTGTTAAAAATGAATGAATGTTTAATTTTACCAAATGCCTCTTCTGCATCTATGAAGATGGTAACACATTTTTCTTTAATTTGGTAATATAATGCATTGTGCTGAATATTGACAGAAGTGTTTGCTGTTAAACTATCCTCATATCCTTGCTAAACCCTACTTCATTGTGATAAGAGCCTGTGGGAGTGTGTGTGTGTGTGTGTGTGTGTGTGTGTGTGTGTGTTAACTTTTTTTAACGTTTATTTATTTTTGAGACCGAGACAGAGCACGAGCAGGGGAGGGGCAGAGACAGAGAGAAGCATAGAATCCAAAGCAGACTCAAGCCTCGGAGCTGTCAGCACAGACGTAGGGCTTGAACCCAGGAGCCATGAGATCCTGACCTGAGCCAAAGTTGGACGCTTGACCGACTGAGCCACCCAGGCACCCCTTAAAATACAGCAGTTTTGGGGAAGCCTGGCTGGCTTAGTTGGGAGAACATGCAACTCTTGCTCTCGGGGTCATGAGTTTGAACCTGGGTTGGGTATAGAGATTACTTAAATACATACATACATACATACATACATACATACATACGTAAATAACTTTAAAAAATGTATACAGAAAAATAAACAAAATACAGCAGTTTTTAAAAAATTTTATGCATCTATATTCCTTAGTGAAAATGATCTGTAATTTTTCTTGTACTTATTTGCTATCAGAAAACTATACTAACCCCATAAAACAAAATAGCTTGTATTTAAAATTTTTTTTTTAAATTTTCTGAAACACTTTGTAGGATATAGAGTTTATTGGTTTCTTTAAAACTTTTTTTTAATGTTTATTTATTTTTGAGACAGAGAGAGACAGAGCATGAATGGGAGAGGGTCAGAGAGAGAGGGAGACACAGAATCCGAAACAGGCTCCAGGCTCTGAGTGGTCAGCACAGAGCCCGACGCCGGGCTCGAACTCACGGACCGTGAGATCATGACCTCAGCTGAAGTCAGATGCTTAACCGACTGAGCCACCCAGGCGCCCCAGGAGTTTATTGGTTTCTTAACAGTTGGATAAAGTGGACATATAAAATCATATGTGCCTGGTGTCTTTTTGATGGGAGATACTTTTGATTACCAGTTTAATTTCCTGAATGATTGTTGATTTAGTTAGGTTTTCTGTTTTATTGATTTTGGTGGTTTTTTTTTTCTATGAAGTTACCATTTTATTTTATTTTATTTTTTTTAATTAATTTATTTTTTTAAATTTTTTTGCAGTTTTATACCTTTATTTGACAATCAGCAGTTAGTTCTCATCCACATTAACAGTCTGTAGATTTTTGGGGTGCCTGGGTGGCTCAGTCGGTTGAGTGTCCGACTTCGGCTCAGGTCATGATCTCACAGTTCGTGGGTTCGAGCCCCGCATCAGGCTCTGTGCTGACCGCTTGCTCAGAGCCTGGGACCTGCTTCAGATTCTGTGTCTCCTCCTCTCTCTGCCCCTCCCCCGTTCACGCTTTGTCTCACTCTGTTTCTCAAAAATGTAAAAAAAAAAAAAATTTAAAAAAAAAAAACAGTCTGTAGATTTTTGAAAGTGGTGACAGGTACATAGGTCACCAACGTACAGAGCTTGTTTGGTGAATCCTCATCCTTGTTACGTTTTCTGGTCAACCGCACATGGATACGGTATGGAACATTCCTTGTTCCTTTGGCCCAGACAGCTTTGTTGAGCCTGGTGTCGATGCGCACATCTGGGGTTCCCGTCTCCTTCATAGCAAATTTCCGGATCTCTCTGAGTGCCCGAGGGGCATGCTTCTTCAAACCCACTCCGTGGATGTGCTTGTGAATGTTGATGGTGTAGTCTCTGGTTACTACCTCGCTGATGGCAGAACGGCCCTTCTTCTTCTCTCCATCCTTCTTTGCGGGAGCCATCCTGCCAGTCCCGGGTTGGAAAGCGAGCTACCATTTTAATATATATTTTCGAATTTGTTGGTGTAAAGTGTTTTGATTTTTAAAATTTTATTATCTGTAATCAGGTCTGTAATTATATTTCTCAATTCCTAAAATTTGTTTAAACTTGTGTGACTTTGTCTTTTATCTTGAGCAGTATCACCAGAAGTTGATCTATTTCCTTAGTTTTGTTTATTTTACTCAGACTTATTAACATATCATTTATATACAGTAAAATGCACTCCTTTTTAGTTTTTAGTTTTGACACTCATATGATCACGTAACTGCCAAAAAAAAGAAAATCATGTAGGTACTGCCATGATCAAGAAATGTTCCATCTTCCTCCAAAATTCCTCTGTTTTTCTTTGTAGCCAACCCCTCCCCTGCCCCAGCTCCTAGTAACCACTGATCCGTTTTCTGTCTTTATAGTTTTGCTTTTTACAGAATGTCATATAGGGGTGCCTGGGTGGGCTCAGTTGGTTGGGCATTGGACTCTTGATCTCAGGTTTGTGAGTTCAAGCCCAGTGTTGGGCTCTGTGTTGGGCTCTGCAAAAAAAAAAAAAAAAAAAAAGCAAAAACCAGAAAGTGCACTTTCAGAATGTCATATAAATAGAACCATATATGACTTACTTTTTGAGACTGGTTTCTGTTTAGTATAATGCATTTGATTTTATCCACATTGTTACGTGTATCAGTAAGTCCTTCCTTTTTGTTGCCAAATAGCATCCCATCAGATGGCTATACCAGTTTGTTTATTCATTCACTAGTTGAAGGACCTTTGGGTTGTTTCCACTGTTGACTAGTGACATTGAGCATCTTTTCATGTGCTTCTTTGCCATCTAGTTATCTTCTCTGATAAAGTGTTCAAAGTTTTTGCCCCTTTAAAAAATGTGGTTGTTTTCTTTGTTTTCTAATTAAGTTTTCAGAGTTATTTTCTATTGTAGATACAGGTCTTTTGACGATGTGTGTTTTGCACATATTTGCTCCATTTTATTTTTTTATTTTTTTAATTAAAATTTCTTACTTTTTTTAATAAAAAAATTTTTAATGTTTATTTATTTTTGAGAGAAAAAGAGACAGTGTGAGCGGGGAGGGGCAGAGAGAGGGAGACACAGAATCCGAAGCAGGCTCCAGGCTCCGAGCTGTCAGCACAGAGCCCGACACGGGGCTCAAACTCACTAACCTCAAGATCATGACCTGAGCCGAAGTCAGATGCTTAACCAACAGAGCCACCCAGGCCCCCTGTTGCTTTTTAATTTAATTGCATTGTGTTTAGTAGAGACAGTGGTTAGTAAAACAGGTTATTTGAAATACATTGAGATTTTCTTTGTGATCTTATAACTGGTCGATATTTGTGGTGCTCTTCGATATTTGAAATTATGTATGCTCTCTATTTTTTGGTGCAAGTTTCTATATCCAAGCAAAAATACTTTGAATGGTGCTCTGCACCTAAGTTCTCAGTAACTATGAGCTAACAGTACTACGATCTTCCAACATGCTTACACTTTTTTTCTGCACGATCTATCCATATATGATAGAGGCTGTTAGGATCTGCCACGAGGCTTAGGGATTTGTCTATTTCTCCTTGTCACGATGGCTGTTTTTGCTTTCCACAACTTGAGGCCATTTTATCAGTTGTGTGTTCCTGCATAGCAAGTAACCCCCCCAAACTGAATGGCTTAAAACAACAATATAATCTCACAGCTTCTGAGTCTGAGATTCAGAAATGGCTTAGCTTGGTGGTTCCGGTTTGGGGTCTCTCTGTGGGGCCGCTGTCCTCTGCAGGTGCAGCCCAGGGCTGGAGGGCTGGTTCCAAGCTCACTCCCGTGGTTGGCAGCTTGGTGTGGTCTCTCTCCCTGCCCAGACCCTTCCTGGGCTGCTGGAGTGTCCACATGGCACGGCTGCGGGCTTTCCCCAGAGCGGGCGATTATGTGCAGGGCAGAAGCTGCGAGGTCGTTTCTGATGCGGCTTCGGAGGCCACATTCCGTTACTTCACCACATGCTGGTCGTTAGAAGTGAGTTGCTAAGCTCAGCCCATTTTCAAGGCGGAGGAGTGAGGCTCCATCTTTTTTTTATTTTTTTTTTAATTTTTTTTTTTCAACGTTTATTTTTGGGACAGAGAGAGACAGAGCATGAACGGGGGAGGGACAGAGAGAGAGGGAGACAAAGAATCGGAAACAGGCTCCAGGCTCTGAGCCATCAGCCCAGAGCCTGACGCAGGGCTCGAAGTCACGGACCGTGAGATTGTGACCTGGCTGAAGTCGGACGCTTAACCGACTGAGGCTCCATCTTTTGAATGGAGGAGGGTTAAAGAATCCGTGTGCATATTTAAGGGACTCAGCTATGTTATTCGATCTGCCAAGGTTTATGATGTCCTCTTTTCTTAATGGCATATTCTTTTATTATGTACTCTTCCCCTTCATCTATTATTCAGGTTTTTTTAAATACCATATGGTTTATTTGTCTCTGTTATGCTACTAAGCCACCCTTTCATCCCTTTATTTCCAATTTCTTTGTTTTTGGTCTTTGTTTTGGTTATTTCCAATTTCTTTGTTTTGTTGTAGGTCTCTTTCGTAAGTAGAATTTTATTGGATTTTTAGGACTTTGATGCGATAAATTCTTTCAATATCTGAGTTTATTATGTTTATCTTTCTGACAATTATTAATACATTTGGGTTTATTTCCACTGTCTCATTTTGTATTATCTTTTTAACGTTCTTCCTCTTTATTTCATTCTACTTTCATTTGGATTGAAAATGCTGCCAATTTTCTATAATCTCTATTTTTTTTTTTTCTTGTCTAGTTGGGAAACCATGAGATTGTATTTCTGTTCTTTTAGAGGTCACCAAACTTTTTCTTTACAAAAATTTTTTTTGTTAATGTTTATTTATTTTTGAGACAGAGAGAGACAGAGCACGAGTGGGGGAGGGTCAGAGAGAGAGGGAGACACAGAATCTGAAAGAGAGTCCAGGCTCCGAGCTGTCAGCACAGAGCCCGACACGGGGCTCGAACTCATGGACCTTGAGATCATGACCTGAGCCCAAGTGGAACGCTTAACTGACTGAGCCACCCAGGTGCCCCAATCACCAAACTTTTTCTTAAAAAATTGAAGTTATTATCTCCACTACACCCACCCCAAATATTTCCTAGACTTTTGCCTGTCTTTAGATTTTAAAGTCTCTTTTGTCATACATTTCTAATTTTATTGCTTTGTCATCAAAGAATATAGTCCGAATGGTAAGGATCCTTTGGAATCTGTAGATTTATGAGCTTACCATATTGTTTTAAATGTTGCATCTCTCAAAAAGAATGTGCATTTATTTGTTCCAGGTATGAGGGTTATAGACATCTAATAGCTCAGTCTCATTAATTATGCTGCTTGACCATGGAGGAGGGTGATAATATTTCAAACCACAATTGTCGGCCTACCTATTTCTCCCTGAAGTTTTGTCAGTTGCCGTTTGCCCTATGCCAAGATGCCCCCCTGCACTATCACAGACACATGTTATATTGATTTCTCGGTGTGTTTATTTAATGTTAATGCCAAGCTCTGTTCTCACTGGTTCCATGTGGATAGTTTGTTGCTCAGATACATGGTCCTCTTTCAGATTACAATAAAAACGTTGGTAGAGGTTAGAAATGGATCTGGGCTCGTACATTTGTTAGAAGCTTAGAAATGGATTCGGTAATGAGGGACAACACCTGCTTCAGAGCATTTGAACAGCTTTCTGACATCTGTGACCTGTCTCAGCTCTAGAGACTGCGTGCAATGCAACTCGACCACTGGGTGGCGCACTAAGCATATACTTCGGTGCTCACTTCTACTCATCCTCCTCCGGCAAGAAATTATCCGGGTGATAAACGTAAGGAAGGGGGGGGGGGGTCCGTGAAAATGAGAGGTCTGTATCCAACAGTGTGTGTGCGTGTGCGTGTGTGTGTGTGCCTGCACCAGGAACTTACAGTAACAGAATATGAGACTTTTCTTTTCTTTTTTTTTTAAGCAGAGATAATCCAGAGGATACAACAAATGGACTGGTTCATCTGTTCATGTGCTTGCTCATTTATTCATTCAATCGGAAATATGTCTTCATGTTTTTTCCCTTTGTGTAAAACAAAACAAAACAAGCAAAAACGTATCCAAACGTTGAAGAAATTAAAAAGTACTTCATCTATTGTTTCCTTCTGTAATGTCATATTTATGTTTTTTTACGTTTTATTTTATTTTATTTTTTTTAATATTTTTTTTTAACGTTTATTTATTTTTGAGACAGAGAGAGACAGAGCATGAATGGGGGAGGGTCAGAGAGAGAGGGAGACAGAATCTGAAACAGGCTCCAGGCTCTGAGCTGTCAGCACAGAGCCCGACGCGGGGCTCGAACTCACGGACCACGAGATCATGACCTGAGCTGAAGTCGGACGCTTAACCGACTGAGCCACCCAGGCGCCCCTTTACGTTTTATTTTAAATTTCACAAAAGTGATTTTATATCTCTACTACTGAGCAATGTGACGCATTGCTTTAGTTGTTGAAACAAAAAAATACTGAGTCGTTATGTTTATGTTATCACCCCCACCACCCTCACACTGTTGTTCATTCGGTACACTTCTAATTTGTTCCATGCAGCCGCTTTGAACCATCATTATAAAGATTTTATTGCCATGTTGAAAATGCTTATAATATGGCAGGCAACAAAAAGAAGGCATAAAAATAGAAGATTTCCTGTCATTAGAGCCATGTAGAGATATGTGCACATATGGTTGGAGGCTGGCAGTGGATGATGGAGAAATAAACATGTGGTTTTCTTAGGGGACTGGATCTGTGTATGGTTTTTCTCTGTTACAAATCATACATTCTTGGCGTGCCTGGGTGGCTCAGTCGGTTAAGCGACCGACATCAGCTCAGGTCATGATCTCACGGTTTGTGGGTTCGAGCCCCGCGTCGAGCTCTGTGCTGATGGCTCAGAGCCTGGAGCCTGCTTCGGATTCTGTGTCTTCCTCTCTCTCTGCCCCTCCCTCTGCTTGCAGTCTGCCTCTCTCTCTCTCAAAAATAAATAAACATTAAAAAAAACAAATCATACATTGTTGCTATAATAATTTGATAAGGAGTAAAAAAGTGAAATCAAATATATATATATCAATACGCTTTATGTATCAATATAATTGATATACAAAGTTTAATACAAGAAAAACTTCACTGTCTATGTTTCTCTTCTGGCCATTCTTATTATTTGTTTCCTTCCACGATTCTTGAGGAAAATACTTGTTGTAGCAAGAAGGATGCTGTTAAACACTGATCTGCTCTGATGGTCAGATGTCCTGGGTCTGCTGCTGGGGGCCACCTGGGTTTCTCCTCTGCCAACTGGGACTAAGAAGGACAGGACTGTGTGAGGGTTAACGATTTGCATTCATTAGTTGAAATAATCACTTTACATTTATTCAAACTTAAACGCATTAAATTAAGAAAGCCTGCCAAAGCAGAGGGGCGCATCTCCCATTTGAAAGCATGACTCAGAGACCTTTCACCGAATGGCAGCCTGTAGCTGAAGCCACCTGCGGGAGGGTGGAAACAAGGACGGCTTTGTCGCTGGTGCCAGGGGTGGGTGGCGGGGGCGGCACCTCCTGGTCCCACCCCCCCCGCCCCGTCACGCTCCCTGCAGCTGTCCCAGCAAAGGTGCTGGGTTGTCTGCCACCTGGGGCCTGGAAACACCAGGAGAACTAACTCCCTGTGTCCTATAGCTTGGAAGTCGAAGCTGGAAAGGAAGGACAAAGGTGCAGGTTTCAGAGGAGGGATGGCTCAGGGAAGCGTCTCCCTTCTGGACAGAGACAGGTCTGGGCGGGGGGTTGCCTGCTGGTGTTGGCCAGGTGGGCTGAGCGGGGCCTTCGGGTTTCCCACCCGGTTGTTTCATTGGCCATGCTATCCTCCCTCTGCCAGATCCAGCCAGGTTCACTGGGCTTCTCCCGAGGGAAAGCCGGTGTGGGGTTCTGCTCCCAGGACTTCTGGTCCCCACCAGTGCCACCTTCACGGAGAGCTTCCCTGTCCTCTGCACACGGCCCATATACGCGCTTCTCCTCACCCTGAGAATGGAGAAAGCCCGTTTTACAGATGAGGAGACCGAGGCAGCTTTATTATCTACCGTGTAGGGAACACCCTCAACCAGAAGAGGTTCCTTTCTGTGGTACAAATAGTTTCTTGTTCTGGAAAACGAAGAGGCACAGTCATTGAATCATTAGGAGCGGGAGCCTTGGTTTGAAGAGCAAGGATTCAGTATGTCACTGGTTAGACTGTGAGCTCCCTAAGGAGGAGGACCGGCTGGCTCGTCTCTGCCCCCCAGGGTTCAAAACAGTAACTGGCTTGTCATCCTTGGGAATTAAGAGGGAACAGTCACCACCATTGTGTCGGAAATTGTACGCGAGCCCTTCTGCGCATTCCTGCAAAGCGGTGCTCTCACGATTCCCTTCTACAGGTGGGCAACTGGGGTCTAGAGAGGTCAGATGGTTCGCCTAAGGTTAGTAAGGGGCCGAGGCCAGAACTGCATCTTTCACGAGCATCCAGGCTGATTATGGAATAGGTGGTCCCCCACTTTGACAAATACTGTCTTAAGGGAGGGTGCGGTGGGAACCTGGGAGGTTTTCCCCCCGAGTAAGTCAGGAGGATGGTCTTGAGCCTCGTTTGACCACAGTTGGGTCCAGCGGTCCCAACCCTTAGGCAAGGCTGGTGGCCTGGGGTCAGGAGCTACAGTTCCTCCTCCTAGCTCCCTGACAAGCAGCTGTGTGACTTTGGGTCAGTTACTCACCTTCTCTGGCCCTGAATTTCTTTCTCTGTACAATGAGAGGACTAGGCCAGGTCAGCCATTCTTGAGCCTTCTTGACTGCCCTTCACTGTAGTCATACATCTTACACTGTACCTACGGTGTCCTTTGAGAGCCTAGAATCTTCTCTCATGCTCACTCTTCCATTCTAGTTCATTAAAAATAAAGTGATCTCAAGAGCCACTAGTAGGTGGAGACCCACAGTTTGGAAACCTCTGGACTAAATGGCCTCCTGACATTCTGTGGATCTATAACCACAGTTATAGCTCAAATCCCTGGATCTATAACCACAGTTCTGAGCTCAAATCCCTGGGGCCGGGCAGTGGGGTGAAGGAATGATCAGTGGTTGGAGGGGGTGGTGACTTGGTCAGTACCCACAGCCAACCAGTTGGAAGGCATATCTCCAGACACTTTTATTTTATTTCATTTTTTTAAAGACTTTAAAAAAGTTTATTTTCTTATTTTGAGGGGGGAGGTGGCAGAAGGAGAGAGAGAGAGAGAGAGAGAGAGAGAGAGAGAGAATCCCAAGCAGATTCCACACTATCAACGCAGAGCCCAATTCAGGGCTCAATCTTACAAACCGTAAGATCAACACCTGAGCCGAAATCAAGAGTCAGACGGTCAACTGAGCCACCCAGGCACCCCAATAACTTTGGTTTTAGATAAAATATTAGGAATTTATTACTTTGGTTTTTAAATACTGCACAAGCAAAATAAAACGGAAGGAAGCAAAACCAAAAAACATGCAAAAAAGCCCGTAGGGCCAGAAATTTTAGTTCTGTGTGTAGATGATCAATCCTTGTTTTCTTTGCTGTTGTTGTTTGTTGGTGCGTTTTTGCCTTTGCTGGCCTGTCCTACAACAAATTAACAAATTAACCAAAAACGCTCCCTGCGAAAACATTCTCCACCTCATCCCCATCTCGGAGCATGGAACACCCTGGGGACACCAAGGGCCTGCCTCCAGCAGGTGCACTGTAGATAGCTGCTCCCAGAGGGCCCGGTGCTGATGACAGAGAGGCCAGGGCACCCAACGCCTGAGCGAGAGGCAGGAGGAAGCCAGCCACGCGGTTCTCCAGGAAAGGGACCAGGCGTTTGCACAGAGCAGCGGGCTCCCCCTCTGCTTCCCCTCTGCAATGACCTCGGCCTCCGGGTCTGTCACCTTACAGCAGCTTTTCTAGAGTGAGTCCTGCCCTAGATCTCCTTATCAGTCTCCTTGTCCAAGCTGGCCGCTCACCTCACATGAACTTGAGTATCCGTCAATCTCCGCAGCCCTGGGGTGCAGTCTCAACTGAAGACAGCTGTCCCATGCTTCGAAACCTTTTGCAACCTACTGTTCACCTGCTCAGGGTGGTGTTTCTGGTTTTGAAGAAAACATCCCAAGGAGGAAGAAAAAACTACCAGGTCTTCGAACACTGCAAATCCAATTCGTAAATGATAAGCAGTCACTTAAAATCACGGTGCCAAAACCTATTTGAGGGGCGCCTGGGCGGCTCAGTCAGTTAAGCAGCCGTCTTCGGCTCAGGTCGTGATCTCACGGTTCGTGAGTTCAGGCCGTGAACCTGGCTCTGTGCTGACAGCTCAGAGCCTGGAGCCTGCTTCGAATTCTGTCTCCCTCTTTCTCTGACCCTCCCCACCCTTACACTCTGTCTCTCTCTCTCTCTCTCTCTCTCTCTCACAAAAATAAACATTAAAAAAAATGTTTAAGAACCCCAAAATCTATTTGAGTATGATGTTTGTGGTATATTCTTGCTAAGTGGAAAAAAAAAAAAGTTATAACCCTGCCAACAGAGTGATCCTAATTTCGGGGTGCCTGGGTGGCTTAGTCAGTTAAGTGTCCAACTCTTGATTTCTGCTCAGGTCACAATCTTGAGGTTCATGGGTGAGCCCTGAGTCGGGCTCTGTGCTGACGGAGTGGATCCTGCTTGGGATTCCCTCTGTCTCCCTTTCTCTCTCTCTGCCCCTCCCCCACTTGTGCGTGCTCTCTCTCCCAAAATAAATAAACTTTTTAAAAAATGTTAAAAAAAAAAAGTGATCCTAGTTTTTTGTTTGTTTGTTTTTTCTAATGTTTATTTATTTTTTGAGACAGAGAGAGACAGAGCATGAACGGGGAGGGTCAGAGAGAGAGGGAGACACAGAATCCGAAACAGGCTCCAGGCTCCGAGCTGTCGGCACAGAGCCCGACGTGGGGCTCGGACTCACGGACCGTGAGATCGTGACCTGAGCCGAAGTCGGACGCTTAGCCGACTGAGCCACCCGGCCGCCCCCAGTTTTGACTTGACAAAAGAACACACATGTAGGGAGAAAGCCAGAAAGAATGCCAACACGTTGGTGACATATGTGGGGTCTGCTTGTGGAGATATTTGGATTCTTCTTCTTTGTAGAGTTTTTTTTTTTTTTCTGATGAGATGCGTGTAGAAAAATAAGCAGTTTGTTTAAAATGAATTAAGACACTCAAAATAAATAAAATGTTATGTTATTAACCCCAGTATCACTGCACTTGAGAGCAAGAAGGGCAACCAGGTGCTCCCGTCAGAGAAAGAAGGTCATGGAGCTGGAAGAACCCGTCTGACAAAGACACTGAAAACGACTTTGTTTCCTCAGGTGCGAAGGAGAGTGGAGGTGGGGGTCCAGGTGGGGGTGTTGTAGAAGAAACAAAAGAGCCAACAGAACCTGGGGAGCCTTTGATAGTCTGTGCGCGTGTGCGTGCACACATAAGTGGTCTGGGCAAGTGACTCTGATCTAGCGCGGCAGGGTTGACACGTGTGCTTGGCTCCTGATAAAATAAGGTTCTCTTCCCCCAAGGAGCCTTTAGGCAAATTGTACATGAAAAACAAAACACGGTCCAGAAGCGACACCTTGACGGCAAAGACAGAATTCTTGGAAAAGGAAAGCAGTCGGGGCACCCGGGTGGTTCAGTCGGTTAAGCTTCCAACTCTGGATTTCGGTTCCGGTCGTGATCTCACGGTGCAGTGAGAGGACGGAGCCCTGCCTCCAGCTCTGCTGGAGCCTGCTTGGGGTTCTCTCTCTCCCTCTCTCTCTCTGCCCCTCCCCCACTTGCACTGTCTCTCTCTCTCTCTCTCTCTCTCTCAAATAAATGAATTTAAAAAAAAAGAAAGCAGCGATCACTCATAAAAAGACAACCTCTGCTGTGGACAGTGTTAGAACACGGCAAGTCCTGCCCCAGGATCCTTGGCGATGCTTCTTTAAGGAGCAATCCAGCGTGGGCTAAGATTTCAGTTAAAAACTGTCCCCCTTTAAATTGGCAGCAGCCTGTGTGGCCGAAGGAAAGGAATGGTCTCACAGGAAACGTGGAAGAATAATACTAATGCAAACACTAACGCTAATACGAACACCGATCTTAATACTAACAGCAGCTACATTTGTTGGGCCCTTATTATGCACCAGGCACTTTGCATGTATGATCTCACTTAACTCTTGTTATGACTATGAGCCATAAAAATTGATGGCGATATTATTTAACGTCAAGACACAGGGCTGAGAAATCTTATTCTCTAAAATCATAGACTATTGGGGAGCCTGGGTGGCTCAGTCGGTGGAGCGTCCAACTTCGGCTCAGGTCATGATCTCGCGGTCCGTGAGTTCGAGCCCCGCCTCGGGCTCTGTGCTGACAGCTCAGGGCCTGGAGCCTGCTTCGGATTCTGTGTCTCCCTCTCTCTCTGACCCTCCCCCGTTCATGCTCTGTCTCTCTCTGTCTCAAAAATAAATAAACGTTAAAAAAAAATTTAATAAAATCATAGACTATGAGAAACTTTGCTACTTGGGATCTTTTCCAGAAAAGGTCCCGAAGGTTCTGAGCAAGGCAGGTCACCATAACACAGGGCAGCTTTGACCTCCAGCCTAAGCGCAGAGTTTCCAGTGAAGGGTTTTGGGATGCAACGTTCCACAGTTAGCTTCATTTTTTTTTAAATTTTTTTCTTTTACATTTATTTATTTTTGAGAGACAGAGCACAAGTGGGGGAGGAGCAGAGAGAGAGGGAGACACAGAATCTGAAACAGGCTTCAAGCTCTGAGCTGTCAGCACAGAGCCCGGCACGGGGCTCGAACTCAGAAACCGTGAGATCACGACGTGAGCCGAAGTCAGGCACTTTACCGACTGAGCCACCCAGGTGCCCCTAGCTTCATTTTATAGCGAGGAAACAAAGTTCTGAATTCACTCCCTAGCCCTGAGGGTCATCAGACTTCAAGTTTCTAACAGAGCCTAAACCAATGCTCCGAAGGCCCGATAACCCCTCTTTTGAATCATTACTACTTTGTTACCAGTAACACTCTTGTTCCTCCTGCCTCCTGGACAAAGATTCCTGCAAAACTCAGCTACCAAACAGTCCTTACTTCACGATGGCACTCAGTCCAGACCTGCTCCTGCTTACCCTCGTTCATTCCCCGAATCATTCAGCATATGCCCCAAACTCTGTGAAAATCCCCTCCTACTTTCTTTGGCTGAGATGCCCGTGGTTTGCCATGGTATATGGGCTTCTTTAACATCTGCCCTTTTGGGGTAAAGGGATGGTCCAGGGGACTTGACCTAATGGGTCCAACTCTATGAAGTAGGAGCATTTTTATCCCTATATTTAAGGATGAGTGGCTCATTGGGACACCCGGGTGGCTCAGTCGGCTGAGCGTCCAACTTTGGCTCAGGTCATGATCTCACGGTTCGTGAGTTCCAGCCCCGTGTCGGGCTCTGTGCTGACAGCTCAGGGCCTGGAGCCTGTTTCGGATTCTGTGTCTCCCTCTCTCTCTGCTCCTCTCCTGCTCACACTCTGTCTCTCTCTCTCAAAAATAAATAAAGATTAAAAAAATTAAAAAATAAATAAAGGATGAGTGGCTCAGTAGGTGAAGCATCCAACTCTTGATCTCAGCTCAGGTCTTGATCTCAGGGTCGTGAGTTCAAGCCCCGACTTGGGCTCCACGCTGGGCATGAAGCCTACTTAAAAAAAAAAAAAAAAGTAGAAAGTGAAGATGAAAACCTGAGGTTCGTCATGTGTCTGAAACACATGGCTTTTGAATGGTAGAACCTGGTTCTAAATCCAGGCTACCTAAAAATAGCAGCCACCATTTACTGAGCTTTTCCACGTATAAAGCACATGCTCAAGACCTCTGGGACACGCAGCAGGGCCTGGTGTCAGGAGTCCGATATCCTCTTGTTGAGGTCAATAACTCAAGAGAAGGGGTGCCTGGGTGGCTCAGTCAGTTGAGCGTCCGACTTTGGCTCAGGTCATGATCTCACAGTCTGTGAGTTCAAGCCCCGCGTTGGGCTCTGTGCTGACAGCTCAGAGCCCTGGAGCCTGCTTCAGTTTCTGTGTCTCCCTCTCTCTCTGCCCCTCCTCCACTCACGCTCTGTCTCTGTCTCAAAAATAAAAACATTAAAAAAAATAACTCAAGAGAAGAACTCCATTGAGCAGCTGTATCAGTCATTGCTTCTGGAGTAGGAGAGAATTTGGCCAACGGACAGGTTGCCGCAAAGGTGGCTGGAGAAGGATTGGCCGCCTGTGACTAGAGTAGGTGTGGACTGCTTGGGGGAGTGATCTGGAAACCAAAGCGTGCACAAGAATCACCTGCAGCAGTTGTGAAAATGCAGATTTCCAAACACCTCCCTCTCGTTAAATCAACTTTCCAGACGCATTAGTTACAAGCACGTCAAAGTTTCTTTTTAAACTTGCTGCCAGGGAGGAGGCTTTCTAAAAGAAAAACAAGAAAAGAAAAACCTAATTCAAAGACTTCTTTCTTGGTGGAGACATTTTTAAAAGGAAATCTTAAGAGTATTTAAATCTCTGCTCTCCTGGGGCACCTGGGTGGCTCAGAGGGTTAAGTGTCTGGCTTCAGCTGAGGTCATGCTCTCGTGAGTCATATGGTTCATGAGTGCCCGCATCAGGCTCTGTGCTGACAGTTCAGAGCCTGGAGCCTGCTTTGGATTCTGTGTCTCCTTCTCTCTCTGCCCCTCCCTTGCTCGCCCTCTGTCTCCCCAAAATAAGTAAAATGCTAAAATTAATTTTTTTAAATTAAATCTCTGCTGTCCAATGTGAGTCACAGCCACACGGGATTATTGAGCACTTGAAATGTGACTGGTCTGATAGCGACATGCTGTAACTACAAAACACATGCCAGCTTTTGAAGAAGTAAAGATGTAAAATATCACATTAATAATTTTTATATTGATTGCATATTGAAATGATAATATTTTGCATTTCTTGCGTTAAACTGTTATGAAAATTAATTTCACTTCTTTTATTTTAGTTTGCTTTGAGTTAATTAATTTTTTAATTTACATTAGTTAGCATATAGTGCAATAATGATTTCAGGAGTAGATTCCAATGTTCATCCCCTATGTATAACACCCAATGCTCATCCCAACAAGTGTCTTCCTTAATGCCTCTTGCTCATTTAGCCCTTCCCCCAACCCCCAACTGCCCCAGCAACCCTCAATTTGTTCTCTGTATTAAAGAGTCTCTTATGTTTTGTCCCCCTCCTTGTTTTTGTATTATTTTTGCTTCCCTTCCCTGTGTTCATCTGTTTTGTATCTTGAATTCCCCATATGAGTGAAGTCATATGATATTTGTCTTAGCATAATACCCTCCAGTTCCATCCACGTAGTGGCAAATGGCAAGATTTCATTCTTTTTGATCGCCAAGTACTATTCCATGGTATGTATTTACCGCATCTTCTTTATCCATTCATCCATCGATGGACATTTGGGCTCTTTCCATACTTGGGCCATTGTTGATAGTGCTGCTATAAACGTTGGGGTGCATGTGTCCCTTCGAAACAGCACCCCTGTATCCCATGGATAAATACTTAGTAGTGCAATTGCTGGGTTGTAGGGACTTTTATTTTGCTTTTTAAAAGAATTGGCCACTGGCATTATATTTCTGTCACACAGTGCTGGGTTAGATGGTCATTGTTAGACTGTGGACAGCAAGAGGTTTGAAGAGTGTCTGGTTGAAGGTTATTAGAACCTCCCAGCACTGGTTAAATCTCCGTAGGCTTCTCCCAAGACTGTTGTAGGCTAGGTGAAGTTCTCAGAAAAGGTTCTTAAGCCAGTTAAAGTCCGTCAGAAAATTGCTCAGTGTTTTCTCAGGAATGCCAAGATTTTCTGGGAGGAAACAGCTGTTCATACCAGACCACATCATGCCATGCCAGCTTGGGTTGGTAACAGTTTCTTTCTCAGCCCCAGAAAACATGATTCCATGGGTCTGAGGAGGACCCAGAAATCGCATTGTTAACCAGACCCTTCGATGAGTCTAATTCTGAGGTTCAGAGCTGTTGACTCTGAAGGCGATTATATAGGCTTGGCAACCCCACAAGAGGGAGGGAGAAATGGCCTTTTAAAGAAGCCATCTGCGTCACAGAATGCCACCCAATGGGGAAGCAGGGGACAAGATTCAGCACGAGGCCAGGCTCCAGTCTCTCCCTGAGGTGAGGTCACTCCCACTACACTTAACTCTTTTGGATCTACCTCCCCACGTGCCCGTGTTGAGTGTCGCGGGGCTCCCGCCTGTGGCCTTCCAATCTCACTGTGCATTTTGCTTTTAAAAGGAACTTTGAAAAATGATGGACTTGTCCCCAAATTTTTAAGTTGACAGCGGAAACTTTTCATCATCAGTTGACATCATCAGTTGACATAGTTACAGAGGGTAGAATTTCTAGTGCATTTTCAGTATTGACATTCCAAAACAAAACGATTACATCACTCTTAAATAGATCCATTGAGATCTGGATACCATTGCAATTTGCTACCCATCCTGATCATTTTATTTTGTTTTAAAGTTTTATTTACTTAAGTAATTTCTACACCCTGAGATCAAGAGTTGCAGGCTCCACTGGCTGAGCCAGTCAGGCAGCCCTCCTATCCTGATCATTTTAAAACATGGAAAGCAGCTCTTCTAAGACAGAAATTTGTATCATTCCTTTCCTTTTTAAAAAAATTTTTTAATGTTTTGTTTTATTTTTGAGAGAGAGAGAGAGACAGAGACAGAGTGCAAGCAGGGGAGGGGCAGAGAGAGAGGGAGACACAGAATCCAAAGCAGGCTCCAGGCTCTGAGCTGTCAGCACAGAGTCCAATGCAGGTCCTGAACCCACAAACTGTGAGATCATGACCTGAGCCGAAGTCGGAGGCTTAACCGACTGAACCACCCAGCGTGTAGAGGCTTCTAGTGATGGAAATTTGAACAAGGCAGAAGGGCCCACGGTAACCACCGGCCACCAAGCTGATGCAGCCAGGTTCATTAAGCCCTAGGCCCTCACCAATCAGTGGGCTACTTACAACCGGGCACAGTTCTTAAGATTACCAAAAAAAGGGAAAATTCCATATATCCCATATTCCCTCACTCTACCCTATTGCTATAGTCCCTCACCACCACCTCCTGGCAGACAGAATCTCTGTGGTTGTCCTGCCCACTACTCTGTTGCAATGTATTCAATAAACTTCTATCTCTTTTGTTCTGCCTTGGGTGAATTCTTCCATCTCCCGCATCACCAGCTCCCACCACAATAAATATATTACAATTTTTGACAGTTATTCCATTTCAAAAGTAATTTTACTGGAAAGACATCTTTTAATGAGGTGGGTCAGGCTGCTTTTCCCATATAACGTTGGATGAATAATAGTCATTGCAAGAAAGAGACATTTATATATGTAAGTGCTAAGAATTTTGCTTATGCAGATGGGAATGGATGCAGTTTTGTTAAAGTAATGTCACTCAATTTGTAAAATTCCTTATGAGTTAATATGTCAAAAATGATTTTATGACTGATTAAAATTATACTTAGTAAGTTGTTGGCTGGCAACTTGGTTATAACCTCCTCCAATTCAGTTAAAAGCAAAGGATTGGCAAGGAGAGCTGTTGTGGATTGAATGTCTGTATCTGCCCCTGCCCCCCACTCCTTCAGATGCAGAGATCCTAACCCCCAATGAGATGATGTTTGGAGGTCGAACGTCTGGGAGATGATCAGGTAATGGGATTAGTGCCTCTATTAAGGAGACCCCGGACAGTGCCCTCATGACTTCCTCCAAGTGAGGACACAGCAAGAAGATGGCTGGCTCATCTGTGAACCAGGAGGTGGGCTCTCGTCTGACAAGGAGTCTCTTGGTGCCTCGATCTTAGACTTCGTCTCCAGAACTGCGAGAAATAAATTTTATTGTTTATGAGCCGCTCGGTTTATGGTATTCTGTTCTCGCAGCTCAGACTGGCTAAGACAAGCATCTAGAATTACAGGTGGGTCCCTTAAACGGAATCTAATGCCCAGCTATCCCTTGGAAAGTCTTGGTGTGTTCCCAAGGGCTCACATACTCCAGGTGGTCCTGCACAGGCAGGCGGGGCAAGCGGCTGATGCAGCTTCAAACTCTAAGTAAAGATAACCTTGGGCTGCCTGGGTGGCTCGGTTGGTTGGGCATCTGACTCTTGCTTTCGGCTCAGGTCATGTTCTTATGGTTCGTGGGAGGGAGCCCTGTGTGGGGTTGTGTGCTAACAGCACGGAGCCTGCTTGGGATTCTCTCTCTCCCTCTCTCTCTTTCCCTCCTGTGTGTGCTCTCTCTTTCTCTCTCCCTCAAAAATAAGTAAATAGACTTTAAAAAATTAAAAAAAAAAAGATAACCTTGACCGTTGGCCTCTCGGGGTGCTCTTCGTGACCCATCACACCCAGGGCTGCCTTCCCTTGGCCTCGCCTTCCCTCTTGTGTGATAGATTGCTTTCTGAAACATTTCTAGGTGTGTCCCTAAGTTTTCGTTGGGGACGTATCCAGTATGCACTTTTTGTCACGGCAGAGTCCGTTCGAGCTCTTTGAGAGAACTGGCGTGGGTCCCTCCACACTTGCCGGTTGTGTGACCCCCTTGGACGTTACTTTCTTAAAGTCTCAGTGTCAGTCACCTCTGATGAAAACCTGGTTTGTTTTCAGGTTTACGTGGTTGAATGCACACGAGGTCTGGGCGGCACAATGTCAGGAACAGTAAACGCTCAGTAACTGTAAGCTGTTATTATTATTGGCATTGCCCTAAATTCAGCCTCTTTTAAACCTTCCTGGGACAGGTGATACTCGTAAAATGCTCGGAGACTCGAAAGATAAATGACCGCACAGAACCTCAGGCCTTGTTGCTAGTGTCATATTACTGTGTTCCTCGTTAGCCCCATTTTCCTAGAGGAGGTTGGGTTGGGGAGGCAGTTCGCTGAGTGAGGGCTGTGGGGAGTCAGTGCCCGAGCTGCAGAACAGGACAACAGACTCAACGGGACAGTCCCTCATCCAGAGCTCTGTTTCCCTCTCAGCCTCTGTTTTCTTTCCTTTATTTAAAAAAAAAATTTTTTTTTAATGTTTGTCTATTTCTGAGAGAGAGAGAGACAGAGACGGAGCACGAGTGCAGGAGAGGCAGAGAGAGAGGGAGACACAGAATCGGAAGCAGGCTCCAAGCTCCGAGCTGTCAGCACGGAGCCCAACGCAGGGCTCGAACTCGTGAACTGTGAGATCGTGACCCGAGCCAAAGTTGGACACTTAACTGAGCCACCCCGGCACCCCTTATCCTCTGTTTTCTAAGAGATGTGGCCCCACTCTGCTGGCCTCTCCATTCCATACTGAAATTGACCTTGATCCAGTGGAAAGAGCAAATGGGCTTTGAGTTTAGACAAACTTGGGTTTGAATCTTTGCACTGTCGCTAATAGTTATTGAACTTGGGAAACAGGGCTCTTGGAACATATTTCCTCTTCCCTAAAATGGTGTTAACAATACCCACATTAGGTATTGAGAAAGCCAAATGAGCTAAGTCTCCAAAAATCCTTGCATGATACTTGGCACATAGCAGGCCTCCGACAATTCCTGAATGTCACCAGGTACGGTAGGTAATTACTAGGGTATCTTCCTACATCAGACATAGTGAAACAAATACGCATGACTCAGGCAAATAAGGTGGTTTCACGCATCTTTGCCAAAGCAGAGCCTGGTGTAGGAAGACAGATAAGCCGGTTGGGCCTGCTTGGGTAGAAGGGTGGTGGGTGGTTGTAAGTTGGATCTGAGGCAGACTGGGCCATTTTGAAGTCGAGTGGCTCATTTGTCCAACACGTAGGCGGCCAGCCTCGTTCACCATGACCCTGTCTGCACTTCGTCCTCACCTGAGAGGCGGGCTCTCTGATAGCTCTGCTTGTACCATGTGACCTTATCTCCTCTGCCAGGATGAGAATAGACACCATGCCCAAACTGGACTAACCTGATTTCCCTCTCCCTGGAACTTGGAATTGGGACTAAGAGAGTCCGCCCTCGTCCTGAGATCTGCTTTTGGATGGAAAAGATATAAAAACTGGGGGACATGGTGTGGCCAGCTTCTGCCATACGGATCGTGAGGCAGGGAAAGCCAGGCGGCAGGGAGAGAGCAAATGAAATTAGAAAAAGAGAGAGAGAGAGAAAGGAAAGAGAAAGTCGGTATTTCTGGGTTCTTGACCGTTCCCACTTCCTGTTTCCAGATGCCTTCCTAGACCCGGACACATCCTGGCCCCAGGATTTCGTTCGACGCTTCTGAGTACTTAATGATAAACACACCTCTCATTGCTTGCACCGGAAGATGTGTGTTAGGCTACTTTGTGCTCAAGTTACAGAAGCCAGTTCAAGCATAAAGAGGAAATCAGTGGAAAGTACTGGGGATCTCATGAGATCCAGGAGGTTGGAACAAGTTCATCTCAGGAGGAGCCAGCACCAAAGCCTTTCTGAGTGCTTCGGCCACAGACTGGGAAGCCAGCTTCCTTCTGGCGTGCTGCCATTAAGATGCCTCAGCGTTGGGTCTCTCAGTTCCAAACTCAAAGTTCCTAAGGTAGAGAGAACCTCGTTGAGCCACGATGAGCCAGTTGCTAATGGCTACGGGATGGCTTCAGGCAGCAGCAACATATCTGCCCAGAGAGTCTGATCAGGAGGACAGGACATAACGCTCCTCAAGAACAAGGTGGTGTTCCCTGTGGGCTGGTTTGTGTGGCTGCCTACTGTATATGGGGGACTGTCTTCGTGCTGAGAGGGATACAAGATTTATAAAACAGGGTCTCTAACATCAAAGAATTTATAATCTAGCCGCTAACAATCCTGTTCCAGGGCAGCCTGTGACAACTGCTAGAAGAGACGGAGAGCATGGATGCCACGGGAATTTAGAGAAAGGCAAGATGCCTTGGAAGTGTGGGGACGACAGCCCAGATTCCAGACTAGGTCAAGGTTGGCCAATGGCTTACTGAACAAAACACTAAAAATGCACTTGACATGCCTTATAATCATAACCAGAAGAAGCATGTATTTAAAATCAAATGTGAGGGGCTCCCGGGTGACTCAGTTGGTTATGCGTCCCACTCTCGATTTCGGCTCAGGTCACGATATCATGGTCTTGAGATTGAGCCCCGAGTCAGGCCTCTCTCTCTCAAAATAAACGAACAAATTAACAGCTTAAAAAAATGTTCGGTACAATAGAGTAAGAACGTGTTCTTTGGTGGACAAATCCAGAGTGTGTGAGGCACATCGACATTTGCAAATGCACCCAATGAAGAGAAAATACACACTGATTGCACCAGGGTCCTGCCGGAATTGCCAGGCAAGTCGATCATATCCCTGAAACCCAGCCCTGATTGTAAGCCTCTGGTCAGCCCGTTTCCCCTGAACTCTTGTCCCCGTAGTGTTCATGGTTGGAATCTCCAGGGCTCACTGGTCACTGGAAGCCTCCTTCCAAGGCAAATACATTTTTAAAAAAAAATTATTTTTATTGCTATATAATTGACATTTAACATTATATTAGCGTCAAATGTACAACATAATGACTGGAGAGTGTGAGGCTAAGTGAAATAAGCCATACAGAGAAAGACAGATACCATATGGTTTCACTCTTATGTGGATCCTGAGAAACGTAACAGAAACCCATGGGGGAGGGGAAGAAAAAAAAAAAAAAAGAGGTTAGAGTGGGAGAGAGCCAAAGCATAAGAGACTATTAAAAACTGAGAACAAACTGAGGGTTGATGGGGGGTGGGAGGGAGGGCGGGGTGGGAGGGAGGGCAGGGTGGGTGATGGGTGTTGAGGAGGGCACCTTTTGGGATGAGCACTGGGTGTTTTATGGAAACCAATTTGACAGTAAATTTCATATATTAAAAAATAAAAAAAAATTAAAAAAAAGAAAAAAAATGTACAACATAATGATTTAACATATGTATATATTGCTAAATGATCACAACTCTGCTCACCACATATAGTTAGAAATTTTTCTCCTTGTGATGAGAACTTTTAAAATCTGCTCTCCTAGCAACTTTCGAGTATGCGATACCGTGTTATTAACTGTAGTGACCATGCCGTACGTGACATCCGCAGGACTGATTTATGTTATGGCAAATACATTCCTAATCTGTTCTTAGAATCTTGGCCTCAACAAAAACCTGGATGACTTCATCAATTTCCATGTCACGTCTATGGGGGTCCCTGTCAACTTAAAACCTTACATCTACTCAGTGTTCACTGGATAAAGTCTGAGCTCGTTAACATGGTAGCTAGCCTACCATAATCCCGTCTATCTCCATCCACCTCCAGCCTCTTCTTTCCATGCTTCCACTTAAAAAAAAAAAATTTAATGTTTATTTACTTTTTGAGAGAGAGAGAGAAGAGAGAGAGTGGGGGAGGGGCAGAGAGAGTGGGAGACACAGAATCTGAAGCAGGCTCCAGACTCGGCGCTGTCAGCACAGAGCCCAAGGCGGGGCTCGAATCCACGAACTGTGAGATCATGACCTGAGCCAAAGTCGGACACTGTACCGACTGAGCCACCCAGGCGCCCCACCATGCTTCTGCTTTGAGGAACACTCAACTATTTCTACCATATGCCCTACTGTTCTGAAGAGGGTCCTTGGCTGGGAGCACATGAGCCTTCATCAGGAATTAGGGTGGTAAAAAACATAGGAGAGAACTAGGGTCAGCCTAACCAAGATAGCCTGGAAGCCCCAGACCTACCAGAAGCTGCACTAGTTCTCCTGTGCTAACCGTGGAGATGCTGGGCTTCTGGTTTTCCATCAGGCCCCCAGTCTCTGCAGCTCTGGGTTCCTTGCAGTGTCTCACTGCGGATTCAACCAGATCTCTACGGAAGCTCATTACACATTACACCCAAGCCATGGGCATTGAATTTAACTTAAATACTCAGTACCCAAGCTCCTAAAATAGGAGATTGTTTACCTGAGGTACAATGATCAGGAAGAAACACACGGTAGAGCTTCTCATTCCCCTCTACAGCTCTGTAGCCGAAGCATCCATTTCTTCCGGCTAAACTTGGCCACTAGTAGGCACGCTGACTTGTCAAAGAGGCAGATGTCAATTGTGCAGCACTGGATTGGCCCCCTGTGTCTCGACCCTAATTGTCGCATTAGAGAAGGCACAATTTCCAGTGTTGGGGCTGATCTTGCAGGGGTTGGGGTGTGTCCCTCTCTGGGGGGTCTCTCCTGTGTGCCCTGCCACAATGGCTCTGTTATAAATGGGTATGGAGAGTTAATACTTTTGAGGCTTCCCCCTTGATGTTAAAGATGGAAAGAGCTCGGTGATTGGTTGGTCCCAGTTCCTGACAGCTTGGAGGACGGAGTGGGTATAGGAGTCAACAAACAATGGTGGGCTCTTGTCCAGTTCTCTCTGGTTTTCATAAACCCCTTGAATGGTTTGGTCTTTGGGACGTTGCAATCTTTTATCTTCTACGTACAGAGGATTTGGGACATGAGAAAGAAACGTCCATGTTCTTCAACTCAGTCTTGTTGGTTCTCTCTGTTAGAGCAGCCTAGCCTCCTCTACAATTTTTGTCCTTTCTGGATGAGGAGACATTGTTTACTGTATGACTCACTACCGCTGAAATGTGCTGAATGGACCAGGCTCCGGATCGAATACATTACACACGCTGCCTCGCTGAATCCTCATGACAACCCTATGAATTAAGTACTATTACTGACCTATTTCGGACACGAGGAAACTGCGGCTTAGAAAGGTCCAGCAGCATGCTGAAAGTCATAGAGTCACTCAACAAAAATTGTTGGATGCGCCAGGCCGTAATTCAGCTCTGGAGCTGCCAGGGTAGGCGTTGGGACCGAAATTCCAGCACACACGATTGCAGCTCCTGTAGGCTTAGCCGATTGGCTCAGGGCTTCGCCCGCAAGTTTGGCCTGCGGGTGTCCCGTGTGACACAGCCTAGATGCTTCGGTCCTTACTTGCAAGGGCTGCAACCATTGGCACATTCGAGCTCACACATTTGTAAGACAGAGACCAAAATGCAGCCAGGGTGACTTACCCGTGATGTGAAATGTTCTCTCCTGATTTAATAATGCTATGAGGTTATAGATTTCCCCTTTGGGTAAACTTTGGAAAGGAAATCCTTTGGAACCACAGAGTTGGAAGAGGCGTGCTGGGTTCGGTTCAGGGTTCCACCGCTTCCAGCTGTGTGACTTTCAGCTTTGGGTTCCATATTTTTTTTTAAACGAGGGTGTGAATTGATTTTAGTGAGTTGCATGAGGACGGAATTGGCTACTTAATCCGAAGTCCTGAGTGCTATGCTTGCCGCACAGTGAGGGGAGGGTGAACACAGCTTTCATTGCGGAGGATGAGAGTTGCTAACAGGCCACTGGATTTTGCAATCAGGTGAATGGTGAATGTCTCGAGGGCAGTTGTGGGGGTGGTAGGGAGGGGAACGGGGCGGGCGGGGGGGGGGGGGGGGGCGGGGGGGGGGGAGTCTGACTGCAGGTGAGTGAGAGCTTGAGAAAGTGGCACCTCGTGTATAAAGACTACCTGCTCTGTAAAGAAACATATTGACTTAGGAAAGGTGAGATGGGGCAGGTTGACAAGTGACAGAGGTTCAGAGGAGGGTTTCTTGAAAAACCGTTTTAAGGGGAGGGGTGCCTGGGTGGCTCAGTCAGTTGAGTGTCCGACTTCAGCTCAGGTCATGGTCTCGGGGTTCGTGAGTTCGAGCCCCTGCGTCTGGCTCTGTGCTGACAGCTCAGAGCCTGGAGCCTGCTTCGGATTCTGTGTCCCCCTCTCTGCCCCTCACCCACTCAAGTTCTCTCTCTCTCTCTCTCTCTCTCAAAAATAAATAAACATTAAAAAGGGTGGGGGGAAACTTGGACACAAGTTCAAACAAAGACAAATGTGCACAGGGGGAAGATGGAGAAGACGGCCATGTGACTCCATGGCGACGGAGTGCTGCTGCCACCAGCCAGAACACCAAGGATTGCTGGCAAACACCAGTCACTGGGAAGAGGCAAGGAAGGATCCTCCTCTAGAGCAGTTCGAGTTGGGGACACTTCGGTTTGGGACATCTGGCCTCCGGAACTGTGACCGAATCCATTTCTCTTGTTGTAAACCACCCAGTTCTCGGTATTTTGTAACAGCAGCCCTAGCGAACGAATACACTATGGGGTGTCATTGCCAAGGTGGGTTTGTAAAAAGATTGTAGCTTCCACGTGAGGTGCACGCTGTCAGATCACTCCCTCTTGGGATACTCAGCTGCCGAGTCCTGAGGACGTTCAGGCAGCCTATGGGGAGGCCCACCTGGGAAAGAACCTAAGTCTCCAGCCGACAGCCAGCAAGGGTCCGGGGTGTGTCAAGAGTTGTGGGAGTGAACTTGGAAGTAGATCCCGCCCCCCCCCCCCCCCCCCCCCCCCCCCAGTTGAGGCTTCAGAAAAGACTGTGGCCCCAGCCTACGGTTCGACTACAGTTTCAAGAGAGACTCTAAACTGGAACCACCCGGTCAAGCCACTCCTGAATTTCTCAGATCACAGGGACTATGAGAGAATAAATGCTTGTTGTTTAAGCGATTCGCTTTTAGGGTAATTTGTTATACAGTGATATTTAATACACCTGCTAACAAGGAAGGAGGCGTGGTTGCTTGCAAAGAGGAGACAGAGCACGGAATGGCTGCTGAGATCACGAGAAAGGGAGCAGTGGACCCACAACACAGGTCTGATTAGTGGTTGCAAACTGTAGTTCAGAACCACCTGACTTGGGTACCAGTTAAATATTCAGATTCCTGAGCCTTGCGTTCCTGAATCAGGCTTTTCGCTGGGAAAATGGCACTGGCGATCTGCATTTGAAAAAGCGCCCAAGTGATTCTTTTAAAGAGCCATTGAGTTCGAGAATAATTGCCAGCAGAGGCAAAAAGCTAGAATTTAAACTGGGTGTTAACTCACAGCACAGGCTGGCATCACATGAGCACTACGCTGCGGACATACAAAGAATTGCTAAGTTTCGCCAACAGTTCAGCAAATTCTGAGTTAGTGGGGATTACTTTGTATCCCTAAGAAAACATTCTCAGGAGTCCTTATACTAACCTTCTCTTCCCTTTCTTTGTAAAGAGACTGCCCTATTTCTCCTTCAGTTCACCCTGTGTGGAGAAAGAAGCTCTCCCTATTCCGATTTCGACCTCACTCCAACCTTCTCTGGTCTTGGCGGTCAGGACTCTGCAAAGTCCTGCAAAGTGGGCCAGAAGTGCACAGAAGTGCTTCCTGTTTCTGGGGTTTCTGGGGCCACCCTAATGCACAGAGAGGCCTCACATGAGGGTCATGCTGCAGCTTTTGTGAGAAGGGCCTTGGCAGGAAAATCAGAAAGTGGGATGTTCTGGGCAGAAGAGATCACTGGATTCTGTAAGCCTCAGTTTCTTCATTTAAAAAATGTTATATGCCGGGGCACCTGTATGGCTCAATCAGTTGAGCGTCCAACTTCCGCTCAGGTCATGATCTCACGGTTCGTGGGTTCGAGCCCCACGTCGGGCTCTGTGCTGACAGCTCAGAGCCTGGAGCCTGCTTCGGATTCTGTGTCGCCCTCTCTCTCTGCCCCTCCCCTGCTCGCACTCTCTCTCTCTAAGATAATTATAAAAAAATTAAAAATTAAAAAAAAATTAAAATGTTATATGGCTACATGAAGGGTTATGTGAGGAGTGACTGAGGTGATGTGTGCAGTGTCCCTAGCACAATGCCTGGCACACAATAGCGGCTCAGAAAATGGGAGCTGCCAATATTAAGAGGTGTGGTGAGGAGGCTATGCTTGGTGCTCTGAATTTAAGTTTATCTTGGTGTTATGATCATTTCTGTCCCAAATCTGCTTCCCCATGACTGTCCCAATCAGGGCTCCAGCCATAACCCGAGTGAGATATGGGTCCTCGGAGGAGGAAAGATGGAACTAGATGATAGGTGGATTTTATGGAGAACAAAAAGCGAGTTCCTAGACCTCGGGCAGCATTCCTCTAGGTCTCCTGGTTGAGTATTAGAGGCACCTGCAGCCCTTACTAACTAACTAGGACTCTAGTCCGGACCAATTACATTAGAATTTCTGCCAGTAGAGACCCAGGCAGTGGAATATTATGAACACTTGTCAGGTGATTTTAGTGTGCATCTGGTGTTGAGGTTAGAGCACTCAGGTTAAAGTAGAAGGATCACAGGACTTTCGGTTATTATGTACAAAATGAAAACAGCAACAAAAAAATCACAGTGTGGCAACTGAAAGAAGTCAGATAGGGATGTAGGGGTGAATCAGTAGAAAATGGAGCATTTTTTAAAACCATACATTTCCAAGAGAGATTTAAGAAAAGCCTTTCAAAAAATATTTAGAATTAGCTAGGAACAAGGAAGCAATACTTTTTCTTTGTGTTGGAAAGTATCTGGTGATCGTTAGGACATTTTCAGAAAAACAGAGTTACCGGTCAGAATGAGCATTTTCCCCAGTCACGTGGTTGGGTCATGTTAAGTGGAAAAACGGCCACAAATTTGAATATACACTTTTGATCATAAATATGTTCAAGAAACATGGAAAGTGCCCATGATTATGTTTTATGAATAAGAAATCTTCATACCAAATGATACCAAATTCTATATGTGAAGATGACTCATATTTTAAAAATGCATTTGTATATATAGAAGAACACTACAGAGAAATTATTGAAAAAGCCAAGTAATTATCCTTCGGGGTTTGAAAAACAAGGATAGCCTTTTGACATCTTTTTAAAAATATCTATGTTTTTTTTTAAATGACGATGTATTACTTTTGAATTGGAAAATAAAACATATATTAAACACCCAGGAAAGAAAACACGAGAAGGAAATACAGGAAAACATAATCCAAGGTTGATTTGGTGAGATGGGATTCTGAGTGTTCTTCCCGTCTTTCAATTATTTCTCCTGTTGTACATTTTGTGATAATGAGCACAGGTATTTTTCTCTCTGTCTTTCTTGTAAACATTTATTCATCTTTGAGAGATAGAGCACGAGGAGAGGAGAGGCAGAGAGAGAGGGAGATACGGAATCTGAAGCAGGATGCAGGCTCCCAGCCGTCAGCACAGAGCCCTACGTGGGGCTCGAACCCACAAACTGTGAGATCATGACTGAGCCAATGTCAGGCACTCAACTGACTGAGCCACCCAGGCGTCCCAAGCGTATGTGTTTTTTAATAATTGGAATACCATAAACTCTATTTAAAAATAAAGATTGAATCATCCGTTCTTGTTTACAATTTTATTATCTGATGGAGGGAGCTGGATGGAGCATTCGTAGAACAGTTTAAAGTTTAGGAATCAGTTAGCTCAGGGGGTGGCAAATGTTTTCGGTAAGGAGCCGGATAGTAAATATATTAGCCGGATAGTGTGGTTCATATGGTGTGTATTACAACTATTCAGCCCTGCTTTTGTAGCAGGACAACAGATATAGACGCTAAGTAAATGAACTGGACTGGCTGTGTTCTTAAAAACGTTATTGATGGATACTGACCTTTGAATTGAATCTAATTTTCATGTGTCATGAAGTCTTCTTTTGATCACCTTCCCCCAACCCCAACCATTAAAAATGTAAAACCACCCTCAGACCATACAAAAACAAGTGGCAGGCTGAATTACCCCCCAGAGGCCATAATTTGCTGACTCCTGAGTTAGAGATCAGGAACGTGGTGAATGAAACATCCTATAGTTAGGCTGAAAGACCCCCAAAAGAGATGGCCAATAAACTCTATTTCCTTTCCTTTCCTTTATTTTATTGTATTTATTTAAACCTGTGATTTCTCTGCATCCTCTTATTCCTTTACTAAAGAATTTGCTACTTACTTGGGTGTCTGAGGAAAAAGATGCCGTACCATTTGGTTGAAACACTAATATAGGAGCAGGACAACCTGAAAAAAAAAATAGTAATGAAAATCCAGGTCTACAGATACTGAATCTTTGCTGTGCCAGGTATTTCTGGGAAACAAAAGCAGAAATAAGGCGTATCATTATGCAGGAATTATAGGGGCACATGCAGAATTTTGTAGGATCACACAGGAAGCAGAGTAATCACGCTCACGGAAGACGACTGTGTTTATTGGAGGAACTGGTAAGAAACAAACTGGTAGGAAGACTTACTAAGCGGGTGTCATGGCAAAAACAAATATTGCAAAAAGTCATTTAAAAAAACCAGTAGGTTAAGTCACTAGGCACTAATGAAAAATTACCTTTGTGGAGATGATAAACGTTTAAGCACTAAACAAATCGAGAAAGGCCTTGTGAAAACTAACGAAGGGAAACCTCACTAGAGTCTGGAGGGAGGCAGTGGGAGTCAAAGCATTCCTCTGCAATTTCCGGAAGAAGTGTCAGTTACAGACCCCAACAGAAGAAACCTCGAGAAGAATCATCACAGTCCCTCACACAGAAAAGACGCGCACTGCATCTTCTATAAGAAAACAACTACCCCTGCAACTTAGCTGCTGAGAAACCATGCTTTTCTCTAACGAACTTTAGACTTGCCTTCAAAACAACCCATTCCAAACTCTTCCTGCTTCTCAAAAAACATGCTGTTCCTCTTCTTTGTTGGACGTGCCTATGGTTTTTCAGCAGCTTCTGTGTCCCAAATTACAACTCTCCACTATTCCTGAATAAACCCATTTTTATGGCCAAATTACTGTTTTATTTTTAAGATTAAAATTTTTTTTAATGTTTATTTATTTTTGAGAGAGAGAGAGAGAGAGAGAGAGAGAGAGAGACAGCATGAGTGTGCGAGGAGCAGAGAGAGAGGCTCCAGGCTCTGAGATGTCAGCACAGAGCCCTATGTGGGGCTCGAACCCATGAACCGTGAGATCATGGCTTGACCTAAAGTCTGATGCTTAACTGATTGAGCCACCCAGGCGCCCCTTATTTTAAGATTCACAGGCTTTGTAAAAAAAATTAGTCCTGGGGTGTCTCAGTCGGTTAAGCAACTGACTCTTGATCTCAGCTCAGGTCTTGATCTCAGGGTTATGAGTTCAAGCCCCATGTTGGGCTCCATGGTGGGTGTGATGCCTACTGAAAAAAAAAAAAAAATAGTCCTGAAGAAAATCAAATGCTGTGGGCTGAAGACAGCAACTTTTTTCATGGTGTACAGCACCAACATTCTTGTTTTTCACTCCCAGAAAACTTTTTCTAGATTACTTTGTTATTGCAGCAAAAATAGCAGTTAGTGAGTGAAATCACAAGCAATTGCTTCCACACTCAACTGAAAATATAGAAAATAACTGGAAGACCATTTTTTTTTAATTATGCAGAAAGTAAACAAGTGTAACTAAAAAATGCTGGTTTGGGCCAATTTGTACATTACAGGATTCCAGTGTTTATTAGGCTAGCGGCTAAAGGTATTTTCTTTTAATCAGGCTTCGTGCCCAGCATAGAGCCCAACATAGGGCTTGAACTCACCACCCTGAGATCAAGGGTCAGATGCTTAACCCAAAGAACCACCATGCACCCCTAAAGGTGTTTCCTTTGAACAAACTCATTATTTTCTTTTAAATCCATCTTCATTACCCATACCATAGATAACTAAGTTCACAATTTTGCTATATACTGACTGAGGCTTTTTATTTATTTACTTATTAAAATTTTTTAATGTTTATTTATTTTTTATTTTTTATTTTTTAAAAATTTTTTTTTCAACATTTATTTATTTTTGGGACAGAGAGAGACAGAGCATGAGCGGGGGAGGGGCAGAGAGAGAGGGAGACACAGAATTGGAAACAGGCTCCAGGCTCTGAGCCATCAGCCCAGAGCCTGACGCGGGGCTCGAACTCACGGACCGCGAGATCGTGACCTGGCTGAAGTCGGACGCCCAACCGACTGCGCCACCCAGGCGCCCCTTAATGTTTATTTTTTTTTTTAATTTTTAATGATTATTTATTACTGAAAGAAAGAGAGAGAGAGCACAAGGAGGGGGAAGAGCAAGAGAGAGGGGGAGACAAAGAATCCGAAGAAGGCTCCAGGCTCTGAGCTGTCAGCACAGAGCCTGAATGCAGGGCTCCAACCCACCGGCTGTGAGATCATGACCTGAGCTGAAGTCAGACGCTTAACCGACTGGGCCACCCAGGCACCCCTAATGTTTATTTATTTATTTTCCTAATGTTTATTTTTGAGAGAGAGTGCGCGTGAGCGCGTGTGAGCGTTTGTGAGCGGGGGAGGGGCAGAGAGAGAGGGAGGCACAGAATCAGAAGTAGGCTCCAGGCTCCCAGCTGTCAGCACAGAGCCCGACGTGGGGCTCGAACTCACAAGCTGTGAGTTTACGACCTGAGCTGAAGTCAGACACTCAACTGACTGAGCCACCCAGGCACCCCCAAGGCTCTTTTTAAAATAAACAAATGTTTAAATGGTGGAGCTCATTCCATACAAACTATCTAAATTCGAACCTACAGTTTCTAAGGGCTGGGAGATCAGAAAAAGCGTCAGTAGCTCTTCTCCTTCTTGAACTTCATCTCTGTGTAACTTTAGTTGCAAACAGCAACCCTAGATACAGGACACTCTGAAAAATGGCATGCCTTCGTTTCCACCTAAAAGCATTAAAAAAAAGTAACCTTTCACAATCATTGTATTTATGCCTCAATTTCTCAACCTGAGTACTTCGCTGGGAAAATGTGGAGTTAAAGATGCCTAAGGCTATTTCACCCTCATTTTGAAAACACAATCTTAGATTCTGTTTCCGAGTAATGGTACACTTTATGTGTTACATTACGGAAACCTGAACAGGGAGGGTTAACCAAATACCATTTGGACTTTAAAAGTAGCTTGAAACATCTCCCAACCGGTTCAGTTCTAGTGCAGAAATCTGCATTCTGACCTCAATTCAAGATGGCCTGCTAGCTGCAGTCCCAATTTTAGTATTTCATCATGCAAAAAACTTCCATTTAAAAAACACTGCAGTTCTTTAGTCTTCTTACTATAAACCACACGTCCGTGGTATGGTATGGTTAAGATATTCACTTGTGCACTAAGCAGCCTCCTCCAAAGTACAAGCATAAACTGCAGGAAGCAAGGAGTCAGAGATGGCCAAATTATTTTTGCAAAACGTGTGTTTCTTTTACCCAGTACTCTCCGGAGTATCTTAAAAAAAAAAATTCAGCTAAAAAAGAAGTGCCATTTGCTCTAGCAATGACAATGCTGGAGAGACACTGACGAGCCCCACTCAAGGAGCAAACACCTTCATCCGTGCCCCGTGCAGCTTCTGGCACCTGACGACCACACCCACGCCAATTCCCGCCCCTCGGCCCCGCCCATCGCTTATGCAGGTCGCCGGCGCGGTCACCGTAAAGCGGTCCCTACTGCACGTAAACTTCCGGCTCCGCGGAAACGTCATCCCTGGATTCAGTGGGGAGGTCCCCGGGGCGGTACCGGAAGTGACGCAGGGGCGCGCCCTCCATTTTGTGGAACGCAGGAGCAGCTAAGTGCGTCAGTTTTGGAAAGACGTAGACGAGTTTAGTCCTGGTTTGCGGGGAGGCAGACGGCTCCGTCGCAGACTACGGACCTCTCTGGTCTCTCAGCTGCCAAAGATCCTGTCCGGTAGGTGAGTGACTCACTTTGAGGGAAAGGCTTCTCGGATCGAGGCTTCTTCATGGCCGCTCAGATCGTGAGTGGCCAGGGCTGCTCTCTTTGCGGAGGACGGCGTCCAATGAGCGCAGTTTATTCGAGGTGGGCGCTGGGGCACGTCTCCCTTTGGGTACTGTTTGAGGGGAACTGAAGGTGGAAGGGCGGTCGTGGTTATGGTCATTTTTACACAGGGGTCTATGCTCCTCCCTGCCTCCTTACCTCTTCACTTCCCGAACCCCCCGAGTTTGGGCGGAGACCTTTGCTCGGGGGTGTGGCTAGGGTTTTCTGCGGGAGGGCACAATGACTCCGGAACTATGGAGTCGTGGGAGGGGGTGGGAGGAGGGCGTTTGGCACGCGCGGCTCTCCCCCACCGCTGTCTCCGCCGCCGCCATTTTGTGGCTGCCGGCGTCCGCCCGCCGCCGTTTGCGCAGGCGCGGCGGTGGCGTCGCGAGAATCCGGCTTCCACCCGCTGTGACGCTCCTGGGAGGCGGCGACGCGCGCGCGGCCAGTCACCATTGGGCTGGCCTTGCGGAGGGCGGGGTCGGCTCCGCCCGCACTTCTCGGCCTTTCCTAACTGCGGCAGATGGGAGGGGGCCAGAAGAGCCAGGGAGAGAGTGCGGCTGCGCAGTTCCAGAGGCGGCAGTGGGCGTTGCGGTTGCTGCGGTCTGGGCCCAGGGAAGGATCGTGTTGGGAGCCGAGTTTTAATTTTGTCTGCAAGGGACCTGGCCTAATAAGAGGCACTCTTGGCAATCTTGTTTATAACATCACCGGGTAAACATTTTATTTTATGCCGTTTATGTTTTTGGCCCCTTAACTAGGCATTCTTCTGACATTCACTGGTATTGTTTCAATCGAATCATTTTCTAACAGGAAATACTAGCCGGATATCATGAGTGGCTGTCGAGTATTCATCGGGAGGCTAAATCCCGCGGCCAGGGAGAAGGACGTGGAAAGATTCTTCAAGGGGTATGGACGAATAAGAGATATTGATCTGAAAAGAGGCTTTGGTTTTGTGGTAAGTGTTTTAGAACTACTGTTAAGTCGCTAAAGATTTTGATGAGCAGTGTGTTTTGATTTTACTGAGTTCAGGTAGGGTATCTTTGGAAAACTTTGTATCTTCTTAGAGCAGTGAATTTTCTTGAGGGATAACCTCGCTGTTGGTTGGAGGGAAACCACTCCTGATCACTGTCTTTAAGATAGTCATTCTATCACACGTTTGCAGTGCTCTTACTATGTTGTAGAATATATCTTAGAGCCACATTAAGCAGGGGGTTGGTTTGTTTGTTTTGTTTTTTTCCCCATGTTTACATTTTAGGAATTTGAGGATCCCAGGGATGCAGATGATGCTGTATATGAACTTGATGGAAAAGAACTCTGCAGTGAAAGGTGAGAACGTTAGTTTTGTAACCAGTGAGCACCGTAAGATGGACTAGATCAGCTGGGATATTTTTCAAAGTCGATCTCTTGTGGCTTGTGTGGAGATAACGAAGTCTTTTTTCCCCCTTCCTGTAGGGTTACTATTGAACATGCTAGGGCTCGATCTCGAGGTGGAAGAGGTAGAGGACGCTATTCTGACCGTTTTAGTAGTCGCAGACCTCGAAATGATAGACGGTATGTGATAGATGGTGGATGGCTGCTTTGAACAATCTTGACCGCAGGAGGAGCTTTTAATGTTTAAGAACCATTAGCAATAAGTGATTCTGGTACTTACTGAGTAATTGTTTCTCCTTTTCATATGTTAATCCACTGTTCCTGATTAGTGCGTGTAGTAAGTCCTGTAAAATAATGTAGAAACTTGATGGGAGTCCTTTGAATGACTTGTTCTGTCTCGTTGCTTGAACTTGTCCACAGTCGAACACAGTAGGTACACACTGCTGCATTTCTTCCATTGTGAGTACTCATTTTCTTCCTCAGAAATGCTCCACCTGTAAGAACAGAAAATCGGCTTATAGTTGAAAATTTATCTTCAAGAGTCAGCTGGCAGGTTTGTTGAAATACAGTTTTGAGCTATTTTAATGTGGCTTTTTAAAAATTAATGGGCAGTTAATGTTTTATTATGTTTTATTAAAAGTAATTTTATCTTTAATTAATTTTAAAATGGATTTAATTGTAATTTTTAAATTTTAATTAAATGTAATTGGGGGATATTTCAAATTTTAATAATTAGTGATCAAATGTTTAATGTTTTGAGGATATATTTTCTTGTTTATTAAAATCAATTTTAACCAAATATTAAACCCTTTATTTGCCAGCCTATCTGTGTCGTTGGCCTTATGACGAGGAGTGCCTGTGGGTTATCCTAATCGTTGTCTTGGTCACTCTTGGTTGGGCCTGGTTGACTTTGCCAGTCAGCTCCTACAGTGATCAATTGGCCACCTCTAGATCTGTGTTTGCCGGTCTAGACGTAATCGGTGCACTTAACTTGAAGTGCCAGGTTGCAGCGATCCCAGAGCGTTGATAACGTGATCTGATCCCTAAGTTGAGAGCGGTCTTCCTGTAACGCTTCCGAATAAGAGGTCCTGGTCGAAAAGAGTTGAAAGATACGAAATTAGGTGGTCGTTGGAATCCTGATCGCAGTAAAGTGTTCCTTGGTAACTGCTCAAGAGTAGAACATGTCTGCATCCGCCTGTAGTCTGCTAATAGGGAGGGCTGTGCGATTAAAGGCTTCCATCGATTGGGTAGTGTCCTTCAAGTGGGTGGCGAAGAGCCAGTCGGGCATATGTCATGAAGGTTTCTCCGACCGATTAACGGTTTGCTGCTTGACTAGCCTAGGGAAATAATAATAAAGGTAAAGTAAACTTTTTTAATGACATATGGGGCACAAAATAACTGGTGTCTTGTAAATGTTCTGTTTTGTTTTTTTTAATATAAAATTTCTACTTTAGTCTTTACTTTTAAAATATGTACTGTTTCTTTTTGTTTCTTTTTGTTTTGTTTTTTGTTTTGCTTTTTTTCTTATGTATTGAGCTCAGTATAGACTAATACTACTTTAATGTTAAGATCTGAATTTCCTCTAGCATTTTGCTTAAAAGCAATATGCTTTTTTGCTTATTTCGTGCCCTGACCTAGATAATTTCTCAATTCTGATAGAATACAAGTGTGGTAAATGCCATGTTTGTACTTTATCTAACATCTTCTCTTCCAGTAGTCTTGTTTTTTATACCATGTGGTTGTTTGTGTGTCACGTCGCCTTTTCTTTGCTTGACACGATTGTCTTGTGTTAAGGATCTCAAAGATTTCATGAGACAAGCTGGGGAAGTAACCTTTGCGGATGCACATCGACCTAAATTAAATGAAGGGTGAGTGTGTATTGGAGATCATAACCGCCTTTTAAAACATACTGAAAATTTTACTGGGGATTTTTTTAGAGAACATAAAAAATTTGGACATGCTGTAGTGCAGTGGTGCTCAATCCAGGAGGAGTTTGCTCAGTAGGGAGCACTGCACAACAGTTTTGGTGGTTGTAACTGGTTGAGGTCACTACTGGCATCTGGGTAGAGGCCAGGGATGCTGCTAAACATCTGATGGTGCATAGGAAAGCCTTCCACACCTGAGAATTAACAATTTCAGTTGTTTGAAAAGGTTGAGAAACCTTGTTGCAATGCTGTTCTCCATTAAGATCTAAGACAATGTTGGGGCGCCTGGGTGGCTCAGTCGGTTAAGTGTCCGACTTCGGCTCAGGTCATGATCTCATGGTCCGTGGGTTCGAGCCCCGCGTCGGGCTCTGTGCTGACAGCTCAGAGCCTGGAGCCTGTTTCAGATTCTGTGTCTCCCTCTCTCTGTGACCCTCCCCCGTTCATGCTCTGTCTCTCTCTGTCTCAAAAATAAATAAACGTTAAAAAAAAAAATAAAAATTTAATAAAAAAAAGATCTAAGACAATGTAGTATTAACAAAAGGTGCATGGAGAAGGTATTTTAGTTTGTGTAGTGTGAGACCAGGCTATAACATGTATGTACCTTTATAAAGGGCTTTTTTTTTTTTTTTTTTAAATTGTAGGGTGGTAGAGTTTGCCTCTTATGGTGATTTAAAGAATGCTATTGAAAAACTTTCTGGAAAGGAAATAAATGGGAGAAAAATCAAATTAATCGAAGGCAGCAAAAGGCACAGGTATCTCTTTAACATTTTTAAGACAAAGTTTTAGTTAATAGGTTTGTAGGGACTGCCTCTTATGTTGTATTTTTACTCCCTTCCTAGTAGGTCACGAAGCAGGTCTCGTTCCCGAACCAGGAGTTCCTCTAGGTCTCGTAGCCGATCTCGTTCCCGGAGTCGCAAGTCTTACAGCCGGTCCAGGAGTCGGAGCCGGAGCCGGAGCAAGTCCCGTTCTGTTAGTAGGTCTCCTGTGCCTGAAAAGAGCCAGAAACGTGGTTCTTCAAGTAGATCTAAGTCTCCAGCATCTGTGGATCGCCAGAGGTCCAGGTCCCGATCCCGGTCAAGGTCCAGATCAGTTGACAGTGGCAATTAAACTGTAAATAACTTGCCCTGGGGGCCTTTTTTAAAAACACACACAAAAATTCCCAAACCATACTTGCTAAAAATTCTGGTAAGTATGTGCTTTTCTGTGGGGGGGGTGGGGGGTGGGATTTGGAGGGGGGTTGGGTTGGGCTGGATATCTTTGTAGATGTGGACCACCAAGGGGTTGTTGAAAACTAATTGTATTAAATGTCTTTTGATAAGCCTTCTGCTCACATTTTTGTGAATGTCTGAAGTGTATAGTTTGTGTATATTGAGAGAGCTCTTTTATAACTAAAGCAAATTTAATTTTTTTGTACTAGAAAAGATTTGAACATTTTAGTTCTTGGTTATTCAAATATGTTAATTCAGAATTAGTTTAATGCCTCAATTAAACTAATTAATAGCTTTGGACACTTAAAAGAGCTCTAAATTTGCTTGTACATAAAGGCTTGAGTTTTCCTTGTTAGGGTCAAGGGTGTCCTCCCACCCACCCTTTAACAGCTGCCTGACGACACGTTAAAGCAGCTGTTTGTTATTGATAATAAAAGATTATAAAACTGCTTTTGTCTGTCTGTCTGAAGGACGAATGCGGTTTACTCCTCCCTCCCCATCTACATTCAGCACATTTAAAATGCCTTTATAGAGAATCCTGGAGTTTGGTGTGGTGGGTTTTTTAAATTTTTTGAAAATTTAAATCTTGCCATTTCAGGGCTAGTCAAAACTGGGGCAGAGAAGACCGTGAACTGTTCAAAATAATGGTAACTGTTGTTTTGGTTTCCTGTGTGTGACCTTCCATGCTCTTTCTCTTTATTACTGTATTGTATTGACATCAGGTTGTTCAGGCTTCTGTAGCCAAGAGAATGATATTTTGGGAAGGAAATTATAAAAATTGTTTTTATGTGTTGTATGTAATTTTGAAGGTCAGAGGTGATCACAGCTTATTTTAACTCCACCTACAAGAGTGCTTTAAGAGGTTTCGTGTTTCTTGCTTTCAATGCTGTGACGTGGGTGTGACCGTATGTTAAGGGGAAAACAGTTTACTAGAGAAAACTGCTGAAGGTTCTACACCCGTTTTTGTTCTGGGAGCCTGTATGTGTAGATGATGAGCGCTGTTAATAGTCTCTTCTAGGACTCTCTAGAGACTACTTAGATTATCTTGGTCCCATGCAGGAGTGCTGAGTTGGATAAATGGTAACAGTGAGTGACACGTAGTAGCCAGATACTCTGATAGTTGTCTTCCCTGTGTGTTCTTGAATCTCAGTTACTTCCTACATACAAGAACGCATCTTCTAGGAGCGAAATTGGGGCCAAAGAAGAGCAAGTAAGTGGTGAACTAGTATGGGCATTGGAGTTCAGTTCCCCAGAACCCAAGCACCACGTTTTCTTAGTGTAGACAAATCTGCCTTAGCCTTGCAGGGGTTTTCTGAGGAAAACAGTTGGAAGTACCAATTGGCTTTCCAACCAAAAGTGTGGGCATTGGGTAGTGGGACTCCATTTGGGGGGGATAGGTTTGAAAGGTTTTTGGCATACATTTGCTTCTCATACCCCAGACTAGAAATTGAGGCCAGAAAATGGGGAAGCCGAACCGTATACCATGAATGAGATGGATTTTAGGGAGAGTTTAGTATGCTTGTTTGTTTACTGAGGTGGAGGCATGTGGAAAGCAGTGGAACCTAGGTTTTTTTTTTTTTTCCTTTTTTTTTTTTTTTTTTTTTTTTAAAGATTTTATAAGCAATGTTTGCACCCAACGTGGGGCTTGAACTCTGAACGAGGTCACGTCGTGTGTTCCACCAGCTGAGCCAGCCAGGCGCCCCAGGTTCTTTTATTGGGTTGCTTCGGAAGGCTGCAAGTCCGCCAGAAGTTAATGTCAAATGGAAAGAGACAATTTTTTTGTTCTTAGGTATGATAAATATAACTGGGTAGTATGGTGTAGATACTTCTTGATATTTTACCATTTGACTCTATTCTGATAGTTTTTCAGTAAATGATATCCGTGGCTTACCATTTAATATTAACAAACATTTGTTACACGGTGAAGCAATAAAATATAAGGCCCTTTGAGCAAATGGAAGGTGACTGGGAGTTAATTTGAACCAGCAAATAAACCTGAATTCCCAGATCCAAGACCTGAGAAATAGAGGAGTGTGTTATTCTAAGCAAATTTAGGGCCAGAGTTTGTGGGACATGTGTTAACTTTTTTCTTTATATGTTCCTTTTATCTAGTCCTCAAAATCTAGTCCTTTAAAAGGACAATTTGAGGGTAGTAGGTCCCAAGCCCAGCCTTCCTTTCATGAAAAAACTATTCTGCTTAACCAAGTTTCCTAGCAGGTGATGTCGGCTGGGTGGTAGACAAAATCACTTGAACAGTTAAGTTTAAGAGAATATGTAAAAGTGGTAGGTGGGTAGACCTTTTCACAGATTAAGCGCATGTTAGTGACCCAAACTGGTGATTCTTAAACTTACTGTGGTATTGGGAGTACTGGTGGTCTTGGACATTGGCCAGACGCTGCCTTAAAATTAACTTGGGTTTACAGTCAGTTGAACTTAATCATACTGAATGGCATGAAAATCTTAATTAGGCACGGTCTGCTATTTGCAAGGATGAGATGTTCATGAATCTAACGATTGTATATGAGCATTATGTAAAACATTTCATAGGAAACTTGAAATTTTAGAAATGTAATTTAAATGGAGAAACCACCCCTTTTGCAGTAGCTTGCAGCTCTCTGAGTTTTGAGGGGATATAATAGGAAAACCACTGATAGCTCATGAATTGATGGGCTAGACTTTTAGATTAGTGGACATTTCTGTTGGTTGTGTTTTCTTGTTTCCTGGCTTTCCCCCTCTACTTATGATGGTATTCTCCAGAAATGTGTTCATTTCATTACGACTGAGATTTTGAGCCAGTCTTGTTTAATTGCATTTGCATTCTATGTCTGTTTTTTGTACATGTAGTATCACGTTGGTGTTTTTAGGAGCTTTAACCCATCCCCAAATAGGGTCTCAAAAGGGAAGGAATGAGAAATTTTAAGGTTAGAAAGGACTTCTGAAGTTTAAATCTGGGAGCACTGAGCATTTATTTCCCTCTTCTGTCACAAAAGTTGGAACAGGATTTGGTTATTTGATTTTAGGTACAAGTTCCTATTTGTTGCCTAGTTGAGAAATTGAGTGCCTTTCGTATGCCTATGGAACACTTCGGAGATGCAGGGGCAAAAGGCAGTTTTGGTTTTTGCCTTCATAGGACTGTCATTGAAGAATTCTTTTATTTATTTTTTAGTTTTTTAATTTTTTTGAGAGGGGGTGCCACAGAGAGAATCCCACACGGGCTCTGTACTGACAGCATGGCGCCTAATGCCAGACTTGAACTCCCAAACCATGAGATCATGACCTGAGCTAGCATTAAGAGTTGGATACTTCACTGACTGAGCCACCCAGGCACCGCACAAGTCTTTATTTTTTAAATAGGTATCAACTTTTAAGCTGGGGCTAGGCGAGGCTCTTCAGGTAGACTCCCTCTGTGTCCTCCCACCAGGCGAGGTTTGTCAGTTCTGATAGTTTCTGCTGGCAGTGCTGGAGAAAGACTCTCATTTCTGGTGTTCCTTTCATCTTTTTACTCTATCACACTGGCTTTCTGAAATATCCTCTGACCAGAATCCAGTCCCCTGGGGGAGCTAGGCTGTGCAAGGGGAGCATTCCTCCCCTTTGTGGGTGCCATTTCCTAGAGCTCCTGGAATCGTGTCTTCAGTTGGAGCAGCTGTGTAGGTCATTTTTGTTTTATCTGGAAAGTTGAAGAGGGTCAAGGGTGGGGAAGGAGAGTAACTGTTAATAAAAAAGCTTATTCAGTGGAAGACAGCACATCCTAGGGGTTAAGTTGTATTCTATATGTTTTTGTGTGGTTCCCCCCCACCCCCATCTCTTTTACCATGCATCCTTCCATTACTTTAATTTTTTTTTTAAAGTTTTGTTTATTTTGAGAGCATGAGCAGGGGAAGGGCGGAGAGAGGATTCCAAGCAGGCTCTGCACTATCCACACACAGCCTGATGGGGGCCTCAAACTCAAAAATCTAGAGATCATGACCTGAGCCAAAATCAGGAATCGGACACTTAACTGACTGAGCCACCCAGGTGCTCCCTCCCATGACTTAATTTTGCTTTCCCTTGAACGTTCCTAATGGTAATACTACCAATCAATCTAATAAATTATTGACTCTTAAATCACTTCCTCTCTAACTTCTTGGTACAGACAGTGCAGTGGGAGAGTTTACGTTCAGCAGAACGGACTTGCGTTCTGCAAGGAAGCGCAGGGAGGAGATAGCTTTAAGAGGTCTTCTAAGTGTGGAGTTTCCATGGCCCCCTCATTGTATTTGGCCTAGCCCTTTTTCTGCCTGTATGGAGGTGGTGAGGAGTTGTCATAGGAGTCGGGATTCACCTATCTTGTCCCCATTTTTGTAGAAGATACAGGGCTCAGAAGCATGAAAAGTTGTGCATCTCCCTTCTCAGCACAGCCGCATCAGCCCTTACAGTGCACTGGCTCTGAAGAGGGTCTTAAGTGTGTTGTAACCCTGCAAACTTGGGAACATGGTTGGTTAGTTTAGAAAATTCCACTTCTCACTGCTTTTGCAAGAGGGTGGAGATTTCAGACTTCAGGGGCAACAGATTTGAGTCACTTTCAGGTGAGCATTAGAGGGGATTCTTTTCCACACAACACTAGTTTTGAACAAACGCAAAGTTCTGAAGTATGCTCAGCTACTTACTGGTTTCTTTTTGGCTGCTTGATATGGTTATATGCTAATTGTTTGTTTTTACTACCAGAAGATAATCACCAGGGGAAGTTGTCTCCTATGGTCTAAGTCTATCCCCAGGGTGTAGAAAACATCTTGAAGGAGCCCTCAAGTTCATGGGAAATGAAGGATTTGAGTGGTTAAGAATATACTTTATAATATGAATATAATACATTTAGAATTACAAAATACTGAAAATGTCATTCCAAATAAAGTTTCCTGACTTGGAAAAAAAAAAAAAAAAGACAGTAACGATCCACTTAAAGGAAGGGACTTAGTGGGTTTCCTGGAGGTTTATTATAGTTTAAAGAGAATGCAAAATGCTCTGAGCATCTTAGAGGAGGTGCTGTTTAGAAAGTAATTCAATAGTGATCAGGTTTTAAAGTCTCAAACTGTTGTGATAGCTATTTAATAAGCTTATATTTAAGTTTTATTTACTGTGTAACCAGAGTTGGGAGTCTTTTTTTGGATTTTTGGCTAATTCGATTGCATTGCTTCAGTATGTTTTTCTTCATAAAGGAGTACCAGTGGTACTGTGGTCTGACCTGGTTCTAGGACCGGAGAACCTAGTCCTAGGAAACACTGCATTTTCCAGATTATGAATAGGGGCATTTCACACAACTAACACCTCATAGCTATTTAATATCCAAGACCATTTCTTCATCCTGAGTCTTCCATGGCCTCCCCTTTGCCTTACTCCCATAAGTGCATCTGTCCACAGTTGATTCTCCTAGCTAGAAGGCAGAGATGGAGTGGAGTTATAAGAGCCTTGGCTCTTTGAAGTCCCTTTGTACTTCTTGGTGCTACCTGGTTCCTAGTGACTTGATAGGAGTTGAAGCCCCTTGCAAAGGTCCCTGCCAGAGATTCACTTGCTGGAAAGGATCAGGTCGGATATGGGAGAACTCAAAGGAGAATGATTCAGTACTCACCTTTGGAAGGCTTGATTTTCTCATAGCAGCGAAAGATGGAGATGAGAAGAACCCCTTCTCCAAGCTGGAAAATCATGTAGAGGAGAGGGAAGAAGAAAAGTGGCCCAATGACTTGAGGGGGGAACGTCACATTGAGAATGGTAGAACAAAGTTGAACGTTTTGGCATCCAGTTTCCATGCTGACAGTGCGCCTGCACCTGTGTTAGGTTCAAAACAAAGCAACCTTATATGCCCTCAGAAGGGACAGGAGGGTGCGACACTGGCCCTTCTCCCTCCCAAATCACCCAAGACCCATTGAATGAATATGGAAGTCAGTGGTGACTAGTAGTTTTGTGGCCAGGAGTTTTCGTGAGAATTTTTGAGCAGCTTGGGGGTTTCACCACTTCTGCAGGACTACCAGATTAAAATTTGGAGAATGGCTGGATGATGAGGGATGAAGGGAAGATGTGAGCCACTATCATTCATTGGCTTGTATGTTGGGTTTACACACAGGGCAGTTGCAGTGTGAACATACAGAAGATCTGAAATGCTTGGGCCCCTTGTCCAGTTCCCTAGTTTCTGGTTTGGGTATCTTTGAGTCCAAAACACTTAATGATTAAAAACCAAACTTGGTTCAGCCCCAATATCTTTGGAACATATTCATGGTTTTGTTCTCGTTTTATGGACTAAAGAACGGGCACCTGGGTGGCTCAGTCTGTTAAGCATCTGACTCTTGATTTTGGCTCATGTCATGAACTCTCGGTTCGTGTGATCAAGCCCTGCGTGGGCTCTGTGCTCACAGCGAGGAGCCTGCTTGGGATTCTTTTTCCTGCCCCTCCTGTCCCTCTTGCTCTCTTAAACATTAAAAAGGGGAGGCGGGATGGGATGTTTATATCTAATGAATACATATTTAATTCATGGAGTTGTGGTCAGTGTCTTACCAGAAATTCTGAAAACACATTTATTAGGGGGAGACTACTGTGATGGCCCTTGATTGTGTGGCCATTTATTACCTGTCACTCTTAAAACAATGTACAGTAAGTCATTGACAGCCTTTTGACTCAACTGTATAACCAAATGCTACATATGTTCTATAGTAATTTTTTTATTAGTGTGTTTTTTAAAATGGGTAACTTTATAAGTTGTATTTTTAAGGCAGTGGTTTTTTTTTGGGGGGGGGGGGGGGTACTAGAGTGCTTCTGACGTTCAGACTCCAGCAGGATTTGTCTAGGGCTGACAAGAGGCAAAGTTCCTGAAATGTGCTACTCTAGACAGGGTCTCTTTATCCCACACCAGATTGTCAGGCCGACTGTCCCTGCAAGTAGCCCCTGAGTTTGTGAAGTTGGATTAGACTCAGCAGAGGTCCACAACCACTAAAGCTCTTAGGGCCACTTAGCAGAGCTGTCACCCAGTGGTGTCCTTGTCAAGACTGAAGCCTAGGCAGAAAGGGCGGAAGAGTGGGGAAGGAGGAATATTAACACTTACCACGATGGCATGGAACTGCTCCAGTGTTGTTACCTACCAGATTTCAGCAGGAGGTGGAGCCTAGGCTTGGGAGGGAGCACTTTGTCATGAGCTCTTTGGGTATTAGATGCTCTTGTTCCTAAGCCATTCGATACCTTCTCTCCAATATGTCTCCGAGTCCAGGGTTCCTGGTTCAGTGGGTGCATTTGCACATACTGCCAGGAAAATGCCTCTCCTAGGTTTTGGGTCTCCTTTTCCTGAGAGACCAGGACAAGAGTGAGGCCGATGGAACACAGAGGTCTAAAACAATACTTACTGTCCATTGAGGCGGAAGAGAGCAGAGAGGATGTAGCCCAGCAGGAAGCCGATGAAAGGCATCAGGGAGGAGGTGGCCAGCAAGTGTGGTGTCATGACAAACATGATACTCTTGCCCACATTGATGACCGAGAGCGCTATGATGGCCACACTTAACAAAAGCATGGTGATGGTCCCTCCCTGTAAATGAAGACAGGAAGAAAAGGCAATTAGGGTGGTGGGGGATGGGGAGGAGCAGAGTGACGGAGCATGGGTGGTGGATATCAGAGGTGGAAACCAAGGGAGTGCAAAAAAACCTTTTATCTCCCATCTATTTGGAATTCCTAATCAGTAGCTAGGAAGCTTCTTGGAGGACAGAGACCTAATAATTAACAATCTTGTTACTGTTGACTTAAAGCCAGATGTTTACCAGCAAAATGAGTTTATTTGGAAATAGAGGAAGTGCAGTTTGGGACAAGCAAGCCATGGTGAACCATAGGCAAGTCCTGAGTACACGGGACAGGGACTTGCTTTTAGAGAGGAAAAGAAGCCGGGAGGGTCTGTTTCATGCAGTTCTCCTTGGCTGGGCTATTGCTGGGAAGGAGAAATACTTCCTCGTGCTGGGGTATGTAAAGTAAGCTTTCCATTAGGCCAGTGGTAGTGTATGAGAGCTTTCCCTTGAAGACTTCCAGGCTCCATTTCATATGAGATTTTCTTTGCACGTTTCTCCCCCCCCCCCCCTTTTTTAAAAAAAATTTTTTTTAACCTTTATTTTTTGAGACAGAGACAGAGCATGAATGGGGGAGGGGCAGAGAGAGGGAGACACAGAATCGGAAGCAGGCTCCAGGCTCTGAGCCATCAGCCCAGAGCCCGATGTGGGGCTCGAACTCACGGACCATGAGATCGTGACCTGAGTTGAAGTCGGACGCTTAACCGACTGAGCCACCCAGGCGCCCTCTCCCCCCCTTTTTAAGTTTATTTTGAGTGAGCATGTGCATGGGGAAGGCACAGAGCAAGGAGGGGGAGAGAATCCAAAGCAGGCTCCTTGCTGACAATGATGGGGGCCTCAAACTCCTGAACCGTGAGATCATAACCTGCCAGAGTCCGAGGCTTAACCGACTGAGCCACCCAGACACCCCACATTGCTCCCTTTCGATCAAGATCTTTCTTCAGAAACATCGCTGATCAAGAGTCCGTTTATCCACTAAAGTGGCTTTGTCCCTCGCTGCCAGGAAGGTTTTTTCCTGGTTGTCCTGTCCCACGTTGGAAAGTGCTTAGATTGGGAACTGTTGAGGCCACATGAGTACCAAGGAAGGGTGTGAGGGAGAACTCTGAGGCATTTCCCATCTGAGGTCTATATATTGTCAAGATTGAAGGCTTTGGAGAGCATCTTGTCTGAGCTACTATCTCCCTTTGGTGTGCCCCTTCTGTAGAGAGAGGTACAGAGTTGAAAAACTTCAGTCTTGCCGTTTGTCCACAACCTGCCGCTGAGACCGGAGGCCGTAGGTAGTTGCTTCTTCATAGGTCACTGCGTTTTTTGTACCACCTGACTTCACTGAAGCCATGTGCTGAATGTCCATTTCGTGGGCAGCCAATCAAATCAGCTTGCCGGTGACCCAGGAGACGACCTGGCTCGCGCTTCCCACAAAGGTGGCCTCCACAGCTTGCTGAATGACCAAACAAATCAGATCCTCTCGTTGAGGGAGTTTGTGGAACTACAGCGAGGGAAGCAGGAGCAGAGGCAAGTGTTAAAAGACACAGCACCCTGGCAGCAGCGTAAGCCACAGGTTGGCAGACGCCGTGAGACGGGTGAGGCAGTTCACTAGTAGCAGCAGCTACGGGAAAAGCATAGGTGGACTGGCTGAGTCACTCGAACAGTGAGTGACTCCCTTATTTAAGGGAGGTGGATGGCTTGTAAAAGTGGCTTGTTGACCAGGTCATGCTGAGGTTCATCGACCTAACCACATGGACTCGAATAAGCCCTTGCCTAGGTAAGTTAAAGTATTGCTTGAATTGCCGTTCCAAATAGAGCATCCAAGAAATTGTATCTTGGCATTATCTACATGTGACCTCCCACTGGGTAGTGTGTTTACAAGCAGATACCTTTTGCCAGAGCCAGTTAGAAATGGGTGATTTTGATTTGAAAGTCTCTAGGGGGCGCCTGGGTGGCTCAGTTGGCTAACGGTCTGACTTGGCTCAGATCATGGATCTCGCAGTTTGTGGTTTGAGCCCCGCATCAGGCTCTGTGCTGACAGCTTGGAGCCTGGAGCCTACTCCGGATTCTGTGTCTCCCTCTCTGCCCCTCCCCGCTCATGCTCTGTTTCTCTGTCCATCTCCCTCTCTCAAAAATAAATATTAAAAATATTTTAAATTATTCTGAGTTAAGAAGGAGATATATTCTTATATTAGTTGTGACTAACTATGGTCCTTGGCTTCTTCACCTATAAGATGAGAAAGAACAGAGTTGGATTAAATGATTATCAGAGGTCACTTCACATTTTTACATTTTTTTTTCTTTTTAGTATTCCTGTACCTCCACAAACTATCTTGAATAAGATTAAGTGATAGACACAAACATTTCTGGGTTTTTCTTCCCCTGCTAATGTGTGGACTGGTCCAGGCGGAGGGAAGGACATGTGCAAAGAGAAAAGAGCTAACACTTGAGGCGGGGGGTCGGGGGGGGGGGGGGGAGGTGGTTGGCTTTAGCAAATCAAGAAGAGCCGGGAGGCTACATAAGGGGATTGAAAGTTTATCCTGCAGAGAGTATGGAACCAGGGAGGTGTTTGAAGCAGTGGAGAGACGTGACGGAGTTTGTTCTTTCCGTCTCCATCCTCAGGTTGAACCTGATCGAGGAGCCAGGTTCGAAGGCTGTTTCAGTTGTGAGAGAGGATAGTGGCCCAAGTGATGGTAGTGTTGTCACAGGTGGAGAGGAATAGATGGATCCAAGTGAGCGACAGAAAGCAGAAAAGCCAATCACCTCTTCAGGTGAATGTGATGGAATGGAGAGGACATTGAAAAAGACCAAATGGTTTTGTGGCTTAGGCAGCTGGGCACATGGAATGCCATTCTTTGAGATAATAACGGGGAGGAGATGGCTTTAATTTAAGATATACTGACCATATATAAGTGTCTGGTGTGTCTGTGGGAAGTGACTGCAAGAATTTTCTGTGCCACCATCTTGAACCACCTTTCATTTGTTATGACTTCTACAAGTTAAAAACCTTTTGCACAGTGAAGGAAACAACAAAACTAAAAGAAGAGATTTGCAAAATGACATAACTGATAAAGGATTAGTATCCAAAATCTATAAAGAACTTCTCAAACTCCACACCCAAAAACCAAATAATCCAGTGAAGAAATGGGCAGAAGACACAAATAGACATTTTTCCAAAGAAGATATACAGATGGCCAACAGACACATGAAAAGATGTTCAGTTCATCACTCATCAGGGAAATACAAATCAAAACTACAATAAGATATCACCTTACACCTGTCAGAATGGCTAAAATTAACTCAGGAAACAACGGATGTTGACAAAGATGTGGAGAAAGGGAACCCTCTTACACTGTTGGCAGGAATGCAAACTGGTGCAGCCACTCTGGAAAACAGTACAGAGGTTCCTCAAAAAGCTCAAAATAGAGCTACCCTAGGACCCACCAATTGCACTACTAGGTATTTATCCAAAGGATACAAAACTGATTTGAAGGGGCACATGCACCTGATGTTTATAGCAGCACTATCAACAATAGCCAGATTATAAATTACAAATTTTTAAAAATAAAAATAAATAATAGCCAAATTACGGGAAGAGCTCAAATGTCCATCAACTGATGAATGGGTAAAGAAATTGTGATACACACACACACACACACACACACACACACACACACACACACACACGGAATACTACTCAGCCATAAAAAAGAATGAAATCTTGCCATTTACAATGGTGTGGATGGAACTACAGTGTAATGTGATTAGAAAATAAGAAAAAAAAAAAGACATGATTCCACTCGTGGAATTTAAGAAACAAAACAGATGAACATAAGGGGAAAAGAGAGAGGCAAACCATAACTATAGAGAACAAGATGAGACTTGCTGGAGGGGAGGTGGGCAGGGTATGGGCTAAGTAGGTGATGTATATTAGGGAGGGCACTTGTGATGAGCACCGGGTATTATATGGAACTGATGGATCACTAAATTCTACTCCTGAAGCTAGTATCACACTATATGTTAACTAAGTGGAATTGAAATAACTTGAAACAAAAAAGACATACTGAGTTTTAAATGCATGGGACATTCAGGTAGAAAGATTTGACAGTTAATAAATGGATCCTGGGGGCACGTGGGTAGGTGGCTCAGTTGGTTAAGCATGCAACTCTTGATCTCAGCTCAGGTCTCCAACTCGGTGTTGTGATTTCAAGCCCCATGTTGTACTCTGCTAGGTGTGAAGCCTGCTTAAATGATGGATGGATGGATGGATGGATGGATGGATGAATGGATGGGTGGATCCTGCAGTTGGAAAAGGTTGAGGGCTGAAGATGATATTCTGGAAGTCATCAGCTTGTAGATGGTCATTGAGAAGGACCAGATCTATGGTGGAGAGACCCTGGGCTTTGGGAAATTTGGCAAGAAAAGAAAGCTTGGGCGAAGGCAGAGAAGTAACTTTTACCAGAGGAACTCATCAGGGAGTACAAAGAGACGTGCCAGAAAGATGAGAGGAAAGCAGGAGCGCCCAGCTGAGGGAGGAGGCTTCTGAGAGGGAAGCGGTGGTCAACCATGCCAAAAGTTGCTAAAACGTTAAGGATGGATGAGAAATGTCTGTTGGATTTGAAGAAAGAACAGGTGGTCATCGAGACGCTGAATGGATGGGAGACCAAGGAGGAGAGAAGAGGGATTCAAGTAGCTGAGACTAACTTGAGAGCCTGCTACCAGTGAGAGCAGCCCTGGCGGGAGTGGTGGGGGGAAAGGTGTGCTGGAGGGATGTTTCCTGAAGTGTAGGTAGGGGAGGAAAGGGAAGTGTTGGAGCCCTGTAGGGATTGCTTTGTTTTTTTAAGATTGGAGAGCAGTGAACCTGTGTCAACACCAATTGTGAAAAAACATGCAGAGACTTAAGAAATGAGAGTGAAGTTGGGGGAGGCTTTGGAGGTTGGGGGCCATAATCGATGAAAGGACATCTCTGAGAAGCGAGAGTAGGGGGGATGGATGATGCCATCCAGAGCTGAGGTGGGGTGTTCGAACTCGGAAAGGAAGAGGAATGACCTTTCCGGGTCTTCCAACGGGGTGGGAAGGAGCGCTGTGGCCACTGTATGGGGACTGTGCCAGGACAAGGGCAGAACTACCCTGGACAGTGGTAGTGTGAAAACTGAAAAGTCCTGAGAAGCTGACTTGCAGCTTCTTTGTTCCAAGCCCCAAACTGCCGCCAAGCCTTGGGCTTCCAGGCAGCATGCCCTGTAGGTTGGCCCAAGGCATCGACCCAGGGCAGAGACAAAAGCAGGCTCTCGGAGTGTCAGGAGTACCAGGATGAGCTGGGGCTCTGGGGGGTGAGCAGTGGGCTGGAGGGGAGACTGACTGGGACTGAGCTCCAGGGTCACAAAGTTGGTAGAGGGACCAAGGTGACGCTCCAAGAGTCTAATTCTTCCGAGGGCAAGGCAGTGGCATGATGTCCTGAGTGTGACCACAGTGCCCCTCCACCCCCAGCCCTCTGGGGCCCTACCCCTCTCTCCCTCCCACCCCACACCTGAAATGCTACGAGCACATACACCACCTGTTGCCCTGGGCTCTTCTGTGGCTTCTCGTAAAGTCAGCCAAGTTTGCCCTCGTTCCCCCCGAGTGTCCTCTATCCAGGCTTCTCCCCAGGCTGACCCACATCCTACCCTTTCCAAGCCTGTCCCCTCCAGGAAGCCTTTCTAGACTCCCTGCTCCTCACTAACCCCACCTTCTTACATCCAACCACACCCACCTGCCCGTGTGCTGTATGTGATCTTCCTCGTGTGTTCCTCCACTTTCTGCTAGTACCCGACTCCTTGATGGCAATGAAGCCATCAGAGTGTGTAGCATAAAACTTAGCATCTGGGCGGTGCATCACACAAGCCTTTTGGTTATTAAAATAATGATGTCTGATGATCGTGTTATGAAATGTGTTACAAAGACAATTTTCCTCCTAACTTTTCCAAAGGACTCTCATGTACATTACCAGCCCACGAGGTAAGTGTACCAATACTAGACCCTTTGCATTCTCCAACGAGGAAGGAAACGGACACAGAAAAAGCCCAAATGACTGTTCAAGCCATACATTGAGATGATGGTGGTGCTCTTGTTCCCTGCACGGGGCCCGAGGTTCTTACCTTCTTGACATAGGGTACATATTGTGGCCGTTTGGCATTGAGGAAGATCCCAGTGGCACAGGGAATGAGAACCAGGATTAGTGATATCACAATGCCTCCATAAGGTACCTTGTCCTTCAGATCCCCGGCATAGATCCCCCTGGAGTAGACATACAGGAGGAGGGGCATCATGCCCAGGGCACAGAAGGTGGAGCAGGTGGTCATCACGATACTGGGTGGGAGAAGCAGGGGAGAGTACAGAGAGACAGCGCCCGTTAATATAGACTATTTGTTGAGTGCCTGCTACGTGCCAGGCACCGTGCTAAGCACTTTACATACATTAATTCCTTTCCTTTTCCCAGTAGGCTTAAGAGATACAGGCTACAGGTTGACAGTCTCATGTTTGTTACTTTCTGTTTTATCTTTATTTATGACAGAGTGTGAGTTCCAAAGCCGGAGTCATAATATATCTTCTCAGCTCTAATTTGTATCCTAATTGTACTATTACCATTTCTATTTGGAATCCAGTACATGTTGGTCACAGGACCCTGTACAGGAGAGGCCTTCCAGAAAGGCCACCCGAAAGAATGAAGCTGCTAGGGAACATTGTTGGATTTGCAGATATTCGTGTGACAATATACGACTCTGGTTTCCATTCTTGCGGCCATGTTAGTCATGAGGGCTTGGCAAGAGCCCCGGAAATCCCCACTCAGTGTGTGTTTCCCCTCCCACAGCCCTAACTGTCTGCACTAATTGGTTGTTTCCACAGAGGTGAACTATAGCTTAACTGAACATCAAGCATGGCCTAGGTCAACGGGGCCAGAATGTAGCCATCAAGAACAGCAACAGGTAGAGGTATCATCATTAGGAATAAGATGTCAGAGCAAGGCACGTGGCTGGCTCAGTCAGAAAAGCATATGACTCAAGATCTTGGGGTCATGAATTGGAGCCCCATGTGGGGTGTAGAGATTACTTAAATAAAACTTAAAAAAAAAAAAGACATCAGAGGTGAGGAGAGAGCCTGAAAAAATGCTGAGAACTTAATAATGGGTAAATCCTTCCTCTGTGGCCATCTAAAACACCTATGAACACATATTTGAGCTTGTAGGAAAATTAGGGAAGTTTCCAGGTACCAGAGACAGAATGCAAAGGAGTTGGTGGGTGAAGTCAGGCTGGAGCTGCACCGCATGGAGTGGGGAGGGAGGAGGGTGTTTGGGAATCTGGAGGCTTAGGTCTTATTGCCCAAGGGAGGGACCAGAACTGAGGTCTTCTGCTTATAAAGGAGGTTTGAAACCGAGATATCCATAATAAAAGAACTGTTGGAAAAGAAAAGATCTAATTCTCTCACATGTCAAATATAAAATCATAATGGAAAAAATATTTGGAAAAGCATAATGATGCCACACATGTTTTAAAACACATGGGAGCTGACCTTGGATTACACAATAATTCGTAGAAATGAGGGGCACATGGCTGGCTCAGTCGTAAGTGTCCGACTCTTGATTTTGGCTCGGGTCACGATCTCACCATGAATTCGAACATCACGTCAGACTCCGCGCTGACAGTGCGGAGCCTGCTTGGGATTCCCGGTCTCCCTCTCTCTCTGCCCCTACCATACTCACGCTATCCCTGTCCCCTTCTATAAACTTAAAAAAAAATTTTTTTTTAAATGACACCTAAAGCACAAACAACCAAAGAAAAAAATAGATATATTTAACTTCTTCAGAATTAAAAATGTTTGTGTTTCAAAGGACACTGTCCAGGAAGATATACCAATGGCAAATAAGCAAATAAGCACATGAAAAGATGCTCCACATCATTAGTCATTAGAGAAATATAAATCAAAATCATGAGGAGATCACCACACCCAATAGTATGGCTACAATAAAAATGATGGATAATAAGTTTGGTGAGGATGTGAAGAAGCAGGAATCTTCCTGTGTTGTCGATGGGACAGTTACAGAACGACCCAGCAATTCTACTAGATACATACTCAAGAGAATCAAAACATACGTTGTTACGTATGTTGACACAAAGACTTGTATACTAATGTTCATAGAAGCATTATTCATAACAGCCAAGAAGTGGAAAACAGTAAAAATGTCAACTGAAGAACAGATAAGCAAAATACGGCGTATCCATACAACTGAATATGGTTCAGCCACAAAAAGCAATGTGTTAAGTGCTGCTACGTGTTACCACATGGGTGAACCTTGACAACAGTGTGCTACGTGGAGGAAGGAGAAACATAAAAGACCACATAGTGTGTGATTCCACTTATATAAAATTGATAGACATGAAATAGGTTAGTGGTTGCCAGGGGCTCAGGTGAGAGAGGAATGTGTAGTGACTGCTAACTGGTTTCTTTTGGGGATGTTTAAATGTTCTGGAAGCAGATAGTGGTGACAGTTGTACAGCCTTGCGAGCACACGGAAAACTATTGGATGATACACCCTAAGAGAGTGAACTTCGCAGTATATGAATTATAGCTCAATAAAAAATAATTAAATCTGGGGAGCAGCTAAAATAATTCTTAGAGGAAAATGTTTAGAGCCTTAAATGTTTATATAGGGAAAGCAGAAGAGTAAAAACGAGCTAAATATCTTACCCAGAAACTTAGAGAAAAACAAAGGAAACTCATGAAAATAGAGGAAAGAAATGATGTACAAAAATTACATACAATGAGAGGATCAATTAAACCAAGAGTAGTTTCTCTGCCAAGTCCAAGAAAAGACTCCTCTGGCATGCCAACCCAGGAAAAAGGGAGAAGGCACCATTGATTGTATTAGGAATGAAAAAGGGAACATAACTGCAGACACATTAAAGATTTTAGAGAGTTCTAGAAGAAACTGAGGTCAGTTTTGTACTTTCATTTTTCAGTTTAGATTGAATGGACAATTTCCTGGGAAATATAAACTACAAAAACGAATTCAAAATGAAGCTGAAACCTTAGTATTGCTGAAGGATATGAAGGAAGTGAAAACCTACCCTCCAAACCCCACATGATGTATATGATTTTATAGCAGAGCTCGGCCAGATGTTCAAAGTACAGATGGTCTCACTATCATACAGACAATACAAAAGGGGGAAACCTTTTGTATTGTAAATTGTATGCCCCAATTTATTGTATATGAATAGTGTAATTTTAGAACCAAAGCTGCAAAAGGATATCATGAGGAAGGAAAGTTAGGGGCCGTTCTCGTGAACAAAGAAGGAAAAGTCATAAATACATTATTAGCAGATTAGCAATGCTTTTATAAAATAATACAAAAAATAAGATGGGTTTGTCCCAGCAATGTAAGAGTGGGTTAACATTAGACTAAATCCACTGACCTATATCACTGTATTATCACATTAAAGTAAAAATGGTATCATTTGATAGATACAGAAAATTGTCATTCAACAAAAGTCAATGCTCATGCATTACAAAAATTAGCACACTAGCAACAGAATAGAATTCCTTAACCTGAAAAGGGTATCTATCAAAAAGTACCTCAAACAGTAAACTTCATGGTGAAAAATTAGAAAGTTTCCTCTTAGGGCGCGCCTGGGTGACTCGGTTGGTTAAGCATCTGACCTTGGCTCAAGTCATGGTCTCCTGATTCATGGGTTCCAGCCCCACATAGGGCTCTTTGCTGTCAGGGTGGAACCAACCTGGGATTCTCTGTCCCCTTCTCCTTGCTGCACTTGCCCTGCTCACAGTCTCTTGGTCTCTCAAAACTAAACATTAAAAAAAAAAGTTTCCTCTAAGAAGAAAGATAAAGCAAATGATATCTATTACCATCACAGTTATTGTAAATCATCCTATATATGTCTTTGCTAGCACAGCAAAACAAGAAATAGAAACTGTATGGGATGGGAAAAAAAGAAACCAGACTTTCATTACATGCCAATGATTGGACTGTCAACAGAGGAAATCCAAGTGAATTCATAACTAGTAAGGAAGAGAATCCATGAGTTTCTAAAAAACATTAACAATATGAAGGAGGCGCCTGGGTGGCTCAGTCAGTTAAGCATCCGACTCTTGGGCTTCAGCTCAGTCATGATCTCACTGTTGGTGAGTTCAAGCCCCACGTCGGGATCTGCAGAGGCTGCTTAGGATTCTCTCTCTCTCTTTCTCTGCCCGTCCCCTGCTCATTCTCTGTCTCTTTCTCAAAATAAATAAAATTAAGAAAAAAAAAAGAAACAAATATAAAATGTTTAGAAATAAATCTAAAAGAGATATGCAAGATCTTTATAGAAGAAATTATAAAACTCCATAGAAAGGTATAAAATAAAGTCCAAATAAAAAAGCTCTTATCATTTTCATGGATGGGAAGACCCAATATTATAAAGATGGCCTCTAAATTTATCTATGAATTTAATCAACAGTCCAGAAATATTTTTGTAGACTTGAGAACTAATCCCCAAATTCAAGTGAAGAGTTAAGGGCCAACAATAGCTAACATAATTTTCAGGAAGAACATGGTGTGGGGATTTGCCTTTCAAATATTGAGACTTATAAAGTCATTGTAATTAAGAAAATTTGGTGCCCGTGCAAAGAGCCACATAGACCAATAGAGGAGACATCCCAGACACAAACCCATGCACATTTGTGAATGTTATCTATGTGAGAGATGGCAGTACAACTTACTGGAGAAAAATTCACTCAGTGGTACTGGGAATTTTCTCTATTCATATGGAAAAGATAAAACTAGATCACACCATACGTAAAAATTAGCGCTAGGTTGATTGCAAATCTCCATGTGAAAAGCATAACTTTGAAACTTGTCAAAGAAAATGTAGAGGAATATCTTCATGACCTTGAGTGTAGTAAATGATTTCCTAAAGGACCCCCCACCAAACACAAACTAAGAAAAAATATTGGTAAATTCAACTAAATTAAAATAAGCACTCTGTGTTATGAGACATCATTATCAAAATATAAGGGCCAGCCCCAAACTGTGAGTAGACCACTGCAACGCGTCAAAACAACAAATAACTACAAATCAAAGAGAAAAACACAACAGTTCATTAGAGAAATAGGCAAAGACTTATTTCTGGAAGACCAATGGTGAACCAGTCTTCCACCAAATGGTCAATAAACCTATGACAATGTGCTAAGCCTCTCTTGAGATCACATTTAACACTGCTGTGACCCATTTCACTCTTACCAGGTGGCGAAAACTATCAGAGTCTGACAACTCCGAGTACAGCGAAGACAAGGAGGAAGAAGGATCTATCTACACTGCTCGGGAAAGTGTGACCCGGAATGACTACTCTGGAGACTCATTTGTGGACGTGTGAACCCTACGACCTAGAAGTGCTGTTTTTATTATATACACTCTCACATGGCAGCGCAGGGGCATAGGGTACAAGACTGTTCACAGCAGCAGAACGAGAAATCCCCCGAAACGTCTGCCACTAGAACAGATACATTCAAGCAAAGGACACTGCAGTCCAGAGGCACAAAGTAGCTATTTTATTCATATGCCTACATCTCAAAAAAGCAAGCTGGCAAATGATAAGGGCAGTATGGTACTGTTTATACACATTTTAAGAACGTACAAGGACAACAATGTATCTTGCCTATGGATATATACAAGTACTGCCTGTAGCAATAGTATAAAAGGGTCTGTGCTCCCCAGGGGTGGGTAGGGGGCACGGGATTGGGGAGGGGCGCACAGGGGCTACAGGGCTACTATTGATCTCTTCTGAGGAGAAGAGCCACACACAACTAGTGTGCTTGTTTTGATGTCCTTGAGCAGAGGAGTCATGCTTACTTTGGCTTGGTGTGTCAGGAGTTCTGGAATTTGCTCTGGGACGCGGTGTGCCTCGGGGTGTGCCTTGGAAACCAGGCCCCAAGGGACTGCTGTGCAGGTGCCGGGTGCACCTCCTACCTTGCTGGTGTCTATGACTGTCGCGATCCTCAGTTTACCCTGAGAGACAGGGAGGGGAGGTGACTTGACCAGGCTCCATTTCGGAGACTGGAGCCTGGTCCGTAGGCACATCATGGACCTGGTTGTCCCTTGGGGGACGGAGGGCCAGAGGGAAAGGGGCACGTGGAGTTCCTTACTCCTCCTTCCTGCTTAAGTTCTCAGAGCACTGCGCACGCCCTGCTTTTGGACATCTGTACACTTTCCCCCCCAATTCTGGGAAACCTCTGGCAGGTCTCTGGACTTCGGCTCCTCGTCTATAAAATGCCATGGGAGTCTTAACTGCCCCCACCCCAACTCTCAGTGGCAAAACCTATCGTTTTGTACTTAAAGAGAGGTCTCGTACTGGCAGCCTTTGAGCTACAGCTGGCTCCTGAACACACGTTTTTTTGGCTTGCACGGTGTTTTAAAAGTTTTCAATGAGTTGCCGATATTGAAAAATGTGGAGATTTCACTTAAAAATGGAGATTCACTTAAAAATGCCTTCTCTTGAATCGGCCACAGTGGCTCCCACAGAACACCCACAGCAGACATGCGGCATCTGCCCTGCTTAGGGGGCCCATCAGCCACTTGGCTCGTCTATACACATGCCGGGCCCTGAAAGGATTTTTAAAAAATCCTTTTTTTATAAAAAAAAATTTATTTTAGAGAGAGTGAGCAGGGGGAGGGGCAGAGGGAGAGAGTTGAGAGAGAGACAGACAGACAGACAGAGAATCCCAAGTAGGCTCCATGCTCGACACGGATTCCGACACAGGGCTCGATCCCACCACCTGATCATGACCTGAGTGGAAATCAAGAGTTGGACACTCAACCGGCTGAGCCACCCAGGCACCCCATGAAGGTATTTGAGTAAAAGTGCAGGATCTGGAATCTCCCAGACCTTGGACAAATGTATTAACCTTTCTTAGGCTCAGTTTCCTCATCTTTATTTATTATTGTTATTATTTAATGTTTATTCATTTTTGAGAAAGAGAGAGAGACAGAGCATGAGCAGGGGAGAGGCAGAAAGAGAGGGAGACACAGAATCCGAAGCAGGCTCCAGGCTCCAAGCTGTCAGCACAGAGCCCGACGTGGGGCTTGAACCCGTGAACCGTGAGATCACAACCTGAGCCAAAGTCAGATGCTCAACTGACTGAGCCACCCAGGCGCCCCTCAATTTCCTCATCTTTAAAATGGGACTATTTACAGCACCTCCTTACGGGATGCTGTATGAGGATTTCATGGAAAGTGCTTGGAGCAGTGCCTGGCTGTTTTTTATTATCAGTATCATTTCAGTATAATACATGTAACATGTTGTCCCAGAAGAACTCCAATTGTAATTTAAAGTCTGGCAGCCGTGAAGGTAGATGATGAGACACATATTGCACCACTGGGCTCTAAGGCATGGTTTAATGTGCGTGAGAGGTTTGTCTGTTTGCAGGGACGATACGGCAGGAGGTGGCCATCCCAACATTGTCTTTGTGGAGTCTTGGTAGAAGTGAGAGTCCCCACGGGCCCAGACAGGGAGGCTGAGCAGGCGAGCATGAAGGCTCACGTTCCTGAGTCACTGAGGCTGGGCCGGGGGGGTCTCGAACCTCAGAAATGCAGGCCTAACTGGAGAGACCTCACTGGCACCCATTGGCTGATGAGACTGGGACATCTGGTCACTTACACTTAAAAACATCTCCTTGTTCTTTACATGGTCCTTCCTTGCTCTGCCGTTTCTGCAGGTTCACAGAGCCCTGAGAATACCCCTTCCCTGACCCCCGACTTCCTGCACCCCTTCTGCACCGGAATTAAGATACAGTCTGGATTTCTCAGGACACAGAGGCTGCAATGAGCCGCGCCCAAAGGGCAGACTGACGGTTTGCTGTGCAGCAGGAAGGACTTGGATCAGATGGAGGGAAGAATTTCCTCACAGGTAGTTGAACATTGAACGTGTTCCCAGGGAAGACTGTATGAGCCAAGTCCCCTCTTTGTGCCTCTCTTCCCATCAGCTACCTCCCTGAGGGCTGAGTCTCGTGGGTGGAGAGGCCAGAGCTCGGGTGGTGGGTCCCAGGAAGGACCAGCTCACTCTTGTTTTTTTCATTTAAAGAGCGGTGGTCTTGCTCTACATCACAGGCGGGGTTTCCTTAGTTGTCTGGTTTGCTTACTGGAGTTGGTAGGGTGCTGGCCAACACAGGCATGGATGGAAGAAGGTCTCCACTGAGGACTGAACGTCAGAGGAGTTAGGCTGGGGACTGAGCCTCACAGAAAGGCAAGAGCTTTCGCTGATGAGTTTCCCTCAGCCAGCATGGGCTGCTGCTGGGGCTGGAGCCCCGGACTGAAATGGCCTCATTCTGGCAGGTGTTCTAGATCAGAGTCCCACCTGTTTGGAAGGACAGGTGTTCAGCCGGCCCCTGCGGAAATGAGCCTTTGCCGACTTCTGCTCGGATGCTTTGGGTGAGAGGACACTGCTGGTGTTTTCCCTCCCAGTTGGGCTGAGGTGTGGCCCAGCATGGCCTGTGCCAGTGTTGGGAAACTCGAGGATCTGCCTGGTTGTGTGTTTGCACAGATGCGTTCCTGTGCCCGATGGGCCCACAGGGAAAGTTAGAAGAACCCCTCACTGCCTGGATAGTTGGAAGGATCTTTGGAACGTCTTGCCTATTCTGCAGGGATTGGAAGTGCTCTGTGGTTCCAGGGTGGCTTGGACCATCTGCACTCCCTTTCGGACCTCTCGTCTCAAGGCAGACCACTTGCCCACCATGGTAAGTGGGCAGAGTTTCCCAGAGGCCCCTCGGGTTTAAATCACTACTCCTTCAAGACAGTCCTTGTGGGCCACCTGTGAGGGAGTCTTCAGGAGGCCCCTGGACCAGGTGGGCCCCTTTGACTTGGTGTTTAAGCCAAGGTCTACCCCAGATCCTACCTCCAGCCCTGCATAGACTCTGGACGACAATGCCCACCACCCCCTGCCCTAGCATCCACCTGGTCCCCGCTCACGCCCCATCCTGGCTTTAGCCCAGCTTTCCCCCTACACTCTGACATCTCCAATGCAGCTCCCATGCCCAGCCTGCTCCCTCCTCACCTCCAGTCCTACCTGAGGTTCATGTCCCCCTTCATGGCCAGACTGAAGATGTTGGACAGGGTCCCCCCGGGTGAGCAGCCGCAGACAAGGATGGCCAGCGCCTCAATGTTGTTGAGCTGGAAGACCTTGCCCAGTGCAAAGGCGGTGAGGGGCATGATGCCGTACTGTGCTATCAGGGCGATGGCCAGCCCCTTAGGCTTCCAGAAGTGAGCCTTGATCTTGCTGAACTCCATGGTGCAGCCCAGTGAGAGCATGATGATAAGGAGCAGGAACACCAGGATGACGCTCAGTGCCTTGTCGGTGGGGCGCTTGCCGAAGTTGGGTGGGAGGGTGAAGTTGAGCGTGGCAGTCACATTGTGGGGCTCCATTCTCCTGTGTGGTGGCGGAAGGCCAGGGGCACCCGGCACACCCCTCGTTCGCTGCCGACTCCCTTCCCTGCCCAGTCTTTGCTGGGTGCCTTCTTCCGTCACCTCCCAGGGCAGCAAGCTTCAGGACAAAATGTGGCTCTGGGCAAATAGAAGGATTATGCAACTGGGTGTTCTGTCCTCTGGCTGTGGCCCCAAAGGGGAGAGAACCCAGAGCCTTATCTGCCTGGCCTTCCCTGCTTCTTCCAGCTTCTGTACCTCTGCACCCTTCCTGGATGTCACTCACACCCCGCCCCCCCCCCCTTTAACACTTGGCTGCCTCTGGGACAAGAGGGCCATTTCTGTCCTTCACTGCCCACCGAGCATGTGCCACAAGCATTCCGTCTCTGGAGACCCGTCCACGGCCAGCACTGATCCAGGCCAGGCACTGCTTGTTCTCTGTTCAGTCTCTGATGCCTCGATCCTCATTCGGGGAAGACGCCCTCCCCATGCCCAGCGGGTCCCCTCCATCTGCCCCCAAACCCATGTAGTGAGACTGTCGGGTGTTGCATTTCCTTCCCGGACATAGGTAGCCTATCTCAAGGCGCTGTGGGACAAGGTAGGGGCAGGTGTGCTGCTGGCTTCCAGAAGGAGATAAGTCCCTGGATCTTCTCCTGGAAGCTGACAGGTGCCCGGGGAAGCCCGTATCTTATTCCCAAACCTGGACAGAACAGGTGCGAGGGGGCAGAGACTGCTGGGATGGTGAGGGGCTCTCAAGAAGCCTGGGGGGCTTTTTTCCTAAAAGGCAGCTCTCAGGGACTCCTGGCTGAGGAGATTTGTTTGTGCTCCGATGTCCCAGCCAGCAGCCTCAGTGGCCTCGTTGCTTGGGCAACTTGCTGAGAAGGAAGCAGGAATGCACAGGCTTTCCTTTTTGATTTCCGGCCCGCTCTACTTTTGCTCTGTGCCTGTGTGTCTCTGGCTGGGAGCCAGGCTCTGGGCCTGGATGTAGAAAGAGGCAAGCACCTGAGGCCAACACCTCAGGCGCCTCCTGAGCCTTCCTCCCCCATCCTAGCGCAGGTGTGGGACAAAGGAGCAGTCCTCTGAAGAACAATCACCTCTTCTGGGTTGGAACCCACGAGGGGGGGGGGGCGGGGGGCGGGGAGGGGGTCTTGTAGTTTCTTATTTACTGAAAGAGGAGATTAGGCTTTTTGTGTGGGACTGCAGAGGGCAGACCAGGGACCAGGGTGTGAAGGGCTGGAGGCTGGGGGGCGGGGGGGCAGATTTGGGTTTGGAATGAGGAACCACCTAAAAATGAGCTCTCTCCAACAATGGCCCCTGGGGCCTCTGGAATCCTGCATAGACAAAGGCTAGGTGACCAGATCCACACCTTTTCCACCACCTGCGTGAGAAAGCTGCTTCCTGGGGTTGAGAGGCGCTGAATACCACGACCCTGGGCCACAGAACCGTGAGGCTGAATGAGAACTTCAACTACCTCCATTCTGACCTCAAACTTTCTAACTGATCAAGTTCTTCTTTTCAAGCTATCTCTTAACTCAGACAAAAGACCCTGAGGGCCAAACATCCCCTGAAGGGAATTGAAACCACCCCCTTTGAAACTACCCCCCTTGAGAGCAATAAAGGGCTGCCTAGAGCCAGCAAGACCCTGTATAACTGGTCCCAAGGCAATGACTGACCTGATTATCCTGCATCTACCCATCGGGCCTCGCCCAACGTTTTCCTATAGAAACCTGAAAGTATTTTTGGCCCTTTGGAGACAGTTTTGAGATGCCAGTGCACTGTCTTCCCAGCGCTGGCCTTGCTGAAATTCCTTTCTTGTGGTAAAGCCTTTGGGTTTTGTCAGTGGCCAGTGGCCAAACCTGGCCTGTGTGGGACCCCTGGAGCCGGGTGCTTTTGCACCCCTGCGCCCCAGCTACAAAGCCCCTTTCCCTCTGTGAGTCTCTGATAGTAACGATTTCCTGGTGTTCGAGTTAATCTGGTCTCAAGGGGAGGGCAGGCATAATGTTGGGTACTGGAGGCTGATGGGGTGTGTGTGTGCAACTTGGATTGGGTGTACCTGGAGGGTCAGGAGCAGCCCGAAAGACGGTTGGTTTCTCTCCCTGGAGCTGATCGGAAGAGGCCCCCTAACAGAGTACTAGGGAAGAATGATTGATCATCAACTAAATGCCAGGTACTGTATGAGTATAAAAAACTCTATGTTCCTTTCCTCAGGGACTTTATAGTCCATATGGGACCATGGGTGGTAACAACGCAAAGGAGAAGCACTAGAAGGTTGAGTTCATGCAGGAGTTCAATGTGCAGTTGTGCAGGCTGTGTACTGCACAAGACTAGGATTATCACCCACATAGACATCCTGAGTAATAAAAAGAAAACCACAGGCCCAAAATGTCACTTGGGCCAGGCCAAGTCACCAAAGCGGGACTTCCTACCTAACCTAATTGCAGTTTTCAACCTCCCCCAGAAATGTAGTCTTAAATGATCAGTCAGGAATTTTCTGGTAAGCATCAATGAGGTAATCTGTCACATGGGCCTTCTACATCTCCCCATAGCCCCTAAAGGAAAAGGAAGATATCTGCATAATAAGATCCCAGTGCCCTTTCCCTGAGGGAAGGGTAATCTTGCCTGAAACAATCCTTTCTTTTCTTTTGCTAATAACTTTCCTGCCTCACCTCCTTCCAATAAAAACCTTCCACTTTATACAAGTTCTCAGCTTGCTACATGGAGCAAGTAGAGAATCACTTAATAAACCCAATTAGATATTCCAAACATTTTTAACGTTTATTTATTTTTGAGACAGAGAGAGACAGACATGAACGGGGGAGGGGCAGAGAGAGGGAGACAGAATCGGAAGCAGGCTCCAGGCTCTGAGCCATCAGCCCAGAGCCCGACGCGGGGCTCGAACTCGCGGACCACCGCGAGATCGTGACCTGAGCTGAAGTCGGACGCTTAACCGACTGAGCCACCCAGGCGCCCCTAGATCTTCCAAGCATTTTTAAAGTTTATTTATTTTGAGAGGGAGAGAGAGAAAGAGAGAGAGAGACAGAGCAAGAATCCCAGGCAGGCTCTGCACTGTCAGTGTAGAGCCCAATGTGGGGCTCGAACTCACAAACCAGGAGATCATGTCCTGAGCTGAAGTCAGACGCTTAACTGACTAAGCCACCTAAGCACCCAGTATTCTTTTTTTTTTAACATGTGCAACCATACTTGGGACACTGAAGCCCCCCCCCAAAAAAAAAGATATTATTTTTTACACAGTTGTCTGATGTCCAAGGGGGGTGAGGCATAATCAATCAGTATCTGTTAAAAGATCTGTTAAAAGCAACCCAGAGTCTGGACATGTATCTATTGATCAGGTTGTGCACATAGAAAGAACAAGAGCTCCCCTTAACACTGTAAACTGGACACTAATTCACCAGCTCCTCACCTCTTCTCAGAAACCCGAGGTTCTACCTCCTACTGTGGACTTTTCCCTTTGGGAAAACACTTTCTTGCCCTGGCTATGCCCTCCCTCCCCGCTCTTCACCCACCCCCTCGCATCTAGTCTGTTTGCCCCCAGCAAAGTGGCTTTGCACGGAAAAGGAAAAAAATCTCGTTTAGGAAGCTGACAACCTTTTCTCCATGTCTTCTTTGAACCTATGCTGATGCCATAAAATTTGGGGGACAGAAGGATTTTTTGTGTTACATTAATGATAGCCAGAAGTCACTGTGCATGTGAGGTACTGTCACTACCCTTTCACGGATTAGGAAAGTCAGGCTCAGAGAGGTTAAGCAATCAGCCCAGTTTGCATTGCTGTGAGTGGGATGCGTGTGCCCACCCAGGATTGAGAGTCTGAGTGTTCACAGCGTGAGAAGTAAGGGAGATGATTCCTTTTTCAGAAATACCAAATAACGAGAAGGAAAGCTGGTAAAAGCAGATAAAAGGGGCCAGCCAGAGGTCCCAGGCCAGATACTCCCGTTGCATGCTTTTGGCTTCTGTAATCTTGTTTGCCTCCTGCATCCGCTGCTGCCCACATAGCACAACCAATAAGTGCCCCCACATTTTTCTTTCTTTCTTTTTTTTTTCCCTCAAGCCCCTGCAATCCCACCCATAGAAAGAGGCTGACACCAGGGCTCAGGGCTCAGTCTTTGGAGGTGACTCTGCTGGGCTGGCACTGGTGCGAAATAAACGGTCGTTCTTGATTCCTCAAGTGCATGTTACTTGTCTCTTTCTGGGCACCAAGTATTTGCTGTTACAGTAAAAGCTGTGCTGTCTAGTTAACAGCAGGTTTCCATCCTACTGGAAATATGTATGAACACCCCTCACCCCCTCAATGGAGTCCCAAACCTTTAGACACTTCACTTCCTGGATCTTCCCCTCTCCCTTTGTGGGCTTATTTTCACGGGCTTTGCAAGAAGCATGTGCCAAAGAACAAAGGAGGGACTGAAAGTCTCTGTGTCACCTTAGACTACTTTTTGTTCTAATCAGACTAGTTTTTGCCTTACATGGGCATAGGCACTTCCGGGTAAGGCTGTAACCTCTGTAGTACTCAGCCAATGAGGAAGCAGGGGAGGGACTTGCCCACTAGGAGATAAATTGTCTGCTGTAACTGCCCAGAGTGTGCCCGTTCGTCAGACAAGAACGTTGATTAAAGCCTCAGCTTCACTGTGCTCTGAGTCTCCACGTCCCTCCTTTGGTCAGTGGGCTTGTTTTTCACAATGGCAGTCTGGCTATGTGCCCCTAACTGCTGTGCTGTGTTGTGCTGTCACGTTCCTCGTTGCACCTCTGCTTTTTGTTGCCTTGCTTTCTGAGGTCTCAAAGCTTTGAAGGGAAGAGCTCTTGTGATGGCATAGATTTTCCAAACGGGACTGGACCAGTTCTTTCACAGGCCAGATACAGCAAGCAGCACAGCATCAGAACAATTTCACAGGGATAGGGGGAGCCCAGTGAATTTCCTTAAGGGGCACTGTAGCTTAGCTCTTAGCAAAACGGAGCCATTTCCCCATATTCTGATGTGGCATCAAAAACCTTCAATCAGCCATTGCCCTTGGCCCCTAAATCTGACTTGTAGAAAATTATCCTACAGAAACATTTGTTTGAGTGCACAAAGGATATAGGTAAAGGATTTTCACTGCAGCATTGCTTGGAGCAGTGAAATATCGGAAACAACCTTAGTGTCTTTTAGTAACGGATTGGTGATGATGCATTTGAAAGAGCGTAGCCATTAAAAATGCAGTAGTGACTTACTGTATGAAAGTGGTTTTAGAAATCAGCATTTCCCTCTCTTTTCTTGGAATTCATTCAAAAGCAACAACAAAAAAAAAAGGAGGGAAAACCCCGCAGACGATATTTTTGTTTGTTTTCCTAAGTTTTCATTTATTCATTTATTTAAGTAATTTCTACGCCCATCCTGGGGCTTGAGATCAAGGGTTGCATGCACTTCTGACTGAGCCACCCAGGCGCCCCCCAGACAATATTTTTTAATGAAAGTAGGGGACAAATACAATTTGCAGACTCCAAAATACGTGAAAAGGCCACCCAGGTGCCCGACAGCAGGCAGAAGTCACAGAGGAGAATGTGAAGGGAAGAGGGACGAAGAGTGACAAACAGGAAGGCTCAAAGGAGACAGATGTGAGAAAGTTCCAGAACTATCTGTGCCCCCCGAATGTGAAGAAGGCAATTTCCAGTGTCAGAGTGGTATCCCTTCTTTGTAACAGCAGTTAGGGGAATTGGGTGAACACGGGTGACCGCAGAAGACATTTTAGATCCCGGTTAGGTTCCTTTAACCGGTCAAAGTGGGCGTTCACATTCTCCATTACTGCGTAACCAACCACCTCCCAACTTAGTGCCTTAACACACCAACTTACGGTCTTTCACAATTCTGGGACGGCAGTCTCAAGTGGCAGTGTTTGCTTGGGGTCCCGTGTACAGCTGTTACCAGAGGGTGGCCAAAGGTGACCCACCTGAGCCTTCTTCACTCACACGCTCGCTGCCTCAGTTTGCCTCGGCCCTCTCCTTCCATGTGGCCAGGCCGGGTCTCCTCAGAGCTTGGTGGTCTCAGCATAGCCTGCCTTCTTAACAGGGGAGCTGCCTTCCGTCGGAGCAATTGCTTCAAGTGGCCTGAGTCCAAGCAACAGGGTGTCTTACGACCCAGTGTGGAAGCTCCATGATGTCATTTTCACCACAGTCTATTTAGCAGGCAACTTGTTAGATGTCTCAGATTCGAGGGACAAGGGGAATCGGGATCACAGAAGACTATACGAAGCAGCGTATGGGTGAACAGCAATTCTAGAAAGCCTCCTGTGTCTGTAGCTGCTGGTGGTGGGGAAAGCCAGCCCGTCTGGAAGGCTACCCTGGCCGCCTCCGCAGGAGCCTCAAGCAGATAATGAGCCCGTTCAATGACGAGTCATACACAGCAACAAATTAAATCCACTATAAAAGAAAAGAGGAAAAAAGTAGCAAAAATTTCAACAACTGAAGAATACTCCTCAGGAAAACCCTGTCATAGAGCAGATGAAAGCTATCTGAAGGTGCTGTTTGCTTAAAAAAATCTTTTTAATGTTTACTTATTTTTGAGAGAGAGAGAGCAGGGGAGGGGCAGAGAGAGAGGTGGACAGAGGATCAGAAGCGGGTACTATGCCGACAGCAGAGAGCCTGACACAGGGCTCAAATTCATGAACCACGAGATCGTGACCTGAGCTGAAGTCAGATGCTTAACCGACTGAGCCACCCGGGCACCCCTGCAAACATTGTGCTGTTGAATTCTGAAAAGGGAATCTAGTCATTGCTTCTATGAAAGAAAACCACAAAATAGAAACACAAGAACACAAATAATTGTTTTGAGTCACAATTCTGGAATCCTTAACATAACAGTTGATTCAGGTAAGAATTCTCGATAGATGCCGAAGCCTTTGAGGAAAAGGTAATTGGGGAACGAGATGTTCATATGGTGACAAAATATCACCATACAGATTAATTAGTAGTTATAGAGGGAAGATATGTACCTTTACTTTGGGGAAGCTTGGTATTTACCTACCTTAACCAAGCGATCAAACTGGATTACTAATAATGAGACAACCTGATACCATATGCCTCCTGATGGAACGTAATATGAAACGAATATGAAATAATTCGAGCCAAATACGTTTATTATGAATGTTAAATCTTTAGGCCTAGCTGGTAGTTTATTGAAAATATAAGTGCTACAAAACAAATGAAATAGAAAGAACAAGCAAGACAAATCTAGACAACGGGGCACCAGAATATGGATGTGTTTTTGAAAAAGTAAGTACAACAAAAGTTGGGGGGCTGTTCTACATTAAAAGAGAATAAAGAGACATAACAACCAAATGCAATGTATGATTGGATACTGCTTTAAAAATATGTGAGAACGTTTTAGGGGACAATTGAGGACATTTTATTATGGACTATATATTAGGTGATATAATGGAATTATTGTTAAACTCATATTGTGGTTATGTAGAAGAATGTCCTCATTTTAGGAAATGCAGGCTGACGTTTTTGCAGAAAGTGTCATGATGCCTGCGGCTTATTCTGAAGTGGTTTGGAAAAATGTGCGTATTGTGTGTGTGTGTGTGTGTATAGTGAAAAGGCGGGCCTACGCCAGCCGACTCCATCTTGTTCTGTGTCCTTCACCTTGACCACGCCTCCTCCCCTTGAGTAACCTCCCGCTCACCTGCCTAACAGGACTAAGACCCTTCCCCAGCCAATCGGCTGAGGCCACAGCCATTACCTCACCAACTACCCCTAGGCCCCAATAAAACCTTTGTCCTTTTGAAACCCGCTCTCTCTCCCCGGTATCTCACCGCTGCGTCGGTGCAGGTAGGGGATTGAGCTCGAGCTAGCTCGAATAAAGGCTCTTTTGCTTTTACATCGGACTCGGCTCCCTGGCGGTATTTGGGGATCGCGAATTCTGGGCATAACTTACAGAGAGAGCCAAAGCAGATACGGCACAATGATAACAACCAGTGAATCTCTGTGGAGAGTCTGTGGATGCTCGCAAGGGGGAAAAAAAGTGTTACCAAAGGATTTTATATCCAACCAAATTACCCTTCAACTATAAAGATTACAGATAGTCTTGAACATGAAAAAATTCAGAGAATATTGATTCTATGAACTTTCTTTTTTTTTTTTTAAGTTTATTTATTTATTTGAGAGAGAGAGAGCACAAACAGGGTGGGGCAGAGAGAGGAGGAGAGACAGAATCCCAAGCAGGCTCTGCACTGTCAGCACAGAGCCCGACCTGGGGCTTGCACTCGTGAACCGTGAGATCATGACCTGAGCCGAAGTTGAACGCCCAATGAACTGAGCCATGCAGGTGCCCCGATTCTATGAACCTTTCTTGGGGATGAATGTCAGCCAACTCAGGGATAATTGGGGAGATTCTGGAAGGAAGACTGGCAGCCAGCTTTGAACATATTTCCTGTGGACGAAGGCTAACCTTATCCTACACATTCACAGTGACTGAAAAGGATAATAATGGTGTGTTCTGACATATAAATCACGAAACCGATATTACATGATGTTAGATGATATTACGGAATCATTGTTAAACTAGCATTGAGGTTATGTCGAACAATGTTCTCATTTTAGGAAATGCAGGCTGATGTTTTTGCGGACAAAGAGTCATGATGCCTGCGGGGGTGGAAAGTAGGTGAGAGGTAGACTCCGTTTCCTGATTGCTACATCTGCAAGAGCGGAGAGTCAAAAGACATTCCTCAAAACTGACAAAAACTAAAATCCAAACCAAACCAGACCGCCTCTGAGAAGGATATGAGGGGCTAAAATGGGGCAGAAGAGGAGAGGAAAGGAAGAAGAGAAATGTGCTTATTTTTTCATGGTTTATATAGTAAGGTAATTACTAAATAATAGAGACCTGGAGGCATTATTTGAACCTGTCGTTATAAAAGGAAAAACTGGAGCAAAAATAAAAACCTGAAATTTGAGAGGAATTACGGCAACGAAGAAAACAGACCTCGGTGAAAGCTTTTTTATTTATTTATTTTTTTTTTTTTTAATTTTTTTTTTCAACGTTTTTTATTTATTTTTGGGACAGAGAGAGACAGAGCATGAACGGGGGAGGGGCAGAGAGAGAGGGAGACACAGAATCGGAAACAGGCTCCAGGCTCTGAGCCGTCAGCCCAGAGCCTGACGCGGGGCTCGAACTCACGGACCGCGAGATCGTGACCTGGCTGAAGTCGGACGCTTAACCGACGGCGCCACCCAGGTGCCCCGGTGAAAGCTTTTTAAAAACCATAAAGTATTATATGATATTGACATGAAAGAAGTAAGGCTAACTCATGACATATCAATAAATGTTGAAACAGAGTTAACTCTCCTATGATAAAAAAGGATTCAGACTGTCCCCTAGGCAAGACCTGCCTTTATCCTGTAGCCAAATGACCCATCTAAGACGAAGCATTTCCTGAAAGGTGGACAAGGAGCCTACGTACAAAGATACAGGAGGCAAATACAAAGAAAACAAAGCACAGGTTGTAATCTTAGCACCATATAAGGTGAAGATAAAGAGAAGTACTTTGTTTGCTCAAAGATGCAATTCACATCAAAGACAATGATTATGCATACGTCCCAAGTAACAAAGCCCGATATTCATGAAGCTACAATTGTAGGAGATAGAAGTTAAAAACAAAGAAGCCAGCAAGTAGTAGGAGACTTGAATGCATGCCTCTCAGTCAGTTATAGACCATCCAGAAAAAATAAATTGGGATATAGAGAACCAAATGTTGTATTTAGAGAAGCAGATTCGGCTTCATAATTTCTTATCCAAAACCTGCCATGACTTTTCAAAGTTATATAGTTTATATACTGCAGATTAGGTGACGTCCCAGTTGAGTGGTGACATCCCAGTTGGGGTATTGATATTCCCAATATTTCCGGTGTTTCTGCCGTGGATCATACAATGGGGTAAGTAAAAACCGTAAATAGCTTCACCAGTTCAGAATAGAATTTGCTGTGAAAGGAGCCACAAAACAAGCTTTAGATGGCAGAATATTTTGGGTTTGGAGACTGCAGAGTTGGGAAAATGAATCTGTATCTAATGTCACACAGGGAAAACTTTTAACCTCTCACTGTCTAAAAAGGAAATGAAGGATCTTGAAAGTGCCTGTCACTGGGGCTGGGTGGGTGGAAGAGGTTCAAGCAGAGATGACTTTCTCAGGGGACTCAAACATCAATAATCAACATAACCTGAGACTCTAGGGTTAAGACGACTTGGAAGGATATAGGTTAGCAAAGGGGGGATGAATGAAAGGAGCTCACACAATCCTAAGCATTGTCTGTTACGTGTTTGTTGAGATTAAAGCAAAATGGGACCATCCAATGTTCTCGCTACTAAATCAGCAAGGATGACAAACACTCTCTTTCCCACACTAAATGCACTATAAATTCACAATAAATACACAATAAATACAAAATGTGCTAAAACATAGGATAACAAGTGGGCATTGGCACATTGGCTGGAGCTTCCTGGGGCCAGGGACGGTAACCCCGCCCCAGGAGTCCTTCTGGACTCTTTCTGTTCCATAGGACACATTTGTCAATGTCTGAATGGAATAGTGCATAGCTGGAGGGCTCAGCAGGTTTGCAGGTGGTCCCCGTGAGACTGATAACAGAGACCTTGGCCCGTCTCTGAGAGCTGATAGGTCAGTTGGATGCTGAGCGGATGTGGTGTGGGCAGAGGGCATTGGGCCTTTGGCGGGCCATGATTGGCCGACCTGATAATGGTGAGCTAGCACTCAGAGCTGGGGAGATAGCTCTCAGGGTCTCCCAACCTTTCCTGAAGAAGTTCTTCAATTATCCTCCGGAATCACTCAGGCAGTGGTTATTGCCACACTCCTTATGGTTTCTCTACAACTCAGCCTGGAATATACTCCAACTCAGCTGGAGTGGGGGTAAGCCTCACCCCTTAAGCATTTCTCACCTGCTTGTAAATGTGAGCAAATATTCCATGGCCAGGAGAGAGCAAAGTGCATGCGAGACTAAAGTCCCGGAGAGCAGACAGCTGCAAGACTCATAGGGTCAGGAGTCCTTTATAGCATCGATTTCTTTTTGGCTTCAACAAAATTACACAAGTCACACAGGTGTATTTTAGAGTAGGAAGAAAATGAAGATAAGCACAAAGAAGAAAACAAAAATCTCACCACCTAGAGATAAGTATGGTTAATATTTTATTGCATTAAAAAATTTTTTTTTAATTTACACCCAAATTAGTTAGCATATAGTAAAACAAGGATTTCAGGAGTAGATTCCTTAGTGCCCCTTACCCATGTAGCCCATCCCCCCTCCCATCACCTCTTTAGTAACCCTCAGTTTGTTCTCTATATTTATAAGTCTCTTCTGTTTTGTCCCCCTCCCTGTTTTTATATTATTTTTGTTTCCCTTCCCTTATGTTCATCTGTTTTGTCTCTTAAAGCTCTCATATGAGTGAAGTCATATGATTTTTGTCTTTCTCTGACTGGCTAATTTCACTTAGCATAATACCCTCCAGTTCCATCCACGTAGTTGCAAATGGCAAGATTTCATTCTTTTTGATCGCTGACTAATATTCCATTGTATGTATTTACCACATCTTCTTTATCCATTCATCCATCAATGGACATTTGGGTTCTTTCCATACTTTGGCCATTGTTGATAGTGCTGCTATACACACGGGGGTGCATGTGTCCCTTCGAAACAGCACCCCTGTATCCCATGGATAAATGCCTAGTAGTGCAATTGCTGGGTCGTAGGGTAGTTCTATTTTTAGTTTTTTGAGGAACCTTCATACTATTTTCCAGAGTGGCTGCACCAGTCTGCATTCCCAGCAACAGTGCAAAAGAGATCCCTTTCTCCGCATCCTTGCCAACATCTGTTGTTGCCTGAGTTGTTAATGTGAGCCATTCTGACAGGTGTGAGGTGGTATCTCATTGTGGTTTTGATTTGTAGTTCCCTGATTATGAGTGATGTGGAGCATTTTTTTCATGTGTTGGTTGGCCATCTGGATGTCTTCTTTGGAGAAGTGTCTATTCGTGTCTTTAAGCATGGTTAATATTTTAAAAGCGGTTTCCATCTGGGTTTGTAGAGGACCCAAGACTCTGGAGGTGCTTCTAAGACTCCACAATGCTAATTAGAATTTAGTCAAGAGGGGTTACAAGACTCGGCCCGTATAACACCTGCAGGAAGCAAATGCACAGGTGAGCTTGGGTGAGCAATAACCTGGTGGAGACCACCAGCGTAGGAACATGTGTGCCTCTCTGCCCAGCCCCTCCTGCTGTCCCTGGGCCTCCATTTGTGTCTGTCGGCCATGTGGCTGGTGGGCAGGCTGGAGCCCTGTGGCCCCACAGGTGTGCCCACGGGCAATCCTACGGGAGCCCACACTAGGTCAGCTCCAAGTGCAGTTCAGGATTAAAGGCCCAGAAGGCTCTGGGGCTGCCCTTACATTCACCTCACGGGGCAATCATGGGCTGTGCATCGAGAGGGGAATTTGTAACACATGTGACATCATATTATGGATCATTTTAGCGCTGGTCTTTTATTTTTGTTATTGAGGTATTGTGAGAAGTAAGGGAGATGATTCATTTTCAGAAATACCGAATAAAAGCTGTGCTGTCTGGCTAACAATAGGTTTACAACCTATTGGAAATGTGTTTGAGCCCTTCCTCCCCACCACCACAGTGGAATCCCAAACCCTTAGACACTTCACTTCCTGGTTCTGCTTCCCCTCTCCATTTCACGGGCTTATTTTTCACAGCCTTTGCAATGAGCATGCACCAAAGAACTGAAGTCTCTGCGTCACCTCAAGGAATGGACATTTGTTCCAGTCAGAATACTTTTTGCCTTACATGGGCATAGGCACTTCCGGGTAAGGCTGTAACCTCTGTAGTACTCAGCCAATGAGGAAGCAGGGGAGAGACTTGCCCGCTAGGAGATAAATTGTCTGCTGTAACTGCCCCGAGTGTGCCTGCCCGTCAGACACCAGCTCTTGCAAGAATGTTGATCAAAGCCTCGCTTCACTGTGCTCCAGATGTTCGTGTCCCTCCTTTGGGCCAGGGGGCTTAGTTCTCACAGTATGGCAAATATCTTTTTTTTTTTTAATTTTTTTTAACGTTTATTTATTATTGAGAGACAGAGACAGAGCATGAGCATGGGAAGGACAGAGAGAGAGGAGGAGACACAGAATCCGAAGCAGGCTCCAGGCTCCGAGCTGTCAGCACAGAGCCCGATGCGGGGCTTGAACTCACAAACCGTGAGATCATGACCTGAACCAAAGTCTGACGCTTAACCAACTGAGCCACACAGGCGCCCCGGCAAATATCTTTTAATAGAAATACCTTTTTAATAAGTGGCAGGATGATAATGCTGAATGTTAATCTTCCCCATCCCTAAACCCAACTGTCCTGCATTCTCTGGTCCCTTGTCTGCCTGGCTGGTGAGTTCTTATGCCTTCACAGGAGGATTTCAGAAATGCAGAGAGAACAGAGCATGTGGATACTCAGCTTTTCTTCTCTCAAAACAGAGAGAGGAGTCTTGATCGCTTTCACGACCAAAGGAAGGGAAGAGAATCTGAGGGAAGTAAAGTCCCTCAGGAAGGGCTGGCACCCTGCCCCACTATCTTGCTCAGGATCACAACTCCAGGTTGGGGACAGTCACCTGAATAAATCTGGGGGCTCTGAGGACAGAGAGGACTTGTACTGGGGATTTCCCTGGGGAAATCCACAGATCTAGAGCCCCCTGCTGTGGCTGGTGGCAGGATGGCACATCTGGGCACAGAGGGTCCAAAGTTGGTGAACTCCTCCTCTCTGAGACTCTGGCTGCCCAAAGGGCATGTGTCTAGCTGGGTTTGGGAAACAGGGAAACAGGGCATATGGATAGATCATGATGGGGATGAGTGTCCTGAGCAGAGGGAATAGCCTGTAGGGAGGCTCTGGGCTGGGGGGTTGTTGGAGAGCAGCAAGGATGGTCAGGTAGTGGAAGCAGTCAAGGGAGGGAGCCAGGAGTAGGTGATGAAGAGAGAGAGAGCACCTGTGGCTAGACCCTGCTGGTGCTTGTTGGACATGGACAGAATCCTTGACTTCATCCTTAGAATGGTGGGAAATCATGGAGGGCTTTAAAAAGGGAAGTGATGTGATCTGACAGGCATTTGTGGAAAATGCCTTCAGGAGACCAAGACTGGAAGCAGGAAGCCTATTGCGATAATCCACACTAGATCCAAAGGTTGCTTAGACTCTCCCTGGGGTGTCCAATAGGGAAGCTGCTAGCCACATGCTGGCCGTGAGTGCTGGAAATGTGGCTAGTGGCTTCCATATTGGATGTGAGTACTGGAAATGTGAGTACCGGAAAAGGGTAAAAATACATGCTGAAATCTGAAGACTTACTCCAAAAATAAAATACCGCATTGATAATTAAAAAATATTTATTACATGTTGAAGTGGTACTACTTTGACTATGTTTGGTTACATAATATATATGTTATTAAAATTAATCTCAGGGGCGCCGGGTGGCTCAGTCAGGTAAGCATCTAACTCTTGATTTCGGCTCAGGTCATGATCTCATGGTTCGTGAGTTTGAGTCCCACATCTGTGCTGTCAGCACAGGGCCTGCTTGGGATTCTCTGTCCCTGTCTCTCTCTTTCTGTCTCTCAAAATAAATAAACCTAAAAAAATTCAAAATCATTAGCAAGGCATCCAAGGCTGTCCATGACTTGATGCATTTTCAGATTCCTCTGTATCCCCATCCTGTAGGGGCTCAGCTCTCGTCGGAGGGACATATTTTTTTCCTCCATGGAATGTTTGTCACATCTGTGAGTACTCAGCAAAGGTGCTCAATAAGTCTCTGGGAACCCTCAGGACACTTTTCCTACACTCTTCGGTTCCTCATTTCCCTGTGTAGCTTCCCTTCCAGATGGAAAGTTTCTGGAGGATGAGAGCAGAGACAGGTGGGTGGACCAGTTCTGGGGTCCTCAACTGCAGCGGACAGTTTTTAGTTTTTGACTATACCAGAAGCCACCCTGCTGCCCGCTGTGGGCACAGGACCCAGGTTCAAAAAATAATTCTATTGTGAGTGAAGGATGCAAAGCCTGGGTTCCTATCTAGGGGGGCGGGGTACTCAATGTCTATGGTGGCACGACAGCCCCCAGCCTAGATGGTTCCTGCCAGTTCAAGTCTGATCTGATCCCTTGGCCCCGTAAGACTTCTGTGAGAACCCCTCTCTTCTTCCAACAATTCCCTTTTTTGTTTAAGACCATCAAAGTTGGGGTGCCTGGGTGGCTCAGTGGGTTAAGCATCCGACTTCAGCTCAGGTCATGATCTTCAGCTCAGGTTCATGGGTATGAGCCCCGCATCAGGCTCTGTGCTGACAGCTCGTAGCCTGGAATCTGCTTCGGATTTTGTGCCTCCCTCTCTGTCGCTGTCCCTCCCCTGCTCATGCTCTGTCTGTCTCTCTCTCAAAAATAAACATTAAAAAAAAAAAAAAAAAAGACTGTCGAAGTTGCTTTCTGTAGTTTTCAACCAGGCGCTCTGACTCACACAAGATGCAAAAACATTGTCAGATTGGAGTCCCCTTGGTAGGGGGAGAGAGATATAGCATACAGGGACTCAGAAGTCACTATCATTGCTCTTTCTTGATCTGGGTGATATGTACTTACGTATATATTTTCTTATTCTTTGTACCTTATATATGTGTATATGTATATGCATGTATGTATTATTTAGATGTAGAAAATATTTCATGATAACCATAAGCATCAAAACAATGACTGGAATGAATCGGAAATGGAGTACTAGTTAACTCAGGTTTCCACACGCAACTCTGTTCATATCTGGGGAAAAGTAAACAGGTCCCACTTCCATTGAGTCAGTGTTCTCGATCGGGAATAAAACAGTCCTTGGCAACACCAGACTGGATCTAGTGAGCATGTCTGTGCCCTGAAATGCACTCTGTTCTGTGCAATGTTAGGTCAGACTACCAGCCCGAGAGCCATTCGAAGTCAGCTGAAATTGTGAAACCAGTCAATAGCAGTGTTATCGCGAAGGGGTGATCTATTATCTACATTTGAAATCCTTCAATTTGCTTTTCAAAAAGTAGCCCAACTAGGACAATCGTGAAAGAAAAAACAGAGGAGAGAAGAAGAAATATTAGAAAGTTGAAAACATTTTGCTGCTGGGGTCAGAAAAAGAATTTGTCAGTACTTTTGGACATTGTTTTATATGTATATGCTTATACATGATCTCTTGGTTAAGTGTGAATGATTAAAGCTTTATATGAGCACATGTAAGAAATTACTTATTTGAGTATAGGAATTATATACTATCTGTTTTTATTAGGATTTAAACTAAACAGATTTGAAGGGGCCCCAAGTTATCAGCAGCTGCCCAAGAACCCAAATGTCTCATCTGATTCTGGGAAGAGGTGCGTATTTGTCAGTCTTTACATTCTCGGCATAGAATGCTGTGAGATAAATGATTGCTTTGTGCGTGGTAAAATCACGTCCTGGTATCATTGGGAGATTCAAACCAATGGACAAAGTCCTGGCCGCCCTTACCAGTTCTACCACCAGATGGCAGTAAGTCACCTCTGATGGGATTGCCCTACACCTAGGGCCACTGCTGGGTTGGGGGTGAGGGGAGTAAATCTGGGTGTGTGCAGAGGCCATGGAAAGTGTAGGGGTGGTTTTTGATATGGAGAATCCTTTGTTGGAAAAGAGAAAAACCTGCCAAAAGTATAATTCAGTTTTTCACAGTTCAGAGCTTCATAAAGCACTGTGTATATACAACTCATTTTTTTAAAAAATTATTATTTTTGAGAGAGAGAAAGGGACAGAGAGAGAGCTCGCATGCTCTCCCAAACAGGCACTGTCCTGCCAGCACAGAGCTGTTGAGGGGCCTACACCCAGGAACAGTGACATCAGAAGTGGGCTGAAATCAGGAGTCGGACGCTTAACCAACTGAGCTAGCCAGGCACCCCCAGATTTCTTGTTGATTAACATAATTTGAGAATATCTTTCTACAAATCCCTGTTTCCTCTTGACTTTTCATCCACAGTAGTTCTGAAATAATATGAGCTTCTTTTGCTTTTATGGCCCGACTTTTCTCTTCCAAAGTTAGAGACTTCTAATAGGTTCACAAAAGGCATTTAAGAATATGAAGTCTGCTTCCCTCCTCGCTGAACGGATACCTATGACATTTATTGGGGACCTACTTTGCACCAAGCATTTTACGCGGCAAGTTCCTTTTATTTCTCACACTATCCTTTGGGAAATGGTTTTCATTTACCCCATTTTACAGATGAGAGAACAGAGATACAGAGAGAGAAAATAATTGGTTCCCTAATGACTCAGTGGCAGATGAAGGGTCTGAACCCTAAATCTGTTGGTCTCCACACTCATGCATGGATCATAGGGTTTCTCAACGTTGGCACTATTGACATTTTGGACTAGATAATTCTTTGTTGGCAGGGACGTGGGGGGGTCCATTGTTCAGTGGCATCCCTGACCTCTACCCACTAGATGCTGGTAGCACCCCTCTACCCTACTTGTGAGAACTGAAGATGTCTGCGGACATTGCCAAATGACCCCTGAGAGGCAAATACATCACCTCTGAGAACCACTGATGCATTAGAAGCTTTGGCTGGGCTTTGCTTGCTACAGGCTAGTGCTGCCTTAGAGCAGGAAGATGGGGTTCTGCTAGGCACGGGCTTTTCAAGAGTCCTGTTTTGCCTTCTTCCAGCTGCTGTCCTCCCTAAGAGTGAGCCATCCACAGAGCCAAGAAAACATGCCTACCTTTGGCAACCCCAACTTTCAGGGCCTGAGTGGGCTTTCTGCCAGTTTTCCTCACTGATGGAAGGGTGGGTGGTCCCTGAAAGGTGGTGCAGGGTGTCTACTGAGGTGGGAGGGAGGTGGGTAGAGCTGGCCATGCCAGCTGGGTTGTTTGGACACAAATGGGTGAACAAGGACCTTCCAGTGAAAGACGGTGTTGGAAGAGAAGGGTGATGGGCTGTGGGCCGGGGGGCTCCATTTCTATCTTGACTCAGCTTGCAGGTATCGGGGCAGTCTCTCTCCAGACCCCAGCTACTGGCAGAGCTGATGGGAGATGTGGGTACAGGTCACATATTCTTTTTTTTTTTTTTTTTTTTTTTTTTTTTGGGACAGAGAGAGACAGAGCATGAACGGGGGAGGGGCAGAGAGAGAGGGAGACACAGAATCGGAAACAGGCTCCAGGCTCCGAGCCATCAGCCCAGAGCCTGACGCGGGGCTCGAACTCACGGACAGCGAGATCGTGACCTGGCTGAAGTCGGACGCTTAACCGACTGCGCCACCCAGGCGCCCCAGGTCACATATTCTGACACAGCAGTTGAAGACCTCAGAATCGCCATGTTTGCCAACATAGAAAGGCTCTCAGCGTTCCAGGCTTTCTCCTGAATCACATTTTCTGTAGAGAGATGTTCACCATATTTACTTTTCACTTGGTGGTTATGTCTCACAAGCAGTTACCATGTTTCTCCTGGAAAAACAGAAAGGAGTCAAACCAGTAAAAGTGCTTGGAGAAGCGGGTGTATTCAGCTCAAAATCACGGGTCCCTTCACCCCGCAAATGGGACAGTCTTCACGATATTCACATTGAAAGGACCTCCAGGTATAAACGGTCACAAGTCGTGGGAATGTTTTCACCTATTTGGAATTATTTAAAGCACAAAGTCTATCCCTAATCCCCATTACTGGATATTTATAATGTTCTTTTCAGTTTTTTTGTACATTATAAGTAATACATGTCTGTCAGTGGAGGGACTGGTTATTTATTTATGGTGCATCCACATGCTGGAACCCAAAACAACCATTACAGGGGCGTCTGGGTGGCTCGGTTGGTTGGGGTCTGACTTTTGATCTTGGCTCAGGTCATGGTCTCCTGGTTTGTGGGACTAAGCCCCGCTTTGGGCTCTGCACTGATGGTAAGGAGCCTGCTTGGGATTCTCTCTCTCTCCTTCTCCCTCTGCCTCTCCTCTGCTTGTGTGAATGTGCACGGTCTCTCACTCTTTGTCTCTAAAAATAAATAAATAAATAAATAAATAAATAAATAAATAAACAAATAAATAAATAAACAAATAAAGAAAAAGCAACCAGTGCAACGGGTAGCAAGCGTATAAAGACGAGCCAAGATTTATTTATTTTTTTAAACGTTTATTTATTTATTTATTTAGAGAGAGAGCATGAGCAGGGATGGGACAGAGAGAGAGACAGAGGGAGAGAGAGAATCCCAAGCAGGCTCCACGCCGTCAGCACAGAGCCCGATTCAGGGCTCGAAGTCACGAACCGTGAGATCATGACCTGAGCCGTAACCAAGAGTTGGACACTTAACTGAGCCACCCAGGCGCCCCCAACATAAGCCAAGATCAATTTCCTTATTTATTTGTGTAACAAATACATTCTGAGCACATAGTTGATGTTGGTGCTGCGTGAGGCACTGGATAATAAAAATACACGTTTTGACTTCCAAAGAAGTCCATTATAGAACATTAAGCTTAAAAAGCCAGCTTACAGTCACATGTACACAATCACATATATGCTATTATGTATTTATATAAATGTAATAGTGAACATTTCTTGAATGCTGGGATTCACCATGCCTGAGGAACGAGAGTAAGCATTCATACATGAGAACTTCACTTAACCCTTATATCTGTGAGGTAGGTATTAGCTTCTCCATTATGCAAAAGGTGAGTGAGATGTAGGAAGGTTAAGGAACATGGCTAAGTCATACACACGACCTTGAGTTGTGTAGTTGGGACCAACTCTGACTACAGAGCCTGAGATCTCCGTCATTGTGCTCTATGGCTTTTCCAAAAAGGTGTACATACGAGGAGGAAGTGATGTGTGCTGTTTAGGATTATGGGATTAGTCTTTCTACTCTCTAAACTTTAAACCAATTATATAGTAAATTTGTCAACTTCCAGAAAAAAATTTGTGATTTTGATCAAGACGGCATTTAATTTATAGAACGCTGGGGGCAGAATTACCATCTACATAATTTTCAGGATTCCTGTCTAGGAATACGGCAGATCTTTCCATATATATTCAAGTTATTTCTGTCCTGCCCTTAAATTAAGTGTGTTAATGTTAAACGCATGGATTTCACACCTTTCTTGTTAAATTTAATTTTAGTTCTGGTTGCAACTTTAAAATGGACTTTCTTTCCAGTTTCCTTTTCTAACTGGATATTTCTGTTCTAAGTCAAGGTAATTGGTTCTTGAGTGTTAATTTTTATTGAGCCACAGCATCAAACCATCTAATTTGTTTTTAAGTTGAGGTAAAGTTCATATAACCTGAAATTAGCCATTTAAAAGTTAACAAATTCAGTGATATTTAGTACATTTACAATGTTGTGCACCCACCACCCCTGTCTAGTTCTAAAAGTTTTTCCAGATTTATTTATTTATTTTGGGAGAGAACGCAAGTGGGGGAGGGGGAGAGAGAGAGAATCCCAGGCAGGCTCCACACCGTCAGTGCAGAGCCAGATGCGGGGCTCAAACCCACGAACCGTGAGATCATGACCTTGAGCAGAAGTTAGACGTTTAACCAACTGAGCCACCCAGGTGCCCCTAGTTCCAAAACATTTAATCACCCTGAAAACAACCTCCTGCCCATTAAGCTAGTGTTCCCCATGAACTTGCTTTTTTTTTTTTTTTTTTTTTAAATTGAATTTTAGAACCTGGAGCTGTGAAGCCCATGCACACCTTCGGGTCATGTGACATTGCCACTGGGTGGAAGGGGTTGCAAAAGTGCTGTGACAATGCAGACTATGGGTCTTCTTGTCTCCTGTGTTGTGGGAAACCCCACAGACACGGGATTTTTCCAGATTCTCACTCAGATTCCAACCTTCCTTCTTTGCAGCTAGCCTTCCTCACTTCCACGATAAAGCGGAGGCTTCCTCCTTCTTCTCCCGTTAGGACTAACTCCTCAAATTTCCTGCACGTTGCACGGCAAGCCCTGGATGTGTGTTTTGGGATGACCCAGCTAGGGAAATGAGATGGGTCTAAGGTTTCTCCCAGTGTTAGACCCATCTCTACCTCACTTCTCGGCCTGCTTGAAAATAAATAGTTTGAGAGGTTCATGCTGAAATGACCCTCAGACCTCCTTTGGCCAGTCACAAGCCTGGTTCTTGCTGCCAAGGATAACTGGTGCTTCCGCACGGCTGGAGTCGAGCTACGTGCTGCCAGGGCCGGCCAAGAAGCCCCGGGGGCTCGGCGAAGGTGGAGGGTGGGAGTGAGGGCGACTGTGCCGAAAGCCAGCTTGGTTTGTGATTGTCAACACTCAGGGACATTTACCTGATATATGCGTATTGCTTGTGTAGACTGAAATTTATTCCAAATTCAATGTAGCTAAACTTTCCTCATTCTTTTTTTTTTTTTTTAAGCTTATTTATTTACTTTGCGAGAGAGCGAGAGTGAGAGCATGGTATTGGGGGGAAGGGGAAGAGAGAGAGATTGAGAGAGAGAGAGAGAGAGAGAGAGAGAGAGAGAGAGAGAGAATCCCAAGCAGGCTCCACATTGTCGGCGCAAAGCCTGACACGGGTCTGAAACTCACAAACTGTGAGATCATGACCTCAGCTGAAATCAAGAGTCGAATAGTTAACTGACACCCAGGTGCCCCAAATTTCCTTCATTCTTTAAAAAAAATTCTATTAATAACACAAGTAACACATGAGAGCCTTCGGGATGTTTTTCCTGTTATTGTCAATTTCTTTTTTATTTTATTTCTCATGCCTATCTCTGGGTCTGGGGTTGCTGTGTGTGTGTGTGTGTGTGTGTGTGTGTGTGTGTGTATGTGTGCACGTACGTGTATTGATTTGGGTGTCACGACTTGTGCTCGGCACTGAAGACGCTAGGATAACGTCTTTTATGTCTTCAATGAGCTCCCATTAGGGAGGGTTAGAAACCCAGCTCCCTTGTTCCTTCACCTCCCTGTCATGTGGATTCTTCTCTCTTTCCTTACATGCAGCCACAGCTGGGGTTGAGGCACTGGCTTAGTCACCGCTGGCAGAGTGAACTGTGGGGTGAAGCGGGCTCACAAATGAAGAGTCAGCTCCCTGTGGGTCCTGGTGCCAGGAAACTTGTGACTTCTGGTGAGTATGTGGAAACCCTACGCCTCCGAGCCCTAGCCTTGGCCTTTGGGATCTTTTACAGACCGAATGTTTGTGTCCCCCCAAATTGCAGTGTTGCAGCCCGATGCCCCAGTGTGATGGTGTTCAGAGGTTCGTAAAAATGCCATGATCTGTTGGTGTGTTCATATTTGTCCTTGCTGTAGTTTCTTCTTTACGAAAGTGGCTGCTGTATATTAATGACATTATAGCTCCATGGTGAATTACAGGCTTTATCAATAGAAAATGCCCTTCTTTGTTTCTTTCAATGTCACTTTGGGAAGCGATTAGGATTAGATGAGGTCATCAGGGTGGAGCCCCTAGGATGGGATTAGTACCTTTATGTTAAGAGTCATAAGGGAGGCTGCTTCCATCTCTGTTCTCCCCCATGTGAGGATACAATGAGCTGGTGGCACTCCACACCCCGGAAGAGTGCCGTCACCAGAACTGCCATGATCTTTGACTTCCGGCCTCCAGAACTGTGAGAAATAAACTTCTGCTGTTTATAAGCCACTGGTTTCTGTTGTAATAGCCCAAATGGACTGAGATAGTAGCTGATGCTGGTGTTCCAGCACCATGGTACTATAGACTTGCATCTAAACAGCAGTGGGTGAGGGCAGGAAACTGATCTAGAAGACATTCTAGATGATGCCTGGACGGGCCCGTTCCACTCTCCTTTTCGTCCTGCCCCCACCTCCCCCCAGGCAACCTCGGAGTCCATGCCGAAGGCTCTTCTACCTGCTGGTTTCACATTCCCGCCTAACCTCTCCCATCCCCTCATTTTTCTCCCTTTCAATTGTGTGTTCTTTTTGGTTTTTGTTTTTAATGTTTATTTATTTTTGAGAGAGAGCGAAAAACAGAGTGCCAGCAGGGGAGGGGCAGAGACAGAGGGAGACACAGAGTCTGTAGCAGGCTCCAGGCTCTGAGCTGTCAGCACAGAGCGTGATGCGGGGCTCGAACTCATGAACCGTGAGATCATAACCCTAGCCAAAGTCAGACGCTCAACTGACTGAGCCACCCAGGTGCTCCTCAATTGTGTGTTCTTTAGTGATCGTTTAAATTAAAAATTTCTGAAAGATTTAATGTGTTGATTAAGTATTCAACAATTTGCCTAAGATCTTACTATAGCGTGGAAATAAATACCAACCGCAACAGTGCAGGTCATAGAACATAAGAGTGAAACAAGTTTTAAAGTAGAATCAAGCAATAGGGAGCTGCGGGGCAGCAAGATGATCCCTCAGGGTGAGGACTGGAATCCAGGACCCAGGTGCTGAGGTCTCGCTGATGCATATTACCCTCATCTTGATGTTACGTCTTAGAGCGCCACCTACACGTAAGTCAACGAAAATTCTGGGAACCTTTTTGAGAGTGATTTTACTTTGTATTTTTAAAGTAGGCTCCACGCGCATCGTGGGCCTTGAACTCATGACCCTGAGATCAAGCCTGAACTGAGCAAGAGTGGGACACTCAACTAAATGAGCCACCCAAGCACCCCTTGATCATGATTTTAACTGGAATAGATTCACAACTACCTCATATCATGGAAGTATGGTTGTCAGAGATCTTGGCAGGCCAGTGTCCTGTCCTTCCCCTCCATTTGTCTTCCTACTTATTTATTTATTATTTTATTTAACTATTATTTTAAATGTTTATTTATTTTGAGAGAGAGAGAGAGTGCATATGCGAGCGGGGGCAGGGGGAGGGCGGGCAGAGAGAGAGAGGGAAAGAGAGAGCATCTCAAGCAGGCCCCACCCTATCAGCACAGAGCCTGAAGGGGGGCTCTATCCCACCAACCGTGAGTTCACGATCTGAGCCGAAATCAAGAGTCAGATGCTCAACCAACTGAGCCACCCAGGGACCCCTGTCTTTTTTTAAAGTTTTGAGGGGCGCCTGGGTGGCGCAGTCGGTTAAGCGTCCGACTTCAGCCAGGTCACGATCTCGCGGTCTGTGAGTTCGAGCCCCGCGTCAGGCTCTGGGCTGATGGCTCGGAGCCTGGAGCCTGTTTCCGATTCTGTGTCTCCCTCTCTCTCTGCCCCTCCCCCGTTCATGCTCTGTCTCTCTCTGTCTCAAAAATAAATAAAAAACATTGAAAAAAAAATTTAAAAAAAAAAATAAATAAATAAAGTTTTGAAATGAAATTCTCACTAGCATTCTCCCGGTAGTCTCCCCAACCCAGTAAATGGTTGTGGTGGAGAGCAATTTTCAAAGGTGGTTGCAACACTATTCCCCATCCCATGTGCTCTTCTAAAACCTTCTCCTTCATCAAGAGATGAGGCCTAAGTCTCTTTGCTTGAAACTGCGTGGGCCTTTGTAATTACCATGGCCCGTAGAGTGTGGTGGAAATGGTGCTATGTGACTTCCGAGGCCGGTTCATAAAAATGCCGTGATCTGTTGGTGTGTTCATATTTTTCCTTGCAAAAGCCATAGGAAGGTTTTACTTTCGTTCTAACAGCTATCTTTATTTTCATACCTTTATATCATGCATGTACCACTCTCTCTACTTTGGCGGTGGCAGATTGTCTTTTGATGCCATAATATGAACCACGTTTGTTTGTTTTTTAAGTTTTTAATGTTTATTTATTTTTGAGAGAGAGAGAGAGAAAGCAAGCAAGCTAGCAGGGGAGGGGCGGAGAGATCGAGAGAGGGAGACACAGAATCTGAAACAGGCTCCGGGCTCTGAGCTGTCAGCACAGAGCCCCGCTTGGGGCCTGAACTTGGGATCGGTGAGATCATGACCTGAGCCGAAGTTGGACGCTTAACCGACTGAGCCACCCAGGTGCCCCCATAATATGAACCATGTTAAACTTAGGTGGTAACCTCCTCTCCCTATACCCTCCTCTTCCGCCGGTATTTGACGAAATATTCTTATTCCCAGATAACGCTTACAAGGCAGTCAGCATACTTTTTCTCTTTCCTTAGACACTCTCCCTTCTTGCCCCACTTGTGGTGGTTACACTGTATTTATTTACCCTGTCAGAGCAGGTAAAGCATCACAGCCTATGTTGCCTCATTTATGACCAGCACCTGGTCTTAATTTTACAGGTAAATTTATATTTGATACTTACCATCAGTGCTCATATAGATGTTTTCCAGTCACTTTGTTGTTGTTGTTGTTTTCTAAAACTAATTTTTTTGTAGATTCCTCAGGAAGGGATTACAGAAAAAATATTCTCGAGTTTTTGCATGTTGCTGAAAGCTTACCTGTGGCCTTTGTACCTGAAGTTCAGTTTGGCTGGATACAGTCTCCACGGCTCATATTTTCTTTTCCTGTCTTAAATATGTTATTTCATCATATTTTGGCAAAAAAAGAATTCCTTTTGGAAGGTCCGATGACAACCTCATTTTCTTTCCTTTGTAACTGATTTATTTGGCCTTACTGCTTAGATGTTCAAATGATCCTTTTCTGTTACTACTTTTTTAAGTGAATGGAGTATTTTTGGAGACACGGTTGAGTCAGGAGAGTTTCTTCTCGGCCCTAGAACTTTGGTTGTTTTTGCAAAATGATGAAAAAATTAAAAAAAAAAGATGGCCTGGTATTTTTCTGACACCTGTTTCCTCTGCCTCACTCTCCTGTTTTGACGTTTTCTGTCCTTCGCTCTTATTACTGTCTAACCCTGTTCCACGTCCATACATTTCCAGCACTTTCCCTTCAGGGTGTGGCCTTCTCTGGTAAGGGGCCGTGGCTTGTTAGTTTTGAGAGTTTATAGGAGTCAGACGTCTCTAGCGTCATCAGACATTGTCATACCTTGGCGCGACGTGAGTCGGGTCACGCCAAAGCCCCTCTCCATTTTAGCTACTTTCCTTAGATTGACTTGCCGCATTTCCAGTGAGTTTGGGGAATTTGGGGTTACCTAGCAGTGTTTTGGGATAGCCTGTCTAATGCTTTCTGTGGGTGTTTGACTTTGCTGTGCTGGTTATTCCATATGTTTCAGGGGGACTTACAGAAGTTTAAAAACTGCTACGCTTGCCATTTTCGTAGAAGCTACACTCTTACCCCCACTTAAAAAAATTTTTTTTTAATTTATTTTTTGAGAGAGAGAGAGCACAGGTGGAGGAGAGGCAGAGAGAGAGAGTGGGGGACGCAGAATCCGAAGCACGCTCCAGGCTCTGAGCTGTCAGCACAGAGCCTGACGCAGGGCTTGAACTCACAAACTGCGAGATCATGACCTGAGCTGAAGTTGGACGCTCAACCGACTGAGCCACCCAGGCGCCTCATCACCCCCACTTTTTAATCATAAACTATCCTCTAAGAATGTTTTACGTTTACAGAAATATTGCAAAGGTGGTACAGAGAGTTCCCATAGACTATGCATCCTGGTTTCTCTGTTATCAACATCCTACTACATTTGTATGGTACATTCATTTTAATCATTAAACCAACATCAATACATTATTATCAATTAAAGTCAATATTGTATTCAGACTTCCCCCAGCTTTTCCCTCGTGTCCTTTTTCTGTTCCAGGAGGGTCCAGGATACTACCTTACCTGTAGTGAGCGCGTCTCCTCAGGCTTCCCTTAGCTGTGACGGCGTCTCAGACTTCCCGTGTTTTTGAGAACTGGTCGGCTATTTTGTAGAATGTCCCTCGCTTGGGATTTGCCTGATGTTTTTTCTCACGAGCAGACTGCATTTATGGGCTTTTGGGAGGAAGACCACAGAGGCAAAATGCTATTCTCCTCACATCGTATCAAGGGTATAGGCTCTCTCTGGTTCCTTGCTCATTCTGATGCCCCTGCCCAGCTCAGAGAAGCCAAGATTCACCACACTTGGATCAGACCCCCAAAGGTAGAAACCGACAGAGCCAAGGATTGAACCCAAATTCAGTCTGTCTTATGTTGGAGCCTGTATCCTTAACCACTCCGTCGTGCTAGGGATGGATTAATTAATTTAGCAAAGGCCCCACACCACCCTCTTCTTTCTAGCTCCACACGGTCTCCTCTCCCCCTCTCACAAGGGGTCGTACATCCCTTTTATCCTTGCTTTAAATGGAAGACGTCCACTCTTCCTCCCTGTCCAGGGGTCAGGCCATTTCCCCCTGGCCCACCTCCCCCCATCGGGTTGCAAAGAGGCCCCCGTGATGAATGGGAAGAGAAAGCGGATGGAGAGGGAGGGAGACAAGAGAAGGAGGAGCAGGAGGATGGGCGGGGGGAGGCATGAGGGGGAGGAGGGTGGAGTGGGGGCCAGAGTGGCAGAGCCACAAACCTTAATTTAATCACAGGGCCCCATGCTCAATTTAACAGACACAAGGGCTCAGAATGGGGTCCCTGTGTGGCGGTGAGGCAATCAGCCTGCTGCAGTTCCTGGGAAAGCATTAATTGCGGATGACAATGTGTAAACAGTGGGGATGAATGGAGGGTGCAGGTGTGAGCGGCTGGGGCCAGCTGGGGCTGTTTTCACACGAGCTGCCGCTCCTTCACTGCTGACCTGCTCCCCAGAACCAGATTGGTGGCAGCAGTTGGGAAACCGTTGAGGGTGTTGGAGTTTGGCACAGAGCAAGCGGTCGGGCGCAGAGGGGAAGAAGTGGGAGACGGACTGGGGGGGCCGAGGCGTGGGAGAACTGTGGAGGGTGTGCACGCGCGCGCGTGTGTGTGTGTGTGTGTGTGTGTACCACCTGCATCTGGCCGACCCCCAGACAGGCCGCTGGCTCTCTGGAAAGCAAGGCTGGACTTTTAATAACAGCTTAGGGTGTTGGACTTGGGTCAGGGCTGGGGGCTGCTGTCCACTGCTCCAGGCTGCTGGAGACCGCTCCTCGTGGTCTTTGGGTCCTAGGGTCTGAGGGCCCAGAGATGTTCCTGTGGAGTCCCCTGAAGCAGCGTGGGACGTCCAGCCTGATTTGGGTGGGAAGGCGGTAGTTGTGAAGAATTGGACAGATGCTGAGAGACGGACCCAGGGAAGCCCGGACATTGCAGCACCTTTCATCTGAGCATACCAGAGCTTTTTTTTCCAAAACAACGCAAAATGGCAAAGGTACATTTCCTGGCAAATGTAAAAACGGAGGCCCCTAGTGCACAGGATAGGGGTGAGTTCTCTGCAGGGCCACAGCCAGCCTCTAGCATCTGCCCGGTCCACTCAGAGCAAGCACTGCTAGAGTTTGGCACATAACATCCTGTGATAATGATAATGCTGCTTATTATTATTATAGATTCTGCTTATTGAGCGCTTACTGTGTGCCAGGCACTCTGCTCAACACTGGGCTTATACAAACCTGTGGGTGTGCCTCACAGGCAGCTTCCTGTGTTTCTCGGTCTTCCTAGTTTTTTTGTGACTCTCTGGGAACAGAAGCAATGTCCGCCATTTCTCTTGTCTCTCCCATGATTCCTGGAACTCACTTGGGCCCTCAGAAATCCCAAGGGTTCAGCCTTTATCCTGTAGGCAGGGGGGGTCCATGCCTGTTCTAGTACTCGACGGGCTTTGGGTTTTAGACAGTGCTGGCCACAGTGTGAGGACTTAAGAGAGTGGAGAAATGGCTTGGTAGAAGGTTTGAAGAAGGAGCCATACAAAACCAGGTGAGGAGTGGGGACAGGCAAGGCAGTGGAGTTGGGGGAAGGCTGAATTGAGAGACCTCGAGGAGGTGAATTCCCAGGACTTCAGGGTTGGTTGGTTTCGGGGTGTGACGGTCTGAGTGCAATTTGGAATGGCTTTCCTTCTGATGGTTACCGTGGACTCAAGGTTGGTAATAGTGAGGAACTGAGAGCCAACAAAGAGTCCCGTGTGCATTTCTTGAAGGAGGGTCAGCACACAGGGTCCCCACACCTACTAGTCTCAGCTGAGGGCGCTGGGCCAGGCTGAGTTCCCAGCAGGCAGTGCTCTGCCCAGGAGTGCCAAGCTCCTTCTAAACACCTGCTGGGTGTCCGGCCCGGAGGTGGGGAGCAGGCGGGGTAAACTGGTTGTACGAACTGGCTTTGGGCTCGGAAGAGGGGGAAAAAATCAAGTTGGCATTAAAGTATCTCATGTATAAGCCAAGGAAAACAACGCACAGACTCGAATTGAACTCAAAATCTTGAATCCATGTTTTCTTCAGGTAGCCTGTTCAGTATCTCCCTGCTGCTTGTTTTTATTGCTTTTTTTTTTTTTTTTGAGAGAGAGAGAGAAAGAGAAATTATTTTTTCTCCTGCAAAGCCAGGCAACAGAAATGAGGTTAGAAACGGCAGTGACTCTCCAACCAAAGGAAGGACCATGGTAACTATCTATATCGGGGGGCCATTCTTCCATTTTAGTTTTAAAATCATGGTTTCTAGTATCGTGGTGCTGGAGCCAGAGCCTGGGATCAGATCAACTGCCAGCTGTGTGACTTTGGGCAAATTTACTTAAGTGCCCTCTGCCTTAGTTTCCCCACCTGTAAGAGGGGGATAATAGTACCTGCTGCACACGGCACTATTAGGAAGATCACAGAAATCCCTGCACGTACTTGCTTAGGGGCGTGCTGGCTCATTGTAAGCATCACTGAATATTATTATGACAACCAGGGCTTTCCCACACTTTCCTGTTTCAGCCCAAGGAGGGCTCTTTTGGGGGGAGCTGTCTGGCTTTTATGCTCCATTGGCCCTGGTACAGGCTGTCACCTCAGTTCCTTAGGCCCTCAAGAGGAAGTCCTAAGAAAGAAGAGGTCAGGATGAACCAGAAATTCATTTTCCCACTCTTTCACCCGAGACGCTTTAACTCTATAGGTCAGACTTGAACAGTGGTTCCTCCATGTTGGGATTTCTTGAATTGGATAGAAAAAATGGACGGACAGAGACAGAGTAGTTAACCATTTTGGCAAGTGGGGATATTAAAGGAAGAGTCATCATCATCGTTTCATATAGGGACATTTGAGCAGAAGGGGACACTGGACATTGATGATTTTTGACCTTCAAACATCCATTCACCTCCTATAGGTAACGGCTCCCAAGTTTTTGCTGCCTACATCTCTCCTCCACAGTCAGCCCCCCACCCAGAGCTGAAGCCCAGTCCAAGCCAGTCAGGGTTTCTCCTTCCTCCAGCCCCAGTAATTGAACCCTGTGGCTCAGCCAGACACAGCAAGGTACAAAGAGATGTACCGGGCTTCTGGGACAGGAGCGGCTGCTCCTTTCTGCTGAACTCTAATCTGAGAGGACATCATGGTGGGGGTGGTGCCGCCATATTGCTGTCACACGGAGCGCGAAGCCAATAGAAAGGAAGGCAGAGTCAGAAGATGAGGCTGTTATTTGAATTCCAAGTGCAGCCATGCCTGAAGTCTCTTCTTTCCTTTCTTTTGCTTTCTTTCTTTCTTTCTTTCTTTCTTTCTTTCTTTCTTTCTTTCTTTCTTTCTTTCTTTCTCTTTCTTTCCTTCTTTTTATTTCCTTGTTTCTTTCTTTCTTTTTCTCTTTCTTTCTTTCTTTCTCTTTCTTTCTTTCTTTCTTTCTTTCTTTCTTTCTTTCTTTCTTTCTTTCTTTCTTTCTTTCTGGAAACCTTTTACATTTAGAGTAGTTTTAGATTTATAGAAAAATTATGAAAATAGTATAGAGAGTTCCCATAGACCCCAAACCCAGTTTCCCTTATTAAATACTGGTCAGGTATTTTGTAAAATGCCCCTCACTCGGGGTTTGTCTAATGTTTTTCTCATAATTAGACTGCAGTTATATGTTTCAGCGGAAGACTGCAGAAGTAAAGCGCCTTCCCATCACAATGTATCAAAGGTACACACTGTTGACATGACTTACCACTGTTAATCACCCAGCTGATGTAGGGTTGGTCAGCTTTGTCCATTGTAAAGTTAACTTTCTTTTTTTTTAGAGCGAGCGAGAAAGAGAGGGCATGAGCAGGAGAGGGGCAGGGGAGAAAGAGAATCTAAAGCAGGCTCCACGCGCAGTGTGGAGCCCAGCATGGGGCTCTGTCTCACGACCGTGAGATCATGACCTGAGCTGACATCAAGAGTCGGATGCTCAACCGACTGAGCCACCCCAGCGCCCCATAAAGTTACTTCTTAATCTCCCTTTCCACACTGTACTTTTTGGAAGGGAGTCAGCATGTGTAGCTCATGCTTAAGGAGTGGGGATTTATGTTTCTTCCCTTTGAGGATAGAGTAGCTACATAAATTATTTGGAATTCTTCTGCGTGGGATATTCGTCTCTTCTCCCTGATTTATTTATTCAATCATTTATTTATATAAATATGGGCTCCTGTGTATTTTTTTTATACTTGGGACATAAGCCAACAGTATTTTGTTGCTCAAAAAATTCCAACTTTGGGCATCGGGGGGAGATCTGTCAGTTGGCTCCCATCACTGTGGTCACCTGCACTTTTCAGTGACAAGAGCCATCCAGTCCTTCTTAGTCAGTTTAGATCAGAGTTTCCGTCACTTGTAAACAAAAGATTTTTTAAAAATTTCAAAAGAGGAGAGAGAGAGTCCTTGGGTCGCATTACTGGTTGAAAATCTCACACGTTTCTGATGTCAGTGCAGCTTACGTGACAATTTTACACTGGAAAGCACAGATCTTCCTTTGGGCTGTGGCAAACACTTCGCTGAACATTGTAATAATATCAGGAAGCTCAGCAGATTGGGGCTGTGTGTGGTTCAAGTTCCAGCCTTGTGGTCTTAGACAAGTCATGTAATCTCTGGGTTCTAAAAGTGGCACAGAGATGAGAAGGGATTAAATAACATCACACCGTTGTGATTTGGTCCAGAGGCCAAGACTGTGCCTCTCGTCTGCTAAGCCAGCTGCTGGGGAGTGTAAAGGAAGCTCATAAGAAGGAGGGCTGCCAGATAAAATATAGGACACCTAGCTAACTTCAGATAAATAATGAAAGACTTTTGTCTAAGTATATCCCAAGTACTGCATGGGGATATACTTACACTAAAAAAAAAAAAAAAATCATTGTTTATCTGAAATTCAAAGCTAACTGGAGGTCCTGCATCTTTATTTGCTAAATCTGGCAACCCTATCCCAAAGGCCGTCCCATTTTTAGGTTCCTCAGGGCATGGACTGCAGGCAAGGGACTCTAGCTCCAGCCTCACTGATGAAGGAACTTGAGCTGTGTGGTGTTTGGGGAAGAGTAGGATTTTGTGGCCAGACTCTCATGAGTCAGACCTCTGCTCCACCACTTTGGGCAAGCTGCTCAACCATTCTGAGCCCTGTTTTTCATACTTCATCGCTCAGGGGGCTGATAGTTCATGGATGCCATCATAACACTTTGCAAGGGTTCTATGAGGATTAAATGAGCTACGGGTCTGACACCTAGCGGGCACTCAGTCAACGGTGGCTGGTACTGATGTCACTCTTATCTGGACAGATGAACAGAAAGTCCTGAGAGGGCAAGAGAGGAGATTCAAGGTCACGGTAAGGTACCCTCCTCACTCCCAATCTGTCCCCTTCTCTGAGCCGGCGGGAAGGCCAAATCCCAGAAGTAGAGGCCAGGGTGTGGATGGGGCATAGGCACTTTGTGAGGATATCTGTGGGCCTGGGCTCTTTGTTGAGGACCAGCATCTCATCGGGGCCCAGCTTTCTAGGGTCTTGGGGTCCTCAAGACGGAGCTGGGCCTGAGGTTGAAGGCAAGAGCCTGTGTTGATAAGAGTCTAGAAGGGGCTATCTGGGGAGACAAAAGAGAAAACTAGTCCTTGGGGGAGGCTGGCCTTACTCTTCACAAGGAGGTCAGGTAGGTCCAAATGATGACAGTTACATTTATTGAACACTTACTGTGTGCCAGACACGATTTTATGTACTTCCCACTCATTTTGAGGTATAAGTGATATATAACACAGTGGTGGCCTAAGGTATACAACGTAACAATTTGATATATGTGCGGATTGCAAAATGATCACCACAAATCCACATACTGACAAGTTTTTCCCTGTGTTGAGAACTTTTAAGATTTACTCTCTTTTTTTTTAAATTTTTTTTTCAACGTTTTTTATTTATTTTTGGGACAGAGAGAGACAGAGCATGAATGGGGGAGGGGCAGAGAGAGAGGGAGACACAGAATCGGAAACAGGCTCCAGGCTCCGAGCCGTCAGCCCAGAGCCTGACGCGGGGCTCGAACTCACGGGCCGTGAGATCGTGACCTGGCTGAAGTTGGATGCTTAACCGACTGCGCCACCCAGGCGCCCCTAAGATTTACTCTCTTAACAAGTTTCAATACAGCTACAATACAGCATCGATAACAATAGTCACCATGCTGTACCTAACATTCCCAGAACTTATTTATAAGTGAAAGTTCTCAGCTTTTGACCACCTTTCAGCTTTTAAACCGCACCCCTCTCCTCCTGCCTGCTTCTGGCAACCGCCAGTCTGTTCTCTGTATCTATGAGTTTGGAGTTTTGTTTTGTTTTAGATTCCACATATAAGCGAACTCGTACAGTATTTGCCTTTCTCTGACTTATTTCACTTAGCATGGTGCCCTCAAAGTCCATCCATGTCAGAATTTCCTTTTTATGGCTGAAAAATGTTCCAGTGTGTGTGTGTGTGTGTGTGTGTGTGTGTGTGTGTGTATCTGTCTGTCTATCTACCTTCTTTATCCATTGGTGGACATGTAGGTTGTTTCCAAGTCTTGGCTAGTGTAAATAATGCTGCAATGATCATGGGACACAGATACTTTTTTTGAGTTAGTGATTCTGTTTCCTTTGGATATATATCCAGACGTGGATCATATGGTAGTTCTAAGTTTTTGGGGAGCCTTTCATATTGTTTTCCATGGTGGCTGCACCGGTTTATGTACCCACCAACAGAACCTGATGGCTCCCTCTTCTCTACAGCCTTGCCAAGCACTGATCTCATCGTTTTGATGATAGCCGTTCTGATAGATGTGAGGTGTCATGGACGTTTGCCGTATTACTTCATTTAATTCTCACACTTCCCCACTTTTTGGTGGGGAGACTAAGCCATGGAAGGGTCAGGAAACTTGTCTGAGGTCACACAGTAAATGGGAGAGCCAGGCAGCTTGTGCCCTAGCCACACGCTCTGCTCTGAGGGCCCGGTTTGAGAGCTCTGCTCACACTCGCCTTCCAGTCCCCACCAGCCTGGCAGGGCTGAGATTCACCAAGCCTTTGGCCTCAGTTAACCAGGGGGACTGCCGAGTGCCAGGCATCGGCTAATACCGTGCAGATCTTGTTTCACTCAGTGCTCACAATAGCCCTCCGAGGGGATGTGATTGTATCTTCACCGCACAGAAGACTGTGAGGTTTATACAAGTTGCCGGAGGCCATGATTTACAGGGGCCATGATTCACATGTGAATTTCCAACTTGCAGGTGCCTGGACGTGTCAGGGAGGGGAGGAGGAGGCCGGTGATGACCTTTCCCCTCCGTGCCAGCCCTAGGAAGAGGTGGAAGTGCCTGCCTCGCACCTTTGATTTATAGTTTAGTCCCAGGGGTCAACTGGGGAAGCCACTGGAGGATTCTCTTAAAGAAAAAAATCACCTTGTAATTTATAAGAGTGAAAACAAACCAAAACAAGAAACCCCAAGCAAACAGGAAGACAGCACACATGTCCGACACTGGGGGAACCAGTGAAGTCAATTAAGATACAAGCCCTTAACTGTGTGTATATGCTTAAAAATATTTTCAGACTTACATAGGAAAGTGCTCCAGATAAAGCCAAAGCAGGAGATAAAACTGTTGACACGACATGATCCCGACCAACAATGACAGTTTTATATACATAGAAAAAGACTAGAAGAATACACTCTGGAACGTGGGTAGTGGTTGTCTCCAGGCTGTGAAATTTTAGGGCAATTCAAAACTTCTTAATTACACTATTATGTACTTGCCGCATAATTTGCAAATCAGTTCAGTGACTCACGGACCACTGGAGCTGCAAGCCAACGAGGTGGTCTCCAACCAGGGCATTTTCACCGTGGGGAAACTGAGGCTCAGGCCTGGCCAGGTGGTTCAAGCTGGCCGAAGGCACTGCCCAAAGCGGGGTGAAGCCCACGCCTCCAGGGGAGCTGCCGCGCGGGGGGAGCGTGAGGCGCCCCCTCCAAGGGGCCCAGCTAGAGCATCGAGGAGTGGGGGGAGGAGAGGGGTGAAAGTGGGTGGGGGCTGGGTGGAAGCGAAGATTGGGGACCTTTCAAAAATGGAAACCAGATGAGCCTTTCAAAGGGGAGCCCATTCTCCACGGGCGCTGTCCTTTGTTGTGGGCGTGTGAGGCTGCGGCAGCTGCGCCCTCACCCCCAGCCCACGGCCCGATGGGGCGGACACGGATAACTGCATTAGATGCACTCCACTCTTTTCAATGAAACGCTCTTGTTGGCGGCACAATAGGGGGAACAGGGCAGCAACCCCGGGCCGGGCTGGGCTGGGGGCGCCCTGCCCTCCCTGCAGAAAGCGGAGAGGGCTCTCATTTTTCAGGCCTAGGCTAATTGACGTTGGGCCGCCGTGTGGTTCAAAAGAAAAGGCTGAGCTCCTCAAGTCCACTTCCACCGGAAATGAGCCCCCCCCCCCCCAACGTCGGTCGGTCTCTGGGGGCGCAGCTGGGGACCACAGCGCAGCCTGCGCCTGCAGAATCCCTCCCTCCCCGGTGTTGCGTTGACTCTGTTGGCCCTGAATGTAAGGTGTCCCGAAGGTGTGTCCCAAAGGGCTGGGGCGCCCCGCCTTCAGTTTCTGAGGGAGAAATACACTCCGGGAAGGGGGCAGGTGAGCACTGCAAGTGTAAAAGTTTCAGGGCTGGAAGACCCAGTTAGTGATTACCAAATGCCACATTCTTTTAGTGCTTCTCATAAAGATAGCCCAGAACATTCTTTCTAAGTTGGGCGGGGGGAGGAGAGCATGGTATTTCTTGCTCCCCTGCAATGCTCTGTCTAGGAGTGACTTTTTACAGGTGTGGAAACCAAGGTTTAGAGAGGTCATGGGTTTGCTAAATTGCACAGCTAGGTACAGACAGAACTGGAGTTTGAGCCCAAGTCTATTTGGCTTTAAAGCAGGGTTTCCCAACCTGGACACTATTGACATTTTGGCCTTGAGAACTCTTGCTGGGGGTGCTGTCCAGCGTGTTGCAAAATGGCGGCCTCCATGGCCCTCACCTTCTAGATGCCGGGCATTACCCCCCTTCCAGTTGTGGCAACCCAACATATCTCCGGACATTGCCAAATACGCCCTGGGAGGCACTTCCTCCCTGTTGAGAACCCATTTGAAAGCAAAGCCATCTTGACGTGCTTCCTGTGCTGGCGGGGTGGTTTTCCTTCAGCTCAGTATTTCATCTGAGGATGAAAATTGGGGAAACCCATCTGGTCAGCAATGCGGGATCCCGATTTTCATAAAGGTTGGCCCTGTGGTTAAGAGTTGGATTAATCAGAGTTGGGTTAATCAAATCAGATTAATCAGACCACATTGTCTGGACCCCAGAGCCCAAAGTCACACTGAGTGCCGGAGGCATTTTGAATCGCGGATTTGTCTGTCTGGGGTGGTCCTCAGCCCCCTTAACTGCTCTCCCCCATTTCTTTCTGCCAAGACTGTCCCACGGAGGGGGAGCCAACCTTCTTCCTTCCAGTCACTCTGCCAGAGAGCAAGAGTAGCCTTGGCCACTAGAAGAGCTAAAACATGAGGGAACGCACCCAGTGAAGGCAGAATGAGAAAAGGTGATGTCGCCCGTACAGAATAGAGCCTGAGCGCCTCCTTGTGAAATAAAGGGACCTTGTTGCAGCCACTGGCGCCACTGGTGGCCCACAGTGACGGGAAGGGGCTTTACCCTGATTTTCGTAAGTGCCTCACAACCTTTTTAGCTGCAACCCGGGAATGGCGTGTGTGATCCTTCCTCCCCACCCCCCCCCACCCCCCCCCCCCCACCCCCCCCCCCCCCCCCCGTGTCCGGCTCTGGCGTGCAGCTGCTTTAACTTACCAAATGGCTCAACTCCCCTGTCCCCAGAGCTACTCAGGTCTCTCAGAAGCCAACCCCAGGCTCAGGGGCCACACTGATCTGCGGCCTGTTTCAGTTCAACTGCCTCCTTCTCATTAGACGGAGTTGATTAATAACTGGATGGCATCATATTTGTCTTCCTAATTCTTTTTTTTTCTTTTTTAAAAATTTTTTAAACGTTTATTTATTTTTGAGACAGAAAGAAACAGAGCATGAACAGGGGAGGGGCAGAGAGAGAGGAAGACACAGAATCTGAAACAGGCTCCAGGCTCTGAGCTGTCAGCACAGAGCCCGACGCGGGGCTCGAACCCACGGACCGTGAGATCATGACCTGAGCTGAAGTCGGACGCTCAACTGACCAAGCCACCCAGGCGCCCCTTTGTCTTCCTAACTCTGACCTTCCTACTACCCAGTCAGCTGCATTGACTTTTTATTGGAAATGACATTTATAAAAGGCCCCTCTGGGAAGAGTGTCAGGGTTATAGGGAAGTCAGAGACATGAGGGCCTACAGGCCTTAGGCTTGCCCCCAGCACCCTCCTGGGGCTGCAGCTCACAAGAGGGAGGCTCAGAGACTTGGGGTTGGGGCTTTTCCTTTTTTGACTGAGCCCTGTCAAGAGACCGTAGAGGGTAAGGTTTCGAGGAGTTAGAAGAATAAACATCTGGAGAGAAAGGAAATGGGGAATGGGGATAGTAAAGGGCGATCAACATTTCAGATAATGAAGGGTTAGGACTTTTGACCATTGAATTTGTCTTTGTATCTTGTTCTTTCTCTAATATGCCCACAAGCATTTGGGGTGAGTGTAAAACATGTACGTGCAACACACGCACTCACACACACAGACTTAGTTTAGTTTGGCATAGGAATCACATCTCCTCTGCGTCCTCTTATGTCCCCAATGACGCATATTTGGTGGCCACCACTTTCTTCTGAAAGGACCATGTCAGAAATAGAAGACATGAAAGTAAGCATGTGTGAACATGTGTGTATGTCTCTACCATGTGTAAACGCTTCTTTTCTCTGCGCGCCCCTTCCCCTGGGTGGTTCACACTTGCCCTCCTTTTGCTGAGATAATTTGCACTCTCCAACTTCGTTAGCTGCAACCCCCTCCCGCCCTGGGACAAAAAATGGGGCCAAAGTGTTCAAAAGAACACATGGAGACCCCATTAATGCTGGCCCTAATTGTGCCAATTCAACCCCCTCAATAACTCTAATTAAAACCTGTCTTGC